>NC_064631.1:551333686-552027852 GCF_023864275.1 Schistocerca cancellata | reverse complement strand
AGTTCCGTACAGATATTTTGAACACTGTTTCTACACAGTGGGCTCAGAACGTAACGGAAATCGTAAATGAAATGTAGAATGAAAGATGCGTGTTCTTATTTGCAGAAACAGGCGCACTTCATATTTGTCGATTACAGTGGCCGTCTACCACGAATCGAAAACAATAGTCTGAGTAAACCTGTCGTATTTTTTGGCGTAGAATTCGAATATTCAGTAGAAATGGGGAGTTCGCGTATGAAAATACAAAGCTGACCCCGCCGAAGCAGGAGGGGTGGCTAGGAGGTGGCCAGATGTAGCACAGAAAGATGTCCCGATTACTGATGCTAACTTTTCATCTTGAAAGTATTCTTCGAACGAGACAGTTAGCTGTCTCAACTTAAAGCAAAACACCCTGCATACATTAATAAAAGAGACAATCTGCAGGGACGTATTTCTCACTGGAAATGGAGAAAACAGTTCCTGTGTACATGTGGCCGGTAATGCATCGTTGCCATAGTAGACGGCTCTGAAGAATGAAGTTCCTCTGACCACACTTGTCGTGCGTTCCTTGTGTGTTGCAGACTGATTGATTGACGCTGCGTACTGTATGCAGGAGAATGGTTCGGCATTCATGCTGGAAACAAGCAGAGATCGTGTTTGTGTACTGTCAAGCGAATGGAAACGGTAGAGGCAGAATCCGCTCTTTCAACTCTGGTGTACGCACAGTCCGCGCCTCCATGCATGCTCGTTTGTTCGAAAAGACCCATGAAAAAGGTACGTAAAATGTTGTGATGTGGTTGGTGTCTATGAGGATACTTGTTTGGGTATAGCTGTTGTTATATCCTAGCCAGTAATGCCAACCGAGCCCGCTGCCAAAAGGTTGGCAGCATCAAAGTCCGGACGCCGTCCGCATAAGCAGCGCCAGCGATACAGGAAATCGCCGCAAGTCTGCGCGCGCCACCGCTGGCTTCTGGCTTCTTAAGCGCTGGAGTCGCGAGCGCTAGGAGTTCTGTATTCGCCGCTCAGTTGTATACTCGCCACCGATTTGTGTACTTGCTAGTCAGTTGTGTGTTCATCGCAGCAGAGTTGTTGTTTGTCGTCAGCCGACGCTGACCTAGCCGCTCCGACTCGAACTAGACAGATTTCTGTAGACACGGAGTTCACTACTGTGTTTCTGTATCTTCGTTAATAAAGATAAGTACCGACTTTTATTTAATCAGAGTATTTGGGTTTTCATCTTTCTGTTCATTGTTCCAGCGGACCGGCCGGCCCGCTATTAAAAGTGTGGCGGTGACATCGTAAGCCGTTTCTACAGCGAAGTGTTTGTCGCTACGAACGCCGCCACAAAAGCTGTCCTGCCTCTCCACCGTTTCCATCTGCTTGGCAGAACACAAACACCATCTCGGCTTGTTCCCGACATGAATACCGGACCATTCTGCTGCTTACAGTACGCTGCGTCAATCATACTGCTTGCAATAGACAAGGTACACACTGCACGTGGTTCGAGGAGCTGTCATTCGTCAGTGCCATCTACTGTGGCAACGATGCGTTTACAGACACATGTTCATAGGACCATTTTCCCTCCACTTCCGTTCAGGAATCCGTCCGAGAAGCTTGTCGGTTTTACACTACTGGCCATTAAAATTGCTGCACCAAGAAGAAATACAGATGATAAACGGGTATTCATTAGACAAATATATTATACTAGAACTGACATGTGATTACATTTGCACGCAATTTGGCTGCATCGATCCTGAGCAATCAGTACCCAGAACAACCACCTCTGGCCGTAATAACGGCCATGATACGCCTAGCCATTGAGCCAAACAGAGCTAGGATGGCGTGTACAGGTACAGCTGCCCATGCAGCTTCAACTCTATTCCACAGTTCATCAAGAGTAGTGACTGGCGTATTGTGACCAGCCAGTTGCTCGGCCACTATTGACCAGACGTTTTCAGTTGGTGAGAGTTCTGGAGAATGTGCTGGTCAGGGCAGCAGTCGAACATTTTCTGTACTCAGAAAGGCCCGTACATGTCCTGCAACATGCAGTCGTGCATTATGCTGCTGAAATGTAGGGTTTCGCAGGGATCGAATGAAGGGTAGAGCCACGGTGGGAACACATGTGAAATGTAACGTCCACTGTTCAAAACGCCGTCAATGCGAACAAGAGGTGACCGAGACGTGTAGCCAATGGCACCCCATACCATCACGCCGGCTGATACGCCAGTATGGCGATGACGAATACACGCTTCCAATGTGCGTTCACCGCGATGTCGCAAAACACGGATGCGACCATCATGATGCTGTAAACAGAGCCTGGATTCATCCGAAAAAATGAAGTTTTGCCATTCATGCACACAGGTTTGTCGTTGAGTACACCATCGCAGGCGCTCCTGTCTGTGATGCAGCGTCAAGGGTAACCACAGCCATGGTCTCCGAGCTGATAGTCCATGCTGCTACAAATGTCGACGAACTGTTGGTGCAGATGGTTGTTGTCTTGCAAACGTCCCCATCTGTTGACTCGGGGATCGAGACGCGGCTGCACGATCCGTTACAGCCATGCGGATAAGATGCCTGTCATCTCGACTGCTAGTGATACGAGGACGTTGGGATACAGCACGGCGTTCCGTATTACCCTCCTGAACCCACCGATTCCATATTCTGCTAACAGTCATTGGATCTCGACCAACGCGAGCAGCAGTGTCGCGATACGATAAACCGCAATCGCGTTAGGCTACAATCCGACCTTTGTCAAAGTCGGAAGCGTGATGGTACGCATTTCTCCTCCTTACACGAGGCATCAAAACAGCGTTTCACCAGGCAACGCCGGTCAACTGCTGTTTGTGTATGAGAAATCGGTTGGAAAGTTTGCCCATGTCAGCACGTTGTATGTGTCGCCACCGGCGCCATCCTTGTGTGAATGCTCTGAAAAGCTAATCATTTGCACATCACAGCATCTTCTTCCTGTCGGTTAAATTTCGCGTCTGTAGCACGTCATCTTCGTGGTGTAGCAGTTTTAATGGCCAGTAGTGTATTGACGTTCACGTTGTATAATGGATAATAAGTAAGGGAGCGGTATAGGATACGCGTAGCGTTGTCCGCCGGACAGCATAAGCGGCGGAGAGACGGCTGAGATGTTGCCGGGCTGTGGCGTGGCAGCGGCTGCCGCTGACGGCGGGGGCGGAGCCGCGTGTCGGCCTCTTTGTGGGGCACGCCAGCTGCGCCGCAATCTGTGTGTGTGCCGTGGTGCGCTGCGCGGTGCGTGGGCGGCGAGCGGCAGGCGGGAAGCTCCCACTCCTCCACGCCGCGCCGCTCTGCTGCCGACATCCGGCCCCTCTCTGCGGCCGCCAGGCCTCGCCCAAAACCGTCAACAGACAGCGGCACAGATTCAGGAAATAACGTTCTTGCGAAACACAAATGGTCCTTTATTGACACCAAGTTACGAGGGCGAGTCAAATGAAAACCTTAAATATTTCTTTAAATATTATTTTTTGTGCATAAGTGGAACAAAGCTGTACCACTTTTCAACATAATCTCCCCCACGCTCAATGCAAGTCCTCCAGCGCTTACAAAGTGCATAAATTCCTTTAGAAAAAATTCTTTTGGTAGTCAGCGCAACCACTCGTGCACCGTGTGGCGTACCTCTTCATCAGAACGAAACTTCTTTCCCCCCATTGCGTCTTTGAGTGGTCCAGACATATGGAAATCACTTGGGGCAAGGCTCTGGCTCTGAGCGCTATGGTACTTAACATCTGAGGTCATCAGTCTCTTAGAACTTAGAACCTAACTAACCTAAGGACATCACACACATCTGTACCCCAGGCAGGATTCGAACCTGCGACCTTAGCGGTCGCGCTGTTCTAGACTGAAGCGCCCAGAACCGCTCGGCCTCTCCGGCCGGCAACTGGGACAAGGTCTGGTGAGTGTGGTGGATGAGGAAGACACTCAAAATGCAGGTCTGTCATTGTTGCAACTGTTGCATTGTTGCAACACGGGCAGTGTGGGGCCTTGCATTGTCATGTAGCAAAAGGACACCTGCTGACAGCAATCCACGTCGCTTTCATTTGATTGCAGGCCGCAGATGATTTTTTAGGAGATCTGTGTATGATGCACTGGTGACAGTGGTCCCGCTAAGCATGTAAAAAGAGAGTCACCATAACCTTCCCTGCTGATGGTTCTGCTCGAAACTTCTTCGGTTTTCCTGATGAGGAATGCGCCATTCCTTGGGCGTTTTCTTCATTTCCAGTTAGTGGAAGTGAACCCAGGTTTCGTCCCCAGTAACGATTCTTGCAAGGAAGCCATCACCTTCTCGTTGCAAAGCACCGAAGAAGTTCTTCAGAAGCATCAACACGTCGTTCTCTGATTTCAGTAGTCAGCTGTCGTGGCACCCATCTTGCAGACACTTTGTGAAACTGGAACACATTATGCACAATGTGGTGTGCTGACCCATGACTAATCTGTTAATCTGCTGCAATGTCATTCAATGTCACTCGGCGGTTTTCCCTCACTATGACTTCACCTGCTGCAATGTTCTGTTGAGTCACAACTCGTTGTGCCTGACCTGGAAGAGGGGCATCTTCCACTGAAGTCACATCATTTGCGAACTTCCTGCTCCATTCGAAGACTTGCTGCTGTGACAAACATGCATCACCGTACTGAACCTTCATTCGTCGATGAATTTCAATAGATTTCACACCTTCACTACGCAAAAACCGAATAACAGAATGCTGTTCATTCCTGGTGCAAGTCGCAAGTGGGGCGGCCATCTTTATGCTGATACTGCGACGGTATGTGTGCATCTGCACTATGCTGCCACCTACAGGCCATTATGCACGCTGTTTGTAGCACGCTTACCAACTTACACCACAACGACGCGAAATTTCGATTTGTTATTGCAAATTTAAGGTTTTCATTTGACTCGCCCTCGTATGAGTGCCATTGACCACCGATCTCAAGTTGATACCATATTTAATTTCCGGAACGATTTTAACAGAATCTTTTACTCAAAGGCGATCTGTGAAGCATCTATCATCTCGGTTGTGCGACTGGCTTCCTGATTTCCTTTCATAAAAGTCGCAGTTCGTATTTGCAGACGGGAAGTCATGTAATGAAACACATCTGATACCTTGGGTTAAACAAAGAAAATGTTACCAGCCCTCTGTTGTTCTTAATCTATCTAAACGATTTGCGAGACCTGAGCAAACCTCTTACATTGTTTGCACATGATGCTAATGTCTACCTTATACTAAAGTCATTACGAGATCGAAACCCATTGCAAAATAATTTAAACAAGATATCTGTAAGGGGCGAAAAGTGGCAATGGACTCCAAATAACGAAAATTGTGAGGTCATCCACACGAGTACACAAAGGAAGCAGTTAAGGGGCTCTATACCAGTTGAAATCCTTTTTCGTTGATCTTAATGTATGAAATGTCCCATGCCCCATGACTTACAATAAATACGAGGGCTGGAACTTTAATAGTGGCAACTATCTATTTACAGCTCGTACAAAATAGATACGTGTTTCAAAGTTTTACTGACCTTCAGTGTAGTCACCAGCATTGTGTATAACCCGTTGCCAGCGATGTGGAAGTCGTAGGATACTCTTAGCAGTGGCAGTTCTGTTGACTGTTCGAGCGGCGCGGTCTATTGCACGACGAATTTGTACCAGTTCTGAAGCAAACACTGTGCAGTGTTTCCTTCAGTTTAGAAATCAAGTTGAACTTACGAGGGCTTAGGTGCAGTAGGTGGTATAGCACTTAGCAGTCCCATCAGTCAAACAAATCAGTAACAGTTTGCACTGTACGTGCTTGAGTATTGTACTGCAAAATGATGGTCAGGTCCTGCAGAAAGTGTCATCACTTCTGTCTCTTAAGCTGGTCGTAGGCCGTGTTCCAAAAACGAAGAGCATAGAGACAGAAGTGAAGACACATTCTGCAGGACCTGACCATCATTTTGCAGGACAAAGCTCAAGCACGTACAGTGCACGCTGTTACTGATTTGTTTGACTGATGGGGCTGCTAAGTGCTATACCACCTTCTCCACTACCCTGACTTAAGCCCTCGTAAGTTCAACTCGATTTCTAAACTGAAGGAAACATTTGACAGCATTCCCTTCAGAGCTGCTACAAATCCGTCGGGAAATAGACCGCGCTGCTCGAACAGTCAACACCACTGGGGCGACCTCCCACTCGACCACAGGTGAGGGATCAGCCTCAGTGTGACCAGTAACTGGGTTGGCCACTGGTGAGGACTGACTGGAGGACTTGGACGTGCTAGACGTCCGCTGGATCCCCAAGGCCGGCCCACAACTGTGGTGCCCATCCATTGCTGCCTCAAGCTGTGTAACGAAACCATCACAGCCTGGAGCTGAGAGCGAAGTGTCATCAAGTCGGCTCACATCTGCACACAACAATCGTAGTCCCTGTCCATACTAAAGACTGTGGAGAACTAAACTATGCATATAAATGGACTATCGGCATGTGCTGCACAACTCTACTGTAGACCCTGACGAAAACGCAGGAACTGTGTCTAATAAATTAGCTTAATACTCAGAGCTTCAAAAACCTAACTACCAAAGCACTCAGGTGAAACTAAATAATTCGCCTCTGATTAGGAACTTGTAATATGTCACAAAATCCGTTTACTTTCCGACGCAAACGAAAACGCGAGATCTGAGGCTATTAGATATTAAATTAACAGGCAGAAACTCAAGAAACTGAACTATTAAAGCATACAGATGATATAAAATTCGCTCCTGGTTAGAAACTCGTAAAAATCACTAAATCGGTTACTTCCTTGTTGCTGTGTGTGTCTCGACCAGCCGCTGCTGTCTGACTCACACTCCAGACCGAATCGGGATTCATCTGTGGAAAGGACATTCGCGCAGTGTTTGACCGTCCAGGTGGCACGTTTAAAACTCCACTCTAGACGTTCCCTTCTGTGAAGTCGCGTCAGAGGAACACATACGGCAAGTCTCCGGCAATAACGGCCGCTCTGCAGAAGCCTTCTGTACACAGCTTGCCTCGATAGAACACGTCCAGTGGGTGCTGCGAGGTCAGATGCCAGTACTAAGGCGGTACGGTCGTTACCTTACAGCGAAATAATGCTCCTCTCTTTCTGATGTGACATATGGTCGCCCCTGCTCCGGTCTTCAGGGCACGGTTCCGGTCTTTATGAACTGTCGCGACATCCGTGAAACAACATAACGATTCACGCTAAGCCATCGGACCATACCAGTTTGCGACTCTCCTGCTTCCATTTCTTTCCAGTGTCCCTCCGCTGCAGAAAGTGTGGTAGACGTCTTCACTGTGCCATACAGTATCATCTATGACTGTGCACACAGCGAGTGTGGATTTAGACTACCCGGCAAACACTACCCCGTTTGATGACGTCATCGTTGACGTGGTGGTTCGTCGAGTGAAGTGCTATATTGCGTGCAGAACACGACCGTACGGAAAGCAGTTGATAGTTTGTAAAGCAGTTGATAGTTTGTTTGATTATATCGTGAATTAGACACAGGACGGGAAAATAGCGGTTTGTTGTTTTAGATAGACGTAGACGTAGAAGCTACAGGCGACGCCATTCCACAATTAAATAGGATGAGATCGAATTCCACCAACAAAGTATCATAGAGGTTTCTTGAAATTACTGCAACGAGTCGCCTTTTGTTTTGGTCTTCAATTTTTATTATCCCATTACCGGTTTCAAATCACCTAGCGATCCATCACCATATGGTACATATTTATTGATTGTCTATAGCACTATGGAAGTCGTTTAGCTGTGGCAAGATGTTTACACTAAACGTGTAAGCACTGAATGTGGCGAGAATTATTCAGATTACGAGATCGAATTTGTTGCGGTACTTACAGTTACCGGTACCCGTTGACTGATTGTTTCTGCACACAGTATTAAGGAAAATGTCACTGTAAAACATTCATTATGTTTACCAGAATACTGTATGCACCAACAAGCAACCAATGGATACTGATAACTGTAAGCAACGCAACAAAATTGATCTCATAATGTGAATAAATCTCGCCACACTCATTGCTTCCATGTTTCGTTTGTTTATCTTGCCATAGCTACACGACTCCCACACTAGTGCAGACAATCAATAAAAAGGTACCATCTGATGATGAATCCCTAAGCTGTTCGAAACCGGTAACGGGATAAAGAAGTTGAATAATAAATCAAAAGACAACGGGTTGCAGTAATTTCAAGAAACCTTTTTTCATCACAGCCGCAGTGATCCTCATCCGTAATGGATACAAATTTTAAAATATCGTAGGTTGGCAGGGATATTTTTTGAGTTCTCTGGTACGACAGATTCATGGCGACCGGGGCCCCGTTACAGAATAATCGCATTTCGTTTGATTCCTTACCAACGTTTACCTTTTTGTCTGTTTTTACTGAAAATAACTGCGCAACAGTGTAGATGTCGATGGTGCATGCCTCTTGTTTGTACACAAATTTGTTCCACGCACTGACAAAAGTAATGCCCTTGGTAATTTGGAAAAAGCGTGAATCGATGTCAGGGCCTCGATGCGAGCGATATAGGCCTACGTCGAACGAGCGAACTGACAAAGGAGACGACAAAAGAAGAACGTACTGAAAACATAAAGCGATAAGACACAAAATCCTAATACCGTGTGTAAACACACAACGATAAAACCTAAAATTCTAATAATATTAATGATATTCGTGTCACTAACACGAATGTAATACACTCCTGGTAATTGAAATAAGAACACCGTGAATTCATTGTCCCAGGAAGGGGAAACTTTATTGATACATTCCTGGGGTCAGATACATCACATGATCACACTGACAGAACCACAGGCACATAGACACAGGCAACAGAGCATGCACAATGTCGGCACTAGTACAGTGTATATCCACCTTTCGCAGCAATGCAGGCTGCTATTCTCACATGGAGACGATCGTAGAGATGCTGGATGTAGTCCTGTGGAACGGCTTGCCATGCCATTTCCACCTGGCGCCTCAGTTGGACCAGAGTTCGTGCTGGACGTGCAGACCGCGTGAGACGACGCTTCTTCCAGTCCCAAACATGCTCAATGGGGGACAGATCCGGAGATCTTGCTGGCCAGGGTAGTTGACTTACACCTTCTAGAGCACGTTGGGTGGCACGGGATACATGCGGACGTGCATTGTCCTGTTGGAACAGCAAGTTCCCTTGCCGGTCTAGGAATGGTAGAACGATGGGTTCGATGACGGTTTGGATGTACCGTGCACTGTTCAGTGTCCCCTCGACGATCACCAGTGGTGTACGGCCAGTGTAGGAGATCGCTCCCCACACCATGATGCCGGGTGTTGGCCCTGTGTGCCTCGGTCGTATGCAGTCCTGATTGTGGCGCTCACCTGCACGGCGCCAAACACGCATACGACCATCATTGGCACCAAGGCAGAAGCGACTCTCATCGCTGGAGACGACACGTCTCCATTCGTCCCTCCATTCACGCCTGTCGCGACACCACTGGAGGCGGGCTGCACGATGTTGGGGCGTGAGCGGAAGACGGCCTAACGGTGTGCGGGACCGTAGCCCAGCTTCATGGAGACGGTTGCGAATGGTCCTCGCCGATACCCCAGGAGCAACAGTGTCCCTAATTTGCTGGGAAGTGGCGGTGCGGTCCCCTACGGCACTGCGTAGGATCCTACGGTCTTGGCGTGCATCGCTGCGGTCCGGTCCCAGGTCGACGGGCACGTGCACCTTCCGCCGACCACTGGCGACAACATCGATGTACTGTGGAGACCTCACGCCCCACGTGTTGAGCAATTCGGCGGTACGTCCACCCGGCCTCCCGCATGCCCACTATACGCCCTCGCTCAAAGTCCGTCAACTGCACATACGGTTCACGTCCACGCTGTCGCGGCATGCTACCAGTGTTAAAGACTGCGATGGAGCTCCGTATGCCACGGCAAACTGGCTGACACTGACGGCGGCGGTGCACAAATGCTGCGCAGCTAGCGCCATTCGACGGCCAACACCGCGGTTCCTGGTGTGTCCGCTGTGCCGTGCGTGTGATCATTGCTTGTACAGCCCTCTCGCAGTGTCCGGAGCAAGTATGGTGGGTCTGACACACCGGTGTCAATGTGTTCTTTTTTCCATTTCCAGGAGTGTATAAGGAGTATTAATTGCACTTGTTTTACTCAAATGGTTCAAATGGCTCTGAGCATTAACATCTGAGGTCATCAGTCCCCTAGAACTTAGAACTACTTAACCCTAACTAACCTAAGGACATCACACACATCCATTCCCGAGGCAGGATTCGAACCTGCGACCGCAGCGGTCGCGCGGTTCCAGACTGAAGCGCCTAGAACAGCTCGGCCACCCCGGCCGGCTTGTTTTACTCGTCAGTGACATCATAGGGAGCCTAGTGTTGTACAAGCAGAGGGAAGCATATCTTTTTTTCCTATATACAGGATACACTTTCAAAAAAATGTTCAGATGTGTGTGAAATCTTATGGGACTTAACTGCTAAGGTCATCAGTCCCTAAGCTTACACACTACTTAACCTAAATCATCCTAAGGACAAACACACACGCCCATACCCGAGGGAGGACTCGAACCTCCGCCGGGACCAGCCGCACAGTCCATGACTGCAGCGCCCTAGAGATACACTTTCGAAATGTGTCTAAGAAATATGAGAAGAGTATCACAAGGAAGATATTTGCCAGTTAACCGTAAACTATGGAAATAGAAGAACTGAAAAATGCATGTTGTTGTTGTTGTTGTGGTCTTCAGTCCTGAGACTGGTTTGATGCAGCTCTCCATCCTACTCTATCCTGTGCAAGCTTCTTCATCTCCCTGTATCTACTGCAACCTACATCCTTCTGAATCTCCTTAGTGTATTCATCTCTTGGTCTCCCCCTACAATTTTTACCCTCCACGCTGTCCTCCAATATTAAATTGGTGATCCCTTGATGCCTCAGAACATGTCCTACCAACCGATCCCTTCTTCTGATCAAGTTGTGCCACAAACTTCTCTTCTCCCCAATCCTATTCAATACTTCCTCATTAGTTACGTGGTCGACCCATCTAATCTTCAGCATTCTTCTGTAGCACCACATTTCGAAAGCTTCTATTCTCTTCTTGTCCAAACTATTTACCGTCCATGTTTCACTTCCATACATGGCTACACTCCATACAAATACTTTCAGAAATGACTTCCTGACACTTAAATCTATACTCGATGTTAACAAATTTCTCTTCTTCAGAAACACTTTCCTTGCCATTGCCAGTCTACATTTTATATCCTCTCTACTTCGACCATCATCAGTTATTTTGCTCCCCAAATAGCAAAACTCCTTTACTACTTTAAGTGTCTCATTGCCTAATCTAATACCCTCAACATCACCCGACTTAATTCGACTACATTCCATTATCCTCGTTTTGCTTTTGTTGATGTTCATCTTATATCCTCCCTTCAAGACACCATCCATTCCATTCAACTGCTCTTCCAAGTCCTTTGCTGTCTCTGACAGAATTACAATGTCATCGACGAACCTCAAAGTTTTTATTTCTTCTCCATGGATTTTAATACCTACTCCGAATTTTTCTTTTGTTTCCTTTACTGCTTGCTCAAATGCATAGCCCTTTCTTTTAAGGACGATTTTAGTGACTTCCACAACCGCTCTCTGTTTAGAGTATGCGCTGATGGATCTTCATAAGAAAAAAACTCTATCGAGTGGTGCACGAACTCATGATCAGTGTTTTCTTTCCTCCTGCTTTGGTAGGATTTCCACCCGTAAGTTATGACTTTAGTGCCAGATAGGTCAAAGTGCTTTATAAGGGGCACCATAGTTCTTTTTTTCCATAGAGTGCACTCGAAGTACAAAATACTTCCCTGATTCTCTTTCGATTTCTCCGAAAAGTCGCATGTCTGTTTGTTTTTCAGCTTGCGATCTCTTTCGTATTCGCGAGTCGCGATATGCGACTCGCCAATTGCCACTACCTTATTTTCACATCTGATGGGGACACTGTCATTCATCACTCTCACGTAGCTTAACTCCCCACAAAAACCATAATAATCACACCGAGTCTTGATTGAGACCTCACTCTCCGGCGCTGAGGCTGCTAGCGTATAATCTTTTATTCAGCAGGACACATTGACGATGCTCTGGTCAATGCCCAAGTTGTAGCTATCGCACCAAGTGTCCTTTTTTCATCACAGCCCTTTTCTGTATTTGGCACAATGTGGCTCAAACCAAAACTGTACATTAGCAGTTTTCTTGCATAGTTTCATACAGCTTTCACCGCCACATCGGCGCAATTTTTGGGCTCTTGGTTCAGCTGCAGACCGTATTCCCTACAGAACTCAAGTATTTATCTTTGCTACACAAATGTTTACACAAATTTCACCACGCAAGACTATTGAATCTCGAAATTAGAGCAGATTCACTTATCGCTATCGATAAAAGAAAAAGACGTCCAAACTTCCCACCGCGAGAGTGGCGTTCGTCTTTTGTCGTCTCCTTCGTCAATTCGTGCGTTCCATACCTATCGCTCGCAGTGAGGCACCGACATCGATTCCCATCGATTCCTTCAAATTACCATGTGTGCTGTGCTCCTCGACCTCAAGCCTGTTACCCGGCAGTATAGACAGGTTTTCCTAATTAAGAGTTGGCCGATATGCACCTCGTGTTTGGTTTCACTGAATGCAGTGGAAGAGCGGCACGACGACGCAGTGATGACCTGTTGCGGCAGCGACGGCAAACACATCAAAGTACACTCCTGGAAATGGAAAAAAGAACACATTGACACCGGTGTGTCAGACCCACCATACTTGCTCCGGACACTGCGAGAGGGCTGTACAAGCAATGATCACACGCACGGCACAGCGGACACACCAGGAACCGCGGTGTTGGCCGTCGAATGGCGCTAGCTGCGCAGCATTTGTGCACCGCCGCCGTCAGTGTCAGCCAGTTTGCCGTGGCATACGGAGCTCCATCGCAGTCTTTAACACTGGTAGCATGCCGCGACAGCGTGGACGTGAACCGTATGTGCAGTTGACGGACTTTGAGCGAGGGCGTATAGTGGGCATGCGGGAGGCCGGGTGGACGTACCGCCGAATTGCTCAACACGTGGGGCGTGAGGTCTCCACAGTACATCGATGTTGTCGCCAGTGGTCGGCGGAAGGTGCACGTGCCCGTCGACCTGGGACCGGACCGCAGCGACGCACGGATGCACGCCAAGACCGTAGGATCCTACGCAGTGCCGTAGGGGACCGCACCGCCACTTCCCAGCAAATTAGGGACACTGTTGCTCCTGGGGTATCGGCGAGGACCATTCGCAACCGTCTCCATGAAGCTGGGCTACGGTCCCGCACACCGTTAGGCCGTCTTCCGCTCACGCCCCAACATCGTGCAGCCCGCCTCCAGTGGTGTCGCGACAGGCGTGAATGGAGGGACGAATGGAGACGTGTCGTCTTCAGCGATGAGAGTCGCTTCTGCCTTGGTGCCAATGATGGTCGTATGCGTGTTTGGCGCCGTGCAGGTGAGCGCCACAATCAGGACTGCATACGACCGAGGCACACAGGGCCAACACCCGGCATCATGGTGTGGGGAGCGATCTCCTACACTGGCCGTACACCACTGGTGATCGTCGAGGGGACACTGAATAGTGCACGGTACATCCAAACCCTCATCGAACCCATCGTTCTACCATTCCTAGACCGGCAAGGGAACTTGCTGTTCCAACAGGACAATGCACGTCCGCATGTATCCCGTGCCACCCAACGTGCTCTAGAAGGTGTAAGTCAACTACCCTGGCCAGCAAGATCTCCGGATCTGTCCCCCATTGAGCATGTTTGGGACTGGATGAAGCGTCGTCTCACGCGGTCTGCACGTCCAGCACAAACGCTGGTCCAACTGAGGCGCCAGGTGGAAATGGCATGGCAAGCCGTTCCACAGGACTACATCCAGCATCTCTACGATCGTCTCCATGGGAGAATAGCAGCCTGCATTGCTGCGAAAGGTGGATATACACTGTACCAGTGCCGACATTGTGCATGCTCTGTTGCCTGTGTCTATGTGCCTGTGGTTCTGTCAGTGTGATCATTTGATGTATCTGACCCCAGGAATGTGTCAATAAAGTTTCCCCTTCCTTGGACAATGAATTACGGTGTTCTTATTTCAATTTCCAGGAGTGTAATTTTGCAGAATTGCGTTGTTAATTACTCCAGCTCTTGTGATGTACATTTTGGTGGTATTACAGGCTTCTTCACTATTGCGAAGAACCTTTCACAGAAACAAAAGTAACTGGGATAACAAACCTACTGAGTCATAATTACATTATTACAGGGCTATTACAAATGATTGAAGCGATTTCATAAATTCACTGTAGCTCCATTCATTGACATATGGCCACGACACACTACAGATACGTAGAAAAACTCATAAAGTTTTGTTCGGCTGAAGCCGCACTTCAGGTTTCTGCCGCCAGAGCGCTCGAGAGCGCAGTGAGACAAAATGGCGACAGGAGCCGAGAAAGCGTGTATGTCGTGCTTGAAATGCACTCACATCAGTCAGTCATAACAGTGCAACGACACTTCAGGACGAAGTTCAACAAAGATCCACCAACTGCTAACTGCATTCGGCCATGGTATGCGCAGTTTAAAGCTTTTGGATGCCTCTGTAAGGGGAAATCAACGGGTCGGCCTGCAGTGAGCGAAGAAACGGTTGAATGCGTGCGGGCAAGTTTCACGCATAGTGATGTGAAAGATTCAGTGTTTAAACCTCCTCTACCAAGAAACGTGCCAGAACTGCGAGCTCGCATCAACAATGCTTTCGAACTCATTGATGGAGACATGCTGCGCCGAGTGTGGGAGGAACTTGATTATCGGCTTGATGTCTGCCGAATCACTAAAGGGGCACATCTAGAACATTTGCGAATGCCTAAAAAACTTTTTGAGTTTTTGTATATGTGTGCAAAGCATTGTGAAAATATCTCAAATAATAAAGTTATTGTAGAGCTGTGAAATCGCTTCAATCATTTGTAATAACCCTGTACTCTGTAATGAGCCACCGGTGGCCGCCCGTCCCTTAGACCGACAAACTCCGAAATTCTCCTTGAACAGCCTCCGATAATTTGTCGATGGATTTCGGATTACAGAGTCGTCCAGCAGAACGGAGAATTATTAAAAACAAACTTATAGCATGGCTTCGAGCCATTGGAACAGTCATTTTTTGTTTTTTTCCAATCGTAATTGTGTAAAACGATAGTTTGGGAAACAAAATGACACAGAGAACCGTCAAAAATTATTGTACGATGATCATTCCATAAGTCATGGCAACTATGGTATATCGTGTGACACTGCGATATACGATGTGCACTGAAGGAGTGTGTATCTGAATGCCAGCATAAAATATTGTTCCAGTACAGGAGGTCACGCTAAAGGTTGAAACGAAACCCACGGATTGGTATTCCGTGTACATTTATTGCGCACGAGTACAAATAGAAGAAAAATGAATCAAAATCAATTACTGTGTTTCAAAATAGTCCCCTAGCGCATAAACACAGCATTGCCAACGATGGGGAAGGCGCAGAATGCCGTCGCATTGTCAGCAATGTGTACCATTTGTCGCCGAAATGCGGTGAGACATTCTCCCTGTTGGCAAAGCGCCTCCCACGCAATGTTCTCCTCACCTGTGGAATGGATCGAAGTCGCACGGAGTGAGGTCTGGTGTGTAGGGTCGGTGGGGGAGAATCCATCTTGTGGCACTGTCAACCTCACACTGAATGTTTCAGGTGTTGGTAACGAGCTATCCTCGCCTTTGGTCGCAATCTGTCGGGTGATTTCAGTACTGTTTGGAGCGAACTTTTGAATGTATTGATGCCACGCTTTCGCACGATATACCGTAGTTGCTATGCCAGAATGAGATTTTCACTCTGTATCGGAGTGTGCGCTGATATGAAACTTCCTGGAAGATTAAAACTGTGTGCCGGACCGAGACTCGAACTCGGGACCTTTGCCTTTCGCGGTCAAGTGCTCTACCAACTGAGCTACCCAAGCACGACTCACACCCCGTCCTCACAGCTTTACTTCGGCCAGTATCTCGTCTCCTACCTTCCAAACTTTACAGAAGCTCTCCTACGAACCATGCAGAACTAGCACTCCTGAAAGAAAGGATATTGCGGAGAACTGCTAGAATTGCTAAAATTATACAAGGCTCCATAGCCTGATAAAGTCCCTGTTAGATTCTGTATAGTGTTTGCTACCGATTTAGTTCCAATTTTAACCATAATATAGTGGAGATGTGTCGAATGAATGGAAGAAGCACAGGTCACACCTGTCTACAAGAAGGGTAGCAGAAACGGTTCACAAAACTGATGTGTAGTATCTTTGACATCTATCTGTGATAAATTCTTAGAGCATATCCTGTGCTCATAGGTAACGAGATGTCACCAATAGAATGAACTCCTCTATGTCAAACAGTGTGGATTCCAAAAACGTCGGTCATGCGAAACCGGGCTCGCACTACTTTCAAAGGAACCTTGAAACCCATGGATCAGGGCACTCACGTATGTGCAGTACTTCTTGTCTACCGTCAGGTCTTTGTTCGGTACCACGACCACTTTTACTGACGAAGGTGTGATTTCAAGAAACAAACGTTATTTGGGTGTGCATTAAGGATTTTTTCGTGGTGAGATCTCAGCATGTTAGCTAGGATTGAGACTCATAGACGGATGCTGAAGTAACTTACGCGTGCTCCAGGGAGAAGTATTGGGAAACTAGCTGTTTGTGTTGTATATTAATAACATGGCGCACTATATTAATGGGGACTTCAGATTTTTTTTCAAATGATGGCTTTGTCGACAAAAACTTGAGATCTTGAAGAGATTTCAAAGTAGTACAATGATTAACACGGTAAAAAGTTTCTATTACCAAGATCGCATAAACTGGTCTTCAATCTTGAAAACCTGTTTCTACAAATATAGCTGTCATCTTCCGATCTTCAAAAACTTTTGTTTCTAAACGTGCCCATTTTTAGTGAGAGCCTCATGGCATGTTGTCATTATGGTGCATAAAATATAGCTCTTCATTCACAGGTAAAACTCTTACAGCTAAAAAGCACTTTGTGCAATGGCTATATCCGTCTACGTAGCGCTCAAAGAAGACTGCCAGTTCTTAAAAATCACGATATACAGTAAAATGCACATGCTGCACACACTCAGCATCCATCTTAGACGAGGGATGTGGTGCGACATGAGACAATTCAATCACAGATTAACAGCTTGCTTTAAATGTACAGAAATGTATCCTATGGCTGCAACAATAATGACTCACAACTGAAATCAGTCAACTTGTATTGTAATAGCTGGGTATAAGGATTTGTAGAGCCATATAAGAGAACAATCGCACAGACTCAGTCGTTGGTGAGACATGTGGCAGATATCTGTTCATTGGTAGCACTGTAATGTCACGTGCCAGGACACGAGCATGTGTGCCTACCTTAGCCGTCAGACAAAAAACAAAATAGTAAACATCAAAGCATGCGAGCCGTTTACAGGTTCAGAACCATTTGATAATTAACTACCCACCGGTGTACTCATTTTTTATATCAATGTTATTTCGACTACCTTCAATGTTGAATTGCTCTTTAACCTATTAGTAAATATAAATAAGTTATACAAAACTGCAACCAGTCACGTTTTTGAATAATTATGTTTTATTCCACGAACTGGCTTTCGAACCTTTACATCTTCATCTTCAGATGGTTTCAGGAAGCTACATCATTATTGTCAGCACAATGCTGGGTGCTGGCTCTATACAGAAAGATGGAACACACTTTAATGTATCGCCATGACTATTGCTTATCTGTCGATATGGGTGTGTGATCAAAAAGTCAGTATAAATTTGAAAACTTCATAAACCACGGAATAATGCAGATATAGAGGTAAAAATTGACACACATGTTTGGAATGACATGGGGTTTTATTAGAACTAAAAAAAAAAAAAAGCAAAGTATTGCTAGACGCGTGAAAGATCTCTTGCGCGCGTCGTTTGGTGATGATCGTGTGCTCAGCCGCCACTTTCGTCATGCTTGGCCTCCCAGGTCCCCAGACCTCAGTCCGTGCGATTATTAGCTTTGGGGATACCTGAAGTTGCAAGTGTATCGTGATCGACCGACATCTCTAGGAATGCTGAAAGACAAAATCCGACGCCAATGTCTCACCATAACTCTGGACATGTTTTACAGTGTTGTTCACAATATTATTCCTCGACTACAGCTATTGTTGAGGAATGATGGTGGACATATTGAGCATTTCCTGTAAAGAACATCATCTTTGCTTTGTCTTACTTTGTTATGCTAATTATTGCTATTGTGATCATATGAAGCGCCATCTGTCGGACATTTTATGAACGTTTGTATTTTTTTGGTTCTAATAAAACCCCATGTTATTCCAAGCATGTGTGTCAATTTGTACCTCTCTATCTACATTATTCCGTGATTTATTCAGTTTTCAAATTTATACTGACTTTTTGATCACCCGGAATATATATATAACTTCTCTATCAAAAACAGTTATGAGCTCATCAGTAGTATAAAAGATATCCTCATCCCAGCCACACATAAATTTGCATCTCTTGACATAGTCAACCTATATACAAACATACCTGTCAATGAAACAATTCGTTTAATAAGAAATAACTTACTTAAACATGGGACAGTGGGTAGAGCTGAAATCTATAAACTCATAGAGATCCTGTAGCATATATTATCGAACAACTACTTCCTGTTAAACAACAAGATTTAAATTCAGGAAGATGGATTGGCTATGGGTAGTAGTCTTGCAGGCTTGCTAGCAGACATATAAATATTAATAATCTTGAAAACAACTTTTTTAGATCCCAAACCCAATTAAAAGATAAGCTGCTTTATTACAAACGCTATTGTGATAGTACTCTCATTCTGTTCAATGGAACAACAGAAGAAATAGATAATCTAGCCAAAGAGCTTAGAAACAAAATTCAATTCACAGTACAACACGAAAACACCAGAAGGCATTAACTATCTTGATTTAACAATCTCAAATAAAAATCAAAAGCATAAATTTCAAATTTTCAGAAAGCTAACAACCACTAATGTTACCATACACAAATCCTCTTGCCATCCAGACCAACATAAAAAAGCATTCTCCAGAACAATGTGTTAATTGCATGCTTAAAATCCCAACGGACACAAGTGAAAGACAAAAAGAAACAGAAATTATTAAATCAACTGCCTCCAGCAATGGGTACAACCCTGCAATAATAGATAAACTAATCCATACAGCAAAATTAAATTAACCAGCTTCTGAACAACCACCCACAAACAAGACCACATTTATAAGCCTGCCTTTCCTAGGGATGATTTCTCACCAAATTGCCAACCTCTTCAAGACATACAACATAAAAATAAGTTCTCCACCAACAACAAAATAAAATCATACACAGCACCAAAACCACTATACAACAGTATCAAAAGTCAGGTGTATACAAGCTCATTTGCAACTCATGTCCAAGCTTCTACATTGGACGAACTGGCAGAAACTTCACAATAAGATTTAAAGAACACATAGATGCACAACCTGAATAAATCCAGCTTTGCCTCACATCTTGCCCAACACAATCATTCTGCAAACAACATTGAAAAGAAACTCCAAATACTGCATTTTGCCAACAAACCCACGATACTTGACCTTATTGAAAAAATTGAAATAGTTATCTACACAAATACTGCACCTGACTACCTATTCAATGAGCAAATAGAACCGAGAAACAAACTCTTCCTTCAGAACTATGAAGATCTTCTAGTTCAAAACAAGTAACCACACAACTAACCCTACACCGCCTCCCCATCTGCCCCTCCCAAACGCCCCCCCCCCCCCAATGCATCTCCTTACATCCCAACTAAACTGGTGTCAATGTAATACCCTACCACAGAATAAAATCTGTACTAAATTTCTAAATGGTCAAGCCCTCTACTGTTAACATAAATCAGTACTTTTATACATATTACTTCTAGCTGGAACAAACAGAAGCTGCCTTTACCAATATTCCAGATCACTTTAACGTAAGAACAAAAATAAGCCAACAGTTCACTTGAGCTTTTGTTCCTTGAAAGTTCTCTGTTGGGTTCCTTTCATGTTAATTTCTTAAATGAGTTGTCATTTACGGCATGAATTCCTCTTCTAAATTTACTGTGATGTTTCTGACTATTTGGGAGGAGACTGAGCAGTGGAACGTGTCACTTTTACACATAAACAAGAACGATCTGTCACACTACTACACTTTAAAACACAGTTTATATGTAATTCATGTCACACAGTCTCATACGGAACCTACATCTGCTTTCCTTTATATACTGTACATGATAAGATACTGTCATCCCCCTTCCCTTCTGTGTGAGAGGATGAACGAGCAAATGTATTTCTAGTTGCATGCTGAATGGTAGCAGACAAGCCTGTCTGCTAGAGAACACTAGGACCAACGTCGGAACAGGTAGCTACGCTTTCTAAAAGCAGAGAGGTTTCTATTCTTAGTATGGTCCTGTCCGTCCCTTGTCATGTTAGTATAGGGAGCTGCCTCTCTGATCACTTCCGTTTGTATTTGTAAAGCACGCTCGGTAGGAGCCCAGGTCAGTCTGTCCGCGGCTAGCGTCTGAAGTGGTAAGATCTCCAGCTAAGCGCATGTCTGCTAAGTCCGTAGGACAATGGATTTCTTAAGTTTATTGTAACTGAAAATTTAATCACATTTATTTCAGGTTTAGCTGTAAAATATCTAATGTTATCTTAAATTGCAATACAGTGTATTTCGAGTGTGAAGTTCAGAATATCTTCCAGTAGTTGCTTTGTCACTACTTTTTGAGTAAATTGGAACCACGTGCTTATACAACTGTTTGGCCCATCAGGTTAATAGTAAGACGATAGTAACCAGTTCGAGGTTTTTCTTTTGTAAATTTCTTTTCGATCTAATTTATTTTAATTATCAAAATTATTGTGGAGCTACACTCTTTGTGTAAACCAAGTTGACCACGTGAAACATGTGGTGTAATGATCAAAGTAGCCCTCAGCTATTCTTTTCGGGAAGATTTCACAGAGAGTTAGTATGAATTTAGCATACCAGTGAGTGGTAATTTCATGACGGACAGGATTGCGCTACGAACGTAACTTCTTTGGGTGAAAATTGAATCGGTTGGTTGTGGTTAATTTCCTCTTGCATATGTTTCAACGTTCTTCGTGTGTTATTTTATGAATGCAGTATTGTATGCAATCTCCCAATCTTGGCTCCATATTTGATGTGTTCCGTAAGATTACAAACTCACATTTGGTAAGCTAGACTGGATACAAGGTGAAACAGTTGCTCAGTAATGCAAGGTTAACTTTCCTAGACAGCTTACAGCTTTTAACCCGCTTTTATTGTCTATCAGCACCGCTTTCAGAACAAATTAATGCAACAACATTACATCCTGGTTTTTAAATATAAAGTGTACGATCATACAAACAGCTTCAGTCCATTACAAACACTATAACTTTTATAAATATGCCTTTAGATGAAATAAAAAAATCTACTCTTGCTAATATCCCAGATCATGTTAACGTAACAACAGAAATAAGATAACAGTTCATCTGAAGGTTGTTTAAATTTAAATACAAAGGTCCTAGTCATACAGTCAGCTACATCTCATTGCAAATACAACAACTCTATATAATTGATTCCTCAGCATTCATTCTAATGCCATTCATGATTAAAATATTAGCTATAAACTGCCTGTACTAGACATTAATATACAAACAGAAATAAGATATCAGAATGAATGACGTTTGTTCTTGCAGTAATTTATTTTTTATTTATTTTGTGCTCTCATGTTATCGCCAGTCTGATTAAAATATTTGCCCTTGTATCAACTTTAATACATTTAAAAAAGAACAGATTCCATCTCTGTGCACAGTCGGCCTATGCCATATCTTTTTGTCAATATCTTTGTTACAAACAACAGCTGTAAAGCGCATGCTGGATGCTGGGAAAGTCTCGCTGTCAGAGTGTATATTAATATAGTTTGTGTGGAAGTGTGTGTAGTGATAAACAACTGGACACCAAACTGCAGGCAGACAGATGGACACTAACCCGAAAAAAGCCACCTATACTGTCGCAGTAAGTAAAAAACTAAATTTACGTATCGACAGATAAGCAATAGTCATGGCGATATATTAAAGCGTATTCCATCTTTTCGTCATGGAGCAAGCACCCAGCATTAAGCTAGTACTAATGATGTAACTTCCTGAAGGTGAACCCAAAAAAGTTCGAAAACCGGTTCAAAAAAATGACTGGTTGCGGTTTGTATAACTTATTTACATTCAATTTACAGTCATATTTCGAATGGAATGATACATCAACGTTATTATTCTAGAAGTACTGAAGAACCGAAATATGGAAACAGACTTCGGCAGCAGATATTTTGGGAGAAGTTATTAATTTACGGAAAATTGCAACAACAGTAAAAAACTCTTCCAAGTTTCAAACGGTTCATTATTTTTCTACATCTACATGGATACTCTGTAAATCACATTGTAACCTCCCCACAAAATATTTTTAGTGTAACCTCCCCACAAAAATTATTATTAACTAGTGTAACCTCACCACAAAATTTCTTTCCCATTTAATGTGCCCACAAAATTCTTTTCTCATTTAATGTAAGCTCAAAACAGAAAAATTCCTAAACCTCTCGACAGTAAAAAAATTATAATTATGTCGTTCACATTCAGTGTAACGTCCCAACAAAAAAAATAAATTCAGTAACCTGGTGATAATACAATGTAACTAACCTCTCAATTAAATTGTCACTCACTTATAACTTTTCAATAATTGACTGTGAATTTAGCCTGGTAAATTTTGGACGTCAGCAGTGCTGCGTCATGGCCCTGAAAGATCATTCTGAATAAAAAGAGAAAAATTGTTACCTCAATGAAGTCACCAGATAACGCATATATATCTGCTCTTAAAATAATGTTTTCTGGCACAGCCCTGTGCAATGTTGGCCGATAGATTTGTCATTTATGAAAGGAAGCAACTGATTTTTCTTTTGCAACAATCGGGATGATCATGGATGGGAGAAATTAGTAAATTCTTTAAATTGAAATGAATGGTTGTTAAAAGTTACTTTTTATGAGAAAGATTATTATTATGAGATTTTTAAAACATTTACATGGGACTTGAGATGACATTACTACATATGCACGAGGCTGCTTTTTACCTTATACAATAATAATCAGGCTCCGGCATCGCTGCACCGTGACCCGCCAGCCAACATGATACCAGACCAGACCAGAGCAGACTGCAGACTACTAACAACTTACTGCTACAGCTACACAGTTCCTACTGCAGTCAACACTGATCTCTGGTCAGCGATTCTCTTATACCTTGCATATCGCAGGCAGGGCATGAGCAATACATTGAAATTACATCTGCTTGGATCTCTTACATAACCGTCCACTGGGGGGGGGGGGGGGCAAAAATTTGGCAGCGATGGTGAGTCAATTGGACTTGCCTTGCGCAACAAATTTTTCTATAATCTACTTAATTAACGAAGTCTACAGTCACAGAGTATATACATATACATATATATATATATATATATATATATATATATATGTGTGTGTGTGTGTGTGTGTGTGTGTGTGTGTGTGTGTGTGTGTTTGTGTGTGTGTGTGTGTGTGTGTGCAGAAAATGAAATGAAATAGAGTGCACATGCACTGAGTACAGAACATATCAAGAAATGAAAAAATATATACGCAATGAGTACAAAACATACTAACAAATGACATACCGTGCAAACACACTGTATATATTATTTACCAATTTACAAGAACTAGGATAGGAAAGGGAAAGATTGCGTCAGGGTTGTAGCACAGTAGGTTGCACGTAGCTGCACTGAAAGTCCATATCTTTCTACAGAAGCACAACACCAAGTGAGACAATCTTAAGTTCTCTTCCCTGAAGTATTAATCAGTGTAGCCAAGACAGTGAAATGTCGTATTAATATTCAATGTTATCATTTTGGTAGTGCATTAGGTACACCAAACAGTGGGACCATAATAACATCTCCATCGTTCAAGGTGGTGGACTGCATGATGTGTCAACACCACATTCTTGTAGAATCCATACTCTTTCACCAATGTAGAATTAGTGCAAAAATCAAACATAGTGCTCCATGATCATGAGTATGGAGAGGACATACGGATATTGCAGTAATTTCTGGTAATTAGGTCAGAAGGTGAAGGACATTAAGTCTTATGCTAGTCATCATTGAGAATTACACTAGTCTATCAACCGATTTGAGTAATTGTTGGCACTCATTGCCTAGTTACTAAATATTTCTGTACTATGTATGGAGTATTACAGAACATTATTCATAAGTCATCTGATGACAGTAAATATTGGCACTCATTGGCCAGTTACTAACCATTTTTATGCATTATTCAGTAGTAATCATTCAAAACAAGAGTTAATTAATGGCATAGGATTTACTTAATTCATCTAATTATAGTAATCATTGGCACTCGTTGGCCAGTTACAAACCATTTTTATGCATAATTCAGAAGTCATCATTCAAAACAGGAGCTAATGAGTGTAACATCAAGCTACTGGTATTCATATATGATATCTTGTGAGTGACATAAGACAAATTTAAAATATAAGAAACAGTGGCATTCATTGGCCAGTTACTAAACATATAGCCAGTATTGAATATTACAAAACATTTTTCATTATTCAAGTGACATACGACATATTTAAAATAATTATTGGCACTCATTGGCCAGTTACAAAGTATTCATATCGTTTTATAAAACATTATTCAGTATTATTCAGAAGTCATCATTCAAGTGACATAACAAAAATATTATTTACAGAAATTATTGGCATAGCATTTATGTATTATTACAAAACATCATTCAGTATTACTCAGAACTCATCATTCAAGTGACATAGGACATATTTAAAATGTAACACACTGTAACTATTACTCAAGGTCTGTGGTCCAATAATACATAGATATAATGGATTCAATACATCTGAGAAATTTGCATTATATGTAGAACTAGAAATATCTCTTAAACCAGTAGCATTATTTGGTTGTATACTGGTAATAGCTGGGACTGGTAAAAAAAAATTTTTTTAGTGGTAGCAATGCATTGCGTTGGGATCGATAATTAATTGCTGGGGCATGAAAATATTTGCTTTTCACTTATTGCTGGATATAAGGATTAGTAACTTCATTCGTCATGAGTCAGCTGTAGCAAGGATATGAAACAAGTAGAGTATATGTGATCACATTCATGAATGACACACACAAATGGGTAAAAAAAATACAAGTACTAGAACAGGTTTAATGACTAACTGCTTATAGCACATTAATTTCATGAATAGCTTCTCCTAGAAAAAATACAAAATGGATTATTGAGCTGAAAGAAGAAACGCATATTATACTGAAAAGTAGTGAACTTCGAATTAACAGGTAATGAAACGTGTACTCAATATGTATGTACTCTAGCTGTCCTTTCTAAAACATTCAGTCATTATACCATGTGACATAAGACATACTGTCAAAACGAACTGCAACAAATACTTAAATAACTACATAGCACCTCTTAACTAATAGTAAACATTTAAACTTCATGATTATCCTCATCTGTAAAGAAAAACTTCATTATTCATATTACCATAACCTCATCACTATCACCACCTGCAAAGAAAAACTTCATTATTCATATTATCATATTCTTCATATAATTATTCATCATCATTTATTATCGTCTGCAAGAAAGACACTTCATTATTCATTATTCATATTACCATTTACTTCATACAACTATTCATAGTATAGTTTCTTATTTGTAGCATATATCATCACTAAAACTAAGATGTGTAGTTCTGTCTGACAGCCTGCATCAATCGCCTCATATTCTGAAAGAAAAACAATTAGTTAAGACTGCTATCATACGATGTGTATAATATATTCTTGTTAATGCTTGTTAATTCTGATCCATTTCCTCTTCGTGACATGGTAATGCATTTTCTTTCGTTCATTCCGTAGGTGAAATTCCCATTTGATAGTAATCCACTGTGGTTTGTTTAATTTATTTCTTTTACACGTTATTGCTTTCTGAAAATGATGAATAAGGATTAATATCGTGCATTTAAATCATATACTCATTAAATAAAAATTTGTTTCTAGTGATATAATTAAGCATACAGCATAGCATGACAGAAAACGTATTATGTCAAAAACGTAGACAGTTTTCAAGTGCAAAAAATGTACACACAGTATCATAATGTAGTGGCAAAAACTGTAGAATAGTCAAGACATTGAGATATCATAAGGCAAAATGTCAAAGTCAACTGGTGTTTGTCATATCTTCAAGATTTCGTAGTGCATACAAACAAAACAGGAAAACAATCATACTTACACGAAAAATGGAAAATGTGCACGGTCTGATGTGTAACGACAAGAAAAGCGACCTGCTAACCTTACCTTGCCAGGCACTTGCCAAGAAAAAATATGATAATCATCAGTAAGCGTCCACCGTAAATATAATTGCATAAGTGGTCATATAAAATTCAGGAAATGGCATTACAGTGTGATAAATCATAGAGTATGTTCATTCAATAAAGGGTTTGATATTGGAGACATGGTGATTGCCTTTGCTTTTTCTGGTTCTCAAAGTTTCGACGTGTACTACATTGGGGTGAGGAATGCTGCGAATTCGATATGGACCTGCGTATAGAAGCTCAAATTTACTACATCTACTCTTTCCTCTATTGGATAAATTCTGTGTGCGTACTAATATCTTCTGTCCAATGTAAAAGTCATGGCGTGTACAAACCTGTTTTTGCTGTCTTCTTCGGCTCTCTGCGGCACGTTTGATGTTGTTGAGTCCAATGTTAATTATTTCATGGTGTCGTAGTCGACGAGAGGTAGGAAAGGATACTAATCCTTTAATTTTGTTAGGTGGTTCAACATTTTTCAGTATAACAGTCGGAGATAGCATAGTAGATTCATTTGGTATGGAGTTAATTACATCCTTGAATGAGAGTATGTGTGGGTCCCAATCAATATGTTTTTATGGCAGTATATTCTACATAGTTTACCAATTTCTTTCATTAGACGTTCACAAGGGTTCGAAGAAGCGTGGTACCTGGATATATAGATCGGAGAAATGTTTCTTGCTCGTAACATACGTGTCCATACAGCAGATCGAAACTGTGGTCCATTGTCGGAAATTACTTTCAATACATGCCCTACATGAAATAAAAAATGTTTTACAAATGCATTCGAAATCGATTTAGCAGTAGCTTTGCGTAACGGAGTGAAGGTTACAAATTTTGAAGTGAGTTCAACAGCGACAAATATGTAGCAAAAAACTCTATTAGTTCTGGGAATCCGACCAAAAAATGTCTACAGCGGCCATGTGTCTCAATTTAACAGGTACAATGGGATATAACGGAGGAATATGTGAAGTCTTGATTGACTTATCTCTCTGGCAGATTTTACATGACGCTAAAACTCGTCGAATACGTTTCTCCATGTTGACAAAATAACAGTTCTGTCTCAGTATAAGAAAACATTTTCTGGCTCCGTAATGTGCGTAACTTAAATGAGTATACCAAATTAATTTGTTAACAAGCTCGTCAGAAATACATAATAACCAGTTGTTGCTGTCAGGGTGAGAGCGGCGAGACAGAATATTATTGCGTACAGTGTAATGGTTTCTGATGGTAACATTATTCCTATCTTGCCAAAGGTGTTTAATTTCTTTCCGCACGTTGTCTTTACTCTGCTGTTGTGCTATATCTCGTAATGATGCCGAAATAAAATTTTCGAATGCAACTTGTTGAATATACATGACGCTAGAATTTACTTGGCAGAAGTTGGTTGCGATGTCTTGCTGATTGTTGCTGAGAGAACGGGATAGTGCGTCTGCTACAATATTTTGTGTACCGGGAATATGAACAATTGTAAAATTAAATTCCTGTAAATAAAGTTTCCATCTGCTTAACCTGTCATGTGTAAATTTTGCT
Source organism: Schistocerca cancellata (assembly GCF_023864275.1). Lineage (NCBI taxonomy): Eukaryota > Metazoa > Arthropoda > Insecta > Orthoptera > Acrididae > Schistocerca > Schistocerca cancellata. Next base: position 551,999,789 of record NC_064631.1, on the reverse strand, counting down.
GGAAGTAAAAACTGTATCGCTCTATGATCTCTGTAAACGGTCGTATGTCTTCCATAAAGAAAATGCCTAAATCTCGTAAATGCCCATAGAACACATAATGTTTCAAGTTCTGTAACAGAATAATTGCGTTCAGCAGGTGACAGAATGCGACTCGCAAAGGCGATATCTTTAATTACTGTATTACCGTCTTCTTCAACTTCCTGAAAAAATGTGTACCCCTAAAGCTGTGTTACAACTGTCGGTGGCAAATGGAAAAATTTCTAGTAAGATCTGGATGTGATAAAAGTGGTGCATTCAACAAAGCTTGTTTCAGATTGACAAATTCAGACTGTGTTTGGCTATCCCACGACCAAATAGTGTTTTTACCTGTCAATTGACATAATCTAGGGGTGTCTAAAGCAGAGTAATGAATAAATTTACGGAAAAAGTTAATTAATCCCAGAAAGCTGTGTAATTGTTTCTTCGTCGTAGGAACAGTAATGTCACGTAAAGCTTGAAGTTTTTCCGGGTCAGGCGCAATGTCTTCTGCTGAAATTACATGTCCAAGAAATTTTATAGAAGTTTTACCAAAGTGCGATTTGCTAAGATTAACTGTGAGTCCTTGTGCACGAAAAGTTTGCAACAGTTGTTCAAGAATCAGATTGTGTTCAGACCAGTTAGCTTCTGCAATAAGAATGTCGTCTACATACGTTGTGATTCTGTCTTTTAGTTCTGTTTGGAAGTATGGTATTCAAACCACGAATAAATGCTGCTGAAGAAATAGTTAAACCGAACGGTAATTTACAAAATTGATAACAGTCACCAAAACAGAGAAAAGCTGTGTACTTTCTGCAGTTCGGATGGAGCTGAATTTGCCAAAATCCCGATTTCAAATCTAACGTGGAATAAATAGCAGTACCATGAAATTTCTGTAGAAGTTCTTCTAGTGTTTGAGGGCGATCTGTTTCAATAATAATAATGTCATTGATGTGACGCGAATCAAGTACGAGGCGAAGTGGACCATCCTTTTTCTTAACAATATGGAGCGGGTCTAACTGACTAACGGACTAACTGCCGGTTCAATAATTCCTTGGTCAAGCATAGCTTGCAATTCTTTCTTCACTTGTTCTCTGTGAATATAAGGAATGGGATAATGTTTGGCTTTAAAGGTATCGTGCTGTTTAACTTGAAATTCATACATAAAACCGGACATAGTACCAGGGACGTTGTCAAAAACTGGAGCTTACTGTAAAAGAACTTTGCGTAGTTGCGTGCGTTCGTCGTCTGTATTTGCACTGCTCTGTTTAACTTTATCAGAAATCATTTGCATAACGTCATGGTCGGCTTCGTCTGGAGTATTATAGTTGTGTAAGTACGTATCTGTGAACAATGTGGAATGACAGTCTATGTTACGTGATGCAGAAATGACCTCTGTCCGATTAATTGTTTGTTCTTCTGCAGATAAAGAGTGCTGAAATTCTAATGCCAGTTGTACATTTTCATCCTTTAACATTAAATAGGAATTCTGAAAGTCAATAATTGCGTCGTGTTGTACCAGAAAGTTCGTACCTAAAATAACGTCTGTTGTCAATAAGGGAACAATCCAAAAATTTGAGTGAAACTTATGACCTGGAATACAAAATGATAAGTGTGTCTGTAACTTTACATCTACTCCTTTACCAGATACTGCTCCTTTTACTTTAGTTTTGCCTAATGGTAACGTAGGATAGGTATTCTCTTTGTTACATTCGTTGAAAGTTTCTTCATTTATAACTGACATAGGTTATCCAGAATCGATTACTGCTGAAAATTTGGATGATCCAATCTTTACTTCAATGACTGGGTGTGAAGTGGTTTTTTAAATAATTGGTTTTTCATGCAAAAGTGTGTCTCGGATGTCGTCAAAAGTAATAACATTTTCGTGAACATGATTCTCTGTGTCAAAAGTATTGCTTGCGTTGCTGGAAGATGCAACCTGTACTGTATCTAGTCAAATTCTTTCTGACGTGCTGTTATTTGCAGGAAGATGCTGCGGCATTTCAACTATTTGTACTGTTCTGTTGTTTCGTCCTGACGTATTACGTTCGGGATGATATCTACTGTCTGATTCATTCATGATAATCTGTTGTTGCGGATGGTTTTGCTGCTGGTAAGACCGACTCTTATTAAACGTACGCTGAAAATTGTGCTCATTACTTTTACGTCTGTCATGATAGTTATTTCTATACGGTGCACTGCGATATGAGTTGAAATGGTGTGTTTTCTGTACGTACTGATTTCCTTGTTGCTGTGCGTTACTATTTGGTGGAGCCGACGCTATACGTGTAGGCGGCGAAACATTAAAGCTTGGTTGACCTTGCACATCACATTGTTGGTTAGGTATGCTAACCGGCTGGTTTTGTTGCTGTTGTTGGGAAAAACCTCTATTGTTAGCAAAATGTGGTTCCTGTTGCTGATAATTTTGACGATACTGATAATTAAAATTTTGTCTGTTATTGAAGTTCTGGTGGTTCTTGAGTGTCTAATGAAAATTGTGACTTTCGGTAAAACTTGTCATATCAGGTTTTCTTTACACATCCTTAATCCTAGATAGATCGATAGTTGAAGAGCTGTTTTGATAGATATAAAGGATAGTAAAAAAGAAGGCAGCAGTGCATAAAACTAAAGATGAAACAGCACTACTACGGCTCAGGGCCCTGTGCACGCTACGGCACATATTCATCGAAGCGTAATGAATCCCCTGAGATCAATTACGCGCTACAAATAAATTTTAGTTTCTGCGTTACAGGCAATACCGGTGAAAATTCAAAAGCAAGTCGTTGTATCCAATCCAATTTTAGTTTCTGCGTTACAGTCCAAGCTGATGAAAATACAAAAGCAAATTGCCGTATCCAGTCCAAAGCGTGAATCTATGTTCTGTCATTATTAAGCACTTTAAAATTCCTAACAGATAGAAAGGGTTTGTAATAAAAATTATCGTCTCTGTATGTCTGAGCAGGTTCAGGATTGCATGATAATCTATTTGTCTGTGACTGTTCGGAATCTAAGTCATGTAGTCTCTGTAAATTACCTAAGTTACACTGGCTGTGTGAGTCTGACAAATGTTCGGAAAGTGGCGTATGCTGTGATGTGTTAAAGGCTGAAATATTTTTCATCTTCGTAACTTCTTGCTGTAAAGATGACAATTTTCTACGTAATGTATTACTGGACGAACCTATCTCACTGATTGTCTGCTGTAAATTTTGGAATTCGGGTGTTTGATTAAACGAAACTGGTGACGTATCGTCTGATTTGGTGTCGTTATTATTTTCGATAACATCAAGACGACTGGCCAATTCATCATATTTTTCAGTCAGTGCTTTTACGTGATCGTTGTTTTTAGTGTCACAAGCATTAATTTGTTTTTGTATTTTACGTGTGGTTTTGTTCAATTTCTTAACATCTGCTTAAATGGCATCGGGATCCTGTATTAATTCCAACTTTTCAAGTATGTTGGTCATTGTCTGAGAATCTAATGTGTGTGTGTCTGTTTTTGTTTTAAGATCGGAGATTTCATCATGCCATTCGGTGTTCAATTATTTGATTTCGTCTGATACTGTAGCAATATTGTTGTCTACGTATGTTTTTGCTTTCGTAAACAGTTTACGCTAATCTTCCTGTCTCTGTGCAGTAATTGTTTCCATGACTTGTTGCTTTACTTTATTCTGTTCCTGTGTAAATTTACGGTAACGCGTTTCATTGTTTTGTAGGTGGTGACTAAAACGTTCGTCAATTTGGCTGTTCTGTTGGTCAAATTTCGTTTCTACTTTGGCATCCAGTGTGCGTGCAAGTTCTGCTGACATTAATTTAAACTCGTCGCGGAACTGTGTTGCGTTTTCGGAACATTGTTTAGCGACTGCACTAATTTCGTCTCTAAGTAATTTAGTTGTGGCTGCATGTGTATTACTTAATTCTTGTGCCACAAATCTAATTTCTTCACTACTGTTCCTAGCACAAGCCTTAATATCCTCACGTAATTGTTCTTTAGTATCATGACATTGCGCGGCAACGGCTGTAATCTGTTCACTAAGTTGTTTGAAATTTTTGTCTTGTTTATCATTCGACTGTTTGGAATTGCTGTCTAGTTTTTCATTAAGTTGTTGTTTGAGATTTTCATTATTTCCATTAATTTGTTGCAATAATGCCATAACTTGATCCAAGCCAAAAGTAGCGACTCTATTTTCTATGCTGTGTGTTGGTGTATCTGCATTTGTCACGTTTTGTGAAACCATTTGGTCATTCTCTGATTCTTCAAAAGGTTCGCCAATTTGATGTGCACTGTTAGTCACTACACCGGAATCAAATAAATCTGACATATTTTGAGTACATTGTTCACCTTCGTTAGAAACAATTATCTGTTCGTTACGTAAATTTTGCAAATCGGGTGTGTCAAGCTGGGCAGCGTTCATTGTAACGGAACGTGCCGCGTCATCACATTTACGGTGGACATAATTGAATTTGCTTGTTCATCATTAGGATCAAAATCATTACTAGTGATCGGCACGCACTGATTATCTGTAATTATGGGATTATCACTATTACACTGAGTGTCGCAAGTATTATCGGTCAAATTATTCGAATCGGCTATTTCACTCATTGCACATCGCGATGTACTGTTAACAGTTTTTCGCGGCATTTTTCACAAATCAATATTAAGCACAAAATGAAACAAAGACGAAGCGAAATGTAACAAACAATATTACAACAAAGAGCAATAAATTGCCGATGATCTGTGAAAGAAAGAGTGACAAATTAGTAAACGCGTTGCGCCAGATGCAAACTACATTTAAGTAAATAAGAGCATATATATGACTACTTCTCAGAAATTCACAAAGAAAATACGATCCTGGCCGGTTGTCGCCAAGTGTAACTGTCCCCACAAAATATTTTTAGTGTAACCTCCCCACAAAAATTATTATTAACTAGTGTAACCTCACCACAAAATTTCTTTTCCATTTAATGTGCCCACAAAATTCTTTTCTCATTTAATGTAAGCTCAAAACAGAAAAATTCCTAAACCTCTCGACAGTAAAAAAATTATAATTATGTCGTTCACATTCAGTGTAACGTCCCAACAAAAAAAATAAATTCAGTAACCTGGTGATAATACAATGTAACTAACCTCTCAATTAAATTGTCACTCACTTATAACTTTTCAATAATTGACTGTGAATTTAACCTGGTAAATTTTGGACGTCAGCAGTGCTGCGTCATGGCCCTGAAAGATCATTCTGAATAAAAAGAGAAAAATTGTTACCTCAATGAAGTCGCCGGATAACGCATATGTATCTACTCTTAAAATAATGTTTTCTGGCACAGCCCTGTGCAATGTTGGCCGATAGATTTGTCATTTATGAAAGGAAGCAACTGATTTTTCTTTTGCAACAATCGGGATGATCATGGATGGGAGAAATTAGTAAATTCTTTAAATTGAAATGAATGGTTGTTAAAAGTTACTTTTTATGAGAAAGATTATTATTACGAGATTTTTAAAACACTTACATGGGACTTGAGATGACATTACTACATATGCGCGAGGCTGCTTTTTACCTTATACAATAATACTCAGGCTCCGGCATCGCTGCACCGCGACCCGCCAGCCAACAAGATACCAGACTAGACCAGAACAGACTGCAGACTACTAACAACTTACTGCTACAGCTACACAGTTCCTACTGCAGTCAACACTGCTCTCTGGTCAGCGATTCTCTTATACCTTGCATATCGCAGGCAGCGCATGAGCAATACATCGAAATTACATCTGCTCGGACTTCTTACAACATTTAAGTGTTTGGCAGAGGGTTCATCGAAACACCTTCAGCCGGCCGGTGTGGCCTTGCGGTTCTAAGCGTGTCAGTTTGGAACCGCGTGACCGCTACGGTTGCAGGTTCGAATCCTGCCTCGGGCATGGATGTGTGTGATGTCCTTCAGTTAGTTAGGTTTAATTAGTTCTAAGTTCTAGGGGACTGATGACCTCAGTAGTTAAGTCCCATAGTGCTCAGAGCCATTTTTGAAACACCTTCACAATTATCTATTATTCCAATCTAGTATAGCGCGCGGAAAGATTGAATACCTATATCTTTCCGTACCAGCTCTGATTTCCCTTATTTTATCGTGGTGATCGTTCCGCCCCATGTAGGGCGGTGTCAACAAAATATTTTCGCATTCGGAGGAGAAAGTTGGTGATTGGAATTTAGTGAGAAGATTTCGTCGCAACGAAAAACGCCTTTCTTTTAATGATTTCCAGCCCAAATCCTGTATCATTTCTGTGACACTCCCTCCCATATTTCGCGATAATACAAAACGTGCTGCCCTTCTTTGAACTTTTTAGATGTACTCAGTCAGTCCTACCTGGTAAGGATTCCACACCGCGCAGCAGTATTCTAAAAGAGGACGGACAAGCGTAGTGTAGGCAGTCTCCTTAGTAGGTACTTTACATTATCTAAGTGTCCTGCTAATAAAACGCATTCTTTGGTTAGCCTTCCCCACAGCATTTTCTATGTGTTCTTTCCAATTTAAGTTGTTCGCAGGTATTTTGAATTCCTTTTAGCACTCATGTGGATGACCTGCCACTTTTCGTTATTTAGTGTCAACTGCCAATTTTCGCAAACAACGGAAAACGGAAGCTCAGGTTGTTCTCCCAAATTGTTTATGTAGATATGGAACAGCACAGGGCCTATAACACTACCTTCTGGAACGCCAGAAATCACTTCTGTTTTTCTCTATGACTTTCCGTCAGTTACAACGAACTGTGACCTCTCTGACAGGAAGTCACAAATCTGGTCACATAACTGAGACGATATTCCATAAGCACGCAGTTTCACTGCTTGTGTGGTACAGAATCAAAAGCCTTCCGGAAATCCGGGAATACGGAATCGATCTGAAATTCCTTGTCAATAGCACTCAGCACTTCATGTGAGTAAAGAGCTAGTTGTGTTTCACAGGAACGATGTTTTCTAAACCCATGTTGACCGTGTGTCCATAGACCGTTTCCTTCGAGGTAATTCATAATCTTCGCACTCAATATATGTTCTAAAATCCTGCTGCATATCGACGTTAACGCTATGGGCCTGTAATTTAGTGTATTACTCCTACTACCTTTCTTGAATATTGGTGTGACCTTGCAACTTTCCAGTCTTTGGGCACGGATCTTTCGTCGAGCGAACGGTTGTATATGATTGTTAAGTATGGAGCTAATGCATCAGCATACTCCTAAAGGAAACTAATTGGTATACATTCGTGACCAGAAGACTTGCTTTTATTAAGTGATTTGAGTTGTTTCACTACTCCGAGGATATTTACTTCTACGTTACTCATGTTGGCAGCTGTTCTCGATTCGAATTCTGGAATATTTACTTCGTCTTCTTTTGTGAAGGCGTTTCGGAAGACTGTGTTTAGTAACTCTGCTTTGGCAGCACTGTCTTCGATAATATCTCCATTGTTATCGCGCAGAGAAGGCATTGATTGTTTCTTGCCGCTAACATACTTCACATACGACCAGAATCTCTTTGGATTTTCTGCCAGGTTTCGAGACAGTTTCGTTGTGGAAATTGTTATAGGCGTCTCGCATTGAACTCCGTGCTAAGTTTCGAGCTTCTTTAAAGGATCGCCAATCTTGGGGATTTTGCGTCTCTTTAAATTTGGCGTGTTTGTTTCGTTGTTTCTGCAACAGTGTTCTAATCCGTTTTGTGTACCAAGGAGGATCAGCTCCTTCGTTTGTTAGTTTATTTGATATAAATCTCTCAATTGCTGCCGATACTATTCCTTTGTATTTGAGCCACATCTGGTCTACACTAATATTATTAATTTGGAATGAGTGGAGATTGTCTCTCACGAAGGCGTCAAGTGAATTATTATCTACTTTTTTTAATAGGTATATTTTTCGCTTACTTTTAGAGGATTTGGGGATTATAATATTCAGTCTCGCTACGACAACCCTGTGTTCACTAATCCGTATATCGGTTTTGATACTGGTTGTTAACTCAGGATTATTTGTTGCTAAGAGGTCAAGTGTGTTTTCACAACCGTTTACTATTTGCGTGGGCTCATGAACTAACTGCTCGAAATAATTTTCAGAGAATGCGTTTAGCACAATTTCGGATGATATTTTATGCGTACCTCCGGAATTAAACCAGTTATTTCGCCAACATATCGAGGGTAAATTAAAGTCACCACCAACTATTATCGTATGAGTCGGGTACGTGTTTGAAATCAGACTCAAGTTTTCCTTGAACCTTTCAGCAACTGTATCATCTGAACTGGGAGCTCGGTAAAAGGATCCAGGTATTATTTTATTCCTGTTACCAGCAATGACCTCTGCCCATACTAACTCACAGGAACTGTCTATTTCAATTTCGCGACGAGTTAAACTACTTCTAACAGCAACAAACACGGCACTGCCAACCGTGTTTAGCCTATCTTCTCGGACCACCGTCAGGTTCTTAGCAAAAATTTCGGCTGAGCTTATACAGGGCTATTACAAATGATTGAAGCGATTTCATAAATTCACTGTAGCCCCATTCATTCACATATGGTCACGACACACTACAGATACGTAGAAAAACTCATAAAGTTTTGTTCGGCTGAAGCCGCACTTCAGGTTTCTGCCGCCAGAGCGCTCGAGAGCGCAGTGAGACAAAATGGCGACAGGAGCCGAGAAACCGTATGTCGTGCTTGAAATGCACTCACATCAGTCAGTCATAACAGTGCAACGACACTTCAGGACGAAGTTCAACAAAGATCCACCAACTGCTAACTCCATTCGGCGATGGTACGCGCAGTTTAAAGCTTCTGGATGCCTCTGTAAGGGGAAATCAACGGGTCGGCCTGCAGTGAGCGAAGAAACGGTTGAACGCGTGCGGGCAAGTTTCACGTGTAGCCCGCGGAAGTCGACGAATCAAGCAAGCAGGGAGCTAAACGTACCGCAGCCGACGGTTTGGAAAATCTTACGGAAAAGGCTAAAGCAGAATGCCAGTTCGGCATTTCTTAAACAGGAGATTGGAAAACCGATGGATCGGTCGTGGTGGAGATCATGATCAGCAATTCATGTCATGGCCTCCACGCCCTCCCGACTTAACTCCATGCCATTTCTTTCTGTGGGGTTATGTGAAAGATTCAGTGTTTAAACCTCCTCTACCAAGAAACGTGCCAGAACTGCGAGCTCGCATCAACGATGCTTTCGAACTCATTGATGGGGACATGCTGCGCCGAGTGTGGGAGGAACTTGATTATCGGCTTTATGTCTGCCGAATCACTAAAGGGGCACATATCGAACATTTGTGAATGCCTAAAAAAACTTTTTGAGTTTTTGTATGTGTGTGCAAAGCATTGTGAAAATATCTCAAATAATAAAGTAATTGTAGAGCTGTGAAATCGCTTCAATCATTTGTAATAACCCTGTATCCGGCTTTAGGCAGCTTTCAATGCCTATAACGATTTGAGCATCAGTGCTTTCTATTAGCGCTTGGAGCTCTGGTACTTTCCCAACACAGCTACGACAATTTACAACTGTTATACCAATGGTTCCTGTATCTGTGTTCTTCCTGTGTTCAGCCTGCACCCTTTGTGACTGAAGTCCATCTTGTGTTTTCCCGAGACCCTCTAACCTAAAAAACCGTCCAGTCCACGCCACACAGCCCCTGCTACCCGTGTAGCCCGAAACCCAAACACCCTTTGGCGCAAGTCGAGGAATCTGCAGCTTATACGGTCGCAGAACCGTCTGAGCCCTTGATTCAGACCCTCCACTCGGCTCAGTACCAGAGGTCCGCAATCGGTCCTGTCGACTATGCTGCAAATGGTCAGCTGTGCTTTCATCTTGCAAGCAAGACTGACAGCCTTTACCACTTCTGTTAGCCGCTCGAAACCAGAGAGAATCTCTTTTGATCCAAAGCGACTCGCATCATTGGTACCGACGTGTGCAACCACCTGCAGTTGGTGGAGGCGCAGGGACACTGTGAGGATCGCTTTTCCGACCGTTGGGACTGAGCCAGAAGAAGGAACTACTTCTTGACAAAAATGTGGTCAGTTTCGAATGTCAGAGCAGGCAGGGTTTGGCCGTTGCCCTTTTACATAAGTTGGCAACGACCCTATTTGTAGGGGGATGGGGTCAGAAACTCACTAGAGGGCGGCGTCTCTGGAGTGATAAACGATGGGAACGTCGACCAACAAATGCAGCTTCATCTCTGTCGTGGCCGTGTTTTACTGCAGCCACTTGCCGCCTTGAATTTAGTAACAGTTTAACTTGAACAGAACTCTAGTAAGCACGCTGCTACGTTCACACAGCGGGCGCACCATCGAGCGATAGGCGAGACTAAAGAAGAAGGAAGAAAAATTAGGATTTAGCGTCCCATTGGCCACAGTGTGACGGCACCAATAAGAGGTAAGATTCCACTGTGACTTCCCCTTTGTTTCCTTGAGTCGGTATTTTGGTTCATAACTCTCACTCTCTTACTCTCTCTCCAGCGAGTTTCCTACAAAGTTCTCCATCTATCACAGCATTGCCCTTTCTACAGCTCAAGTAAATGACTTCTGTAGTTTCAGTGCAATTTAGCCAAGTTTTCTATTCATGTACTCTCCTTTAGCAATGTTTAACGTCAGCGGCGGTTTCCTGTTGTTGTTTTTGGGAGAGGAGACCAGACACCGAGGTCATCGGTCTCATCGGACTAGGGAAGGACGGGAAAGGAAGTCGGCCGTGCCCTTTCAAAGGAACCATCCCGGCATTTGCCTGGAGTGATTTAGGGAAATCACGGAAAACCTAAATCAGAATGGCCGAACGCGGGATTAAACCGTCGTCCTCCCGAATGCGAGTCCAATGTACTAACCACCGCACCACCTCGCTCGGTGATGGTTTCCTCGGATGAACATTGTGATCTATAATAGCCGGATATAACCATTTTTATCTGTCAAGCCTGCCATTGGTTTTCCTTTGGTTATGTAACCTTTACACTCAACTCTTTCTCAGCCATCTACTAATCAAGGACCCCTTGCAAGTAGAAACATTTCCGACGCATTACACGTCATTGACTGATACTCTTTATTAGAAACCCAGCGGCCTGGTGATCTTTACCGCTTCTGCAAACTGGGGCAACCTGTTTTCAGTTAGCCGCCTGGGGCGGGAGCGCTGTTAACTGATAGTGAGGGTAACGGCAGAGCTTACTGAGAAAATTTAGTCTCTCTACCAAATTGACTACTTACAAATCATTTGCTCTTACCACCTAAGAATATTACTCATTTGCGTGGTACCAACAGGAAATTTGACGAATTGGTGATATCGAGTATAAACAAAGAAAAGCGGTAACAATGGTCACAGATTTGTTTCACTCACAAGAGACAAGAGCGTCATAGAAGTGTCGAAAACCTGAAATGGAAACAGCCAGTGTGGAAAGGAATTTTTTTTTTTTGTTTTACACGTATAGTTCCATAGGGCCAAATTGAGGAGCAAATCTCCATGGCCATGGAACGGTCAGCACATGAAATTACAACATAAAAGTAATAACATATAAAATAAAATGTTTATGAATCCTCCCGCTGGAGGTTCGAGTCCTCCCTCGGGCATGGGTGTGTGTGTGTTGTTCTTAGCATAAGTTAGTTTAAGTAGTTTGTAAGTCTAGGGATCGATGACCTCAGCAGTTTGGTCCCTTAGGAATTCATACACATTTAAACATTTGTTTAAGATTCCTGAAAAGACGACAAGCTATAAGTTTAGATAAAAGCAATCAACAACGTAGCACAGGAATTAGCTCAATTTTTCGAGTTACTCCTTGACAGAATTGAAGGAGTGACCCATGAGAAACGCTTCAGTTTGGATTTGAAAGCGCGTGGATTACCGCTAATATTTTATAATTCTTGCGGCAGCTTATTGAAAATAGATGCAGTAGAATAATGCAAGCGATCCAAATGCAGCTTGTAGTTGCCTAGTATTAAGTGAAAGTAAGCTGCTAATTCTTGGGAATAAGATGATACTGTTAAAAAGAAATGACATTAAAGAAATTGGATATTTGTGGTAAGTTCTATGGAACAAACTTCTGAGGTCATCGGTCCATAGGCTTACACTCAACTTAATCTAACTTAAACTAACTTACACTAATTACAACACACACACCCATGCCCAAGGGAGGACTCGAACCTCCGACAGGGGTAGCCGCGCGACCTGTGGCAAAGCGCCTTACACCGCACGGCTACCCCGCACGGCTGACTTTAAAGAATACACATACATATTGAGAGGCCAATGTCAAAATACCCAGACTAATGAACAGGGGTCAACAAGAGTTTCGCGAACTTACGCAGCTTATTGCCGGAAGCGCCCGTTTCTGAGCCAAAAATACCCTTTGAGAACGGGAAAGGTTACCCCAATATGTAATACCACCCGCCATAAGCGAATGAAAATAATCAAGGTAGACTACTTTTCGTGTCGAACTACCACTTAATTTAAATACCGCTCGAATAGTAAAAATGGCAGAATTAAGTCTTTGTACAATATTCTGAACACGGGCTTTCCACAATAATTTACTATATATTTGAACACCTACAAATTTAAACTGTTCATTCTTACTAATCATATGCCCACTCTGTGTAATTAGAACGTCAGGCTTTGTTGAATTATGTGTTAGAACTGAGGTAGTGTATTTAGTGTTCTTTATTTTCCTCAAGCCCTGAACTTAGGTCTTGAACTGCACTATTTGAAACAGTGCCAACATTGCACAAAACATCTTTTACTACCAAGCTAGTGTCATCAGCGAACATAAATATTTTAGAATGACCTGCAATATTAGAAGGAATATCAGTTATATAAATAAGGAACAGGAGTGGCCCCAGCACTGATCCCTGAGGCACCCCACATTTAAGTGTGCCCCATTTGGACCCCACATCATAGCCATTGTTAATACTCTAAGAGAATGACCTTTCGCTGTCTGTTCTTCAAGTAAGAGATGAACCAACTGTGATCTAAACTTTCCAGTTCTGTCACAGAGTAAGACCTTTCTGCTTCAGATAACATGCGACTAGCAAAACTAATGACTTTGGGTACTTCCTTACATGCCCTAAGCCCTTGAGATGAGGCACCCGTACATAGACAAAAATCCTTGGACATGTCAGGGTGGCTAAGAATGTTTGCATTTACCAATGCCTGCTTAATGTTATTAAAGTCCTCTTGACACTTATCATCCCATAAACAAAGCCTATTTTTTTGTAACAAGTCGAGCAATGCATCATTGTTCATCAGTTGTTGTGGTACAAATTTACGAAAAAACGAAGTTAGTCCTAAAAAGGTTTTTACTTGTTTTTTATTCCTTGGAGCTGGAAAATTGCGTATGGCATCAAAATTTTTCGGATCAGGTAATGTACCTTGTTCTGACACAACATGACCTAAAAATCTGACTTGTTCCTCACCAAAACTAGACATTTTTAAGTTGGCTGTTACTCCGTTATCTGCAAATCGTTGAAGCACCTGTTCAATGAGCCTGATACGTTCTAACCAAGTAGGTGTGGCTATCAGCAGGTCGTCTACATATACAGTGACTTTGCTTAGCAATTCCGGTCCTAAGACCTTGTCCAATGCAGATATAAAAGCTCCTGCCTCCTGCGCTAATGTTCAGTCCAAAAGGTAGAACACAAAATTCGTAACTTCTGCCCCCACAAACAAATGCAGCATATTTTCGACTTTCTTTGTGGAACTTTATTTGCCAGTAGGACTTTTGAGATAGAGTATACTGAAAAATTTTGTATTGTAAAATTTTGGAAGCTGTTCGTCCAAATTGTCTGGTCTTATGCGCGCTGGTACTACTATCTTACTGATACCTCTAGCATCGAGAACTGATCTCACAGAACCATCTTGTTTGATAACTGGTAATATTGCACTACAATAGGGTGAAAATAAAGGTTGTGTAATTACCCATTTAATCATACGATTGATCTCTTCCTTTAATGGCCGACCGGTGTTGCCGCGCGGTTCTAGACGCTTCAATCTGGAACCGCGTGACCGCTACGGTCGCAGGTTCGAATCCTGCCTCGGGCATGGATGTGTGTGATGTCCTTAGGTTAGTTAGGTTTAAGTAGTTCTAAGTTCTAGGGGACTGATGACCACAGATGTTAAGTCCCATAGTGCTCAGAGCCATTTGAACCATTTCTTCCTTTAATGCCTCTCGTTTTGCCCATGGAATAGGATATGACATTACACAAAATGTTTTATGTGGATAGACTTCAAATTTACATTCATAGCCTTCGATTACTCCTAGCTCCTTACTGAAAACATTAGCATACTGAAATAACAAGTTAGAATGTTCTCGTCGTTGCATCTCATTTAGTGCCTGTGATTCACAGAGTTTCTGCTTTACCATTTCGTAACTAACCTCAGTGTTCGCTTCTTGTTCATTATCAAATTCGTTTGTGAAATATACAGCTGGAAATGAATATTGTACTACGACATTTGACTCTGTTTTGTTTTTCTTACTTTCATCAGGTATTTTGACTAAATCAATAGAAAATATCTGATCCTTTACATGAAAGTGGCATTTACCATTACCTATGTCAATCTGTGTTTTGTACGTTCTAAACGTGTCCATGCCAATAAGACAATTAACAATAAGTTTGTCAACTATGAGAAAGTTGCACTTCACTGTGAAATGTTCAACTTGTACTGGAATAAGCGCTTGATGCTTAACCAATGTAGTCTTACTGCCTGTAGCAGTTTGCACCTTGTAATTCTGTACATGAAATATTGGGAACTTACCTCTCTTCTTCAATTCACAAAAAATGCATTTGACGTTAGGTTGGTAGTTGAACCTATATCTGAAATTAACTGTGTGTCAATATTAAATATTTTCACCTTAATGATTTCTTGTACTTGTTCTTACTTGACCTTATCTACTATATCTAACTCATGCTGATACAAATCATCCTTGATGTCACCTCGTTTGTCAAACCTTATGAAACATGCTTGTAGTTCGGCCTTGCCCCCACTCCCTGAGAGGACAATAGCCTGGAGCGTTACTACGACCGGTTGGTGTTTTTCGACGGCGTAGTGTGACTTAGTTCATTACCTGGAGAAAAAAAGTGTCTCTGAGCACTATGGGACTTAACATCTCAGGTCATTAGTCCCCTACAACTTAGAACTACTTAAACCTAACTAACCTAAGGACATCACACACATCCATGCCCGAGGCAGGATGTAGCGCCTAGAACCACTCGGCCACTCCGGCCGGCTTACCTGGAGAAATTTCAGTAAGCTGCACTGTGTGTGTACTTCGCCAATTTGTGTCGTTAGCTGCTGTGCAGTTATTTTGCAGCCCAAACGTTGACTGCGGTACAGCGTACGGCATGGCATTGTCGCGCGTCGGCCCCTGCTGCGGCTGACTGCTTCTATTCAAATTCGGCATAGGGCCGTGTCATCATCGTTCGTGTGCTAAAATTACCCCTGTTGTTTTGAAAATTTCTTTTAAATCGTTTTTTTTTTCCTTCCCGTTACCTTACTCATTAGCTTTGCGTATGCACTTTTGCTGGTGGGTGTACCAGCCTTGCTGTGTGTTTACATCACGTTTTAGTGACTGATTTACGTAACTATGTTGTTGTGCCTGATCTTCTATTGCTCTATGGGGTGCAGGTCTTTCCTCATAGATTAAATCGATCGAATTGAGCACTGACAGAAAATATTCAGTGTCGTGCTCGGGTGTTGTGACTAATTTCTCTCTAATGTGCGATGGTAAACGACTTTTCAAAAATTTTAACACAGCTACCTGCGATATTGCGTTCGTGCAGTAGAGTGTCGTGTCCAGGTATTTTTCAAAGTAACCACGTAGACTGCCGTATTTGCCATTGAATGGTGTGGGATTGAAAACCTCGCGTCTGAGTCTTCTTGCACTGCTTCAGACCATTATTTGTCAAGGAAAGCGCTTTCAAACTCAATATAAGTGTTGCAACGTTCGGCCACTTCGGTTGCCCATAAGAGCACATCACCTTGCGTATAGCCTACGACAAATCTGATTTTCTGTACTTCCGTCCCGCTGCGTGGAAATACATGACGAATAGCACTAATAAATACTATGGGATTCATTCTTTTTACCTTCGGTAGTGAATGTAGGAAATTCTGTCTCAGCAAACATTCGTCTGCTATAATAGTTGATATACACATGGCATTTTCGGTCGTATTTGTATCGTTATGGTAGTTATCTGTAATTCTGGCTGGTAATTGTGCAGGTATTGGAGTTGTGTGTATGTTTACATTCCGCAATCTACAACTGTCACTGGTACCTGCTATGGGACTCGTGACAATTTGTGAATATACACCAACAGGTTGTGGTTTGTAAACTGTAGCCTGTGTATTATTTACATTCATATTTCGAGATCCGGCAATATTTTCCTTCAAAAGATTGCGGATCCCATTTTCCGCGGCTTGTAGCTTAATGTTTACCTTGTTCACGATTTCATTTTCCTTTTTCTGAATAGCCTTATCAACTACATCTGTGTATAACTTGCAGTCGGTTACTAGCTTCTCTGCAATGATGTGACCCTCATCCAGCGTACGTGCCTCAGCTTGACTAATGATATCAATCAGATTTTCATTAATCTCTTCTTCTTATCACATGCTGAGTCAACTTCTAAGGTTGCTACCCTTAAAGTAAGCTCTTCTACAGCTAGAGGTACACTTTCATAGTCTTTATTTAGTTTGTTAACGACAGTGATTACATTTTTTACTGTCGAAACCAACTGATTCTGTGTGGCTTCAATGTTTGTGTTTGCGTTTGTCATTACCTTTTTATGTTGTTCTACGAGATCGTGATGATCATTAAACGAATCTACCTTGTGTTTTAACTCCGAAATGTCACCGTTAACTTCAGAAATTACTTCATGCTTTACTTGTGTTTACATATTATCCAGTTTTTCGTCTATTTCAGTTCGAAAATTTTTGGCTGAGTCATCGAATTTCTGTGAGACCGTGTCTTGCAAAACCTTGAGTACTTGTTTTCGTTCTTGATTCATTACATTTATATCTTGTGTGACAGTGTCCATATATTGTGTCAAATTACTGAAATTGGTACTGATACTATCTAATTTCGTGTTCATATTAGATAGCAGCTACCATAGCAGTGCTTCAGTTGTACTACTATGGTTGCTGTCCGCTGTACTTCCCAAGTTAATGTTTGTGTTGTGACCAACTGGTGTTCGTAATGTGTTGTCACGATTCATATTTTGATTGCTCTCCAATGTTTCATTCATGAGCGGTACGTCGCTCTGGGAGGTGCGTGACAAGGTTTCGTCAATGGCGTCAATGGTAAACATTGTGTCGTCAAGGTTATTTTGCTGTGGAGCATCGCTATCATTTGTCGCTCCTGCGACATTCATCTCTGATCTACTTAAACTTTCTGCAGTAGTTATGCATGGCACCTGAACTTCAATTGTTCGATCTCGCAATTCTACGCCATCTTGGCTAATTGCGTTTTCACTATTTTTACCAACAATTGGCATATATTTTTTTGGCCATGTTATATTAATTTGTACGAAATAAAAATTTCACAAAATATTAAAAATTTCCTACTTTAATTATTACACTTGATAAATGCAAATTACGAAAAGTCAACGCCTGTTTTTTCATCTAATATGATGCTCAAACTATTGTGTCACAATTCTTTGTTTTACTGGGAATGCGTATCACACGGGAAATAATTCTGAAAATTTTTCGCCAATAAAATTCAAGGAAGGAGATAATGAGGAAAAGGTTTCTATCTACATTAAAAGAGGCGCTACCAAGCGTAACCATGCAAGCAACTTGCGTAGTGGTCCTACCTTTGCTGTGCCGAATAAAACATTACTACGGAAAATTTTACGTGACTTACATCCAATTCTTATTCCTTTTAAAAATTTTCTCCTCAATTTTTGCCTTTTTGTAATAATTGCTCCCGGTCGTGATCCATGCAAACAGAAAATACAGGCAATTAATTTTATGCCTCATAGCAATGTCATAGAAATTTCTAACTATAACAATAGTTAGCAACACTATTAGCGACCGGTGCCCAGAAGTCCTGGCACAGAGGTCGCCAATTGTAATATATTTTAAAAATGAAAATAATAAATATAAATATACTGAATGTGAAAAATGTAATTGGTTGCGTAAATATTTGTCTTGTGCTTAACTTAATTTCCTTCCGGACTTTGCTCACCTAGTTGAAGATGCAGGAAGCAAAGGACTCCTTGGGCACTGGCACTTCTCGTGATTACAAAACATTCACTTCACATGCTTCAATAATTCAAAGTGCTTAATACTGCTCTTCAAAATTGTATTATTCACTCATACAACAGAATACATCGCTATCACGGTACGTCGTCCTGCTACATATTCGAAAGTCTGATTCTCCCTCTCAAAAAACAGAAAAAACTGTACAAAAAATTGAATGATAATTTTTTTTTGTCTGCACCTTACCGCGAATTCCTAATTAATGTCTTTGCTAACGCGTCTGTTCAATCGGTATTTCATTTCTGCTTTGTTCTTAAATAAATATTAAGTTAGCGGCATCCTGGGGGATCTTTAAAATATCATCATGTTCCTGTACAAATGTAGACATCGGGCTACAGATGAGTTATCTAATATAACAATACATTATGGTTATGTACATAATAGCATTTAACAATACACCGTGTCAAGTAAAACAAGGAATATATGACCTGTTGTTCACTAAAATGAGGACTACACCTTGAGAGTAGGAACGTACTTTAAACGAAGGTAACTTATTGACCAGAACTGTATGTCAAATATAATAAAAGTTAAAAATAGAATTCTGAGTGTTTAGCAAACTCAATGTAAAACAACAGGAGAGAAATTACAAATGTTTTACAAATGTTTATAATGTACTACAGTAATACAGAGGATGTGGATAAAAAACCATAATATAATTTTTCTGTACTACATTTGCGTAATGAAGAAACCTAACTGAGGTATAGGAAATTGTGTGCAATAAAAGTGTCATTAACATCAGGTGTTACTTTGAAATGCTGTATGAAACTTGTCACATGTATATCAGGAAATTTCTTCATATTATAAAACTGAACTATAAGATTAGACAAGAGTAAGGGGACGATGGGCAAGGGGGAGGAATAGTGGTATAGTTGAATTGTATTTTAACTTGTTTAGTCCTCTACATTACCGAGTAACTTGTCATCGAGATATTTTTATTCCATATGACTAAAATATTCTATTAAAGAACTTTGACCAAATTCTCATTATTTTGTATAAGTAATACTTATAGTCCAGATCTTCTCTTCGGTTGTTCTCTGTGTACATTTAGTATTCGTATGTTTGCTTTTAAAGTCCTGTGTCATATATTTACATTCATGTCATGCACTACACATTTTAAGTAATGACTATCGCAATATGGTGGTTTAAACCATTTCAACCCTGTAAGTATTCACTGTATTTTGCACTTCTTTGCAAAGAACTGTCAACATTTCCTGCATACTACACATAATTATTTGTATCTTTGGATAGCATCCGCGAAGACGGTCCAAGGCCGAAACCGGTAGACATTTGGATTTAAAATAAAAACAGCTGATGGTTCATATATGTATCTTATACATAACTTAACGCTGTTGACAGACACCTTCCAAAAATGTTTAATACTTGTTTGTTTGCCGAACGGGCGCAGGTGTACCAAAACCCACCTTTACACGCCCAGTTTTAACGACGTCTGTGACTAAAGACTGCACTGCCGTCAGATCAGTGTTTATTCCAAGATAAATGGCATCAAGAACATACGTATTTAATTGTACGGAAATTACAAACAATTAAAAATAACATGTAGTAATATATTTAAATTTTAACACAGAAATACTTTAGACTATCAAGAGACCACAAAAAAAGAATCACAAACACCCTACATACAGAGATTTTCAATATTAGATGCTAACCCACTGTGAACAAATTTCATGAATGAAATAAATAGAGGAATATTTTTACAATTGTGGTCTAACGTTGTTTGTGACGGAGCTAGGCGGACCGGAAGTTACTGATTTCTAATGTTATCCAATGATAATTAGAAAAAATTTACGATGAACTGACAAAAACTGAAAACAGTTAAACGTTCGCAGGACACCATATTACCTATCATATGTTACAGAGACTTCATTCTTCCATAGATTTGACAGGGAGTCCTCACCGAAAGCTGCTTAAAACTGAAACCGTGGACTTGAACCTATTTACACGACGTATTGAGAAGTGGTTATCAGTTTAAATTTTCTCTTCTGATGAGGCAGAATTGATTCAGAATGTAAGAAAAATTGGTAGGTAACTATGATATATAAATTCGTGAACGATCATGGAACCAAAGTGCCAGGGTAGCTTCATATTGGAAAAGAATTGTGGGTAACAGAGGGTCATACACTTTACCGGACACATTAACTGACGAGGTTTAGCACCGATTGCTTAACGACAAATTACCCGCGCTGTTGGAGAACGTTGCCCTTGTAGAAAGACAACGGATATGATCTATGCATGATGGGGTACCTTCTCATTTTATACATCTCGTACTGTGGGGCCTCACACCAACCTTTAATGAACGATCGATTGGTCGAGAAGGTCAAGTAAGATGGCTACGCTGTCCACGTGACATTAGCCCCTTGGATTTCTGGTTACGCGGACACTGAAAGGCATTGCTGTATTTCCCATCCATAGACAAAGTGCGCACGTTACAGAAGCGTCTCTACCGTGCATGTTACTTAATCCGAGTATATCCAGATGTG
Organism: Schistocerca cancellata; assembly: GCF_023864275.1. Lineage (NCBI taxonomy): Eukaryota > Metazoa > Arthropoda > Insecta > Orthoptera > Acrididae > Schistocerca > Schistocerca cancellata. The sequence goes on along the minus strand of NC_064631.1, from coordinate 551,979,050 downwards.
TTCGCATATTTCAGAAAGCTTTCAATGCTTTAAAAGGAAAGCCTCCTGGACGTAGAAGAATGAACACTACCTGCTGGTCCAAATATTTCCGCAACCGTTTAAGACTCCGCAGTTCTCCTGATCGAATTTTCACTCTGCAGTGGACTGCACGCTTATTTCCTAGCAGAAAAATCTATGCCAGACCAGGACTCGAACCATGGACTTTTGTTTCCGCAGGCAAGTTCTCTACCGACTTTTTTAAATCTCATTTTGTTCTATATATTTCGCTGAGTTTGTTCATGGCGGACGTCCGATATCACCCATTCAGGTTCTTCGTTGATCCGTTCACTCAGTTTTTTATTACCGAGGGTAGCTGACTCTCTGACCGCACATGCGCGGTTCCAGGCTGTAGCGCCTAGAACCTCTCGGCCACCCCGGCCGGCTGTGAGCCCGACCTGTATCTCTTATCTTCCCCAAATTATGAATTACAACATGTTGGATAAGGAAGAAACCGTCGCCATACCGGTATCAGAGGGGAACGGAAGCAAAGTAGCTTTCATTCTGTCTGTTCATTCTGTCTGTGTTGGTTAGTTTGATATAATAAACGTCTTTCACAAACCGAGAGAAACTAGATGTGTTACTTACAGGGTGTTTAAAAAGAATGACCTGATTTCAAAGCTACATGAGATGAATTGCAAAATACTCAGAAAATCATAAAGTTTTAGCTAAGCTGTTAGAAAAGCTCTGTGTGCCCACCAGCAGCAGCACGAACAACATCTAGACGACAGCTAAATTCGTGATACATTTTACTCAGTGTATCTGTTTTTACACAAGTTATGGCGGCTCTTATTCTGTTCTTCACTTCTTCTGTGTCACGAGGTAGTAAAGGGGAGATAAACACACTTTTCTTTCCTACAAGAAAAAAAAAAATCATGGGGCCATGTCTGGCGATCTTGGATGCCAAGAATGCAGGGCAATGTCTTGGAGTCCCCTACGCCCTATCCAGCTTAGAGGCAGAGTCTCACTGAGGCACTGACGTACGTTGTTCCAGTGTGTTGGAGCTCCACCCTGCTGGAAAATGAAGTCATTGGAGTCCTAAACTTGCAGAAAAAGCCAGTTCTGCAGCATTTGAAGATAGTTCCTTCCAGTCACTGCGTTTTCCTAAAGAAAGAAGGATCCGTACATTTTTCAAGAGAAATGGCACGCAAAACGTTCACTTTAATTGAGTCTCTTTATGCTCAATGATGTCATGAGGGTTCTCGACTTCTCGTATACGGACGTTTCCGTTAATATGAAATTATATTTCATCACTGAAAATTAACCGTGGTAAAATTACAAAAAAATTGCGGGCACACAGAGCGTTTGTAGTACCATAGCAAAAACCTAAATATTTTGTATTTTGCAATGTATCCCATGCTTTTAGTATATTTTTTCAATAAATACTTCGTCGTCAGGCCAGAAGTGACCCGTCGGGACCATCCGACCGCCGTGTCATCCTCAAGCTGAGGATTCGGATAGAAGGGGCGTGTGGTCAGCACACCGCTCACCCGGTCGTTACGATGGTCTTCTGTGACCGGAGCCGCTACTATTCGGTCGAGTAGCCCCTCAATTGGCATCACGAGGCTGAGTGCACCCCGAAAAATGGTAACGGCGGCCCGGATGGTCACCCATCCATGTACCGGCCACGCCCAACAGCGCTTAACTTCAATGATCTGACGGGAACCGGTGCCTCCACTGTGGCAAGGACATTGCCCTCATCAATAAATACGGAGTTTTGAAATTAGATTATTCTTTTTGAAAAACCCTGTATTTACGGAGATTGAGGGAAGAATGTGAAGACACCAGGTGAGTAGTATGTACAAAGGAATCCCAAGGGATGGTTCCAACAAAAAATACAATTCAGCAAATGTACAAACATTTTTATTAGAAGGGCACTGGAATTCTATGGAGAGGTTAAAGAGTAAACCTGCAACGAGCGGAGCAACCGAAACAGATGTTCAGGCAGCTGTTACTCATAATCTACATCTACATCTACATCCATACTCCGCAAGCCACCTGACGGTGTGTGGCGGAGGGTACCTTGAGTACCTCTATCGGTTCTCCCTTCTATTCCAGTCTCGTATTGTTCGTGGAAAGAAGGATTGTCGGTATGCCTCTGTGTGGGCTCTAATCTCTCTGATTTTATCCACATGGTCTCTTCGCGAGATATACGTAGGAGGGAGAAATATACTGCTTGACTCTTCGGTGAAGGTATGTTCTCGAAACTTTGACAAAAGCCCGTACCGAGCTACTGAGCGTCTCTCCTGCAGAGTCTTCCACTGGAGTTTATCTATCATCTCCGTAACGCTTTCACGATTACTAAATGATCCTGTAACGAAGCGCGTTGCTCTCCGTTGGATCTTCTCTATATCTTCTATCAACCCTATCTGGTACGGATCCCACACTGCTGAGCAGTATTCAAACAGTGGGCGAACAAGCGTACTGTAACCTACTTCCTTTGTTTTCGGATTGCATTTCCTTAGGATTCTTCCAATGAATCTCAGTCTGGCATCTGCTTTACCGACGATCAACATTATATGATCATTCCATTTTAAATCACTCCTAATGCGTACTCCCAGGTAATTTATGGTATTAACTGCTTCCAGTTGCTGACCTGCTATTTTGTAGCTAAATGATAAAGGATCTATCTTTCTGTGTATTCTCAGCACATTACACTTGTCTATTGAGATTCAATTGCCATTCCCTGCACCATGCGTCAATTCGCTGCAGATCCTCCTGCATTTCAGTACAATTTTCCATTGTTACAACCTCTCGATACACCACAGCATCATCTGCAAAAAGCCTCAGTGAACTTCCGATGTCATCCACCAGGTCATTTATGTATATTGTGAATAGCAACGGTCCTATGACACTCCCCTGCGGCACACCTGAAATCACTCTTACTTCAGAAGACTTCTCTCCATTGAGAATGACATGCTGCGTCCTGTTATCTAGGAACTCCTCAATCCAATCACACAATTGGTCTGATAGTCCTTATGCTCTTACTTTGTTCATTAAACGACTGTGGGGAACTGTATCGAACGCCTTGCGGAGGTCAAGAAACACGGCATCTACCTGTGAACCCGTGTCTATGGCCCTCTGAGTCTCGTGGACGAATAGCGCGAGCTGGGTTTCACATGACCGTCTTTTTCGAAACCCATGCTGATTCCTACAGAGTAGATTTCTAGTCTCCAGAAAAGTCATTATACTCGAACACAATACGTGTTCCAAAATTCTACAACTGATCGACGTTAGAGATATAGGTCTATAGTTCTGCACATCTGTTCGACGTGTTAGCTCCGGAGGAACTGTGAATGCCTTCAGTATAAGTAGGCTCAACGTTGTTCGCATTTCGCACGCGAACATCTTCCATGATGTGTCACTTCACCAGCATATTTACCAGCGGGGACTGCAGAAGACGCAAACAGTTAATGTCGCCCGGTTCCGATAGACATAAGGACAGTAGATTTTCTCATCAAAACTTCAAATAATTTTCTTCGCCAACAAAGCTGCGTTGACAAGTCATGGAGAGCTGAATGTATGAATATCCATTATCGGGCCACAGTGGCTCCGCCACGTTGAAACATCAGTGGACAGTGAAAGTTACGGCATTATGGAGACTACATAATTGGTCCTTACCTCAGTGAAGAAACCTTCACAGGTAAAAGATTGCGCAATTTCTTACTGAAGTCCTACCTGCTGCTGTAGAGGAAATGCCACATGAAATGCGAAGATATACGTGGCACCAGTGCGATAGGTGTTAGGCTCACTACTCGTTTGTGGTTAGGAAAGCGCACACTGGACACTGGGTAGGACGTGAAAGCGTTATCAGTTGGATTCAAAGTCGCCTAATTTGACGCCACTGGACCTCTTTCTCTGGTGTAAACTCAGAGATGGAGTCTATATATAACCCTACCCCTACTATTGTAATTTCGTATGCTTTTACCTAAATAACAGAAAAACCTGTCTCTATATTGTCACGTATACTATACCCCAACAGAACAAATAGTCCTGTTACGGGAAAAAGCCACGCACAACTCTCTTCCTAAAATTTAGTATAGTTTCCAAATAAAGTACACTATGAGAGGATAATCCTTTTAAAAGGAAAAGCTAATCAATAGAGTTACCCTTTTTACAGGATTCGACCGTGTGTTGTGTCCCATGGATAACTAAATCAGACTATTCAATTCTTTTGCTAAGATTTTACCCAGCGGTTAAATACAAACGTAGTATGAATAATGTTGTACTGAAGCTAAGACAACTCAGTTCCAAGTACATTTAGTGGTTGTAAAACATGTAATAATGGTCGCCAGCCTATCCAGGCAACGAAACAGTGAAGTACTGGAAAAGCAGGAATATGATTTTTGCCTACTTTCTTCCTACTGTTTAATTTGGTTCATCAAATAAATATTACTCCACGTAAACAGTGTTGGCGCAGACACTGGAATTTCTTTTTGACTACTACACCATCATACATTACGTTTTTAAAAGAGAAAAAGCGCAGTAGATAACTTCAAAGGAGCCAAAAAAAATTGGCCGTGGGGAACCTATAGAAAAGCATTTTCTATAATAAACAAACTTAAATACTAAAATACTTAGATACTGAAGCACACACTTTTTATATTGAACATTTCAATTCAAGAAAACCTCTTTCTTACTGGAATTTACTTTCAAGAAGCTATTATTCTTTGAACTAACTCCGTACAGTCATTCAACATTTTCTAGTAACTTAGCTATACTCTGGTTGAATTTTACGTAAGCAAACTTTTAATATAACACTTTGCAAGAAAGAGAAAACACAAAAACAGTTTAAATGGTGCCTCTCCATATTAACTTGGAACTTCATAAGTTTGTAAAATAGGATACTAGGATTCATCAAACATCGGGAAGGAAACTTATATGGGTGAATGATTATGATGAAATAAGAGGGTGAACCAATTTCTTTAAAGTTCAAAAAATGATTATGACAACACAGTTTAAATTAATGGTTCACGCTGTACAAAAATAAATTTACTATAAAAAAGTCTTATCTGGGGCTGTAGTCTTGGGTGTGGCGAACAATTATGGCGGCTACACTACCCACTACGGCCTGCAAGTCTCTTACTGTATGGGCTTCATTTTTCTTCTTGGCGTCGTTCAATTCTACATACAGTAGCCTAACAACTCACAGCTATTCCGTAAGCCGTTTGCAGTCTCCATCCGTTGCATTTTGTGCGAATTTGCAGGCAAAGCTTCTCCTTCTCCACAAAGGTGTTGCCTCAATCACTGCCGCCTACAGACTGTATGACGTACTTCCCGCGCTTGCTCTAGGTAGCGCGCCAATTCGCCCTTGCCACCTTTTCCACTCCCAAGAGCCACTTTCATTTTAAACAGAAGCACGCTGGCTTTTACAAAACACCTATTCCTTATATTGTTGCTAAGAGTGACCATTTCTCAAACTGTCAAATTTACGTTAAAATGAACAATTTATACACACGAATATTTTTAAATACAAAAGGTCATCAGAAAATTATTTAACATAATAAACAATTTACGTAGTATTTTATATACATTATTCACGTATAATACAAAGAACTTTAACGTCCAGTACAACACACTTTACTTTACATATACAGAAAATATAGTACAAATATACGAAAATTTTAAGGCAAAAAAATTTGTAAAATTATTTAAAGGAACCATAAAAAATATTGTTATATATGTACAAGTTCCGATGCCCAAAGAAGTTTTAAAACAGCGCAGTGTTCAGTAAGTGCAGTGATATGGAAGGAATGTCTTCAGTCTATTCAAAAGTCCTTCAACCACCAACTGCAAACATGTATTGCAGTAGACAGTGGGCATTTCTAACACTTGACGGCATAAACGTAACTTCAGGGAAGTTTTTATGACCACATTCTTCTGTGATTTTCGTTATGGTTGCTGTTGCAGACATAACTTAACAATGTAAGTGTGAATCTTCATTTTAAACTCATGACCCGAAGTTACTGTTTGATAGTCTTTGTATTTCAATGCTTTTTTACAAATCTGTTCGCTTTTTGACGCGCGCCTTTCTTCCAACGGGTTGATGTAAACAAGAACAGATCTATGAGCGTTCTTATGTAATACACCTTGGTAGGGAGTGGTCGATGAAAACTGAGAAAAATCGTACAACTAATTAGTGACTGTTGTGACGCTGGCTAACACAAAATAGAACTGCTGAAAGTAATACATGGAACTATTGAAGGTAATATGTGTTCGTAATACATAATACTTGTTTTGGATTTTAGACGCAAACTGTTCATGACTTCCCAGGGAAAATCTTCAGAGTGGTAAAATTGTGAACTGATTTGAAATTCCCTATCACTCACACGGGAGCAGCGCGGTCTCACAACAGCGGAGTTGTTGGTGACTGAAGTACGGCAACCTGAATCAGTGGCAGCACCAGCTACCATCTCCTGCAAACAAGTGTTAGATGGCCCGAAAATTTCTCACAAACGCATCAGGTCAGATGGTGACTGAAGCTGACAAAGATGGTGAAGCGCTAGCAGCAATGCTCCAAGACAAGGCTCTCATCGAAACAGTTGACGAAACGAGATAAGACGAGGCAAAATGAGACAAGTAAGTCAAGTGCTCTCCGTTCGAAAGCGCCCGATAAAGGAAACTTCGCTTTTCCGCGTTTTTCTTTGTATGCTTGATATGACTGGATGGGTACTGAATGTTCCAAGCTGCGACCAATTAAAATTCTCCATAGAGAGCTCTGGGCCACCTCTTTGGGCTACGTTTTACTTGGTTACTCATCGATATCCGTTCTATTGTTCTCCTCTAAAAAATATGTTCTCCGCTATTCTTGTTCCTCACCTTAACACCGAGCGGGGTAGCGCAGTGGTTACCACACTGGACCCTCATTCGTGAGGACGAGAGTTCAAACTCGGGTCTGGGTATTCTGATTTAGTTTTTCTGTGATATCCCTAAAGAGCTTAAGGCATATGCCAGCATGGTGCTTTTGAAAGGGCACGGCTGCTTTCTGCACTACTGGCCATTAAAATTACTACACCACGAAGATGACGTGCTACAGACGCTAAATTTAACCCACAGGAAGAAGATGCTGTGATATGCAAATGATTAGCTTTTCAGAACATTCACACAAGGTTGGCGCCGGTGGCGACACCTACAACATGCTGACATGAGGAAAGTTTCCAACCGATTTCTCATACACAAATAGCAGATGACCGGCATTGCCTGGTAAAACTTTATTGTCATGCCTCGTGTAAGGAGGAGAAATGCGTACGTACCATCACGTTTCCGACTTTCATTAAGGTCGGATTGTAGCCTATCGCGATCGCGGTTTAACGTATCGCGACATTGCTGCTCGGGCTGGTCGAGATCCAATGACTGTTAGCAGAATATGAAATCGGCGGGTTCAGGAGGGTAATACGGAACGCCGTGCTGGATCCCAACGGCCTCGCATCACTAGCAGTCGAGATGACAGGCATCTTATCCGCATGGCTGTAACGGATCGTGCAGCCACGACTCGATCCCTGAGTCAGCAGATGGGGACGTTTGCAAGACAACAACCATCTACACGAACAGTTCGACGACGTTTGCAGCAGTATCGACTATCAGCTCGGAGAACATGGCTGCGGTTATCCTTGACGCTGCATCACAGACAGGAGCGCCTGCGTTTGTGTACTCAACGACGAACCTGGGTGCACGAATTGCAAAACGTCATTTTTTCGGATGAATCCAGGTTCTATTTACAGCATCATGATGGTCGCATCCGTGTTTGGCGACATCGCGGTGAACGCACATTGGAAGCGTGTATTCGTCATCGCCATACTGGCGTATCACCCGGCGTGATGGTATGGAGTGCCATTGTTTAAACGTCTCTGTCACTTCTTCTTCGCATTGGCGGCACTTTGAACAGTGGACGTTACATTTCAGATGTGTTACGACCCGTGGCTCTAGCCTTCATTCGATCTCTGAGAAACCCTACATTTCAGCAGGATAATGCACGACCGCATGTTGCAGGTCCTGTACGGGCCTTTCTGGATACAGAAAATGTTCGACTGCTGCCCTGGCCAGCGCATTCTCCAGATCTCTCACCAATTTAAATCGTCTGGTCAATGGTGGCCGAACACCTGGCTCGTCACAATACGGCAGTCACTACTCTTGATGAACTGTGGTGTCGTGTTGAAGGTGCGTGGGCAGTTGTACCTGTACACAGCATCCAAGCTCTGTTTGACTCAATGCCCAGGCGTATGAAGGCCGCTATTACGGCCAGATGTGGTTGTTCTGGGTACTGATTTCTCAGAATCTATGCACCCAAATTGCGTGAAAATGTAATCACATGTCACTTCTAGTATAATATATTTGTCCAGTGAATACCCGTTTATCATCTGCATTCCTCCTTGGTGTAGCAGTTTTAATGTCCAGTAGTGTATCTGTATCCTTCCCTAATCCGAGCTTGTGCTCTGTCTCTAATGACCTGTTGTCGACGGGACATTAAACGCTAATCTCCTCCTCCTCCTCCTCCTCCTCTCCCCTTGAGCAATGAGGCAGCTTTTCATGATCACTGTCATGCTTCTCCGTCTCTCTGGAAAAAGTGTAGGTAAACCAGTGATCACAGGTCTTATGTTCTCAAACATTGTTATTTTAAGAGGTACATATTTGGCAGCCTCTCGTGGTATTCCTAGCTTGGGGTTCTCTTTCCACCTGTAAGATAATGATCTCCAGCGACCATTTTAAAAATCGACTTTCGGAGTTTGGCTGAAAATAATGCCTTTCGCTAGCAATTCATTCTCTTTCCACCTCAAAAAGACATTTTCACGAGTTGTCGCTACAGGAGGTCCTATCTGTTGTCTATCTGCAAAGCGGTGTGTGCGCTGTGGGGTCACGAAGGTGCGTGCAGGGCACGTTCGTGGGCCACTGGCTTCCCCGCGCTAGCCTCCTAAGAAGGGCTCAGCAGGTTTCTTGACTGTTCCGGCGTTTGGCTCTGTGTCCATTTCTACCAGCGCGCTAGTTGCTTATTTCCAGCTAGCAATTTTATTTTAGACTAGTACAGAAGCTTAGAATCATTTGTATATTTGATTTCAATTCATTCATCAGATTACAAGTAACTATTCAGGTCGATAGTGGTTCTCTAACGTGAATTCAACATGTAAGCTGACTGTTTCGAAAACTGTCCCATAACTCTAAACTGGAGAGTCATCCTTTTCCTTGCAGCTGGTGTCGACCCGATCTCATGTAGAGAAGTGTGACTAGTATGAGTCTTATATTAAATTTTTCTCAACCATTCCTCTTTTGTAAGTAGGCTCTCGCAGTTGCGTCAAGCTGGAGCGCTCCACCAGCCTCACGCAGCAATTCAGTATAAGTAATGCACGTCCACAGAAGACAGAACAGCTGTTCCCAACTTCAAAAAGATAAATCGTAAGTTCTAAATATAATAATTTCTCTGAAACTCCTAATCGAATCATGAAGAGTGAAACGTCACTGAAATTGTCTCTTTTGGAACTGCAATACTAGGAGCAGAAACAATACTAGGAGCAGAAATTACAATAAAACCACTCGAAAATAAATGATGTAGGTACGGGTATCTCCATAACTAACACAGCTATGAAAACGGACTGTATCTCATTTAGTAACGACTTTGTCGCAATTTGTTTGAGTGAAAACAGAGTTACGATATCTCAAAACACTAAAAAAGTTTCTGAGGTGAACAGTTTATCTGGAGAACTCAGTAAATACACACGGTGTCTCTCGTAAGAGCCGCAGGCGCATTTTTTCTGGTATTTCGGCAGATATTTGCAATTTTATTTTTGCAATGTGTAGCTATAGTCAGCCCAAACAAACGCTGCTCATCACACCTTTCATGTGACATGCAGTGTCAACAAATAGCGTTGGTTGGTTTCCCATTAAAACAAAATCATTCTCAAAGCGAAATTTTATGTGACCATTAATGAGAGCGGTCCCAAATTAGTCTAGTATAATATTCGTATTATCGATATGTTCTCAGGGACAATAGAATGGCAAGAATAACCAGTACTCCAGTAGCGACTGACTAGCACTGCTTGATGGATGATTGCACTTTAACCGAGTTAGCCTATATACATCGTACCTATGAGGAGGCGAGATGCAACACACGAACAGTAAGGTATCCATGTGCAGAACGAGGAAGCTACCAAATCCTGTCACATTTCAAAGACTTGATGGCGATCTTTGTGAACAGGATCACTGAGACCAGACCAACAGTAAACTGATATGGCTGAACTGTTCAATTTGAGGAACTGTGTTACAGCGAATTGAGGACTGCCTCTGTACTACCAACAGCACCGTTCATAGCAAAGGAACTAAACATCTTCAACGCCAGTCTTAAAATGCGTCTGGTTTCGCCTCGAGTCGTTTCATCCCGCAACCCTGTCTTATACAAAGAGACATGCAAGTTTACTTGCTGGTATCAGTAGTGTACCGCCTAGCGTACCCCTTTGACCTGGGTGGACGCTTGACGTGTCTAAGGGGAAACTTTTTGGATTGTGGCGCCCAATAGGACGACTTGCAGCAAGAATTGGAATTTTCTTGTGGCAGGGTCCCACTTTGCAGTTGCTCGAGATGCTCGTGTGTTTTACACTCTTTTTGTCTGGTTTTGTTCAGCAGTTGTTTTGCAACACGTTGGCGCAAGTATGTGGATAAGATCGCTAGCTGTTACTGGCTTATGCAACAAATTGCAGATGTAATCGGATGCACTCATGTATGACGAGCTACTTTTCCAATATCGCAGTTAGGCATGTTAAATCTTTTGTCATTACTTGCCTTTCAGATTGAAAGTAGGACTCAGTTCCCATGCGTCTGGGTTAGAGTTGTGTGTCTTCATGGACCAGAAGAGCCATGCATCTATTGCCATCCATGATCATATTTGATTCTAAAACACGCTCTTGTTCAGTATCAATTTAGTTCGATTCAATGATATCACTATTTTTTACACTGTAAAATAATTTATCTCATTTCTACTCAGTTTGAATTTCTCAACCACACGCAATATGTTTACTGGTAGATCGAGATTCGTTCCCATACTAACACACAGCAGCCTCCCTATATCCTACTTTATTTTACTATGTGAACGGATCCTTAGTGCTCTTGCACGCAGCTTAATCAATTCAACCTCCGTAAGAGCCGATCCTTGTGGCAGTACCTCACTGAAAACAGTTTTCTACAGATGGAACGATCTTCCCCCGAAGCCTGCCATGCATTGTCCAAGGACAGTTTTAAGCATGATGCTTATACAGGACATTTTACCCTAGGACTGCAGACTAACCATCATCTTTACTAGACAAAACGTCCATATATTCTCTTAACTGCTTTGCTTCCACCTGAAAACTAAACTTTGCCGAGCTCAGCAAATGCACGTCATTATTCCCTAATCCAATAAACTATACTAAGCAGGGTTTCACTGCCTCTTCTCCATGAGGTTCAAACTTGCCATAGACGTATGCGCACCCTTGTTTAACAAAAACTTATGCTGCCTATATCTAATATGATAAAAAACCAACATTCCATCTCCAAATAGGTTTCTGAAATGTTAAAATTTGCTGGAGTACCACTCGTTGGAGCCGGGTCTCGAACTGTATTTTTACGATTAAATATTGCTATTTTGCGCATTCCTATTATGTCCTTTACTTTGTCCACAGTCCCATTCTCGATGTCAAATTTTCTCTAAACTCATACACTATCGTTCATGAAAATATCTTCATATGTAGCCTAAGTTTTCACAACGCTATCATTTTACGTCGTGGAAAAGTCTTTCTCCCATCACAGATTCAACTCAATGCAACTATTTTTTACAAAGTCATTGCTGTGCCCATGTTCCCCCGAAGTCCTTTATAAATCATACTGGATTAGATTAGATTAGATTAATTTTTCATTCCATAGACCCATAAAAGAGGGAATTCTTGTGGGTGTGGAACATGTCAGATGAACACACTACAAAAATATAATTAGAAAAACTTGAGTTTCATTAATTTTAATGATCCTCAGTCAGTAAACAGTAAAATTATGTACATGAATTAAATTTAAACTTGTAATATTTACAGGTTTAATACTTACATCTGCTTTCAATAAATCCATCATTCAGACATTTGCTAGTTTCTTGGCTATTACAACCAAGTATTGTCAAAAATTAAAGTAAATTATTCATTTCAGTGATCCTCAGTCAAGAACAGTCAGATTATGTACAAGATTTAAAATTAAACTTCCACTATTTACAGACTTAAGATTTATATCTGCTTTCCATACATCCATCACTCACACAGTAGGTAGTTACTTGGCTGTTACAACCAAGTATTGTCAAAAATTAAAGTACAATAAATTTTCATTAAAATGGTCTACTGTACTTGTTGAGAAACTCATGGATGGAATAGAAGGAGTTGGCCACCCAAAATTCTTTTAAATTATATTTAAATTGTGCCTTGCCTGAAACTAAAATCTTAATGGTTGCTGGTAACTTATTGAATATATGCTTTGCGGAATACTGGACTCCTTTCTAGGCAAGAGTAAGTGATTTTAAATCTTTATCTATATTGTTCTTACTCCTAGTATTGATACTGTGTACTAAGCAGTTAGTTGGAAAAAGAGATGTATTATTTACAACAAACTTCATTAAGAAATAAATGTACTGAGAAGCTGTGGTTAATATGCCCAATTCTTTGAATAGGTTTCGACATGATGTTCTTGGATTTACACTACTCATTACTCTTATGCGCTTTTGTACTCCAAAAATTTTTTCGCTGTTTGAGGAGTTACCCCAAAATATCATGCCATATGACATAATGGAGTGAAAATAAGCAAAATATGTCAGTTTTTTATATTTATATCTCCTATGTCTGACATCATTCACATTGCAAACACAGACTTGTTTAGGCGGTTTAGCAGTTCATTAGTATGTTGCTCCTAACTGAATTTATTATCAAGTTGTAATCCCAAGAATTTTACACTCTCAACTTCTCTTATTTCCATGTCATCATATTTTATACACACACCAGAAGGAAATCTCTTGGAAGTTCTGAACTGCATATAATGGGTCTTTTCAAAGTTTAATGACAGTGAATTGGTTATGAACCACTTATTAATGTCAGTAAAAATTTGATTAGCTGCCCTTTCTAAATTTATATTTGATTTAATATTTATTGCAATGTTTGTGTCATCTCCAAATAAGACAAACTTGGCATCTGGTAATGTAACAGATGACAGGTCATTAATATACACAAGAAACAGTAGTGGACCTAGTGTGGAACCTTGGGGAACACCACATGTAATTTCTTCCCAGTCAGATGATGTCTGATTGCCTACTGCTGAAGTGTTATGTAATGACACCCTTTGTTTTCTATTAGTGAGATATGACTGAAACCACTTTGTAGCACTACCAGTGACGCCATAATATTTTAATTTACTTAAAAGAATGCTGTGATTCACAGAGTCAAACGCCTTTGACAGGTCACAGAATATGCCAGTTGCCTCTAATTTGTTGTCCAATGAATTAAGGACATTTTCGCTGTAAGTGTAAATAGCTTTCTCAATATCAGAACCCTTAAGAAACCCAAACTGTGACATTGACAATATGTTATTTTCACTAAGGTGCTTAAGTAGACGCTTGAACATAACCTTTTCAAAGATTTTTGAAAAAGCTGGCAAAAGTGAAATCGGTTGGTAATTTGACAGCATTTCTTTGTCACCTTTCTTGTGGAGAGGTATAACTTCAGCATATTTAAGCCAGTCCGGGAATGTTCCTGTGACAAGTGATTGATTACAAAAATAACTTAAGATATGACTAAGCTCACATGAACACTCTTTTATTAACTTTGTTGATATGTTATCATAACCACTAGAATGCTTTGATTTCAAGGACTTTATGATGGATTCTATTTTTTTGGGTGAAGTAAGTGTGAATTCCATTTTACTGAGATTGCTTGTGTGCACTAGTCTCAGATATTCCATTGCATTATTTCCTAAACCTGACAACCGCATGCTCTCAGTAACAGAGACAAAATACTTGTATAAATGGTTTGCAACACAACATGCGTTTGTTATCAGGGTTTCATTTATTTTTAGAGCTATTTGTTCCTCCTCATTTTTGGTCCTACCAGTCTCTGACTTAATTGTATCCCACATTGTTTTTATTTTATTGCTCAATCTATTTATCTTCTTATCATAAGGCAGGTGTTTAGATTTCTGGATAACCTTCTTCAATATTTTGCAGTAATTTTTGTAATGAGCTATAATGCTAGTATCAAAGGTGTCCCTATCTATCAGATAGAGTTTCCTTTTTGTCTCACATGACATCTTTATCCCTTGTATGATCCATGGATTCTTATTAGACTTCTGCTTAATTTGATTTACCTTCAGGAGAAAACAATTTTCAAATAAGGTGATAACTTTATTAATGAATGTTTTGTATTTTCAATTTGTATCTTGGATGCTGTAAACATCCATCCAACTAATTTCTTTGAGCAATCTCCTAAATTTCTCAGTTTTTGACTGGGTGACAATCAAGTAAAAATGTGTGTAATGACCTCTGCTCTGCTTCCTGCTGAAGGACGTTATTAGTGTCTTCACTGTCTGTTAACTTGTAGGTATTATGAGTCAGTTTTCTTATTCTACAGACGATAGCCTCGACAGATTTGCTCTGCTTCTGTGACACTCTTTTCAACTGCTTGCCACAGTACCTACTTCCACTCTGTCTTCTATACCATTGTATGAATCCTCTGCTCAGTACATAAAATGCCCGTTCATTTCTCAGGTCTTCATGGTATATCACGTAAGTTTTCGTGCCCTCTCATTAAACATAGTTGGTCATGTGCAATAATTACAGCTCTCAAAAGTTTATCTACAAACGCCAATACATCCTCTCTTGCTTTGCCTGAAAGAGAATCAACTAAGTTAGCGGTAGCTGCATCTACAGTGGATACAGACAAAACAGGTGAGGCTCTACTCTCTTTAAAAGCATCTAACTGCTTATACAGGTCTCTTTATCACTCTCACTTGAGCTACCGGATCTAATGAAGACTGAACCTCTTCTTGAGTGGTAACCATATGTGACTTTGATTCACTTACTGCATAGTCTTTACGTAACACACAAGGAGAAACACAACAGGATAAACACAATGGTATAAAAATATAAGGACACTTAATTTTAGCACTGCCGAAACACTACTTAATTTTCCTGCCCAAGTGCTAACCATACACACTCGTTGGATTGCCTGGCAGAATGTCCTTACTTTCTACATGTGAAACCTCTCACAGGGGATGATTGTCTACAAGGAGCACTTTGACCTAGCAAATTACATTGCATACATCTGGCAGGCTGCTTGCAGGCGTAATTTCCCGTGTACTGCCTCTGTAATCGTTCACATCTATGCTGTCTTATAAACTTCATCTTGAACTCAATATTCCAGTATAATTTACTCACCAGTGTTCGAAGGTAGAACAATCAGAGAAAGCCAGACTTTTCCATTCAGCCCACTGTGCTGATGACGTCATATACTGACCCGAGACGTTGCCCAATGTCACTGATCACTGACACCAATTATTATGGATCAGAATGGTCTGGGCATTGGTCATACCAGAATAGGTCACGACGATGTGCAGCACGGTAGGCTGGGCGGCAGGTACGAATAGCAGTTCCTGCAACAACAAAATTTATTCAGGAGAATTTTTATAGATGATGTAGACAGCATCCCAGTGGCACGTTGTATGGCTCTGAGCACTATGGGACTTAACATCTATGGTCATCAGTCCCCTAGAACTTAGAACTACTTAAACCTAACTAACCTAAGGACAGCACACAACACCCAGCCATCACGAGGCAGAGAAAATCCCTAACCCCGCCGGGAATCGAACCCGGGAACCCGGGCGTGGGAAGCGAGAACGCTACCGCACGACCACGAGATGCGGGCGGCACGTTGTAACCGCGCTGTTAAATTGTTGGAAGCTTAGTTAGCCGGTGTCGTAATTTTGGAATGAGATTTGTTATGGCGGTCGCGTAATAAGTATTTCGCGTGAAGCGCCATTGCAACACAGCCAGAGGTCAATTGTGGAAACTAAGCCACTGGATATTACAAGTAACGTTATTATAGAATACGCCCACCTGACTCCAGAAAATAAGACGGCACGTACATTGGCGAGTGAGTGATTCAAAATGAGAATATTACCGCAAAGGAAATGGGTCATAAATATACGTAGTTCCGTCGGTACACACTCAGTTGTATGCGAACGTACGATCGGGATAGAGGCACGAAGTACTATCATTCCCCGTGGCCTAGATAAAAATAATCGAGATTAAATTGTATTTATTCACGTAAGAAGTAAAATTATCGGACTTCGAAATGAGATGAAAAGAAAGACTGCAAGTTCTGAATGTCGCGGCAAATACATCGAAATTGACATTGGCGGCCACGAAGAGAAAGAGATGAACACATTCACGTACCTCTATTGCTGAATAGCGCCGTCGTGAATGTCGTCGCCTCCATCTAAATTCTCCATAGAAAATTAAAATAATAATAATCTCCCAGAGTTACAGAAGCTGGGATCCGTGGTATCGTAAACCAGACAATCATATTGACCATGAATTGCTTTCATTGTATAACACCATTTCAATTTAAAATTACACAACACGTCTTATCACCAGGACAGGAGAACAACGAAAGGTTGTTGTTGTTGTGGTCTTCAGTCCTGAGACTGGTTTGATGCAGCTCTCCATGCTACTCTATCCTGTGCAAGCTTCTTCATCTCCCAGTACCTACTGCAACCTACATCCTTCTGAATCTGCTTAGTGTATTCATCTCTTGGTCTCCCCCTACGATTTTTACCCTCCACGCTGCCCTCCAATATTAAATTGGTGATCCCTTGATGCCTCAGAACATGTCCTACCAACCGATCCCTTCTTCTGGTCAAGTTGTGCCACAAACTTCTCTTCTCCCCAATCCTATTCAATACTTCCTCATTAGTTATGTGATCTACCCATCTAATCTTCAGCATTCTTCTGTAGCACCACATTTCGAAAGCTTCTATTCTCTTCTTGTCCAAACTATTTACCGTCCATGTTTCACTTCCATACATGGCTACACTCCATACAAATACTTTCAGAAATGACTTCCTGACACTTAAATCTATACTCGATGTTAACAAATTTCTCTTCTTCAGAAACGCTTTCCTTGCCATTGCCAGTCTACATTTTATATCCTCTCTACTTCGACCATCATCAGTTATTTTGCTCCCCAAATAGCAAAACTCATTTACGACTTTAAGTGTCTCATTTCCTAATCTAATTCCCTCAGCATCACTCGACTTAATTCGACTACATTCAATTATCCTCGTTTTGCTTTTGTTGATGTTCATCTTGTATCCTCCTTTCAAGACACTGTCCATTCCGTTCAACTGCTCTTCCAGGTCCTTTGCTGTCTCTGACAGAATTACAATGTCATCGGCAAACCTCAAGGTTTTTATTTCTTCTCCATGGATTTTAATACCTACTCCGAATTTTTCTTTTGTTTCCTTTACTGCTTGCTCAATATACAGATTGAATAACATCGGGGAGTGGCTACAACCCTGTCTCACTCCCTTCCCAACCACTGCTTCCCTTTCATGTCCCTCGACTCTTATAACTGCCATCTGGTTTCTGTACAAATTGTAAATAGCCTTTCGCTCCCTGTATTTTACCCCTGCCACCTTTAGAATTTGAAAGAGAGTATTCCAGTCAACGAAAGGTAACTAGTACTAAAACTAATAAACGAAGAGCGTAAAGCTTCTTTTGTCCATCAGTGTTAAATACTTTCACATTAATCCTTGGTATGAGAGTCGAATAACTATCTATCTATTTATCAATAAGAAAAAAAATATTAAGTTTCTTTACAACGTGCTGATACTGGACGGCAATTTGGCCAATAGCAATGTAAGGCCATGTGTAATAGTGACCATAGTATTTGTAGCTTCATTGAGTACAGCCTGACTGCCTCGTGTGGTAACTGGGACCCAGTGATGAGCTACGTCAGATGTTGATGTAGCACACCTGGCCCAGCACTGGTCGCGCTACGAGCATTGTCAAGAGGTGGCAGTGTTGTGACGAGATGTGCTGCACCCTGAATTTGGGATCCTGGCAAAGACGCAGTATAAGTGCCCCCCGGACAAGAGTCTGTGGCAGCACAGCACATGCACACATGGGACGTGGCTGATAGCACCTGAGTGCAGACTGTGAATCGATGACATATGGGAGGTGCCTTGGAGTCGGCTGATGTCAGCCAGCAGTAGGCTCCATCTGGAAGCCACCAGTTCAGCTCCCACCAACATCAGCCCACAGACCTGTAACTACCAAAGGCAGCGACTAGTTGTAGTCGAGACTGGACGGCCCACAGCGGGATGACCGTTGGTGTGGAGCACCTCTCGGTATAGGCGGCAGTCGACGACGGATGTTGCCCTGGTCTTATTTTGATTCGACAACACTTTTAATCATACACAGGGTGGTGGCATCAACTGTCAGGCAACAGCATGTAGTAAACATGCTCTCCATAGTACTGGACGGAGGCTTTCGCCATCTCAGCTCATCAGCTTGAAAGTTCTCTGTTACATCTGGCAAGTTACATAAATTCGGTTTATTATATGTACGTTACTCGTGGGCAGTTTCAGATGGCTTTAATGCCTCTAAGCACTATGGGACTTAACAGCTGAGGTCATCAGTCCCCTAGACTTAGAACTACTTAAACCTAACTAACCTAAGGACAGCACACACACCCATGCCCGAGGCAGGATTCGAACCTTCGACCGTAGCAGTAGCGCGGTTCCGGACTGAAGCGCATAGAACCGCTCGGCCACGGCGGCCGGCGTGGGCACTTTATGCTGTTATCTCTGAACCCACTGGTCGACTACCGTATGTCTGATGTGGCGTCTACTGTGGTGGTCTTCTCCGCCGACGATAGTTGAGGCGAATGTGCCCTCAGCCAACGAAGAGAGAGGGCGCTCAGCCGCTAGGCATGGTTTGCAAGTTTCGAAGAGGAAAAGCGTTGTTGCTCGTTCTGTTCTTAGTGAGACTATGCTAGAGTAAACGTGTGTTCTTTCTTACGGTTTGATACAGTGTGGTGTTGAAAGACGCTGCATTCTGAGAAAGGCAGAGAGAGAAAGAGAGACGCAGGAGAGAGAGAGAGAGGAGAGAGAGGAGAGAGGGAGAGAGAGAGAGAGAGAGAGAGAGAGAGAGAGAGAGAGAGAGATTTATATATAAAAACAGCAGTGAGTTTGTTTTAGCGAAGAGCTACATAAAATTTACTATAAAGCTCTTCTCATGGAACTATTCTGGGACAGAAGGCAAGCCGGCCGCGGTGGTCTAGCGGTTCTGGCACTGCAGTCTGGCACCGCGGGACTGCTACGGTCGCAGGTTCGAATCCTGCCTCGGGCATGGGTGTGTGTGATGTCCTTAGGTTGGTTAGGTTTAAGTAATTCTAAGTTCTAGGGGACTTATGACCTAAGATGTTGAGTCCCATAGAGCTCAGAGCCATTTGAACCATTTTTTGACAGACGGTAACATTTTTCTGCAACTAAATGTTTCACTGCCAGACTGAACCATCGCGATTTCTTCGGCACTAATACTGAATGCATAGCAGAGAGGCACTAACGGTTACGGTCAAGTGGGGTAGACTCCATCGTGTTGATGAGCTGTATTTGATTCACAATCGGGTCCAGGATGACAGTACTTGACTCATCAGATTGGTTTTTCATCTTGCTTGCTTTCTAAATCCCCGGGCGGTGTAGCCGTGCAGTCTAAGACGCCTTGCTACGGTTCGCGCGGCTCTCCCCGTCGGAGGTTACAGTTCTCCCTCGGCACAGGTGTGTGTATTGTCCTTAGCGTAAGTTAGGATAAGTTGGATTAAGTAGTGTGTAAGCCTATGGACCGATGACCTCGCAGTTTGGTCCCATAGTACTTACCATAAATTCCCAAATTTCTAAATCTACATTATGTAGTAGGCCCTTGTGTGAATGTGATGGGGGCGCTATGTGTCTCATGTAACCTTAACTGCTTCGTCCAGTGTTAAATTTTTGTTTTCTTGAGATCAAATAATAATCATGAAGTTAAATTAAATCTCATATCTTTCTTTCAAATTCAGTTCGTTCATCAATTTCTGTTAAATGAAGGATAAATTTTGCAGGATGGTTATAATGAATAGCCTTGAGGCCTTGCACCAATGTTTCATACAGAACAAACTAAATATCCTCGTGCCTTGAATTCAATTGAAATTTACCAATTTAGTATTGGAGGGCAGCGTGGAGGGTAAAAATCGTAGGGGGAGACCAAGAGATGAATACACTAAGCAGATTCAGAAGGATGTAGGTTGCAGTAGGTACTGGGAGATGAAGAAGCTTGCACAGGATAGAGTAGCATGGAGAGCTGCATCAAACCAGTCTCAGGACTGAAGACCACAACAACAACAAGTCAGTATTCATTTGGGTTGGTAAGCTATTTTCAGATCACAGAAGTTATGTTTCTCTGGAGATCTTCAGGAGAGCGCCTATTCGCCATTCTGATACTATTTTTTGTGATAGCGTGCAATTACCAGATCACAGCAACGAAGTACGATAAATGTGTAAATGCACGATCTTAGGTATATATCCTGCTGATCAGGTAAAGACTAAATGTTCATTCTGGGATTCAAACTTGGGTTGAGTAAAGTAAAACATTTCAGATTCTAAAAATATTCCGTTACTTTTAACAATCTTTGTGGCTCTGGCAGCGGAATGCGAACACGCATTCGTTCAAGTATCAGGAGGTACAAGAGCTGATCGCCATTTGGCTGACGCTTCGTTGCTTTGAGCGTGTTAAACGATAATTAGAAGTTCTGCGTTACGTAAATATTAGCAGATGTTCATTAAGTAAACGGACGACATTTTCAGCAGCATCTCTACGAGTAAAACAATATTCATCACACGGCGGTTTGAACACCATCTCTGAACATCAGTAGCGTTAAAACCTACAGGAACTCCTCAGGAGGAAATGTTGCACCTGTGATATTTTTGTCACATAATAAACCGTTCCTTGTAATCCCGTCTAAACACACTAAAATTTTGCATACATAGTTTTTTATACCCTATATACTGGGTGTTTCACAGTTCCTCGTGTGGTAACTGGGACCCAGTGATGAGCTACGTCAGATGTTGATGCTTATTGGGGTTGTACTGAGTTCTTAGTATATAACGTTTTGATAAGGAACCCATGTTCGAAAAATAAGTTTGAAGATCGGAGCTCTTTCAAATCTCCCCCTTCGCGGCATGCACTCAAACCAAGAAGAAAGCACCGTCGTCCGTCCCTGTTGTAATCTCAGACATTACAAACCATCTCCGTACGACTACAACAACGGCTGCGAGAAATCTGTACGTCTGCAACTAATAGGGTTGACTGTGGTGCGCCACGAACACACCCCACGTTTAACTTCGAAAAGCAAGCCCTTCTTCACGCAGAAGAGAACCCGACGACGAGTACTGTAAACACTGCCCACGTCATGTGTTCCTACAGCACACAGGCCAGACCTCATCGTGTTCATACTGTGAAGCGGAAGGTTTGAAAGCGCTCTAATCTTCAATCTTATTTTATATCCAAATGGTACGTTTTCGAACATCGGTTTCACGTCATAACTCAGCCCCGGATCTACAATATTTCAGAACTGAGGCAAGAACTTGATAGTGGCGACCCCTCCTCCATCGACCGTATGATTGACTTTTCAAAGCTTTGTTCTTTTTGTAGCGCAGATCTTTCTGAAGAGTTTAATATATAAAACATATATGTTCGAGGAAATGTAAGACATGTTATTTGGTTTTAAGTGTGCCAAAGTGCAGTGACACACTTCACACTACATTCCTCTATCGCACGTAACTGTATTTCGCTCTGTGGAATTCAAACCTGTATATTTTGTTTTCGAAGCCATCAATCCTATATTCGTGACAGTGGAAATTTGTCCTGTGACACCTCTCCTGCTCCCAGTCGTCTGGTTTAACATCTTACCCGACTTAAAAATGACTCACAATTAATACTGGCTGGGATTATTTGTAAGTGGGAGGATAAGAACTCTTTAGAAAATTTGCACTCGTTATTGCCTATTAGCTAATAATCTTCTCTTTTGTGTGGCATAAAATTAAATATGGGAAACATTAAACCAGTAAAGTAGTTCCCAGCATTTTTTTCTCTCTAATCTTGCTGCAGCTTTACACGGCATGCTTTCCTTTCTGCGAAATACGAATAGTACTTGAGACTGCGTGGTTTCTCGGTTTAGTTACGTCTATTTTGCCACTGTCTGCTAGGCAAAACGAAATAGGTCTTTCTAATACTGCAGCAACTGTAACAAACACCAAATAAGCGAGAATTTTTTGGCACAAATAGTCATCTTTATCTACCTCATTTACATAAATAACGCGACATTATATTATTCACGAAGTACCAGTATCAAATGCCTATTAGGCCAACTACAAGTAAAACGTGTTAGGAAATAGTTTCACATTTCATTCATAACCTCCAGTTTCTCATGCCTAAGATCGAAAAATAGTGTACGAAATTTTTATATAAATTTGGAATAGTCATATTCTTCCATATACTTCGTGTGATGTCCCCGTTTCTTTTCCTTCCTCGTTCTAACAAACAATCTTCTTATCACTAATTCTGTAACTATGCCTGCCATCGTCAAAACTTGTTCTCTGGTTAACTTCACTAATCCTGCCAGAATCACCGATTTAGTTATGCAGCGTTTATGCTCCGGTTAGACGTTATTATATGTCCCTGCAACACGTTTCCCACGCTATTCCGAGAATAGATCTTAAGCGGCTGCTAAGTGGGGACTGTGCAACTGGTCCTTAGCAGTTTAGCGATCTGGCACAAATTTTCTGTCAAAATTTCATTTTCTTGGCTACACCGAGAAGATTAACAGGTAATCTTCCTTAACTTTTAGTCTGACTCTATGGATTTCGCTAATAATTTGAACAACACCGATCATTTGCACACCCAGTCAGCCACATAAACAAACAGCGATTGGCATTCATCCGTTCGGGATTATTCGGCTTAGTTCGTATAGCTCCGTCTCATTTTGTCCGCGGGTAAGTTTTTTATTTCTGGATGCGATGTGACCTACTGATTTGTTCAGAAATCAATTTAGAATGTGTCAGAAAATGTTCAAAAACGAACGTGGATGCATTTCAAAATCATACGAATAACTTATAGACCAACGTGCGCCGATTGCTAGGCGCTTTATGAACAATGTTTTTTTTCTTCAAGAATATGAATTTGGCGCCCCCTGAAATTGCCACCCGGGGCAGATATCCCGGTTCCCCCCTCCTAGACCCGGGCCTGTCGAAACCTTAACTACAAAGCCCCTCTAAAACCCATAGAAGCCTATTATAGGAGGAACATCTTTTGTTACAGACAAAATGTTCCCTAACCTTTCCCTATTACCACGTGCCCTTTTATTATTGTTTAAAAGTCTTCGTCCTGCTGGTCAGACTGTCAGTAACAAGTTCCATGCCAATGTTCCACGAAGTTTGAGAGAGGACACGAGGCGAGAACGTCCACAGAAGTGGCGTACGAACGGCTGAGTACTCCACCATGACAATGCAAGACTCCTTACCGCCTGTTTTATTCAGAATTTTTTACTGATGACAAGATGACAGTTGTTCCCCATCCGCCGTACTCATCAGACTTGCCTCGTCTGATTTCTTCCTCTTCCTCCCAAGATGAAAATAAGAAATTGAAGAGGAAGATTTGAGATGGCGAAAACGAAGCAGAACAGAACAAATAATCAACATGACAGGCACCTCATGGTGAAACTGCCCCAAGCAACAACATAGACGACAATGACAATTTCCTTGACCAAATTACCTAGTACATAAGCCGAAACAGGTTATTCAGGGTAGAGTCATGTAAAACCTGTACAGTAGATATAAGCACCTAGCTTAACAACAACGCCATCCAGCGGTAGGCGCATGGCTTGAATCAGGGTTGCCACTTTTTTCCATTCCCCTGCAGCCAATTGTTGAACGAAAAAAGCCTCAGTTAACTTAGTTGAGCTAATTCTAGTCTATATTATCATATGAGTCAACAGCCACAATTCTGAAGTAAGTTCAGTGAGCTGGCTGGTTATTCATTAAATGGCAGAATATATTCCTGCACATTCCTAGTCATGCATGACAGACTGGACATACTGAGGAACTCTCTTCTTCAGACAAACATTTCTCAAATCCAGCTAGGAACTGAAACCAGGCACTCTACCAACTGAGCTAAGAAGCCACTAAAATATAATCATACTGTAAATGCAATAGTGAGAATCTGGAAGATTACTAATTTCAAATATAGTTACATTTAATTATTTTATTCATTAATGTGAGTAACTTGGAACACCGTAACACGAAATGGCTCATAAATCATTAAACCAAAAATAAATGGGGGGATATTCTCATTCATAGCTTCGATTACCAAACAATCACTTTCATCTTCTTCAGTACCGCTGTTTACTGCTCTTGAGTAAACTAAGTTCTTTCAAACATTTCTTTAGTACACTAAAAAATCGTTACAACACACAGTTAAGGTGGACTTCAATTTATGACAATGCACTAACCATTTCCGTTTTCATTCTATTTCTGACTTTCGCTTGTTTCATTCACAATGCTAAACACTCTTTCCACTGCAGGGTTAGAAATGAAATGAGCGTATGGCATTGTTGGCAGGGAGGCCCCATCTGGGGAAGTTCGGCTGCGAGTGCTAGTCTTATTGCAGTCGACGCCACATTGGGCGACTTGCGTACCGGTTATGAGGATGAAATGATGACGACAGCGCAACACCCAGTCCACAAGCGGAGAAAATCTCCAACCCGGCCGGGGTCGAACCGTGGCCCACTTACATGGGAGGCAAGCACGTTACCACCCAGCTAAGTAGGCGGACACTGCAGGGTTAGAAATAAGTAGTGACATCACAGTAATGCAAATGGAGATAAATCTTTGAAAATTAAAGAACCTCTAGCATGTTAATGGTGTAAAACAGTTCGATAAAACTCGTACCAACTTGTCGAAATGTTGTGTCCATGAAGCGTAGGAGTTAACACTGATTCTCAGTAACATCCATATCATTGGTTACGTAAATATGTAAGAATGGCAAATCTTTGAAATTCACTTGTGATGGTTGTGACAGGCATATAATGGAGTTTCTTAAAATGATTCACGTTTAAGGGCAATCCTTTTAGGAGTTGGAACATTAATATGCTAAAATATTGCTTTTCTCTGATCTGCAATTGAAGCAGCTTACTCTCTTTAAGTTTTATTTTTGAGAAAACATGGTAACATTCTGAATCTAGGTCATTATCTTTATTATCTAGGTATGCTAGATTGTTATCGACATTATTAATTATATCCTGCAAACCATTCTGCACAAAACCAGGTTTGAGAACCATTCTATCTAGTAACATGAACAACGTTTTAACATTATCATAGGTACGTCCAGGTTTGACATTTGCGAGCTGAAAAGTTAGATTTACTTTATTTACCTAATAACAATGGGCTTCAAAACTGTGAAATTACATACCTGACATCATCCAGCAACATCTCATTAACTGTCCATACTATGAAGCATTTTTTTGTCTACCAAGTACGAAAATGCACTGTTAGTTCCTCAAAGTATTCTATGCACTACCATTTGATTGTGGTCATCTGTACAAAATTGTGAAATGTTTCTCTTTATTATTGAGGATTTTAAACGCCCTTTGGAATTACAATTTCTCTAATGAGCTGGAATGAAATCAGTTGTAAATTCCCTATACAGGAAAGCTATGTTTGTAGGGAACACTTCAGAAGCTTTCAATGCAAAAGTCAACTGAGTGACTAATGCACCAAATTAATTGGTTTTTATCACTATCTTTTTTGAACAGACTAAAACCTGAATTCCCTACCACACATAAACTGCTACCTCCGTCCACTCACATCCCTACCATCTTATTTATATCCAGTGATAACCCAAAAAAGTCTACAGTTACTGACTCTTTTACCTTGCTTTAATACCCTACACAAATACAAAAATATTTTGTGTCTCCTGCGTCGAGGCTCTCGTCAGTAATTGGTTGTTATGGATCGTTAGCAATGTCATGCCATAAAACATCAAGTAAACATGGGGCAACAACATGTTTGATGAAGGCACAGCATTTGGTTCTATGAACTCCTACTGTGTTTCCTTTAGTCATCTTATTTATTAAGACTCTTAGATGATCAACAATTGTCATTGATGAGTGAATCGCTACATAAGAGGAACTACAATCCCTTTCTCCTTCCAGGTGTTATCGTCGATTTTTGTAAAATTATTTAATCGCTGCTGCTCCTTCTGAGGCTACAGACTTTTCATTTTTGAGACACGTGATTTCTCGGTCACATGCTTCTGCAAATTCGGTGTCTGACACCACTGCTTACCGGAACTTCATCCCTCTTTATGCACCACACGGTGGATAGTATAAGGGTAAAAAACAATTATGAGAAAACAAAGATGGTGGTAAATGGTAGGCCTGCATGGAGAGCTACATGTGAAGATCTGTCCTAAAGCAGAACAAATGGTTCAAATGGCTCTAAGCACTATGGGACTTAACATCTGAGGTCATCAGTCTCCTAGATTTAGAACTACTTAAACCTAACTAACCTAAGCACACCACACATATCTATGCCCGAGGCAGGATTCGAACCTGCAACGGTAGCAGCAGCGCGGTTCCGGACTGAAGCACCTAGAACCGCTCGACCATAAGGCAGAACACTGACGGTGAACAACAATAGGCGACGCCAGCGAGAACTGGGGATGATGGTTACTGTACCATGAAAGAATGCAATGCCAGCGCAAGTATGAGGGGAGTAACATTGTTTTGCCAGCACAGTATCAGGTTTTGTTGCATCATGAAATAAAGCAACATCAGCCATGAGAACGCTTGGGAAATTATCATTACTGTGTTTAGATGGAATTGTTAACAGTGGGAAAATTTTTACACTCATTTTATTTGCGTTTAAATAAAATAAAAATAGCCATTAAGTCGAAAACTAATTTATTTACTAGCCAAATTTAATCGGCAGTCCCCAAAACGTTCCATGGACTACTACTTTTAAATCGCCATACCTGGCAACACTGGATTCGATGGCTTTCCGAGATATTCACTCCCTCATTCCCCCCCCCCCCCCCAGTTGGACTTAGCTGGCGGCAATCTACAGCTCACCTCTAATATCTCCTATCGTCTTTAAATTCATTCAGTTTCAGTAAATTACTAGCATTCTTCCTTGAGACGTTCAATTTCCGTTCGTTAATTTACTTTCTCTTTGCATCTCATAATGATTGCTTCGATTTTTTTTAACACCGAAAACAATATTCGCTTGCAATACGGAACAATTTACGTTATCACAGGAAAAATTGTATGATGAAAGATCTGTTCCTAAAATATTATGCAACCGCAACCTAATTATGTAATAAATGAAATGAAAAATCGTGAAAGAGATTCAAGCGGAATCGCAGAGGGTACTAAACATGCTATCAAAGAAAGACTTCTAGGACGCATTTGAAGAGCGGCAGTAACGCTGGGAACGGTGTATTCGCTCGCAATGGAACTTCGTTGAATGTGACGGTACAGGATAAGATCTAGGTAAGGCCTAATAATTTTAATTAACATATTTCTGGTCCTTTTGATATCACCTCGTATTGTTAATAGGTGTTACTGTCAAAAACAATCAAAAGTCTGGCAGTAAATACCAGTATACGTCGTAAAGAAGCTGATCACGCTTGGATGTAGTCAAAAAGCGTCGAGATACGCAGCAGGACGCGAGATCTATGTAGAGATGGGTCGTTTGCGAACGAACGGGTCCAAAGGAACGGTTCCCCCATGATGAATGGAAGAACCGAGGAACGAATTCTAAGGAACGGTCTTTCATAGTTCAATTCGGTCGCGACTTCCTACTTACAGTTCCTGGGAACGGGAAACGGTCGGTCTCGTTCCCGCAACGCCACGTCGGTCGGTCTCGTTCCAGCAGCCTTGGTCCCGTTCCCGTCTGTCTCGGTCTCGGTCTCCCTCGGCCGGACTCGACCCTTTTCGCGTGGCCACTCGTCGCAGTTCCACTGTCAACTGCTCCTAGTTCAGTATCGAGTTGTTGTTCGTTTCGTTCGCTGCGGACGCACATTCTAGATCTGTTTCAAACCTTTTTTGAACTCTGGACTTGTCGTTATTTTCGTATTCTATTCAACGTCCACGAACGGTAATTAAAACGTATTTTATAATTACGTAAATTATATAAAAATTACGTGGTATATAATACATACATCTTTTCACGTAAAAAAAGGACATATCAGCTTACTTCACTATTTAGATAAACAGCAGAAGACATACTTACAAAAAGGCAAGTTTTTGTTGTTGCTACTCATGCAAAGGAAGTCGGCACGGCACACACGATTGGCCATTTTCTGTCTTTTTTTGATCCAAGGTAAAACAACAGGAAGGCAGACCGACGTACAACCGAATGAAACCCGTGCTCCATAATCGACTGCCTGGTGTCACATTTTGTAAAGAGAATATGAGAACTGCTACAATACTACTTCGGTGGTACACTGTGGCGCACAAAAACCCGGCCACGAGGACTAGACTGCTCATTGTCGCCCACCAATCGTCATCTATTGTTTCGAAGTTCTTGTTTTCATTAGCTTACTTGTTATTTCTTTGCTGCCTAATTATTACATGTTTTTCTATTCTGCTCGTAGCGGTCAACAAATCGTGCGTGATTGGCGAGCAGTCTGTACTCAGGACCGGTTTTTCGTGCGCCACCTTATATTACTCGTATTTCACTGCGATTAGCCACATAACGCTACAGTTGGCTAAACGAGAGATTCTGCAGAATCACGAAAATTATTTCTACAAGTATGTATGAAGGTAGTATCTGTTCCCGAAAGAACAGATACCATTGATGACCGTGCAGCTTCTCTAGAATGAAATTATAATTAAATCGACACCCTAGCTGCAAACAGGCGTTGATATACATCATTGGGGACATGTTGAAAATGTGTGCACCGACCAGCACTCGAACCGGGGATCTCTTGCAGATTAATCTGCCACGAGTGTGATGGGCAAACATCTATTAGGCGCACTACGAATCTAGTGGTGTGGGCATGCAGGGAATGTGGGTCTCACGGGGAGCGTGCAAGGGATAAGTCCCTGCAGGTGCATTATCCTCTGTGCCCTCGGTGGCTCAGATGGATAGAGCGTCTGCCATGTAAGCAGGAGATCCCGGATTCGAGTCCTGACCGGGGCACACATTTTCAACATGTCCCCAATGATGTATATCAAAGCCTGTTTGCAGCTAGGGTGTCGATTTACGAGGTGCATTCAAGTTCTAAGACCTCCGATTTTTTTTTCTCCGGACTGGAAAGAGATAGAAACATGCGCATTGTTTTAAAATGAGGCCGCGTTCATTGTCAATACGTCCCAGAGATGGCAGCACCGTACGGAAGATGGAATTTTACCGCCAGCGGCGAGAATGAGAACCGTTTTAAATACTTAAAATGGCGACGTTTTCCTTACTTGAACAGCGTGCAATCATTCGTTTTCTGAATTTGTGTGGTGTGAAACCAATTGAAATTCATTGACAGTTGAAGGAGACATGTGGTGATGGAGTTATGGATGTGTCGAAAGTGCGTTTGTGAGTGCGACAGTTTAATGAAGGCAGAACATCGTGTGACAACAAACCGAAACAACCTCGGGATCGCACAAGCCGGTCTGACGACATGATCGAGAAAGTGGAGAGAATTGTTTTGGGGGATCGCCGAATGACTGTTCGCCTCCAGAGTTGGCATTTCTGTGGGTTCTGTGCACACAATCCTGCATGACGACCTGAAAATGCGAAAAGTGTCATCCAGGTGGGTGCCACGAATGCTGACGGATGACCACATGGCTGCCCGTGTGGCATGTTGCCAAGCAATGTTGACACGCACGAATGGGACTTTCTTTTCGTCGGTTGTGGGTTGTGACAATGGATGAGACGCGGATGCCATTTTTCAATACAGAAACAAAGCGCTAGTCAGCTCAATGGAAGCACACAGATTCACCGCCACCAAAAAATTTCGGGTAACCGCCAGTGCTGAAAAAATGATGGTGTCCATGTTCTGGGACAGCGAGGGAGTAATCCTTACCCATTGCATTCCAAAGGGCGCTACGATAACAGGTGCATCCTACGAAAAAGTTTTGAAGAACAAATTCCTTCCTGCACTGCAACAGAAACGTCTGGGAAGGGCTGCGCGTGTGCTGTTTCACCAAGACAACGCACCCGCACATCGAGCTAATGTTACGCAACAGTTTCTTCGTGATAACAACTTTGAAGTGATTCCTCATGCTCCCTACTCACCTGACCTGGCTCCTAGTGACTTTTGGCTTTTTCCAACAATGAAAGACACTCTCCGTGGCCGCACAATCACCAGCCGTGCTGCTATTGCCTCAGCGATTTTCCAGTGGTCAAAACAGACTCCTAAAGAAGCCTTCGCCGCTGCCATGAAATCATGACGTCAGCGTTGTGAAAAATGTGTACGTCTGCAGGGCGATTACGTCGAGAAGTAACGCCAGTTTCATCGATTTCGGGTGAGTAGTTAATTAGAAAAAAGATCGGAGGCCTTAGAACTTGAATGCACCTTGTAATTATCATTTCACTTCTACAAGTGTATGAGAATTCTGTGATGAATAAAAACTCTGTACTCCAGGGGGAGACAAATGCCCCCTCTTGGCGCCTTCCATCTTCAGTCGCCTATGCTACTAATTTTCAGTTTTTCATAAGAACCTCATACCATGAACAAATGAACGGCAAACGAATAAAAATGAACAGCAAACGAATATAAATGAACGGTTCCCAAGAAAGAGCGATCACCAGTGAACCAGTTCCCATGGATGAACGAGTTTGTCCATCTCTAAATCTATGTGTTTTGACGCGCGACCTCCATTTCCGACAAAAGACACGCGCCTGCGTTGCGCTGTAGGAATCCTGCGCATGCGCGACGTTGACCAGAAGTAGCCCGTCCAGGGCCTGCCGCGGCCTTATCTGCGGGCGCGCAGGCTGTGTTTAGGAGCGGCCTGCACACACACGCTGCGGTTTTTTGCTGCCCGCGGCATCCAGCAAACGGCTCTCATCCCTGCCGCTGTGTGTACCGGACCTCCGCGTTCCGGCCTGCTCTCTTAATAAGAGACACGAGCTCTGGCTTGCCCAGTTTCGTAACTACCTCGTTTTATTTATACAGCGCATTATTCTCCCCATTTAGAAAAACGTGCACAACAGGAAATGCCTCCAAGATGAGGTGTCGCGGGCTTTCATACCCGTCTTCAGTGCTGCTACGCCGCTCAGTATGATGTTATAGCTACTGTGTGAACAGAAATGTCATGAGTCATATTAATAGCGTAAGCAAAAATTGCGTTTCTTTTTAGGTCACTTAACATTGCGTTTATTAACGCTATTCCAACAATAAAAAGTTTGTAGGAAAGATACGTCTGCAATACCTGTAGCTTTCAAGAAACGTGTAATAATTCCAACTCCAAAGGAAGGCGGGTCCTGTTTGATAAGTCATAGCCGCAAAATAATTATTTACAGAAAAATAGAAGTTGACCTCAGGGAAGATCAGTTTGCATTCCAGAGAAATAAACGAAGACGCGAGAATAACATTGATCCTGCGACTTATAAGGCACATTTTATAAAGGCAAACCAGTGCTTACAATATTTGTAGATACAGAGAAAACTTTTCACACTGTTGACTGGAATACACTCCTTGATATTCTGTATGTAGCAGGGATAAAGTACAGGGTCGATTTATAACTCGTACAGAAGCCAGTCTCAAGTCATAATAGTCGAACAACATGAAAGAGAAACGTTAGTTCAGAAGGGAATGAGTTAGGGGAACAGCATATCCCGAACGTTATTCAATCTATACAGTGACTAAGCTGTGAAGGAAACCAAATAGAAAGGTGGAAAGGAAATTAAAGAACAGGGAGACGAAATTATCGTTTCAGGGCTAGCCGATAGCATTATAATTATGTCGTAGGTACGGACACGAACGCAGTTTAACGTAATGGATACTGTCACGAAAAGAGGTTACGAGATAAACATAATTAAAAAATGAAAAAGAAAGGTAATAGAAAGCAACTGAACTAAATAGGCTGTTGCTTATCAAAAAGTAGTAGATAATTTCTGTTAAGTAAAGATGACCATAGAAGAGAGAATATAAACTTCAGATTGGTAGCAGCAAGTAAAGCATTTCTGAAAAAGAGAAATTATGAAAATTTAATATAATTGAAGTCTTAAGAATTATTTTAGGAAGGTATTTTTTTGGACTGTAGTCTTGTTCGGAAGTGAAACGCGGACAGTAAACTGTTCAGACAAAAAGAGAATAGAATCTTTTTAAATGTGGTGTTACACAAGAATGTTGAAGATTAGATGAGTGGATCATGCAACTAATGAGGTGGTACTGAAGAAAAGTGAGAAACAATCGGCAGACAGGACACACACATTCTGAGGCACCAAGGAATCATCAGTTCTGTACTGGAGGCAATTTATGGGGTACAAGTCGTAGAGGAAGACCAAGACTTTGTAATGCTATGGTAAATATAATACTGCCATTAATCTGTATATTGTAAAAAATTTTTTGTTCTGTAATAATTTTGAAAAATTAAACAAACACTATAACGAGAGTAAGCTTTTGTTAAGTGTAGTTTATCTGTTTAAAATAACCTCTTTGACGTAGGTGGAATAAATACATTAAAACATATTTTGTAAATAGTAATGTAATATTTCACGTACAACTGCAATTAATTATGTCAATTTGGTATGTATATGTTGTCATGCAATTGTAGATGGTTCATTATTGGGGTTTTTGTAAGCAGAAGTGTAAATGGAAAAGGTGTAGGGATCATAGGTAGAACGGAACTCCGTTCTGTGGTGGAATGGAAAAGGTGGTGGGGCGCGCGAGTGAGAATTGGCGCGCAAGTGACTCAGACAGTTGGTAGCTGCCCTGCAAGTGGTGAACACGCATTACGTTGGTCAAGCACTAGAGGCCCCGAATTTACCTGCAAGACTGGGTTTTGGCCTCGGACGTGTTCTACATGATTGGCGCAGCACGGCAATAAATTAATAGCTCAGAATTTTGCAACTTTATCGTCGCCACCAACAGGAAGACAGAGCTACGTACATCAAGAGCCGTACCTGCGCAATGTTACTACGCAGCACCGCCTCACGCCAACTTCGACATCAGTAACAGGCAAATTACTTTGTTTAGAAGTGTATCACAGTATGAACCATCCATCTTCAATCAGTGAAATATAAGTGTTAAATGTACCTTTGTGTTTAACCGTAATTTTCCTATTTCATTTACCTCAGTAGGGTCCTTACCTAAACGAATTTATTCCTAGCATCCTGATGTTTATTGAAGCTTGAATAATTGTAAAATACTGGCAATAGTACTGTTTTTGGTAGTAAATTCTGAAAATCATTATTAAATACTAAAGTTTGCACGTATCAGATTAAGGGCCACCGCTTTGCGTGACCATGAGGGTAAGTTTTCAATAGAATTTCTGAAAGTAAAGTAACATAATTGTTTAACTACAACAATCTTAACAGTAATTGTTCGTGTTGCTTCTCCACGTCAAAGAAAGCCAGACAAATATTGGTGTCAGTAAAACATTAACAAATAACAGTCCTAAAGAAATGAAATTTAGTCGTGTTAAATAATAGATTTGGTCATATGAATGATAGCTATAAGTTTATTTTTTTTTTGTATCCTTGTTGAAACATATGTGTATCTTCTTTAAATAATTACTGAAGTATAGTGATAAATTCCGTAAGTAACAGAAAGTGGAATTAATAGTACTTCCTGCCAAGTGACCGTAGTAAATGGAAATTAAGTGGTTGTGTTTAAATTACGTAGTAAGTGAAAGTAGTTATTTATTCAGTGTCGAAAATTGACTTCATCGTTTTGTGTAGACACTGTGCCCGATTTGGGCTGGCGGCCGTTTTATTGAGCGAAACAGTTTATTGTTGTAACAGGCTTTGTCTGATAAAAGGTTTCCAAAAGTAATTATTCTCACTGCTTTTCCCACAAACTGTATAATTCGGAGAAAAATAGTTCGATACTTTACCATTAGGTTGAACACAGTTAAAATCTCTCTCCGAGAGTCGACGGTTTGGAGTGTTAGTGCTGCGTAATTTTGTGGCGGTGTTCCTGCCGCTACTTACTGCACAGTTCTGACATTCCGAGTCGCGGATCTTCCGTCTTTACAGTGGTAGAACTTAAACGTTCTGGTAACATATTGACGAGAACGCGAAAGAACAGTTGCAGCTTGACTACACTAAGCAGGTTGAAATGGATGTAAGTTGCAGTAGTGGGGCAGAGACGAAGAGGCCTGCACAGAGAGAAGAGAGATCAGTGAGCGTGACAGGCAGGAAGAGGCATTCCTGAGAGGCGTTAGGGGCCTGGCTTGCAGCAAAGACGTCCCACAAAAATCAAAGAAGTGATATATAGAAGTTACTACACCTCAGTACTGACCTATGCCTCTGAAAGATAGGTAATGAAGACAAGAGATGTCCTCTGAACGATGGGTAATGAAGAAAAGAAATGTAAGCAGATTACAGGTTGTGAAATGACGGTCGTCAGAATTGGGGTAGAAGTAAGGAGGAGAGACAGGCTGAGGAATGAAAGGGTAGGAGGAATAGTGAAAGAGGAACCCTTCCAGAGCAGGAGAGAAACATCAAGACTGAGATCGTATGGGCACAAAAAGAGACTGGATAAAAAGTACATTCCCAAGAAGATAAGCGAAATGGAGACTTCAAAGAAACTACCAAGAGGAAGACTAAGGGGTAGTTGGCTGGAAGGTGTGGAAGAGAGTGCTGGAAAAAGAGGCGAGGACCGGATCAGAGCGAACACAGAAATATGGTGGAAAACAGGACTAGCTGACGAGGCTTATGTTCCTAACATAACCAGCCTGGGGTTGGAGACTGTTCAAGATGATGATTACAATGATGGTGATGGAGAGGCCTGCGCAAGATTGACTAGTGTGGAGAGTTGCAACAGACAAGTCTCCAGACTGCAGACCATAAGAACAGAAAAATACGGCTGAAAATATCGTAAGGTGAAATGTAAATTACACTACTGGCCATGAAAATTGCTACACCAAGAAGAAATGCAGATGATAAACGGGTATTCATTGGTCAAATATATTATATAAGAACTGGCATGTGATTACATTTTCACGCAATTTGGGTGCATAGATCCTGAGAAATCAGTACTCAGAACAACCACCTCTGGACGTAATAACGGCCTTGATACGCCTGGGCATTGTGTCAAACCGAGCTTGGATGGCGTGTACA
Organism: Schistocerca cancellata; assembly: GCF_023864275.1. NCBI lineage: Eukaryota > Metazoa > Arthropoda > Insecta > Orthoptera > Acrididae > Schistocerca > Schistocerca cancellata. The sequence continues at coordinate 551,943,659 of NC_064631.1, read as the reverse complement.
GGTACAGCTGCCCATGCAGCTTCAACACAATACCACAGTTCATCAAGAGTAGTGACTGGCGTATTGTGACGAGCCAGTTGGTCGGCCACCATTGACCAGACGATTTCAATTGGTGAGAGATCTGGAGAAGGTGCTGGCCAGGGCAACAGTCGAACATTTTCTGTATCCAGAAAGGCCCGTACAGGTCCTGCAACAAGCCGTCGTGCATTATCCTGCTGAAATGTAGGGTTTAGCAGGGATGGAATGAAGAGTAGAGCCACGGGTCGTAACACATCTGAAATGTAACGTCCGCTGTTCAAAGTGTCGTCAATGCGAACAAGAGGTGACCGAGACGTGTAACCAATGGCACCCCATAACATCCTTCCAATGTGCGATCACCGAGATGTCGCCAAACACGGATGCGACCATCATGATGCTGTAAACAGAAATTGGATTCATCCGGAAAAATGACGTTTTGCCATTCGTGCACCCAGGTTCGTCGTTGAGTACACCATCGGAGGCGCTCCTGTCTGTGATGCTGCGTCAAGGGTAACCGCAGCCATGGTCTCCGAGCTGATAGTCCATGCTGGTGCAAGCGTCGTCGAACTGTTCGTGCAGATGGTTGTTGTCTTGCAAACGTCCCCATCTGTTGACTCAGAGATCGAGACGTGGCTGCACGATCCGTTACAGCCATGCGGATAAGATGCCTGTCATCTCGACTGCTAGCGATACGAGGCCGTTGGGATCCAGCACGGCGTTCCGTATTACCCTTCTGAACCCACCGATTCCATAGCCTGCTAAGAGTTATTGGATCTCGACCAACGCGAGCAGCAATGTCGCGATGCGATAAACCGCACTCGCGATAGACTAAAATCCGACCTTTATCAAAGTCGGAAACGTGATGGTACGCATTTCTCCTCCTTACACGAGGCATCACAACAACGTTTCACCAGGCAACGCCGGTCATCTGCTGTTTGTGTATGAGAAATCAGTTGGAAACTTTCCTCACGTCAGCACGTTGTAGGTGTCGCCACCGGCGCCAACCTTGTGTAAATCCTCTGAAAAGCTAACCATTTGCATATCTCCGCATCTTCTTCCTGTCCGTTAAATTTCGCGTCTGTAGTACATCATCTTCGTGGTGTAGCAATTTTAATGGCCAGTAGTGTATATTATCATCAACCATTTGACACAAACTTCCAGATAAAAGCCTCATCGAGACTTTTCCAAGTATGCATCAGTTACATGCGTCCCTGCAGTTTAAGTCACCTACGCAGTACATTCCACTTGATAGTCGGCTCAGTCCTGTCTTATTGTTCTTGTGGTCTTCAGTCCAAAGGATGCTTTGATACAGCCCTGCACGCTACTGTATATCGTGCAACCGTCTTCATCTCTGCAGAACTACTGCAGCATATTGGAATGTGTCTTAGCTTTTGGAAATCAGAAGAGAGACCCACTGGTCCAAATTTTTTGCATTCGCCAGGTTACATCCGATTTGATTTTCGTTACAGTCGTAATGACGTCTTACAGGCATATTCCACTTGGACCTTTAATCCATTTGTTCGTTTTCCGTGTCTCCTAGTACTTCCCAACATGCATCACACCACTACTCGTCGGCAACACTCAGTTTCTGAATACTTTTCGTACTTAAACTTCATGTCTTACTCTGATAAATCAAACTGGAAATACTCACTGATGGTAAACTTTCCTTCTAAAACGTAATCGAAACCATCACTGGAAACTGCTGAAACTTCTCCTTTGAATGTAAAGAATGACAGTGCTGGAAAAACTCTTACGTTATTTGATTTTCAAACAGCTGAGCAAAACTGAACGTACTCAGACAGTTCTCCCTTTATTTATTCTGATCATCACTAAACTGACACACAATATTTTTAGCGCAACGCAATCTGACTTTCAATAATCCCTACAAAAGAATGGCCCTGACTAACAATAACGTATACATTTCATGAATCACTTACAAAAATCTTCGTTACTCGAACTACTGCAATACAGCGAGCGCCAATACTGCCATTTCACAGCAATGCCGGATTACACTAAAATATAAAACTAATTGAAAACATTCTTTGCAGGGTATTTGACAATATGAATAACATCAGATCGTAAGAGTATGACAAGTCCCTAACCTCAATAGTGAAAACTATCGTAGTAGCAAATCCAAAACTTGAGAATTTAATAGTAACTTTCTGTCAATATAAATACGAATCTGCGCTTAGACCTTCCAAAAAACAATAATAATGAGACTGAACAGGATAGACAAGGTCTATGCGCTAGCAATATTGCGCCTGCAGTTGCCTGTAGTAGATAGTGAACAGTTAGCTGCATCGTATCAAAATAAATCCACCTTGCTACTACCCGAAATCCACATTAAGTATCAGAGATTGCCAATTGGACACTGCGATGCTGGGAAGCTTTCTTAACCTAACCGTGTACAGGGATCACTGGACTAACCACCGTCACGTCCGTGCACTCCAGGCAGTCTTCTCGGGAACCAGCAGAACTCTCCCAGTGTCTGCCGTCACTTTCTCGATGTCGACAGCCCCAGATGACACTCAGCTCCACTGGCGTTCGTGGCCAGACTAGACGAATAGACGAAATCTGCAACCAGTAAAATTGGCACCCAGTAAGAAATCAAGAGTATCTGGTGCTGACATTTTATCGAAAATTTTCGTAAGTCCCTGTCTATCTGAGTTGCGGCTATTGTCAGTGTTTTCTAATTTTCATTTATCTCCTTCCAAGACATGAATGTTCTGATTTGATTGTGTTAATGAGTAGTCGTTCGTTTGCCAAACCTATTCCATATTTTTCCATCAATCCTTACGTTTTTCAGTATTCGTTGGCTTAACTTCTACTTCTGGTTTCCGTTTGCTGTGTTGTTCTTGTCTCTGTGGACCATAATTTCCTCTGTAATTATTCGCGCCCTGGTCTCGCCAGTTGCTGTTTCTGACATTGTGACCTCTTTCAAAGTACCCTTGACCGTTGGCATTTTGATTCCTAAGCCCATATCCGCCACTGTATGAGTGTCCATTATCGTTCCTATTTCGGTACCAATTATTCTGGTTCTCGTTTCTATGCCAACTGCCTGAAATTATTGGTGTTAGGGTTACGATTATTATTATTATTATTATTGGACTATTCGTTCCTCGTTCTCTCCTTCTGCTTTCCCCTCTCCTTTCTTTTTTCTTTCACCTCGTCTTCTTTAAACATGAATTCTAGTTCCCTTAAGACCTCTTTGAATTCTATGGTATTTTCATTTTTTTCTACTGTCACCTGTTAATATTTTACCGGTAACTTCATTCTACATAGACGTATCAACTCTCCGTTATTGTATGGTTTGTCTAGGCATTGATTCTTTTTGTCCATTGTGTCAAAGAATTTTACCACGCTTTTCTCCCCTGAGTTTTCATATGGTGTCATCTAGAGTAACTCGTGTTAAATTTTGTTTTGCGCTTCCTTAGACCAATATCTTTCGAGAAATGCTGTTTTGAGCTATAGGTAAGACGTACAGGTAGCAGCGATCTTTTGCATCACCTCCGCTACTGTTCCTGACATGTGTGCACCAATGAAGTCAAGTTTGTGAGCTACGCTCCAATGGTTTGGCAAGCCTCCTTGGAACTGATCGATAAATGTGCGTACATGCAATCCACCGCCTTCTTCCTTGAAATGTTGAAATTTTCTAACTGTTAGGAAGTGGTCTGTATCATATCCACTGATAAATCCGGTTTGTGGCTGATTCGTGGACTCAAATAATCTGCCACTGCTTGTGTCATCTTGCCTATTCTCTGGTAATCTACTGCCTGTCTGCATATGCTCAGTTTCCTGCCCCATAATTGCATCATATCGTAACATTGGTGAACAAAGGTGTTGTTCGTTTGTCTCTACTATCGTCATTCGCAGTACTGTACCTGTGCTACTGTTATATTATGTCATTGAATGTACTGGTTCAGTCGCCTGTCTTTCTATTGGTATCGGCTGACTGTATGTGTTCCGTTTTTCTGGGTACTGTGCCTGGTCCTGTGGAAAGTCATGTATTACATTAATCGGGGTTTTCTGTTTCGATTTCTGCGCGAGTGTTACGTCTGGCCTTGGTTCTACTTGAACTTTCTTAGACGCCGCGTGTTCGTGTACTGAATTAATGCTTGACGTATCAGTTGTTTCGCTACAGGTGTAATCGTTCTCGATCTTTTCTTTGATAGTTTGTATCAACTCTGTTCGAAGCTTTTCAAACTGATTTTTGTTTTTAAGTTCCATCTTATTATCTGCTGATCATATTTTTTCAGTGCAACTTTTGGGACCTTGCTTTGAACTGCTTGTTCTTCCGAAATTTGTATTGCTGTTCGAGTGGCTTTTTTCGTAAAACGTTCCACCTTTTGTCAACGTTTACGATATCCAGTTGGACCTTGTCCACGTCAGTGCGTAATTGCTGCTGACTTTGTGTTAGTACCTGAATTCTTTCTCTAGATTCTTTCGCGTCTTTGTTTATCTGTGTGATCTGACTATCAATTCTAGCGATCCTTTCTTCCATCTGGATTTTAAACTGTTGAATCTGCATCTTTATCTCTTGTCTCAAGTTCTGATTATCCTGTTTCAATTGCTGATGCTGTTCCTTCATCTGTGTATTCTGTTTCGTTATACTGTCGTTCATTTTTTGTAACATCTCCATGATCGCGTCCTATCCTGTAACACTGCCTTCTGCTGAACTGTGTGTTCTCGTCTATTGTTTTCTACTCGGTCAGTTACGTCGTTTACTGGGCTATGCTGTGGCGTTTCTAAGTTTGATAACTGCAACAATCCGTGCCGTCTTCCCTTCTCCCTGTGTTGTTCTTTGTGTTGAGGACCAGTTGCGTTTGTCATTGCACCATTACGTGGCGCAAACAATTCCGCCCACTGCCCTCTCTGTTGTGTATGTCTTGTGTTTGCAGGTACAGTTGCGTCTGTTAGGGAACCTTTTCGTAGTGCTCGTAACTCCATAAGATTCTATGCCTGTTGCTGAGGCATATTTAGAATGTGTACAAGAGGTTCGACGTATTCTAAATGTTCCCCCTCTTCCTCACTGTCTACTTCTCTTTGGACGTCTGCTAACTGCCGATTCATTGACTGTATTAACGCGTATTCTGTCTCTGAATATGCGCCAAATAAAAGCGTTTCTTTAGCTCGTTTCGCTGCTACTCTTTGCCATTTCCTACGTGGGATGTCTATTTCTGGCTCAGAATGTGCCCTACACGGAATTTCGTATTCTGGAAATTCGATGTTCTCGTCCCTTCGATTCCCATCTGTCTGATCCGTCTCAGTTCTATCCCAATCTAACTGAGCCTACTGACTCTGCAGCTCACCGACTGTCCTATTCTCTGATTCACCGTCTGTCCTGTTCTCAGGTTCACCTTCTGTCCTATACTCAATAAGCTTGTTTACTTGCTGTCTATCTAGTTGATTCTCCCCCATCTTGTCTACTTGCTGTCTCTCACGTAACCTTTTGGCTTGTGCTCTCGTTAACATGGAAATTCTATCAACACACCACATCCCTATCTACAAAACTGTACGACCACTTACCAGTTGGTTGAACCAACAACAACAACAACAACGTCGTGACTTCTCGGCTAACGTTCTGTCTGCTCTGCTACAGTCTCCAATCTCTTCTTATGCTCTTGAAAAGGGAGAAAAATGTTATTTCTTAATTCTAACTTACATGATGCTGCGTCACAATGCGTCTCTGCGTCACTGCGTCTGTGCCTATCATCTGAAAATCCTATGCACTAACAGCTACACAAAAATCGTAAAAAAATGCAAAATTTTCGAACACAATAACACACGCCCTTTTCTCTACAATTCTGCTTTCTTCACTACCTGTATCTATTCTGATCCCAATAGCTATTTAATACATGAAAGAGAGTTCTTCAAAGTGCTACTGGTGCGAGCTGCCCTACCTAACTATCCTTACACTTTCCTATCCTGGTAGCTTACCTATTTTACCTATCCTGGCAGGGTCGCCATTTCTGTGGCGAACGTGTAAGTGCTATTCTGTCATTCTGTGCAACAGATTAATCTGAGATGTACCCTTTACCCTGTGGCTCCTGCAAGATGCAGTTTGCACCCCCACACTACTACAAAATGGCTCTGAGCACTATGGGACTTAACTTCTGAGGTCATCAGTCCCCTAGAACTTAGAACTACTTAAACATAACTAACCTAAGGACACCACACACACCCATGCCCGAGGCAGGATTCGAACCTGCGACCGTAGCGGTCTCACGGTTCTAGACTGTAGCGCCTAGAACAGCTCGGCCACTTCGGCCGTCTCCTATTCTCAACAAGCTCGTTTATTTGCTGTTTATCTGATTGATTTTCCCCCATCTTGTCTTCCTGCTGTCTATCATGCAACCTTCCGGCTTTTGCTCTAGTTAACATGGAAGTTCTTTAAACGCCACAACCCTATCCACAAAACTGTACGACCACTTACCAGTTGGTTGAACCAACAACAACAACGTCGTGACTTCTCAGCTCTTATGTCTGCTCTGCTACAGTCTCCAATCTCCACCTGTGCTCTTGCAAAGGGAGAAAAATGTTACTTCTTAATTCTAACTTATTTGATAGTGCGTCACTCTGCGTCTCTGCATCACGCAGCATCTGTGTCTATCACCTGAAACTCCTATGCCCTAACAGCTACTCAAAAATCGTAAAAATCCAATATTTTCCAACAGAATTACACAACACCTTGTCCCTACAATTTTATTTTCCCCACCACTTGTATCTATTGTAATCCATAATCTTTACAAATAACTCCTTAATACATGAAAGAATTTTTTTTTTTTTTCAAAGTGATAATGCCCGCATCTCGTGGTCGTGCGGTAGCGTTCTCGCTTCCCATGCACGGGTTCCCGGGTTCGATTCCCGGCGGGGTCAGGGATTTTCTCTGCCTCGTGATGGCTGGGTGTTGTGTGCTGTCCTTAGGTTAGTTAGGTTTAAGTAGTTCTAAGTTCTAGGGGACTGATGACCATAGATGTTAAGTCCCATAGTGCTCAGAGCCATTTGAACAATTTTTTGAAAGTGATAATGCTGCAACCTGCCGTACCTAACTATCATATATCATCTATTCTGACACTTTTCTCTCTTGGCAGTTTTACCTATCCTGGCAGTTTTACTTATCTTGGCAGGGTCACCGTTTTCTGTCAGTGTGTGGGTTTTATTTTGTCAAGTTGCGCAATGGATTGATCCAACAAGTACCCTTTGGCTCCTGCAAGAAACAATTTCCACCTCACACAGAAGTCAGACAGACGCTCCTAATTTACCAACAAGAACTGCCTGAGAAACATTAAGGAACAAATATCTTCTGGAGTCGTCCACTGTAAGGAAAAGACACACAAATATTCTATATATTCTTACGTAACTAGTGGAATGATTGGGTACGGGAGTATTGCTAGTTAGTGAAAGAAAAACATTAAGCGAACGAAAAATATTATTTATTACAAAAAATTCCGAGAAATCAAGTGAAATTTTTCTTATAAAATGATAATAAATATCCGGATTCTTTTCGGAACAGTAGATTGCCTCTTATGGATTCGAACGCTATTAATTACGAAGTATGGAAACATTCTTTTCTCCCTTTTCTTTAAGAATGTTATTTACTCGCCGCATCCATTAAAGCAGCTCAACCTGCCGCAACGGAGACACAAGCGTACATGTGTACTGTAGCTCAGTGGTTGAAGTCCTGGCAAGCTTCGCGGGACCCATTCAGCCTCCTGCACCTGACAACAGCTTGCGCTGTAAGTCCAACGTGACTAGCCAGGTACATATTTACGTACCTTCTTTGACCGGAGCTCGGCTGTCTTAACGGTGGCAGCAATCAGAGCCCAACAGACCGCACTGTCAACACGAGGCACGAGCACTGCTGCCGCGCGGCCGACGTCCAGCATTTGGTGAACAGCAGCCAACTTCTCATTCGACGGTGACCACCAGTCATGGGACATAACACAAGAGCTAATAGACAACAGAGGTTACGCTCTCCCTCCATAGCAATAACCTATTAAAATAAAGTTCCTTCTCCTTAAGTGACCAATCAAACGAACTATCTTTTAAATTATGACGTAATGGCATGTGCAGTGAACAGTAACAACAAAATACAAGGGACACTGCAACGCTAGAATCACCAGTAGACCCAGGAGGAGGCCGCTGCAACCGTCGCCGAAACGTTGGTTTCTCTCCAGCAGTGGTTTTATACATTATGACGCGGTACCACACCCAGAAAACTTTTATATCGTAAACTTAAAGGAGATGAAGGAGAAATTAAGGTTCTGAGAACGTATACCAGTCACGAAACAGAACCCAAGTCTAGCATTGGAATACTTTTAACGTTTTTATGGGGCAGCTTCAGATAAATTGGTAGATGCCTCGCAACGCAGATTGTGTAAGAAGTTACTACACACGTGTTTGGGAACCTCGAGAATGTTACATGTTTCTGAATTTGGATAGCTATTTCTTCACTCCATAAATATTTTGAAATATGACTAAGACTTAGTCGCTGATAAGCGTGTGGAAATATGTTCTAAGGTCTTGAGGCCACTTAGTAGGTACATAGGCTTTCTAAATCTAAGGCAAACACTGATTGAAGTAGGAAAAGAATGTGGCTCAATGGATAAAGAAAACCGCACTCTGGTGGTGTGCAACCTAGCGAGAAGTAAGTTTTCTATGAAAGAAAAGTTTCTACTTTCAGACATGTATTTTTTAGATCAACATAATATGTAAGCCAAACTTCGTTTTGCTCAAATGCATTTGGGGAATTGAGAATGAACTATTTTGTCCTCTTAGAATGAACTCAACGAACCCGCCTTAAACGTCCCGCACAAAGTAATTGAAACTTGTATAACTGGGTTCATATTTTTATGAAAGACACTGAGCTTACAGATACCAAAAATTTACACTACATGGCGTTGCAGTATCATAGGCATCGTTAGGTTCTTGGGTGCAAAGGATCTCGATTTTCAGAAATGGTTCTGCTTACTACAGGAAACATGTGTTAGAGGTGGCCCGATGATTGTTTGAACTGAGAAAAGCTAGTACTAGTCGAAGGAGGGCGAAGATGCAGATAAACGATTCATATAGGAATAAGTAAGTAAGCTCGGAATACGTCGAAAATGAAAAACTGAACAAATAAAATCCACAGTTTTTTGGCCTAAAATGATCCAGAATGAATATATACAGGGCTATTACAAATGATTGAAGCGATTTCATAAACTCACTGTAGCTCCATTCATTGACATATGGTCACGACACACTACAGATACGTAGAAAAACTCATAAAGTTTTGTTCGGCTGAAGCCGCACTTCAGGTTTCTGCCGCCAGAGCGCTCGAGAGCGCAGTGAGACAAAATGGCGACAGGAGCCGAGAAAGCGTATGTCGTGCTTGAAATGCACTCACATCAGTCAGTCATGACAGTGCAACGACACATCAGGACGAAGTTCAACAAAGATCCACCAACTGCTAACTCCATTCGGCGATGGTATGCGCAGTTTAAAGCTTCTGGATGCCTCTGTAAGGGGAAATCAACGGGTCGGCCTGCAGTGAGCAAAGAAACGGTTGAACGCGTGCGGGCAAGTTTCACGCGTAGCCCGCGGAAGTCGACGAATAAAGCAAGCAGGGAGCTAAACGTACCACAGCCGACGGTTTGGAAAATCTTACGGAAAAGGCTAAAGCAGAAGCCTTACCGTTTACAACTGCTGCAAACCGATGGATCGGTCGTATTTGGAGATCATGATCAGCAATTCATGTCATGGCCTCCACGCTCTCCCGACTTAACCCCATGCGATTTCTTTCTGTGGGGTTATGTGAAAGATTCAGTGTTTAAACCTCCTCTACCAAGAAACGTGCCAGAACTGAGAGCTCGCATCAACGATGCTTTCGAACTCATTGATGGGGACATGCTGCGCAGAGTGTGGGAGGAACTTGATTATCGGCTTGATGTCTGCCGAATCACTAAAGGGGCACATATCGAACATTTGTGAATGCCTAAAAAAAACTTTTTGAGGCATTGTGAAAATATCTCAAATAATAAAGTTATTGTAGAGCTGTGAAATCGTTTCAATCATTTGTAATAACCCTGTATTATATTGTGACTCGTCTTGTGATACTAGGGTTAAAGAAGAGTCTACATCGACTTCCGAACCCTCACTCAATCCTTAAAATGAATTTTTCCGGGTTCTATGGCCTTGGTCCATGGAACTCTTCAATCCCTGACGTTTCGTCCGAGGCTACGTTAGACATCTTAGGAGGTGCTCCTGTTTGTGCTGAGTCTTGCCAATTGACGAGTCGGACGTAGAAGAGCCTAAATACTGTGGAAAGTGGGCGGGGTCTGGATTTCACGTGATAGCAGAGATATACCTTGTCGTCAGTCGGCAAGACTCAGCACAAACAGGAGCACCCCTCCAGGCGGGGTCAGGGATTTTCACCTGCCTCGAGATGACTGGGTGTTTGTGTTGTCCTCATCATTTCATCATCATCCAGGAAAGTGGCGAAATTGGACTGAGCAAAGATTGGGTAATTGTACGGGCGCTGATAACCACGCAGTTGAGCGCCCCACAAACCAAACATCATCAAACAGGAGCACCTCTGAAGATGCCCAACGTAGCCTTAGACAAAACATCAAGGATTGAAAAGATCCCTGGACCACGGCCATACAACTTTATAAACGGCCAGTTCTGTGGGGAGGGGGTGGAGGAAGAAGGAAGGCGGGGGGAGGCAGATGGTCAGTACCATGAGTTAGTAGGAGTGATTACGAGGCAACAGCTAGGAGCAGTGCAACATCTGAGTCAGTGGGAGCAGTCACAGTAGGGTGACACTTGGCTGCTGATGTAGTGAAAACTATGAAACATATTGTGAACATATTTGAGTGAGGTCAACTGTTTCCAATAAGTATCCAGCAACAGTTATTATCTCGAATTGCCTACTTGTTAGTAAAGAACAAGCTCTCTAGACTTCGTTTCTAGTAGAAAAATCCTACAGAGGATTGATGAATGGTGCAAGGACTGGCAGTTTACTCCAACCTTCAATAAAGGTAATATACTGCACATACATAAGAAAGGAAATCCACTTCTACACAAACATACTATTTATGACAAATTGCTGGAAGCAATTGTAAGTTAGCAGGGCCAGTAGGGAGAAAGGAAAATATTGGCCAGCGTAGCAATTCCAGTGGATACCCTTTACGAAACTTGTTGGCATGGTTTGAGAAAAGTGGTAGGATCTCAGTAGTGCACATTAAATTCTAAATACAGGATTGGGATATGACAACACCATAATTGATAAGAAATAGGACAGCAGTGGAAATTTCAGATGTTCTTGAGCTTGAGTGTCAGGCTACACTGATAAGAATTTCCAGTGTCAAGTTACCCACTTGGGCTCCTTTGTCAACACTCACTAGCTTCCTCCCTAACACCCCCCCCCCCCCCCGCCTCCAGGGAATCACCAGGAATTGATCAAGGTCACCTAGTGGAACCCCCACACATCTTAGGCAATTGTGTGAGTTATATTAAGGTCATGACATTACTTATTACTGGTTATGTTCTACTCACACATCTTAGGGAAGTAGACTACCTATATTCAAGGTCATGATGTAACTTGATAGTGCTGACGTGATGTAAAAAAAAATTGTGGCAAACCCCTCCCACCTCTCTCAGACAATGGGAGCTCACAAATATGGTAGGAAACCCAGTGGAACAATAAGATTTGAGTTCATCTTTCCTCCTCCCTTTTATCATCCTTTATAACTGGCTCAGTTGTATGTATGCCTCTTCATCTGAGGTCTGAGCAGCATGGAGAGAGGTTCAAGCTTGTTATAAGCAACAATTCCATTGCAAAAGGGTTTGGAAGTAGTAATAGTGATGCAAAGAATTAACTTTGCCTTATTATTAACAATTTCTTTTTTGGAATACAATATTTACAATAGTTTTTTCTTCTTTATATACATAGTGCTTGTTTCAGATGTTTTACAAAGCCATTTTGTCTTATGCACAATAATTCGCAGAGCTAATTTTTTTACAATTTTTTGTTGGTGTATTTCTGCAGCCATTATTTTCTTAGATAGTACATACATACGATGGTTTTATTAGCAAAGTTAGTTTCCTCTGATGACTTATGACTATTAGATCACTTATTTATACTAAAGCTGGCAAACAGAAGACGAAATTAATTACTACAGTTCCTATTTCGTTTCCATATACATTTGTTACTCTTTTATACAGTATTAGCTGTACCCACCCACATATTGCTGTGGCATTGTCTGGTTGACTGTAAAAGATAGAAAAGAGAAAGCACGTCCTAATCTTCATCTCCTCCTACCTCCGTCCATCTCGTCCTCCCTCTCTGTTTGTACATCTCTTTCTCCTTACACCTGTCTCTGCCCATCACTCCCTCCTCCCTCTCCCTGCCCATCTTATCCTTCCCCTCTCTCTCTGTCGCCTCCTACCCCTTCTGTCCCTCTCCTTCTTTCTGTTCTCTTTGTCAGTTTCCTCCCACCTCTCTGTCCATCTCCACGTCTCTCCCCCTTCTCTCTGACCTTGGGCCTTGACTGCTGTTGTTGCAGATTCAGATTCAGAGTATTTAACAGAGTATAATTTAATATTTTAAGTAAATCGGCAAAGATCTTTTGACGTTTTTGCTGGCAACATTTCACTGGAATCACAACAGATATTGATTAACTTTTTTACAGACGAATGGAAAAACTGGTAGAAGCCGACCTCGGGGAACATCAGTTTGGATTCCGTAGAAAAGTTGGAACACGCGAGGCAATACTGACCTTACGACTTATCTTAGAAGAAAGATTAAAGAAAGGCAAAACTACGTTTCTAGCATTAGTAGACTTAGAGAAAGCTTTTGACAATGTTGACTGGAATACTCTCTTTCAAATTGCTGGCAGGGGTTAAATACAGGAAGCGAAAGGCTATTTACAATTTGTACAGAAAGCAGATGGCAGTTATAAGAGTCGAGGGGCACGAAAGGGAAGCAGTGGTTGGGAAAGGAGTGAGACAGGGCTGTAACCTCTCCCCGATGTTATTCAGTCTGTATACTGAGAAAGCAGTAAAGGAAACAAAAGAAAAATATGGAGTAGGTATTAAAATCTATGGAGAAGACATAAAAACTTTGAGGTTCGCCGATGACATTGTAATTCTGTCAGAGACAGCAAAGGACTTGGAAGAGCAGTTGAACGGAATGGACAGTGTCTTTAAAGGAGGGGATAAGATGAACATCAACAAAATCAAAACGAGGATAATGGAATGTATTCGAATTAAGTCGGGTGATGCTGAAGGAATTAGATTAGGTAATGAGAAACTTAAGGTAATAAATGAGTTTTGCTATTTGGGGAGCAAAATAACTGATGATGGTCATAGTAGAGAGGGTATAAAATATAGACTGGCAATGACAAAGAAAGCGTTTCGGAAGAAGAGAAATTTGTTAACATCGAGTATAGATTTAAGTGTCAGGAAGTCGTTTCTGAAAGTATTTGTATGGAGTGTAACCATGTATGGAAGTGAAACATGGACGATAAATAGTTTGGACAAGAAGGGAATAGAATAGAAGCTTTCGAAATGTGGTACTACAGAAGTATGCTGAAGATTAGATGGGTAGATCACATAACTAATGTGGAGGTATTGAATAGAATTGGGGAGAAGAGGAGTTTGTGGCACAACTTGACAAGAAGAAGGGACCGGTTGGTAGGATATGTTCTGAGGTATCAAGGGATTACAAATTTAGCGTTGGAGGGCAGCGTGAGTGTAAAAATCGTAGAGGGAGACCAAGAGATGAATACACTAAGCAGATTCAGAAAGATGTAGGTTGCAGTAAGTACTGGGAGATGAAGAAGCTTGCACAGGATAGAGTAGCATGGAGAGCTGCATCAAACCAGTCTCAGGACTGAAGACCACAACGATAACAACATTGGCTAACAGCTTTCACAGCTACGAATGTACGGCTGGAGCTCACGACAGTAACTGCTATACACTCTAAACTGCGTGAAAATATTGATTTCAACACTAACTAGCTTATGTTTCTTTTAAAGAAAATGGACACCCCAGATTATTCCACACGCAGTCAGTAACGTGAGAAGTCACTATAATAATGGCATTGGTAGCATCGCAATACTTCAATTACATCCAACGCAATTACTGTTGTGATTTCTCATGTTATTGATTGCGTATAGAATAATATCGGGTATCCTTTAAAAAAAAAAAAAGAAACATAAGTTTGCATTGAAACCAATTTTTTCACACGGTTTAGAATGTATCGTAATTACCTCCGTGAGCCCCCGCCGTAGATTCAAACCCGTGAAAGCCGTTTGTTAATATCTGTTAGGGTTCCAGAGATATTGGCGGTGAAACGTTTAGGTGAGGCACCCTATGTATACAGGATGTTTCTGTACGTGCGTCCAAAAATTTCAAAGGAGGCAGAGCATGCTGCACTGAACAATATGAGGTACGGAACCTGGGGCCGGAGAAGCCAGCTTAAGGAGATGTTGTTGTTGTTGTGGTCTTCAGTCCTGAGACTGGTTTGCTGCAGCTCTCCATGATACTCTATTCTGTGCAAGCTTCTTCATCTCCCAGTACCTACTGCAACCTACATCCTTCTGAATCTGCTTAGTGTATTCATCTCTTAGTCTCCCTCTACGATTTTTACCCTCCACCCTGCCCTACGATACTAAATTGGTGATCCCTCGATGTCTCAGAACATGTCCTACCAACCGATCCCTTCTTCTAGTCAAGTTGTGCAACAAGCTCCTCTTCTCCCCAATTCTATTCAATGCCTCCTCATTAGTTATGTGAGGAGATAATAGGAATAAAATCACATTACTGTGTACTTTTTTATTTACAGTAGTTAACTTCCAATACCATCACTGACACAATGAACATACCGTTTTTACTGTATTTTACAAAATGTGCTGAAACTGACGGGCAGCACCCTCAATGCAAGCTTGACATCGGCGAACAAGATTCCAACGCACCCTGACAAACATCCCTGGTGTGTTTCGAATCGCATCGCTGACAGCTACAATTCTGGCAACTGACTCCATGTCCGTATCCACTGGAGTCTCGTACACAAGTGACTTTAGATATCCCCATAGGAAATAATCAAGGAGATTCAGGTCAGTGACCTCGCAGGCCATGGAATAGGACCTGCCCTTCCAATCCAGCGACAACTAAATACTGTACCGGTAGTGCTTCATCGTATTGTACTGTACGTCTCTGAATAGCACTGAGTAATGAATGGGTTTGTCGTTGATTCATAGCACGTTCTGTCATGGGACAATGTAAATATAATATAACAGAGCCACCTTATGGACACGTAAACTAAACACATCATGACTTCCTGGTGTTCAAGTTCGTCGTCGTCGTTTTCTTGCAGAAAATGAAGACTGTACACGTAAATAAACAGCACAGTGTGTGTAAACTTGTACGCATGTTAGTTGTAAATAAGCTGTAAAACATTATGTTTGTCTAAGCCTTAATAATGTCAATCAGTCTTCCTTTAAGTGTATACATGGCGTCGTATCTGCCGGTCCAAAGCTCTGTATTTAATGTCTTTAGCGTTACCTTGGAAGTACACATGGAACAATTTTTTAAATCCTGCCACTATAATATGCTGGGGCCAAAAAAATTGTAGATGTTCTAAGCTGTGCCGAAATTCAAGTTTGTTTCTTGATAAGCCTCTTAGTCTCTACAGTGCAAGTAAGGACTAAATTTAAAATGAGACTATTTCCTTTTTTGATACTATAGTATATACCACTCATATCGGATACTCCGTCACAGCCTAGTCCGAAACACATGCTTGCATCCAGTCGCCCCGGTTCTGTGGCTTCAACTAACTATTGCTCTAGTCCTAATCCAGATTGATCTTTGATTTGGGTAAAGACGGTAAACGATTTGCGTATGTTTACATCAGAATCATTTCCAAAACTACATTTTCTTTAACGTACTGGAGTACTTCTCCTGACTGATCGATTTCACTAATTTTTCTCCTTTTTCTTACCACACATTCTCTTAGAGAAAACAACAACACATCGCCACGTAATGCTCTTCTCAACAATACAGAGGTTCTTGCAGTGATCCACGCCGTTGCTTAGCATCAGCCGGAGACGAGACGAATGGCGAGCAACACGAATGGTGCCGTCATCATGCAGCAAAATCTTAGGATAGCTGTGAGAACCAGTAAGAGCACAGAGCATCGACAGCAGTCAGAAGGTAAGCTGTCAACAAACATTTGAGTTTTGCCAATACGTGGCACGCGAAATGTATGCATCATATCCAGTGCACCTTTCTGCTGATGCGCAACGCAAATTCTTACAGGAATGTATCTTGAAAGAATATGGAGATGTCCGATGAAGCAGTTATATTGACGGTAATTTTAATAAGTTATTCAGACTTCATTACTGTTTGAGGCAGTTTGTGGTGGGGAAATCATGAATTTTATGGTATTTCCGAGAATGATTGCCCCTCGAAGTCGCGGGGTCCAAACGATACATATCGAACGTTCAATCCTAAATCGATCACGCTACTCTGGTGGCGGGCGTTATGATCATTTAGTTGTGATCGTCATTTTCATCTGTTTTCCGTCGTTCCCTTAGTTGCTTTAAGTTACACTCATCCGCGAATTAATAGCAAAAAGGGAATTGTTCCCGTAGCGTACAGATCACATGGACTTCCACATGACGGCAACACCGACAACGAGTAAGGAAAGTAGTTTCCGTTATAATTACGAGTATTTCTGTAACGCTCTCCTTTTGTCGTTGCCACCGTAAACACACTCATAACGCCCGCCACCAGAGTCGCGTGATCGATTTAGGATCGCACGTTCGACATGTATCGTTTGAACCCCGCGACTTCGAGAAGCAATCATTCTTGGAAATCACCAATGTTATAAACCTAGGAAACACAATAAATCGAAATACCACAGATTATACACATTGCCAAGAATTAGGCTCGCGAGTCGTGCCCTGGCACGAATTCCACATTACTCAACCTGGCCGTCACATTTCCCTCACCTCGACGCTATGCTGTCTGACCGCAAGGAGGAGGGAACTGCGAAGGCACCATATTTGAACGGCATGATACCTGGTTTTATACTTCACATTTCTCGACAACACAGTTCAAAAACAAAACAAATTTTCAGTATAATTTAATTATTTTTGGTTCGCTGAAGTCATAATTTTTTTCTCATACAAATTGTCAGCGTACTGTCAGACGTAGACAGTTTCGCACATTTTCGCACTCAAGTTCCCACGTTATCGTGACTTACTTGGTTTCATAATAGAAAAAACAGCTTTCACCCGCATTTGTTCATCGAAATATTGTAGCACTTTCGCATCATCATTATGGAGACATGGAATTCCGCCTGAGGAAAGCAAGTTAACGTCCTAGACAATAAGTTAAAGGTATTCGTCTTTAAAACGTGAATTACCTTGGAAATCAAACAGTTACATCTGCACATGCACAGCGGCGCTTTCAGCTTAAATAGCGAACGATCCCGCAAACAGCTTGAAAACATTTAAGATTGGCAGTGTCCTCAAAACCTTTCGGAAACTATCATTTTAGTTCTTTCAAGACCAGAATGAATTCTTCAACCCTCGCGTTTTCTTTAATGCCAGAAAGCTTAGGGAAATGGACTGTCTTTATCAGAATGCGTCCCTTCTACACATCGATTTTTTTTTTTTAATCATCTCCATCAAAACAGAAAGAAGTTACCTTGCAGTGTCTTATTGTGGGCAGCGTGCAGTCAAGTACACTTAAAATGCGAATCTGCAGTCCATTCCAGATGTTCTAATTTTCATTTCTATACTCCTTTGTCCTTCATAAATTCAGCAACAGTGAGTTTCAAATAGAACAATCGTTCCAGGCATGCTCCTGGACTTAAGCAATATACTTTGCAGTGACATACGTAGTCTCCACACTATTCGTTCAGTTCTTTTGAAAAGTGTTGCAACTGACAGTGGAATAATGCATGCGACATCAAAAATTTTAGTATTCTTACCACCCATTTCTTCATGTGTTCTATACCTGAAAATTTAGCGCAAGTGCTACTCGATGTACGGAACAATGAATGCCGTCTGTCGATCGTCGTAATTTTTGCTCTCTCGTTGTCAACTAAATCTTCAAATTCTTTCTGCGTGGCAGTGTAAAGTCGTTTCATAGCAAATATGCAATACTCATCGCTTAGGCGAAGTGAGAATTCTCATCCCCCTCTCCTGCCACTCCGATTCAATATTAAAAGCTTGTGCGATAGATCGCTAGATTGCCTATTTTTGTGCAAACAGCTACTGGACTTACGAAAATCCTTCACACCACGAACAAATAGTGAAGGGTAAACAGTACGGACACCACTATTCTGCAGAACTCAGAGAGTTGTGTCAACTGAAAAATGCCACACCGCAATGCTAAATGGAATGTCACCCGATTCCGAGAACTTCCGAGAAGGACCGAGCAAATCCGAGTGGCGCACATTGTACGCTGTGGCTAGCCCTGCCATCATCCTCCTACGGAGTTTCTGTGTCAAATTCTGTCTGTATTCGCTGGTATGGATAATGTTCGACACGTCGAGTGCATCGTCATGTGTCTTGAAACATATTTTCCATGTATATATCACAAGAAATTGCATGTTTCATACGAATTTATAATGTGCTATAGACAGATTTCATGTATTAAGGGGAGACAGAAGACAATTGTTATCCCTATTCTGCCAATGCTATTTTACCCTTTGAATAGGTACACGCTATTTTACTCTTTGAATAGGTACACTTTTCAAAAGAACTATAAGTGATAAAACAATGAATTTTTACTGCATATATATATATAACATGTATGCCTCAATTTACAAGTAAAATGAACATTATACCTCTTATGGTTTTGAAGAAAAAAAGATTTTAATCTTTCACTAGCAAAATTCAACTTTTTTTGGACATTATTATAAAACAGTTTCTGATTGCTTGGTGGTTCTCAATATACTTGTAATAAATTACTACTATCTGCAGTACAAATTGACCACATTTCATGTTTTCAACCCCATTAGTTTATCAAATAATGGTACCTGAAAGTAAAAAAATGTAGTTTTGAGAAAAATCCATTTAAAGTTTAATATTGCAATTCTAGTATAGTTACTGGTGAGAATTACTTACCACTAATATTTTCCTGCACCGTACTGAGCACCATCGGAATCATACTGATCTTCTTTTCTTCTCTTTGTCCCTCTTCTTTTCTGTCTGGCTTCTCTTGTGCATTTTAAATTAGTAATATCTGCTTTGCGGATCTCTCTCTATCTATTTGCACCAAGGATTTTGCAGTATTTTCACTAGATTTTATGCCCAATAATTCCAAAACATTCAGTTTTATAATTACTCCATGATTGAAGCATAAAATAGCATCATGTATACCAAATTTGAGGGTTGTAAGCTGAACAAACAGTTTTCTGTAACCGGTTCTAAATGACAGAATTTACACATTCGTTTAAATTTTGTGTTTTCCCATGAAGACATTTCGTCAACAAGGTATCTTTACAAAGGTCTCTAAATATGGGTTTAATTTCATTCATTACCGATGAAGGTAAAGAATGTTTGTGGTCGTACCTGGCACTTCTCCTGTACTTGCAGCAAGTGTCAGGATCATTCGGGCAAAGACCGTGCACTGGATTTTCATTTGTGGAAAGCTTATGGAAAAAGGTAGCCCATACAGCTTTTTTCATGTTTTCTAAACTCCCTACAATTCTTCTTATGGCCAAGCCATAATAATTCTGTAATCTATCTATTTCAACATTTGTCAGGCGTACTTTACCATCTATTTTCTTACCATCTTCCAATACTATTTTTGACTTTTCTTTCAATACTCTTCTCAGCCCCATTCTCTTCTGGACGTGCCCGATGCACTCTAATTTAGAAATTGTGACATTCGGACCATAGGGTTGTTCTGCATAAGCCTTGCTGTCACCGTCCCCAGATTGCACAGAGCGTCAGGAAAACCATCATATCTCACGAAAAAATTGTCGTATTTATATAAAACTAAAACTGTTTCATGCAAGAAAGACCAGGCATTTCAAATATGTTAAAAACTAAAAATCGAATTTTTGAAGCCCACTTGCCTTCCGTCTCCCCTTAAGCTGCTTTTTGGTCAGAAATCTAATTTGCGTTTCAAATTACAGGCGTTTTATTAATGGTGTTAATTAAGGTTAGAAACTGTCTTTTCTGCTTAAGTGCAATTACGTAAGGTGGGTTAGCTTCATCACCTTTGTGGCAGTAAAGTTCGCGTCCTCAATTCGAGTACTGTGTGCCCACATTTTCTTGGCTTCTCGTGTCCCCAGTACGGAATCGGTAGAGGTCACTTGAATTCGAGCTGCTAATATGTTAATTTCTCTCGTTGCCAGCTGGCGATCAAATGATACCGCGCGGAGGAGGCCTGACGCAATAGTCATCATTTTTTATTGTCGTGCTTCATTTTGGTGAGAAGTAATGAATAGCAGTGAGTATCATTTGCAAGTGACCTCTATGAGCCCCGATCTGACACGTCAAATAGCTCCGTGGACGTCGAGTTCATTAAGCTTCCCACACATGAGCAATGTACCGTTGGCAGTCTCGAGGGTAATGCCGCCTTCAGTCAATCGCTGTCTTCGATCCCCCCCCACACACGAGCAATTTACCAAGCAATCAACCAACATTTCGAACGCTTCTATGTTTGCAAGCTCTACAGAAATTCTTATTAAATTATTTATCTACTGCCTTTAGCAACGCTACATATGTCGCATAATACTCGTAAAATAACATGGGTTAAAATTTATCAAACTTGTTTTGGACTGTTTTTCTTGCGAACTTTAATCTATCCACCACGAAACTGTTCAAACATAAATAGTCTGCTACTTGCACAAGATAATGTATTGAAAGTGTCCACAATTTTAGGATTACGTATAGTCATTTCATCATTAGCTTTCAAAAGGTTCCTCGTTTTCCTGACTCCTTTTCCCCGCCTCAATTTTTAATGCATTCCACTTACTTTTTACACTGTTGCTGAAGGTGTTTTATTTTTTCTTTAGAGCACGTGTAATGGTAACGCCCTGGGTTCGTATTTCGGGGAACGGAGATTCAGAGTATAGCACTGTAGACAGTATCTGGAAAAATGATGACTGAACAAAGCCTAAAAAGAAAAACCTGAGTGGGGAATCGGACGCAGTTTTCCACGTAAAGCAAACGCTTGTGCTACTCGCATTGGTTAGCGCAGAAACTTTTCCCAAGAGTGCGAGAGAGACGATAAATTGTTAAGATTTTGCCAGCTTGGAAAATTAAAACATCGGCTAGCGTATAAACAAACTTTTCCGAAAGGGAGCGGGCAAATTTTGTGGTATCAACGTTCGATACCACACTTGTTAGGCGTTGCGGTTATCGACCGCGGTCCGTATTAATATCGTTGGACCCGCGAGTCGCGACCAGCGCCGCTGGCTTGTACAAGTTTCTAGCGAGCTCTCGTCCACTCTTGCTCGGGACGTCAAGTAGTAAAGTGGCGTAGCCTTCAGCTGATAGGAAAAAACCTCTAACAAGGCGCTTAGTAACGTATGGCCTAACTGAAGCCTCATTAGCTATCTGTTTATATATATGCAGCCAAGAGGAATCCTGTAAAACCAGTGAAGTACAACATTTTTTTTATCAACGACTTCTAATGATTTTAGTCGTTGCAGATCCAGACCATGTAGCCAGCACCTTATCGACGTTACTGACAAACCTGCTGTGATTTATATGTTTCTATTTAGCATTGTCCACCAGTCAACGTTGCCCACGACTCGTTCGTCGTCATCATAACACATCTTACTACGAGGATTCCAATTGGAAGAACGACTGACAGACTTTACAACTGGAAAGCGAATGTAATTTGGTGCGGTTCCATAAAGAATTTGGAGCAGAGTGTTTTTTTCTGATACTTACACTTGGAAGTAGATACTGGGCTCAAGACTTGGAGGTATTCAGTTGGTTGATAGATACTCGTACGGAGACTGCAGCGTTCTGATGGGTCTCACTCATATCCAGCACCTGACACGGGCCGTTTATGGCATGATGTCGCGTGCAGCCCACGTTGCAGTGGACAGCAAATGTGGTAAGATATTGCTGCCAAAAGTGAGAGATGAGATTCGTTAGAAACAAGTAGGCGCGTTTCTATAACTTAATGGGATCCTGGTTTAGAATTGCACTACGTAAATGGTGGCTCGTTAAGGAGTCACACATTTTGGGATTTTGCCTTTGATGTGCTTTACCTGACAGCTGACCGAGAAAATCGTCAATTCCTGAGTGAAATCATGAATTTTATGTTTTTTTCCGAAAAATTACGCATTACTAACCCTTTACCCAATGTTGCGGACTTCGCCGAACTATGATCGCGTTAAGTGGGTTTAAAGATATTGTATTTTTCCTTTTCTTTTAGCTGTGATTGCTCGTAATTAATACTATACTATTATCACTTCTTTGTTCTTCCTTGCACTTACGACAATAATAAACTGGCGCACCCGGCGATGCTTCGCGATTGCTCAGTATGTATCGGAACTGGATGTACACCCTAATCTCCGTCTCCTCCCTTTCTCTGTTCATTACCACCACCTCACACCCTCTCTCTCTCGTTTACCTCCTCCCCCTTCCTCTGTCCACCTCCTCCGTTCACCATCTATGTTCACTTCCTTTCCCCTCTCCGTCCACCTCATCTTCACACCTCTCTTTGACTTCGACCCTTGTTTATGTGTGTTGTGAAGGAAACTTTGCTTGGAAATTGAAGTTGCTTAGAATGAACGGGCAAATCGGTTTGGGTCGTTGGTATACGGGGTATGAGACAGACGTCTCCAGTTGCTAGATCTGCAAGGATAATAGATTAAATGACAGTATTTCGCATGGTTTTAATCTGCGAACTGTTTCGATTACAAAGTTTTGGATGATTCAGATTCCTCAATAGTATTCAAATCATAATCCGATAAGCCATAAACACAAATTTCGTATTTTCTGTTAAAATCGACTTTGAGGTTAAAACGAAATATCAAACTGTTGTGTACGCAAATTTTGTTGAAAATTATTTGTAAGGAGAAAGAATATGTATAGACGAAAATATTTGTCTAATGGCTTACATGCCCTGATATCGCAGATAAAATTTATTGCGAGAAAGAAAACTAAGCGACACATCTGCACAGCACGGCCCAGCACTTTTTTTCTTGCAGTCAGTTTCAGTAGAAAACGTGTACAGGGTTGTTTAAAAAGTACGTAGCTTACCTGCCTCAATATTTCTTAGAGTACGGTATTGTGCAAAAATTTGAAGTAAATCGATCGAGAAATTTTCGAGGTATTTGCTAACAACATTTGCTTATTGTGTCTTATATATATTTGTAAACTATATATTAAAATATATACAGGGTAGACCATCGATCGTAACCGGGCCAAATATCTCACGAAACAAGCGTCAAACGAAAAAAACTACAAAGAACGAAACTTGTCTAGCTTGAAGGGGGAAACCAGATGGCGCTATGGTTGGCCCGCTAGATGGCGCTGCCATAGGTCAAACGGATATCAACTGCGTTTTTTAAATAGGAACCCCCATTCTTTTATTACATATTCGTGTAGTACGTAAAGAAATATGAATGTTTTAGTTGGACCACTTTTTTCACTTTGTGATAGATGGCGCTGTAATAGTCACAAACGTATAAGTACGTGTATCACGTATCATTCCTCCAGTGCGGACGGTATTTGCATCGTGATACATTACCCGTGTTACAATGGACCGTTTATCAATTGCGGAAGAGGTCGATATCGTGTTGATGATGATCAAAATGCCCAACGGGCGTGTGCTATGTATGCTGCTCGGTATCCTGGACGACAACATCCAAGTGTCCGGACTGTTCGCCGGATAGTTACGTTATTTAAGGAAACAGGAAGTGTTTAGCAACATGTGAAACGTCAACCACGACCTGCAACAAATGATGATGTCCAAGTAGGTGTTTTAGCTGCTGTCGCGGCTAATCCGCACATCAGTAACAGACAAATTGCGCGAGAATCGGGAATCTCAAAAACTTCGGTGTTGAGAATGCTACATCAACATCTATTGCACGCGTACCATATTTCTATGCAACAGGAATTGCATGGCGACGTCTTTGAACGTCGTGTACAGTTCTGCCACTGGGCACAAGAGAAATTACGGGACGATGACAGATTTTTTGCACGCGTTCTATTTAGCGACGAAGCGTCATTCACCAACAGCGGTAGCGTAAACCGGCATAATACGCACAACTCGGCAACGGAAAATCCACAATGGCTGCGACAAGTGGAACATCAACGACCTTGGCGGGTTAATGTATGCTGCGGCATTATGGGAGGAAGGATAATTGGCCCCCATTTTATCGGTGGCAATCTAAATGGTGCAATGTATGCTGATATCCTACGTAATGTTCTACCGATGTTGCTACAAGATGTTTCACTGCATGGCAGAATGGCGATGTACTTCCAACATGATGGATGTCCGGCACATAGCTCGCGTGCGGTTGAAGCGGTATTGAATAGCATATTTCATGACAGGTTGACTGGTCGTCGAAGCACGTTCACCGGATCTGACGTCCCCGGATTTCTTTCTGTGGGGAAAGTTGAAGAATATTTGCTATCGTGATCCACCGACAACGCCTGACAACATGCGTCAGCGCATTGTCAATGTATGTGCGAACATTACTGAGGGCGAACTACTCGCTGTTGAGAGGAATGTCGTTACACGTATTGCCAAATGCATTGAGGTTGGTGGACATCATTTTGAGCATTTATTGCATTAATGTGGTATTTACAGATAGTCACGCTGAGACAGCATGCGTTCTCAGAAATGACAAGTTCACAAATGTACATGTATCACTTTGGAACAACCGAAATAAAATGTTCAAACGTACCTACGTTCTGTATTTTAATTTAAAAAACCTACTGTTACCAATTGTTCGTCTAAAATTGTGAGCCATATGTTTGTGATTATTACAGCGCCGTCTGTCAAAAAGCGATAAAAGTGGTCCAACTAAAACATTCATATTTCTTTACGTACTACACGAATATGTAATAAAAAATGGGGGTTCCTATTTTAAAAAACGCAGTTGAGATCCGTTTCACCTATGGCAGCGCCATCTAGCGGGCCAACCATAGCGCCATCTGGTTTCCCCCTTCAAACTAGACTAGTTTCGTTCTTTGTAGTTTTTTCGTTTGACGCTTATTTCGTGAGATATTTGGCCCTCTTTCGATCAATGGACCACCCTGTATAGTCTATGACCATCCAAATTTTATTACAGTATCGTGTGAAGATCTGAAGTAAATATATAAAGAACTTCTCGAGATTTTTCCTGATAATGTTTGCTCATTACATACTACATATGTCTTTATACAAATATATATTTAAAAAATGTTAGCCCCTGTCTATTCGAACGTTTAATAAAGTACAACGTAAAAATTTGAAGTACATCTGTCAGAAACTCCTTGAGATTTTTGCTCACAATGTTTTCCCTTTATTTAATGTATAGATATTTATATACCACACAAATTTTTAAAAATTGTTGTCTATGTCTGTCCAGATCTTCATTACCGTATTGTGTAAAAATGTGAAGTAAATTGGTCGAGAAGTTTTCAAGGTTTTTGGCAACAGCATTAAACTACGACTTGCCTTCATATAGAAGTGTAGATTTTATACAGGATGTTCCACAATTCATGTTACACACTTGTTCATGTTGTAGAGGGGACTTTGTACACCAAGTTTTACACAGGAACCCAGGTCCGGAAACGCCATGGAACGACGCTACAGACCGTAAAAGTTATAGGCGCTGGCGTCTGTAAATGTTTGTATTTTTACAGAGTGATTCCGTGATAACGTTACATTCTTTTAAGGATGATGGAGAAGGATCACTCTGAGGCAAGTGTCCCTGTATCGGAAACGAACGAATGGGCAGTTACAGGTGAAAACCGTTCTGATACCTCAAAGAGTGGAATACAACAGTACCTCTTCAAATGGCTCTGAGCACTATGGGACTTAACATCTGAGGTCATCAGTCCCCTAGATTTACACCTACTTAAACGTGACTAACCTAAGGACATCACACACATCCATGCCCGAGGTAGGATTCGAACCTGCCACTATAACAGCAGCGCGGTTCTGGCCTGAAGCGCATAGAACCGCTCGGTCACAACGTCCGGCTGTTATAGGTGAAGGTAAAAAACTAGGGTGGAGTAGAGATCCCACTGTCTACTAGAGAGGCGCTGTTATTGTTAAGCTTGTAGGGCAGACAACTTTCAGAGATGGTAGTATGGACGAAAACGAGAAAAAAATCTCTAGTAAACATGGGCTCTAAAATGTGCATTTGAAGAGTTATGAGCAGTTGTTAAATAGAGGAGATGCGTTACACTAGCAAACATGAACAAGTGCTCATAGCCGCTCAGGTATCCATTTTGGAGCTCATGTTTACTAGGCATTTTTTCTCGTCCCAATCCATATTATCACCTCTGAAAGTTACATTCCTCACTTTCTTAGAAACAACAGTACCCGTACATGTATGCCTCTACCTCTGTCGGCCAGTGTGGCGAAGCGGTTCTAGGAATTTCAGTCTGGAACCGCGCGACCGCTGCGGTCGCAGGTTCGAATCCTGCCTCGGGCATGGATGTGTGTGATGTCCTTAGGTTAGTTAGGTTTAAGTAGTTCTAAGTTCTAGGGGACTGAAGACCTCAGATGATAAGTCCCATAGTGCTCAGAGCCATTTGAACCATTTTTGAACCTCTACCTCTGTCAAAGATATCAGAATGATTTTCGCTTGTAATTTTCGACTCGTTCGTTCCCAAACCAGTGACCCTTATCTCAAATTGATACACCTGTCCGCCTCTATCATCCTTGAAAGTCTGTAACATCATCACGAAATTATTCTGTAAAAATACATATATTTACAGGCGGCCGACGCATATACTGTAACTTCAACGCTATGTAGCTCCGTTGGATGACGTTTCCATACAGGCGTTCCTGTGTAAAACCTGATCTACTAAGTCCACTCTACAAGTGTGTAACATGAATTGTGGAACACCCTGCATATACACTGATCAGTCAGAACGTTATGACCACCGACAAACTATCGATATAAACCCGTCCGGGCGATAGCGCGTTAACTGGCGAGGAATAACACAAGTCAGACACACTCACGGTGCATGTAGTGTGGTGTCACCGCCAGACACTACACTTGCTAGGTGGTAGCTTTAAATCGGCCGCGGTCCATTAGTACATGTCGGACCCGCGTGTCGCCACTGTCAGTAATTGCAGACCGAGTGCCACCACACGGCAGGTCTTGAGAGACGTACTAGCACTCGCCCCAGTTGTACGACGACTTTGCTAGCGACTACACTGACGAAGCCTTTCTCTCATTTGCCGAGAGACAGTTAGAATAGCCTTCAGCTAAGTCCATGGCTACGACCTAGCAAGGCGCCATTAACCATTTCTAGAGAGAGTCTCACTTGTATCATCAAGAATGCTGTATACAAATGATGGATTAAAGTTAAGTATTCCAGCAGCTACGTACTTTTCTTTATAGCATTCATTACGTATCCTGTTTCAGACCTAAGCAAGCCTGCGTGAATTAAACGCGTGCCCTTTCGGTTACCCGTCACTGTCGACTGGCTGTCTTATCAGTCCACTACATGTAGCATCAGTGAGCGTGCTGTCCGTGTGTAGAATGGGGAAGGCGCGCGATCCGTGTGAGTTTGACTGAGGGCAGGTTGTGATGGCGCGGAGGGTCGGCACAAGCACTTCGGAAAATACTGTGTGAAGTGTCTTCAACAGGTGGCGAAACCAACGTGAAAACACGTCCAGACATCGTGGTGTTGGGCGGCCACCCCTCATTACGGATGTCGCACGTCGTAGGCTGGGAACACTGGTCAAACAGGACAGGCGGCGAATTGTGGCGGAACTGACATCAGACTTCATTGCTGGGCAGAGAAAAAGTGTCTGTGAACACACAGTGCACCGAACACTCCTAACGACGGGCGTCTGCAGACGACGACCCATGCATGTGCCAATGTTAACAGCACGATATCGGCAACTACGACTGAAATGGGCACGTAACCATCGCTGCAGGACGTTGGCGCAGTGGCAGAGCATCGCATGTCCTGGTGAGACCCGATACCTTCTTCATCATGTCGATGGGAGGACTCGAATCCGTTGTGTTCCAGTGGAATTTCACATAAATTTTCTCAGCATGTTATGGTCTTAGGTGGAGGTTTCAATTTACCAGATATAGACTGGGACACTCAGATGTTTAGGACGGGTGGTAGGGACAGAGCATCGAGTGACATTATACTGAGTGCACTATCCGAAAATTACCTCGAGCAATTAAACAGAGAACCGACTCGTGGAGATAACATCTTGGACCTACTGATAACAAACAGACCCGAACTTTTCGACTCTGTAAGTGCAGAACAGGGAATCAGTGATCATAAGGCCGTTGCAGCATCCCTGAATATGGAAGTTAATAGGAATATAAAAAAAGGGACGAAGGTTTATCTGTTTAGCAAGAGTAATAGAAGGCAGATTTCAGACTACCTAACAGATCAAAACGAAAATTTCTGTTCCGACACTGACAATGTTGAGTGTTTATGGAAAAAGTTCAAGGCAATCGTAAAATGCGTTTTAGACAGGTACGTGCCGAGTAAAACTGTGAGGGACGGGAAAAACCCACCGTGGTACAACAACAAAGTTAGGAAACTACTGCGAAAGCAAAGAGAGCTTCACTCCAAGTTTAAACGCAGCCAAAACCTCTCAGACAAACAGAAGCTAAACGATGTCAAAGTTAGCGTAAGGAGGGCTATGCGTGAAGCGTTCAGTGAATTCGAAAGTAAAATACTAGGTACCGACTTGACAGAAAATCCTAGGAAGTTCTGGACTTACGTTAAATCAGTAAGTGGCTCGAAACATCATGTCCAGACACTCCGGGATGATGATGGCATTGAAACAGAGGATGACAAGCGTAAAGCTGAAATACTAAACACCTTTTTCCAAAGCTGTTTCACAGAGGAAGACCGCACTGCAGTTCCTTCTCTAAATCCTCGCACCAACGAAAAAATGGCTGACATCGAAATAAGTGTCCAAGGAATAGAAAAGCAACTGGAATCACTCAACAGAGGAAAGTCCACTGGACCTGACGGGATACCAATTCGATTCTACACAGAGTACGCGAAAGAACTTGCCCCCCTTCTAACAGCCGTGTACCGCAAGTCTCTAGAGGAACAGAAGGTTCCAAATGATTGGAAAAGAGCACTGGTAGTCCCAGTCTTCAAGAAGGGTCGTCGAGCAGATGCGCCAAACTATAGACCTATATCTCTGACGTCGATCTGTTGCAGAATTTTAGAACATGTGTTTTGCTCGAGTATCATGTCGGTTTTGGAAACTCAGAATCTACTATGTAGGAATCAACATGGATTCCGGAAACAGCGATCGTGTGAAACCCAACTCGCTTTATTTGTTCATGAGACCCAGAAAATATTAGATAAAGGCTCCCAGGTAGATGCTATTTTTCTTGACTTCCGGAAGGCGTTCGATACAGTTCCGCACTGTCGTCTGATAAACAAAGTAAGAGCCTACGGAATATCAGACCAGCTGTGTGGCTGGATTGAAGAGTTTTTAGCAAACAGAACACAGCATGTTGTTATCAACGGAGAGACGTCTACAGACATTAAAGTAACCTCTGGCGTGCCACAGGGGAGTGTTATGGGACCATTGCTTTTCACAACATATATAAATGACCTAGTAGATAGTGTCGGAAGTTCCATGCGGCTTTTCGCGGATGATGCTGTAGTATACAGAGAAGTTGCAGCATTAGAAAATTGTAGCGAAATGCAGGAAGATCTGCAGCGGATAGGCACTTGGTGCAGGGAGTGGCAACTGACCCTTAACATAGACAAATGTAATGTATTGCGAATACATAGAAAGAAGGATCCTTTATTGTATGATTATATGATAGCGGAACAAACACTGGTAGCAGTTACTTCTGTAAAATATCTGGGAGTATGCGTGCGGAACGATTTGAAGTGGAATGATCATATAAAATTAATTGTTGGTAAGGCGGGTACCAGGTTGAGATTCATTGGGAGAGTCCTTAGAAAATGTAGTCCATCAACAAAGGAGGTGGCTTACAAAACACTCATTCGACCTATACTTGAGTATTGCTCGTCAGTGTGGGATCCGTACCAGATCAGGTTGACGGAGGAGATAGAGAAGATCCAAAGAAGAGCGGCGCGTTTCGTCACAGGGTTATTTGGTAACCGTGATAGCGTTACGGAGATGTTTAACAAACTCAAGTGGCAGACTCTGCAAGAGAGGCGCTCTGCATCGCGGTGTAGCTTGCTCGCCAGGTTTCGAGAGGGTGCGTTTCTGGATGAGGTATCGAATATATTGCTTCCCCCTACTTATACCTCCCGAGGAGATCACGAATGTAAAATTAGAGAGATTAGAGCGCGCACAGAGGCTTTCAGACAGTCGTTCTTCCCGCGAACCATACGCGACTGGAACAGGAAAGGGAGATAATGACAGTGGCACGTAAAGTGCCCTCCGCCACACACCGTTGGGTGGCTTGCGGAGTATAAATGTAGATGTAGATGTAGATGTAGAACAGCTCCTGTACTGCGGGACGGAGACAAGCTGGTGGCAACATTCAACATTCAACGTGCGCACCCAAGGGTGCAGCGGAGCTCTTACAAGGCACCATGACGACCAAGGAGTATCGTACAAAAAATGGTTCAAATAGCTTTTGAGCACTATGGGACTTAACTTCTGAGGTCATCAGTCCCCTAGAACTAAGAACTACTTAAATCTAACTAACCTAACGACATCACACACATCCATGACCGAGGCAGGATTCGAACCTGCGACCGTAGCGGTCGCGCGGTTCCAGACTGTAGCGCCTAGAACCGCTCGGCCACCCGGGCCGGCTAGTATCGTACACTGGTTGCAGACCACGTACATCCCTTCATGACGATCATGTTTAATGCGCCATGTCACAGCGCCAGGAGTGTGATGGAGTGGTTCGAGAAACACAGTAGCGAGTTCCAACTGATGTGCTGGGCCTCCAGCTCGCCAGATCTGAACCCGATCGAACGTGGCGTCAGAGCTCGTCGTCCCCCTCCGCGGGATTTACGGGAATTAAGTGACTTGTGTGTGCAGATGTGGTGTCAACTCGCCACAGCGACATACCAAGGCTTCATTTCTTCAACGCAACGACGCGTCGCTACTATTATCCGTGCCAAAGGTACGTCGATTAGATAGGTGGTCATAACGTTGTGGAGGTTCAAATGGCTCTGAGCACTATGGGACTTAACATCTATGGTCATCAGTCCCCTAGAACTTAGAAATACTTAAACCTAACTAACCTAAGGACAGCACACAACACCCAGTCATCACGAGGCAGAGAAAATCCCTGACCCTGCCGGGAATCGAACCCGGGAACCCGGGCGTGGGAAGCGAGAACGCTACCGCACGAGATACGGTCATAACGTTGTGGCTGATCAGTGCGTACAAGGTGTATCTGAAATGAATGGAGAAAATGAGAGGGCTGGTATAGTGGGTCATAATAAGCATATTTCACATAACAGCATACATCCTCATCGCTTAGCGTGCGACGCTAGGCGTCCTTGAACAGCGTAGCGCCCTGCCAAGAGGGTAGGCACATAACATGGGATCCCAGTCATCCTGGTGGCATGTCTGCAGCGCAACGATTTCAGTGTATTTGTGTCATCACGGTAAAAGAGACATCGGGTTGAGGTTTTACGACCTTTATTTGCAAATGCTGTCATCAACATAGTTGCGGATAAAAAAATGGTTCAAATGGCTCTGAGCACTATGGGACTTAACAGCTGAGGTCATTAGTCCCCTAGAACTTAGAAATACTTAAACCTAACTACCCTAAGGACATCACACACATCCATGCCCGAGACACTATTCGAACCTGCGACCGTAGCGGTCGCGCGGTTCCACACTGTAGCACCTAGAACCGCTCGGCCACTCAGGCCGGGTAGTTGCGGATATTCCAGCCTGGACAGCACCGGATTTTCCGCCTTTTAGTGGGACGTGAACACATAGCTTTTTCCTGTACAAATGCCTGTTTGACAGGTGCACACAGATGGCAGCACACGTGCACACTGCGGAGTCTGGTTCGCCCTGTCGTTGAGCTTGTTACTGTGTGGAGCGGACAGGAGAGAAGGGCTATTCTTGGGAGGAAAGGGCAGGCAGGCACTGTGCTTACAGGGCGTTTAATGCAGTTCTCTCTGTTTTAATTATTCGGGAGTTGATCGTCTCGTTTTAAACTTTTTTTGCGTTTAATGTGATTGGGAAACCGTTGAGATTAAACTTCACATATACACGGATGGACATGAGAAAAGAAAGGTTGCAATAAATTTTTCATCTATGATTATAACTTTACGTATGAAATATTCCGTTGCAGATTAATAAAAATGAATTTCTTTGAATATTCCCAAAATAATGATTCAAGTTTTATTTTTATTCAATTGCTAAAGCTGTTTGTGCAAGAATGAAAATATTATTGTCCATCGAACTTAGCAAACATTTTCACGTTGCAGTGGATTTTTGTTTACTGAATATACCCCGACTAGCTTTGAAGCATAAGACTATCTTTACTATATGAAAATGTTTTCTTTTTTTATATTGCTAAGCTGTCCTGAAAAATTATCCACTTTTAAGTACACTTTACGATTGTTCAGAATTTATCACTTTTTGAATGAAAATTTACAAAAGCTGCACCTGTCAATGCACAAGATAAAATCTATTACCTACTTTTATTCTGCGTCTGGATGCTGTGAAAAGAAACACGTTATTATTTTCGTTCACCTCTACCTGTGCCCTTTTAAGGATGTGGTCGTTATTGCGATCGTATATTTAAATCTGCCGCTGCTGCAGACTGCTCGCTTGCAGCGCAGCTCCGCAACGCCAGCGATATCCAATAACATGCTGAAATTTCTTAAATAAAATGGGTAATGTCCGGTGAGAACTTCGCAGTAATTGTGACAAACAGATTTTACCAGATAAATATATTTTAACAGAAAGAATTAAAATCTTTACACACCTTCTACAATCCCATCTACAAATGGCGCTGATCATCGACTTATTACAAATAAAAACTACCTATGAGCCTAAAGCAACGTCACGGGTTCCTCTCCCATTCAGTACGTGCAGAAAGCAAGCGATTCTATTACAATATATTGCCTATTTATATCTCAACTAATTCTTGTATATTCTTTGTCATTTTGATTACATATCGTTTCTTCTGTGGCAGTATTCACATCCTCCGCCAAAGATAGTATTTCACCCTCTTTGAATAATCATTTATAATAGCAGAATTCATAATTATCTTTTTCCTCACAAAAATAAGTGTCCTTTTGAAATTCGGCAGCACAATTGCACACTGCGGAGTCTGGTTCGCCCTGTGGTTGTGTTTGTCACAGTGTGGAGCGGACAGGAGGGG
Organism: Schistocerca cancellata; assembly: GCF_023864275.1. Classification (NCBI taxonomy): domain Eukaryota; kingdom Metazoa; phylum Arthropoda; class Insecta; order Orthoptera; family Acrididae; genus Schistocerca; species Schistocerca cancellata. The sequence continues at coordinate 551,910,163 of NC_064631.1, read as the reverse complement.
AGCGCTATTCTTGGAGGAAAGGGCAGGCAGGCAGTGTGCTTACAAGGCGGCGGATGCAAATGCTCGCACAGTCCAACGTTTGTACTTTCGGCGTTTCCGAATCGTCGAGTGCCAGATTCACGCACATTTACTGCCATCCACAGGTCCCTACGAGAGATAGAGTCAGTCGAGGTACGTTTTCCACTGGCACGGTCTCATAACGCCACATGTGCATTTAAGGCCTATTTCATTTTGCATTAGATCTGCGAAGGCCTGGTGGACGCGGTCATCAACGCACAGTGCGTACACAACAACTAGAAACGGAAGCGTTAGCACTACTGGAAAACACAGCCTCAACAAGCTCGCAGTGTGTTGCATGGGAAACGGATGTAAGCCATTCCACAATTAAAGCATGCTATCCAAGCATGCTTTCTGTATTTTTCTCGTATAACCTCTCAGTGCATTTCTTCAAATTCATCGCAACTCATTCTCTTATATAGTCTACCCCTTCTTAAGCTAACTTAAATCTACTGAGCTCAGATGTTAAACTAAGGGACGAGGCAATGCAGCAGCACAAAACAATTAACACGAACAGCAATGACAAAAAATTCAAATTGGCAAAGTAAGCAACAATATTACAACTAATATGCAATGAGCAGCAAACAAGAAAAATAAATCAGTAATAAACTGGATTAGCAGAGTAACACAAAGTCAAATTCAGTAACACTATGCCTGGCAAACATCAGCAGCAAATGAAATAACATATCTAAACATGACATAGCTCAAGCAGAAGAAAATATTACACTAAAGACAACAGTGCAGACAAGGGAAATGTATATTCACATCTTAATGTCTATGTAATTTAAGTGGTGCACCACAAAAACTAATTCTACAAAAAAATTACCAAGTACATGGAAAGAAAATTATATATGCAGTTACTGTTATTAGTCCCTTCTTATTGTTCTTTCCATTCCAAGAGCTCCTTTTTCGAAGAATGTGGATCATAAAATAATTATTTAATAGATCTGTTGACAGAAAGTGTTCACATTAGCAAATGCATTTAATTTTATTTTATGAAACCAATGCTGCAAGACAGCTAGAAACCAGATATCAAATGAAATAAGCAACTATGTACAAAGTAAAGCATAAGAACCTCATTCAGTAGTCATGAGGCATTTCATAAGTTAGCAGAAAAATCTCTGAACTAGAAAGACATTAGTCATAATCAGATGTATAAACATAAAAATATTTCTCGTCATTTCATTAGGCATTGCAGTAAATATCATAAATTAAGAGCTCCACAGTGTTATCATGTTTTCAAGTTTGAGGGTGTCGTATTTACGATGCTTTCTACAAAGGAGTGTCAACAGCGAGGACAATGGCCTCCCTTTTTTTTCTACCTGTGCCTCTGGAAAGGCACACCCTAATGGCTTTTTCTCCAGGCATCTGACACAGCTGGGTGCCCATGACGCATTACGTGCAGGTGGTCACTTAACTTTCTTACGAAAATATTTACGACAGCAGTTTCCACTACAGTGACAGTCTCATATAAAAATATTTCACAGGTCAAGAATTTGCGTTACAAAGCTGTAGAAACAAAATCCTATTGATATAACAGTGTCCAAATATTTTCGTCGGCATTGTAATACATTCACGCATTTACATACATTGCATAACTCTTAAAAGTACGATTCTTGGTTTCCAACAACCTTTTTCACAAACCAGAGTCCCTAAACACTACTCATTATTCCTTACCTTATTACCCATATATTCGTCGACATTTCTTCAATATTTCATCATAATAAATTCCTCATATAGTATCAGCTTATTGATCATAAACATACCGCAACAGCATAATACACATAGTCATCGTAATAATAACATCATAACACCTCAGTCAACTCTCACAATCGTCGTAGCTTCCTCCAATAATTAAAAAAAATTCTCTGCTCATGTCAAAAGTGTCATCTGCCTCAAACGTACTTTAAAAATCGTGATTCCATACCAAACATATCATTCAAAGCTCTCATAATATCACAATGGGTCCGAAAAAATATGAACAGTTCACAAAGTACAGACAAAATACAATTTCGTAAGTGTGAAGTTACCCAACCGTGTAATTGCGTAAACATGTGTCACTGATGTAGTAAAAAAATGTTTGTTTCTCTGTTAAACACTCAGGTGTTCTCTCCCACATCCACCACTGCTGGCGCCTCACCTCCAACTGCGCAACGCTACGCGTTGTTCACATCCAGCTGCCGCTGCCCAACACTACAATGGCAGACAACAATGCAAAGTAGCCACAGACTGCACACAGCACAGCCAGTGATTTTCATACAGAGCGCTACGTAACGTTGCCAATAAGAAAACATAAACAGCCTACTTACAAGTTCTGATTCCAAAATTCTCCCACACTGTGTCAGAACATCATTTGCGCCAATAGCGACCGTTTCCTCCAATTTCGGGCAGGGCTTTGTGAAATCAACTAGCCTCAGTCGAAGTTGACCAATCATGCCTCTGCTGTTCGGCTGAGGGCACTGAACTTGCCGTTTGACCGGCTATGAAGACAACCTGCCTAGACCACCGGCTATCCGGTGCCAGACAGTCGCAGTCAGCAGGGCACAGTCCACAAGTTTTCTCCGAATCAAGAGGACAATGCAGTCAGACGGCGCCAGGAATCTTAGTTCCGACGCGCTGGAATGGTAAACACATAAACTGCGGCGACACTGAGACGAATCGCAGGTCGTTTCGCCCTGCATGCAATAGGCGAGACTCGGCCGACGTTAGTCGTTCCGCCAGGCGCTTAAGCCTTTTGTACGAACCCCACAGAATTCAGGGAAGTGCAGCCCCCAACCGGAAATGCCGTGTGCCGCGTCCTCCGATGCTCGCCTCGCACAAGCCACCTATACCCGGGCCGCTGAAACATTGCACTTGACGTTTGCGTATGAAGTTGGCAGCGTAACAGAGTAACAAGTGAAGAACGATAGGCGCTAGGCGTTCAGCGTGGGGCGCCAGCCAATCACAGCGCAGTGAGCACAGTTGTTACTCACGTGCTGTGACGTCAAAGTTCCCGCGTTGCCGGCTTTGTTTAGTGAATGTGTATACGACGTGAATTGTATGTTGTTTACCGCGTGTTTTCGTTGCACTGTGTGCTATATCGTTGTGACTTTTGTTACGTTGTGAGTGTACATACTTGGAAAATGCCACCGAAAAGACTTCGTTCACCTAGTGACAATCCTTTGCGTCGAGGGGTGGCGCTAAACAGCCAGGCACTGGAGTTACTACGCAGAACTCGTGAGTTTTACGAGCAGGAGAAAAACTACGTAAGCATTCATGGACAGCCATCAATTCCTGCCGACAAAGTGGTGGAACGTACGTCGAAAACTCTTGGTATTAGTGCAAGAACCGTAGTAAGTAAAGGAGTATTACTACAAAACTTGGAAGATACTGAAGTGAGCCGTAATGATTCCGAGCTGTCTGGATCAAATAATACATTTTTATCAACCCCGACCTAGTCCTATCACAGATTCAGATTCTTTCCAGACTGATGCAATTCGTAGGCATGTTTATGCTTACTACAGCAGAAAAGAGTATCCGACGGTAGCTAAGTTATTAATCTCTTTAAAAGAAAGTGAACTCTTCAGGGGTGGTAAAACATCACTAACAATTGTGCTAAAAAACATGGGACGGACGCAAAGTACTGTTAGAGAGGGCACATATTGTTACCGCTCGTAGCATTTTCTTGCACAAAATTGTGGGCAGAGACATTCATTCCATAATTTGGCTAGACGAAACGTGGGTTAATGCCGGGGAAGCTGTCAGTAAATGTTGGACGGATAACACACCCAGCAGTAGCGGCCATCAGCCGACGGGAAGAGGAGCTAGATTAATTGTGGTCCATGCAGGCTCCTCCAGTGGTTTTGTCCCTGACGCACTTTTAGTTTTTAGATCAAAAAAGACTGGTGATTACCATGAAGATATGGATCACACACGATTTGTTGAGTGGTTCAGGAACCTTTTAAAACAATTTCCTGTCCTTACAACAATTGTAATGGACAATGCTCCATACAGAACAAAGCCCCAACCACAAATGATCGGAAAGAAGTCATGGTGCAGTGGTTACAGGCTCGAAATATTGCAGCAGATAGGAGTATGACGAAGGTTCTATTATATTCTCTTGTTAAAGAAAATAAGCCTACGACACCTACATATGTAGTAGACGAAATTGCCAAGGAGCAGGGTCATACTGTAATAAGGCTGCCAGCATATCACTGCCATTTCAACCCTATTGAGTTAATATGGAGTGATGTAAAAATGTATGTAAGGAACAACAACAAGTCCTTTACAATAACAGAGGTGGAAAAGCTGTTGCGTGAAGCTCTTGTGACTGTGGACGCAGCCTCATGGAGGAAAAACGTTGAGCACGTCGAGAAGCTTATACGAGCAGCACAGACAATAGAAGGCATTATCAGTGGCCATGAACAATTAATGATTTGTCTTGCCGATGACGACGATGAAGACGGTTTTGGCGATGAATCGGACAACAGTGACGATGGCGAGCTGGATGGAATTGCGCGATTATCGCTGTAAATTGGTGAGTGAAAAATTACTAATATTGGTTATTTATTGCAATCTCGGTTATTATTTATTTTGTAAACTACGTACATTATTGATTTTAAAGTACCAGTCGTCAGATGCTTGTTTTTAGTATTTCTTTGCTCCGTTATCGAATTGGTGAGTATCGTTATGCTTTTACGTGCATTATTATACGGTTGCTTACTTCCTGTCATTGTAGTACAACTAAAAACGAGTTTTTATATACACTGTAATTGCTCAATCGCTTGCATTTACGAAACGGGACGGAAAACTGTATCGTCTGCTGTGTGTATAGAGGCTGCTGTTGCAACATCGCTATTACAGTATAGCCAACCTAACTACACAAAAAGCGAACTGTCAAGTGCAATGTTTCGCCGGCGGGGGTATAGGGAAGCAAAACAACATGTTTAGGAATCGAGTGAAAAGTTTTTTTTTTTTTTTTTTTGCTCTCAGTACAAATACTCTCATTACAATAACCTTTATTTGGTCTGTTACTACCGTGCAATGACATAGAACGTTAATGGAATTGATGAAAATAAGAGGCGACATGCAAAAGCGGGCACAGAGCCTCTCAAGGTCAGTTTGTGCATGAAATGCTGCACTGGCACCACTTTTGCAGTTACGGACGGCCATAGATGCAGCATGCCTCAATATTTCTGCAGGGAACTCCCAACGACTTGAGTCCATGCCACGTCCGATCGCTCCACTACGCCGGGGAAAAGGTGCTCCGACACGATATCAGAAGGTATCAAATAACTTTGTCGTCGGCCGCTGTGGCCGAGCGGTTATAGGCTCTGCATTCCATCGCCATCGTTTTGCGGGAGCAAATCTGTTGAAATTTGAATCGAGTGTAGATACTAGAAAACAAACACTTTCCGAAACCACACAGGATCTGCACTGAACTCTTCGCCAGTGGGATCGATACAAACAGATCTAAACTACACAGCGCTTGCAACATGCTCGTGAAATCTTCAATCATTCTGATATGTTATTCAAGTCGCACTAGAGACATGTATCTCGTGACAGATTCCCAATCGACATCTTCGACAAATTAATATTTTCTTTTAATTTAAATAACTCGATTAGAGCCGGCCGCGGTGGCCGAGCGGTTCTAGGCGCTACAGTCTGGAACCGCGCGACCGCTACGGTGGCAGGTTCGAGTCCTGCCTCGGGAATGGATGTGTGTAATGTCCTTAGGTTGTTGTTGTTGTTGTGGTCTTCAGTCCTGAGACTGGTTTGATGCAGCTCTCCATGCTACTCTATCCTGTGCAAGCTTCTTCGTCTCCCAGTACCTACTGCAACCCACATCCTTCTGAATCTGCTTAGCGTATTCATCTCTTGGTCTCCCTTTACGATTTTTAGCCTCCACGCTGCCCTCCAGTACTAAACTGGTGATCCCTTGATGCCTCAGAACATGTCCTACCAAGCGATCCCTTCTTCTAGTCAAGTTGTGCCACAAACTTCACTTTGTAACGTCTACACTCGGGCGTACGTTAACTCTTTAAAGCCTGTACTATGGTAAGTTGACGGGCTTCACCTTATAAGAAAGGATTTTAGTAAATATGTTGACCGCGTGTACCTGAATGGAGGCAAAATCAGACTTACACCCACTCAGTAACAACAATGATACGTCAAGCAAGTCTAAAGTGCAACTACACGTTAGAATGGACAAGAAACATACACAGCAGATGCTACCAATTGTTAATAATACGGTCGCCAGCCTAATTAGGCATTAAGTGAGTTTTTTTTTCTTGTACAAGTGGATATACGTACAAGCATAACACGTAGTAATACTGCATTATATGGGAAATTTTAGAACCAGAAAAAATCTACTGAACTAATATTTTCATTTTCTGTACTAATTTGAACAAGCTATAAATACACAACATTACACTATAATGATTACTACAAACTGCGTTTTGTCTATTGATCCGACTGAAATCGGGCATAGGTTACCCTAGAAACAGCACTTTTGAAACACACATACAATGTCAATTTTAAGAAGGGTAAAACACTGATAAATTTAGGTTTTATATTGACTTTAACTTTGCTGGTCAAAGCAGTTCAGTACACTTCAGAATTCAAATGAATAGAAAAGTAAAAAGGGGGGGGACCATGAAACTATTATGATCACTGTAGTGAAAGTTTGATCATTGAGAGCCTTAAGCATTCTAGATTTCCAATATATGATTTACCACTCTTTTTGTATTATTTCCTGCTCATTTAACTACCGTTATTTTTGTCTCAATTTAAATAAACTTCATTACTAAACCAATTTCAATATTATCTTCCAACTTGGTCAGACCTATATTATTCGTCCAGTATTTCATTAACAACAAAGTTCTTTAAACATCATTCTAACATAGATAGGTCTGCAGGTAATTATTATTAACATAAATTTTAAATCTTCATCTTGGGACAACATGTGGAAAGGACCCTGTCTAGGTTAGTTGTGAGGATAATTAATTGATACGACAGTTCTGGTAAAATTTAAGTTATTATTGAACAGTATGTAGTAAAAGTGACACTGGTCCACACGAATACAGTACTGAAAGTTTCAACCTGTTCGTATCGATGAGGCGGTCGGCAGGCGGCGAGATGGCGAGGCACAAAGCACACGTGCAATTACAGCAATGGCTCATGAAATATCGGCACTTTACTTCTTCATGGCGTCGCAATGCTTTTCCATTTAGTGCCTGTGGAATATTGCCATGCTGTATAGACGTCGGAAACAGCGCATCCGAGGCTCAACGAAACCACTTTTTCCAGGAGAGCCTCCTCGATCTAGCACGTGTTTCTCAGATCGATGCCCAACTCCGACTACTCTGCTGAGCCCGTTATGCCGTGCAGCGCCCGTGTGCATTTTCCCGCGCTCGCCTGCCTCCACCTTTTACCGCTCCCCTACAGACAGGGTATTCACCAAAGGTTTTACATTCCACCTATTCTAATACATTACCTACGTATGGACCAGGTGTACAAATACAACTTTCACATCTTACAATAGTTTCAACATTAAGTACACTTCCTTTTGATTACAACATTGCTTGAAATTTGACATAAATATTAAAATTTACATCGAAAATTGTTTATATCTTCTTCAACATAATGGCATGAAACAAAAATGAAATGAAACCAGAACATCGATTATACTAACTTATTGAAATTCAGAAGAAAAAATGTATTACATATACAGTAGGATAACGTTAGTGTTGTTACAACTTCTCCCCAATTATATTCAATACCTCCTCATTAGTTATGTGATATACCCATCTAATCTTCAGCATTCTTCTGTAGCACTACATTTCGAAAGCTTCTATTCTCTTCTTGTCCAAACCATTTATAATCCATGTTTCGCTTCTATACATGGCTACGCTCCATACAAACGTTTCTGACACTTAAATCTATACTCGATGTTAAAAATTTCTCTTCTTCAGAAACGCTTTCCTTGCCATTGCCAGTCTACATGTTATATCCTCTCTACTTCGACCATCATCAGTTTTTTTTGGCACACGCAATCCGTTTGACCTCTGCAGATTGTTGTTGTTGTTGTTGTTGTGGTCTTCAGTCCAGAGACTGGTTTGATGCAGCTCTCCATACTTCTCTATCCTGTGCAAGCTTCTTCATCGCCCAGTACCTACTGCAACCCACATCGTTCTGAATCTGCTTAGTGTATTCATCTCTTGGTATCCCTCTACGATTTCTACCCTCCACGTGGCCCTCCAATACTAAATTGGTGATCCCTCGATGTCTCAGAGCATGTCCTACCAACCGATCCCTTCTTCTAGTCAAGTTGTGCCACAAGCTCCTCTTCTCCCCAATTCTATTCAATACCTCCTCATTAGTAGGTTAGTTAGGTTTAAGTAATTCTAAGTTCTAGGGGATTGATGACCTCAGATGTTAAGTCCCACAGTGCTCAGAGTCATGTGAACCATTTGAATAACTTTGTCACCTCAAACTGAAGCCTAACCAAATATTTTAAAGAGGGTATTAATTTTAGTAGTGTTTCATTTTGTTGGTAGGCAAGTGACCTGCTCTCTATGTATTAACGGTGGCAGTTCCCTTTCGCTTAGGACCAGAACCAAAGACAGTGGGGTGTGAGGTACGCACTGTTGCCTGCTAAGTTCTGGCAGCGCCTGTAGAGGCGCGAGAGGGAAAAAAAAGGACCTAGGGACGGGGCTGCGATCGGCGGGCGTCTAGCGGCGCTATTGATCTCTTCGGCGCGGCGCGGCCGGCGCGCGGCCCAGTCGTTCTAATGTCATTTCATGCAGCACGCTGGATGGAGGCGCTCCCCTCCACCGCGCCTACCCCCTACCTTTAAGAGAGGGGCAGGAGGAGCAAGACTGCCAAAATCCGAGGGCCGCGGCCCCTCCAGGCCCACCGCCCCTGCGCTCTCTCCCGCGGCCGTAGGCTGCTAATTACGCGTCTGGGGAAACGATTATTTGGGAGCAACAAAAACGGGGAGGAATATCGGTAGCCGGGCGAGAGTCCCGAGGCACACATTTTCGGCGCAGGGGGGGAGGGGGAGGCAGGGCGCTCGCGCTCCCCTCCTGCGCCTTTCCCACCGGCCCCTCTGTCGGCGCCACCTCCGCCGCCGCACCTTGCCTCTCCCACTCGCCATGTGCGCTGAATATAAACAAATATGCTGAGTCAGGGGCCCGCGTCAGCTGTGCCGCGGCCCGGAACCGAGCGCGGCGGCGCATGCGCGGCGGGCGGCCGGCCCCCACCACCGGCGGGCGCCGTCCCCGGCGGCTTTAACGCGCCTCCCCTACCCGGCAGACGCGAGAGGAGGGAGCGCGGGCGCGCTGGAGAGAGCCAGCGGCGCGTGGCGCGTGCGAACCCAGCAGAGCCGAGCGCGAGCGCCGCAGTGGCATGTCGGGCGTCAAGAGGCTGTGTTGCGCGCGCGTCGGCGGCGCGGGGCCGGCCCTGCACCAGCACCCGCTGCTCGTGCTGTCCGCCGCCGACGGCCACGGCCACGTGCCCTTCTTCCTGGGGGCGGGCGCCACCGCCGCCGGCTGCGCCCACGGACACGGCCGCGGCGCCACCCCCGACACGTTGCTCGACATCACGGCCAAGATCGTCGCCGAGAACATCCCCTTCCAGCGCATCGAGGAGCGCTACAACCGCATCCCGGAGCCGGTGCAGCGCCGCATCATCTTCTGGTCGTTCCCGCGAGACGAGCGCGACATCTGCATGTACTCCTCCCTGTCTCGTGTGCCCCCTGTGAACTCTAGTGGTGAACACCAAAACCTGTCGTTCTATAAAGGATTAAAACTGCTCGAGTCCGGCTGCGTCGACAACGTCCTTCAAGTCGGTGAGTACGCAGTGCTGCCGCCAGCTTTTGTTTACACGCCGCCCGGTGACGTAGCGAGCTCGCGTATCAGTTGGCGTCACAGCTCTCGTATCGTGCGACCGGCTCGGTTCGGCGACGGACGTCAGCAGCCATCTGGTCACTCGCACGAGCTTGCCGTTTAACTCAATCACTGGAACCAGTCATACTTTATAATTAGCGGCGTATCCGCCTTGGTAATAGCGTTACGTGCCTCACACGGCACCCCGGCAAGCCGATAGCTCCCGAAAGCATTACTTCGTCAGTTACAATCTGGGGTATAACACTTCGTTCAACTTCCAATCGAAGGCACAAGTGATATCACTGACAAGGCGTGCCAATGAAGACTTGGAAGTTTCTTTTCGAAAGATTTTGCAAACAATTTCAATGCAGCCTTCGAATTTGATATTATCTCCTCTACCCCACCATTTAAATCACTTCGAACAGAAACGCTGAAATACTTGAAGGCATGCTGATTTCAATGATTGATAACTCTTGTAAAATCAGATATCAAAACTAACAAACTACTAGCGAATATCCCATCGTTTAAAGACCTAGCGGTCAATACTTCGAATCGATATTAATTGGGATTCACACGGTCCCCAGTACGCCGATAGATCCCGAAAGCATTACATCGTCAGTTACAATGTGGAGTATAACACTTCGTAGAAATAGACGAAATACTTCCAATCGAAGCCACAAATGATACCGCTGGCAGGGAGTGACAATGGAAGACGTGAAAGTTTCTTTCGAAAGATTTTGCAAACAATTTCAATGCAGCCTTCGAATTTGATATTACCTCCTCTACCCCACCATTTAACTCACTTCGGACACAAACGCTGAAATACTTGAAGGCTTGCGGATTTCAGTGATTGATAACTCTGGTAATGTCAGATTTTAAAACTTTTAACAAACTACTAGGGAATATCCCATCGTTTAAGGACTTAGCGGTCAATACTTCGAAGTGATATTAATTGGGTTTCACACGGTCCCCAGTAAGCCTATAGATCCCGAAAGCATTACATCGTCAGTTACAATCTGATGTATAACACTTCGTACAAATAGATGAAATACTTCCAATCGAAGGTACAAGTGGTATCACTGGCAGGGAGTGACAATGGAAGACTTGGAAGTTTCTTTCGAAAGATTTTGCAAACAATTTCAATGCAGCCTTCGAATTTGATATTACCTCCTCTACCCCACCATTTAAATCACTTGGGGCAGAAACGCTGAAATACTTGAAGGCTTGCGGATTTCAATGATTGATAACTCTACTCTGGTAATATCAGATTTCAAAACTTTTAACAAAGTACTAGTGAATATCCCACCGTTTAAAGACCTAGCAGTCAATACTTCGAAGCGATATTAATTGGGATCGAAACGTAATATCAGTAGCAGAGAAACTGAAACCTAGTGGAGGAGTGCATGCATCCTTAAGGTCGCTGCGTACAAGTGGCCGATGTGGTCTACTTCGGGGTATTGCTCCATTGTTTGGCGTCTTTATCAAGTAGGCCTACAGCTTACGTCGATAAGATTCACAGACGCGCTACTAGGTTCGTATCGTATCGACATAATTAATACGATAGTATGCTTTAGGTGCCACTGTTCGCCGGTAACCCTGTTGAGTGACTTGAGCAGGAACGTAATGCTAACTGAGGCGATAATTCTGTAGCCTCTACCCTATGTCTCCTGTGGAGATCACCAAAATAAGGGAGATCATAAACGCTATTATTTCCTCCCACTGCGTACATCGAGAGAATAGAGCATGGAAAAGCAGCTAATAGTATATTAGTACGATGTTCCCCCCACTTTGCACCGTGCAGTAACGTATCGGATATACTCATATATGTCTAAGGGGTCAATCAAAAAGTTTCCGTTTGATTACGTTACTGCAGCGTAAATGCAACCCAGTGCGACGCCGATGCAAATGCGATTTCCCTGAATCGCTTAAGGCAAACGCCGGGGTGGTTCCTTCGAAGGAGTACGGCCAATTTCCTTCTCCATCCTTCCCTAATCCGAGCTTGTGATCTTTCTCTAATGACTTCGTTGTCAACGGGGCGTTTATCACTATAATCTTCTCCTCCTCCTCCTCCTCAGAAGCAGATATATAAGCAAGAAGTTAGTGTGCTCTTCGAACAGAAACTTTTTTATCGCCCCGCTTATACCTGTAAACGTTTCGACACAGCTTTCCATCGTCATCATGTTTTCATTTCTGGATTTATGGAAAAATGTAGAAAAACTACCAGAACTATAATTTCTGATGTAATTAATTGCGAGTTACGTGCTGTGCTGTAAACGAGTGAGGTTCGTGTTCGGGAGAAGTGGTATTCAAGCTCCCATTCTACGACAGAGATTACAGTTTCCTAAAACACTTAAGGTGATAAACAGAATAGTTCTTGAGAAAGGCCGTTAACTCTTCGACTGAGGTTTTCTATGGTTTCCTAAAACACTTAAGGCGAACAACAGAATAGTTCCTGCGAAAGGCCGTTTACTCGTCAACCCCTGCTGGACATCTAACTGGTCACGTTATGGGTGTAGCCCAGAAATGAAAACTATCTTTTAATGTGCTATCGCCAACTGAAACTCTTATCTATATCTGCACCTACATACGCCGGAAATAAACTTTATGGCATCGTTCGGCGTGAAATCACACTTAAAACGCGCTTTTCATACATATTATTCTCCGTCGGCAGCTGTTACGATTAGCCTATAGCCCTACTGTCTACATTCAATTCGCCCAAAACGTTTGCACGAAACACTACAAACTATAAGGTTAAAAAAAAATTGTGAAATATTCGTTGACACTCTCAAGTGTTGTCGCGTACAAATATACAAGAAGTCTATCGCTTCCGTTACTGTAGTCTATTTCCTCAAAGTGGTTATTATATTTGAAAGCCACGAGTAACTAAAGAGGTGATTTAGACGTAGCCATATCTGAAGCAACGCCGCGCACACGAACAAGGTCGTACGTAGTACAGCTAACAGAGACCTCGATTAACTGTCCTCCCTCCCCCCACCTACTCCACCAAACTGAGGGGAAAAAATAGATAGTACAAGCACGTTTACCCACACATTTGAAGAAACAGTCAGCTGATGACGTGGGGTATAGCTCCGGAACCCTAGATTCTATGTCTAGTAATCAAGTATAATTGGCTACTGCAGTTCATTTCTTCTTTCAAATTTTTCTCGGTCTGTATCGGTCTACGCTGCATTTATTCAGAGTTATTTCATTCCTGATACTCGTAATCACAAAATTCTGTATGGGTGAAATGCCTTAGTTGGCTGTAGTCTTTGCGGTATTGAATCCAAGTGAAGAGATCTCCCGTTATTGAACTGCTTCCATTGCAGATCATCCGTTTAAGGCACTCACTAATACATAAGTCCTCGACTAACAAGGAAGCTGATTTAAGTCCCGCTGTTTCCAAAGTAACGCTACGATATTAGATAATATCATCTGTGAATATTTACCAATTTGAGAACATGATTCAACATCCATTGCAGACTCGCGCTGTACTACACTTTTGTGAAGTTATTTACGTCATCTCGCAGTGCAAACTTGCATATAGTCGTTGTAGATAACACGAATCCGAAATCTTGCAGATACTTGCTCCGAAAAGCGAGAAATATTTCAATCAAACGTTTTTGCATGTATCATTTTTCATAGCTGTCTATATGTAACTATAATCTACTCACAGTAGTTCCTAAATCTGCGTGTAAGTTTGGAGGTTTGGTCCGCATTTCGCGAAAAAAATTTTCATTTTATTCTGGTCCAAACACGTGGTAGCTGATGAAGCCACAGAAGTGGCGAAACTTAGCTTGAGTGAGATTGAAATAAAAGGCTTTTGCATCAAGTGGATTTCACGTCAGGGAAAAAATGGTAGAAGTTGTATTGGAAAGGCAGCGAGCAATATAAGCCGTATAGTATTTCAGTACAGTCGCGAAATTCCTCCAGCCATTACAAACAAAACACTGTTTCTCAGACGCGACAAGACAATGCTGTGCCGTGTCTAGGAAGGTAGCAAGGCTGTGCAGGAAACGGCGGATTACACAGATATCTATCTCATTTTACCTTGTGCTTCCATAAGGGGTGGCCGCGTCCTTGTTTCATTCTCCGTCTTGGTTCCCATCTCGCCTAGCAAGTGGAATTACGAGTACTTCAAGTCGCTTGAGAGAAAGATGCCCATCTCGCGAGCTTACAGTTTATCCATTTAAAGGACAGTTAAATTCCATCCAGACCTGCTCTTTATATTTTGTTGTTCAAAGCGAGTGAGCTGGCACAGTAGCAATTGGGACTTCGTTGGTTTAAATTCTTATCTTGCCATCGAGATTTACGCTTCCCATAATTTCAGTTAATTACTGAAGATGAATGCTAGGAGTATTACTTGGAAATGGACAAAAGTGATGTCCTTCGCCAATCTGATCTTGTGTTCCGTCCTTAATGATCTCGATCGAATCTTATACCCGATTTTTCTTCCCCGTCTTCAGTATTTGTCGATCCATTACTGAAGGATTTTGTTGCTCTACGGTCCGGAATTCACCATTATCACAAGGAAAATATATAAATTACAGACATGTTCGGCGAATTTCATCGACGAAATCGAGTCGTGGCGTAGTCTTGTCGCAACGTTTCGGCGGCTTTCCTACTCGCAATCTTTAGGTGAAGTTCACCTGAAGCTAACGGATATGAAGCTCGCCGAAACGTTGTGACAACTTGACGCCACGATTAGGCTGATTACCTAACAAGATTTCATCAAAAAATATATTAAAGCTACGAGTTTTCTTTTACAAATTTAACCCTGCAATTCCCAATTCAGCTTGGTTTCAAGAACGGAAAATAGCCCATTTTGAGAGAATAAAAGTAATATGGACACAAGGAAAATATAAACCAAAACTCTGAATGGGCCCATTTTGGTATATCAAGTGTTAGGGCTCAAATATTATTGTTCATAATAATTACAATAAAAAATTCCATCAATCAGAAGATTGGTTTGCACACCATAGTGCTTTAACAGGTATGATCCTTCTGTGGGATGCACTTCTTCTCTCACGACGTGTGAGACCGAGCGGTTCTAGGTGCTACAGTCTGGAACCGCGCGACCGCTACGGTCGCAGGTTCGAATCCTGCCTCGGGCATGGATGTGTGTGATGTCCTTAGGTTAGTTAGGTTTAATTAGTTCTAAGTTCTAGGGGACTGACGACCTCAGAAGTTAAGTCCCATAGTGCTCAGAGGCATTTGAACGATTTTTGAGCTGACTTACCCGGCCAGTTTATGAGAGACCTACAGTTCAACGTGGACTTTGAACCAAGATGTAACTTGCTATTTTTTTCACTTACAATTTGGTTCCAGAGGTAGGACAAGCGATAAGTAAGAGAAAAAATCTCAGGATCGTCGGCTGAGTCGACTTTGGATTCGTTGTCGGGTACTTTACCACTTACCCACCAAAATGGAATTATTGCGCGTAGTTATCAGAACGGTCCCATAACTCGTACAGTATGCGACAGTAACTCTTCAGAACTGCATGCTCCGTAAATGACGAACCATATACTAGATTGAGTATGAACTGTTCTGCGTTATGCACGATACTTGTTTCAAGTAGCTCGGAGCACTATGGGACTTAACATCTGAGGTCATCAGTCCCCAAGAACTTAAAACTACTTAAACTAACTAACCTAAGGACAACACAAACATCCATGCGCGAGGCAGGAGTCGAACCTGCGATCTTAGCGATAGCGCGGTTCCAGACTGAAGCGCCTAGAACCGCTCGGCCACCCTGGATGCACAATACTTGTTAGACTTCTTGTTACCTATTTTCATTACCTACCAGTCGTTGAAAAAGCTCTTAGGTGCAACTTGGCACCTCCTTCCCTAAAATTCCTTCTGTCGTTTACGGTTGACGCTTCAGAAGTAGCAAAATACCAGCACGCCAGTTATTTCACAGATGGTTCTAGAACACATGCTGATTGCTAAGGAGAATTTTCTTTTATTGCTGGTAGGTGATTAAGCTCGAATTGCGAATAGGTTCTGGTATTCCGTAATAAATAAATGAGTGATGCAGGGTGGTAGTTCTGTAGGTCAGTTCTACTTCCTTTTTTCTTTATAGATGCGGGAGGACTGTGCTCTTTCCGATTATGGGGTGACTGTCCCTCGAATGTCACTGAAATAAAACCCACTTGCTATTTGCAATTTTTTTAATCCACTAAACTTTACTTCTTTCAAGAACTTAGTTAATTTCAATACATGCTTCTAGGGATTAGTTGTTGATTCGAACACGAAACGACGATGGCTGTGGTCAAAAGAATCCTAACAAGTACTTTTTTGTGTATTTTATACTGCACGAGCCGTTTAATTATAAATGTGAAATGTATATAAGATTCGACTGGCGCTGTCAACGTAATTTTTTTATGGTTTTAAGGCGCAATGGGAATGAAACTCAAAAAAATTGGGGAAACTAAAAACAGAAGGAAAGCTTGAAAAACCACTATAGAAGGGGGGTTGTTTGTCCCCAAAAAGAGCTTCAAATGACTGACGTCATCTCACTGGCACTAATAAACTCGAGAACGCGATCGGCTGAGCGCGTGTCATCTGCTAAAATGGAAGATATATCAGGCGACAGCTGTAGACGGACGCGTAACGGAGTAAAATAGGGGCACTCAAGTAAAAGGTGTCTTACCGTCCACAGCTGAGAGCAGTGGGGTCAGAGTGGGGGAGGATCGCCGCTTAAAAGATGTCGATGGCTAAAAAGACAGTACCCTATCCGGAGTCTAGTTAAAATTACCTCCTCCCGACGACGAGTTCGGGAGGAGGAGGTCCAAGCACAGGGAAGAGCTTTCACGTCCCGCAATTTATTAGTGGGAAGTGTCGACCAATGTGAGTGCCATAAAAGAGCAACACGACGACATAAAACACTCCGCAGATCAGTGAAGGGAATAGTGCGAATAGCTGGCTGAAGAAGAGAGATTGCAGCCTTGGCCGCTATATCGGCCGTCTCGTTTCCACAGATACCAACATATCCTGGGATCCAGAGGAACGCCACAGAGACGCCCCCCAGGTGGAGCAAGTGGAGGCAGTCCTGAATCCGGTGGACCAGAGGGTGGACATGGTAGAGAGCTTGGAGACTGAGGAGAGAGCTGAGAGAATCTGAACAGATAACATACTGTATCCGCTGATGGCGACGGATGTATTGGACAGCCTGGAGAACAGCGTAAAGCTCCGCAGTAAATACCGAACACTGGTCGGGAAGCCGAAATCGATTGGGGGTGTCGCCAACAATATAGGCACTTCCAAATCCAAACGATGTTTTTGAACCATCAGTGTAAACAAATGTGGCATCCTTCATTTGTGCGCATAGAGCAGCAAATGCGCGACGATAAATAAGAGAACGGGTACCATCCTTGGAAAACTGACAAAGGTCACGGAGCAGGCAGGTCCGGGACCGGAGCCAAGGCGGTGCTGTACCCCAAGTTGTCAAGAAAGTTTTAGGAAAGTGAAAGGAAAGAGAATGGAGCAGTTGACGGAAGCGGACTCCCGGTGGTAGTAGGGAGGAAGGGCGGCCTGCATACCCTAAATCCAAGGAGGCGTCGAAAAAAATGTCGTGGGCCGTATTAGCAGGCATGGAAGACAGATTGCTAGCATAACGACTCAGGACAGCTCGCCGATTGGACAGCGGAGGTTCAGCAGTCTCAGCATAAAGGCTTTCCACAGGGCTGGTATAAAAAGTTCCAGACACTAAACGTAATCCACGGTGGTGAACAGAGTCGAAACGCCGAAGAACAGACGGCCGAGTCTCTAACGGAGCATCAGCCAACTTTTCATCATCTTTCCGTTAGTAGCTGCAGGGGCAAAATGAGTAAGAGTATGTGTGCGCCATGTGTACAGTTAATAGGACACAGCTGTGTATCATCTTTGGCCATCTGCCTTCACTCCAGTGTCAACATTTGTGAAGTTTCCACATGTGAAGCACAGCATTTGTCCCAGTCTACTGCAGTATGTCAGTATACATTTGAGAGTGTAAGTAAATGGTTGATGAGTAATATAAACAATTCAGACAAGCTCTATATCGACTAACGTACCACGTTCTTTGGTTTAGGGATTATTTATTTTAACTGCAGGATTAGCGCGCTTGGTGCCTCTAAGAGATAACTGACAGTTTGTATAGGCAACTGACTAAGGGTCAGACTAAAATCTAAAGGTTCGGGCTTCAGTCGGTCTTAACGAATTTTCTGTCACTTACCGCGTCTTTCACTTATTGTAATGGTTTATGTCTTCGTCCAAAAAAACATATTTTTAAAAAAGGGCCAGTAAACGGTATGTTAAGCCATTAACAACGTATCGGCAGTGCAAGTAATTGGTTTACGTTTTTCGTTTACAGCACCTTTAAACTTTTGCACAACATTTATTTGTTTCTTGTCCGTTCTTTTTTTTTTTTTTTTTTTTAGTCTCCAAACAAACCAGATGAGAAAGAGCGAGATGGCACTCCGATTTATGTGGAATCAGACGAATAAGGACGGAATCCAGAAGGAATTATCCCGGACCCTCTCTGCTTCCCCTCGCCCCCCTCCCCTCTTTTTCTAAGCACCCAGAAGAGGCATGAAAAATCTAAACCAATCAGTGTTTGAACAATTGCTACCAACCCTGAGTGCACTTTTACACGACTTTCTTGCTCAGTCGTTCACAGTGAAAATAGCTTCCACTTTCTGTTTGTTTTCGTGTGCAGCTCTTCGAAAATAACCAGGATAGAAAAATAAAAGAATTTACTTTTGAATTTTCAACTATGACTGAAAATTAACGATTTCACGACTATATTAGAGTTTCAACAAGACGCCCATGTAAGTTCCACTGCTACATAACGGGTAACATCTGAAGAATGTCTGGAACGTGTCCTTCCTGGAAACTTTGCAATAACCGCAGAACAGATAGTTGTTATCGCAGTGACGTTTCATTTGGAGTAATGTTTCCCTGTGCTAATAGCTGCGACTGACAGCTGCTACCTCCTCTTGCTAGTGCATATACAGTCTTGAATGTCACTGATATTAATACACTAACACTGAGTTGACAGGCCAAATGATGAAAAAAAAACTGTCTATACGTGAGATAGTACGCAAAACACCCACGAAATGACCTGAATGGTAAGTCATGTGATCAAAAACTCTTCGCAGAATTCTTTATTTCCGTCTCTATTCTCACTAACAGATTTGCTGGAAAATGCAACAACCTGAGTTCGTGTATCGATGTGAGAGACATTTGTAAATCTTGAGGAATTTTTTTCTTCTGTCGTAGCAACTATAATACCCTCAGTAATTGTAAAGCAACTACGGACAACAAGGCCATCAAACGAAGAATTTGTAAATCTGTTAGACATTCTATTACTAATATGGTGACACAACATTGCTATACTCACGTGCTTTCGTCTTTCATTACTAAAATGAAGTCCGTGACTTTATGAACGATTCATTTCCAAAGAGTTGCCTTTGACCTTCGCAAAACTAAACAAGAAGATATTAATGTACTTTTAATGTTACACTCGATACTCTGCAGGCATAAGGTAATTTTGTCATTTTGATACACTTTTTGTTATATAACAGAGTGGAGACGTCGAAATGATGTTTTGGAAGTTGGCTGCGAAGAACGAGACTTGCAGTTAGAGACGTAGTGAATAGTCACTAGATTCGAATCCTGCCTCGGGAATGGATGTGTGTGATGTCCTTAGGTTAGGTAGGTTTAAGTAGTTCTAAGCTCTAGGGGACTGATGACCTCAGAAGTTAAATCCCATAGTGCTCAGAGCCAATAGTCACAAGACGTTCTTGAAACACTCACCTTAACTGTAGGGAGATGTAACGGCAAGAAAAGTATAATAGAAATATCGTTTTTATAATTTCAAGGAAGCGGCACCTCCTCCTATCCCTCACCTAAAATAAAACCTGTGCCTTTAACTTAAGAGCACAAAGACCGCAGGTATCACTTAAAATTCATAAAATTTAGCAGTTAACTTACAATTTCCGCAGTTCAATCCAACACCTACTCATGAGTAATCTGACTTACTCATCTTCAGTATTTTTGTGCAGCATCACATTCCGAAAGCTTCTATCTTCAGTTTGTCTGGTCTGTTTATCGCGTATTTTTCACTTCCTTACATGGCTACACTTCAGTCGAGTATCTTTAGAAAAAAACTTCCTAATACTTGAAATTGAATTCGACGTTAACAGATTTATCATTTTCACAAACGCTTTTCCTACTTATTGGCAGTCTGCATTTAAATCCTCTCCACTTGGGCCATCGTCAGTTACTTTCATACCCAAATACAAAATCTCATCTCGTACATTTTAGTGTCTGATTTCCTCATCTATTTCCCACGTGCTTGCCTGAGTTGATTCGACTACATTCCCTTACCCCTATTTTACTTTTGTTGATGTTGTCTTTCAACATATTTTCTACACACTGTCAATTCCGTTCAGATGGTTCAAATGGCTCTGAGCACTATGGGTCTTAACTTCTGAGGTCATCAGTTCCCTAGACTTAGAACTACTTAAAGCTAACTAACCTAGCCGGCCGGAGTGGCCGTGAGGTTCTAGGCGCTACAGTCTGGAGCCGAGCGACCGCTCCGGACGCAGGTTCGAATCCTGCCTCGGGCATGGATGTGTATGATGTCCTTAGGTTTAATTATTTCTAAGTTCTAGGTGACTGATGACCTCAGAAGTTAAGTCGCACAGTGCTCAGAGCCAACCTAACTAACCTAAGGACATCACACACATGCATGCCCGAGGCAGGATTCGAACCTGCGACCGTAGCGGTCGCGCGGTTCCAGACTGCAGCGCCTAGGACCGCTCGGCCACTCCGGCCGGCGTCAGTTCCGTACACGTGAACTTACAGGTCCTATGCCGTTCCTGACAGTGTCATCGATAAACAGAGTTTTTAATTTTTCTCTCTGAACTTTAATACCCTTACAAATTTCTCCTAGCTGTACTTTACTACCTTCGGAAAATGGACTGAATGACATTTGTAGCGTAGAATGTGGTCTAGATTAGGTTGAAAGGTCCCCATTTTTATCTCGATGAGTGGTTTATGTCCGCCATATCAAAGAAGTCGGCTGGCAGGTTTAATCTTTCGGTTCAAACTAATCTTCAGGTGACGACAGAAAAGTTCCATTCGTGTCGATGGTTCTGTTTGGCCTTTCGTCAGCAGTGCGGAAATTTTCAACAGTCGTTGTTGTACCTTAGTTGGCAGTAGTACGCGCAGGAGATGTGAGAATGCGGGTACAACATTGTCGCCCGGTGTGTGGCAGAAGTGCCGTTTCGTTCGTCCGACGCTCTGGCAAGCTGCGCGTGTTTTTGTTTGCGCGTCGTCTGTGTACAAGTTTTTCCCTCGCGCTACCCCCTGGCGCATTCTCCCCTGCCAGGCCGCATCTGACAAGACCTAAACTAACTCGAGGCCTGCGCACGAAAAACTGGCCCCTCGCTCGTGCATAGAAAGAAAGAAATCCCCGAAATAGGTTTTTGTGTCGGCTCAGCTCCGTGCTGCCATTACTACGGCCGTGGAGACTGGGGCCCGGAGTTACTAGCCGTCGCGAAAACGTCGACAACCTGCCCGCGGTCGCCAGCTGTCTCTCTCTCTACCTGCCCGCTGGATGCTCCAAGCCGAGGTGAATCCTATCCAGTGCACAGGCAGGGAGCATTAGCGCTCTGTACGCCATACGTATGGAAAGCAGACGCATCGTAAACAGCTTCTGTTAGCCCACACTTCACGGACTTTTTTCGCTCTGCTCTTTCATACGACAGACATCTGCGCCGGGCGCCGCTATAAATTTTACAATGACAATACTCGCTTTGTTACCAGTGGCAGGATGAGGTAATGAATGTAGCCTCCTCCCCTTGGTACTTTTTAATGGCGTGCGTCTAACACTTGGTAATGAGAATACGATAGCTTCTAAAGGTAGTAAATTTCCGAAGGAGTTTAGATAATGAGCCACTGGAATATTATTCGAGATGTCAGGGGCTCGCATACATGTCCGGTCACTCGTCCTATACGTATTCCTAGATCTGCTTAAAATTATATCATCGAATTCGAGAACAGTCTATCCGCAGACCATGGTCGATTTCTTTCCCCGCTCCGCTGTGATTCAGTTAACTCTGGTTTCTAATTAAAATAAACTTGCTGAATGGGTCTGCTATCATTCAGGGTATTTTGCGAATAAAACCATCTAGATGCCTGCTATATTTATGTAGTTATAACGACGATTCGGCTACCGCAAGGTCGGCGCAGGTCATGTTGCATTTCGTTACTCTTCTGACGTTACAACCTTCATATAGGTGTCAGCATCATCTGAACAGCCTCACTGTGCTTCAAAAGTTATACATTAGATCATTCATGTGTCCTGTAAATATTGGCGGCCGTATAATAATTTACTGTGGGACTTCTAAATTACATTTACATCTACCAGTTTCGCCCCGTAAGAAAAATCTCTGGGTTTTGTACCCGGGTGGCATCGTTAAGTTACCTCGACGTTTCGACGAGTGTCACACTCATCCATAAGGGCCAGTCAAATGAAAACGAGACAGATGGAAAAAAGTGAGTAAACTGTTTATTATTTCAAAAGTAATTGCCAGAACTATAAACACATTTATCGCTGTATAACTGATATATACATTTATATGACAATTAACCCTCTCTTACATTTCTATATATTTTTCTATCTTGTACAACACCTATGTATGCACAGCCCAACATAACAGAGTATGACTTGCGCCTATTATAGCAAGTTTTTGAAGTAAATCTCTGCCCAATTAAGGAGAGTTACATACATGTTATGCTTCAACTACGGCTCTTTCTTGCCTCGCCAGGCTCTCACTACTTAGTATTTGCTTCCTGCGCCATTACAGAGAGCTGTTTGTGAGTAATTATACTTCAAGGCTTCAGTAGACTACTTCGGAGCGTCTGTGCGGGCTTTGTGGTTTGTTGGTGTCTGCTGAATGTACTGCGAGTGTAGCATTTTCATTGTCCGGTAAACAAGTTTCCCGTTGCCTCCCTCCCACCAGCAGTAGTGTGCTTGTGTGCCTGGTGCGTTTGGGGCAGGTAACAACAACAACAATACCGCAATAAACTATTTCAGAGTGAATACCTTAATTTTTCTATTATTCATGCAGCAATAAGAACGTATAAAGGCAATTGTGATAGTTAAATATGTGTTTCAGTTATTAGTAAAGCACAGTTTTATAATCTTTGCTATTCTTAAAGGTCACTCACTAAAGTAGTCAATTTTAAATATGAAAAGATAATTATTTACGATTTGTTACGTGGTTCCGACGTTAGAGCCATCTGGTGGCTGCAACACACTATAAAAATGATATCTTTGCAATAATACCTGTCAGTTATATCTTACACGTTATTCAAAATGGATTCGCACTGTTTAGAATATGTCCAGCACATGTAAACAGATGTGCTATTGTGTACTGTGTTTGTATGATGTAACAAGCATCTGTGAGTAATATGTATATGATTCAAATGGCGCTGAGCGCTGTGGGACTTAACTTCTGAGGTCATCAGCCCCATAGAACTTAGAACTACTTAAACCTAACTAACCTAAGGACATCACACAGGATTCGAACCTGCGACCGTAGCGGTCGCGCGGTTCTAGACTGTAGCGCCTAGAACCGCTCGAATATGTATATGGATTTGGACTTTTGCATAAGGTGCTTTATAGTTTTAAAGATTTTAGCAATGACAAACCTTTTATAATGTGTTGATTTTTACCCACTTGACATATTGTGCATGAGGTTCAGCGTAAAGCGAATATGTTTTACAACTTTTATATCAAATGTTACATCTTGACTTAGGAGACGTATTACACGTATACGCACTTTCTTACAGACTTGAAGATGACGGCAAAGTCTGTTGAATCCGGTTGTCTTAAATAAAGAAATATTTTATGCGATCTTGGCTGTTGAATGGTATTTAACAATTAAAACAGATTACCCTTCAGTGCTCTCAAAATCAGAAAATTCAAACATTTATCCCATTATGGGACAAAATGGTCAACGCCCTCATGGAAAAATGTTTGAGGTTACCTACGATTGTACCCAAGCGTGCACCTTTTCGTCCGAAGCAACTCGATATCTACGAATGTCTTTCTCCAGGACTCCAAAAACACGGAAATCGTATTGGGGAGAGAGAGGGACTGTACGGAGGATGTGCAAAGGTTTCCCAGCGGGCCAACTTGTGTGCTGAGGTTGTTTCGACTAAGCGGCAGACGCTTCGTTGGGAGCCCTTTACACATCCCTCATACAGTCCCGATCTCTCCCCAAGCGATTTCCAAACTTTTGGGGTCCTAAAGAAAGACATTCGTAAATTCCCCTCCGGGCGAAGAGATGCACGACTGGGTACAATCATGTTCCCCTGTGCAACCGCATTTTCCCATGATGGCTTCTCTTTCCTGGCTCTGAGCACTATGGGACTCAACATCTTAGGTCATAAGTCCCCTAGAACTTAGAACTACTTAAACCTAACTAACCTAAGGACATCACAGACACCCATGCCCGAGGCAGGATTCGAACCTGCGACCGTAGCAGTCCCGCGGTTCCGGACTGCAGCGCCAGAACCGCTAGACCACCGCGGCCGGCTCTCTTTCCTCAAAGTGGGGTAAGCGCATTAATTAACACATGTGGCGATTACTTTTGAAATAGTAAAGAGTTTACTTACTTACTTTCTTTCATCTGTCTCGTTTCCATTTCACTGTCCCTTATATTTTAAAGCTACCACACGGTTGGAAACCAGAAAGTTTTTCGTCAGTAGTATACCTCGGGAAAAGTTACGTTCAATCTACTTGAAATTGCCACCTTTACTATTATACTGTTTGTCTCTCGTGCAGGCAAATTTACACAGCTAATAACTATCATCTGAGAAACGTAACTCGGTTTACTTCCGTATTGTCTCAGACATACGTATCGCGTAATAACCGCAACTATGAAACTGGACAATTCCTGTACATGTACCAACCGTGAATAGATTAATAGGGATGGTATTAAACTGCGTACATTAGCGGTGTGTGTGTGTGTGTGTGTGTGTGTGTGTGTGTGTGTGTGTGTGTGTGTGATAGAGAGAGAGAGAGAGAGAGAGAGAGAGAGAGAGAGAGAGAGAGAGGCTGAGTATTGTGCTAGAGTGTCAAAACTGGTCCAGCTGCTCAACGTAAACCGTTTATATAGATTACAGTTGTGCATTTTTTGAACAATTGGAACTGTCCGTGACACAGGGTATTACGTCACTAGCGCGGCTTAACGCCAGCTCGTGTCTTGTTTAGGATCGGTAGAATTGAGCTCCAATTTTTTTTTTCGTAAAAAAAACTGCATCCAGGATTATGGTGTCTGAATTCACTGATATGAATTTTAAATGGTTCGCGCACGCGTCAGAGCTTTTTTTTTTTTCATCGGCGACAGAGAGGCGATGCCTGGAAATTACTGTTTTGGTAAATATTTTATCGGGGCGAAAAGCTAATATGCTTGACTGACAGGGAGAGTATCACGTGTCAATAGGCATAATCCTGCCGGCGGACGATATCGCAGGGCCACGCAGGTTGGATCTCGCTTATTCGCGTGCCGGCGTGCGTTATAGCTCGTCTGCGCGACTGCTCTCTCCATTACTCAGCTGTCGCCCTTCGTCTTGTTTCTGTTTCTCTTGTAGATTCTGTGACCAAGCAAATGTCCCAGCATTTCCGCGAGTGTTCGTATTTCGTCTTACCGCATCCCCAAGTGACCTATGTTCAGTGTTAGAGGTCTCCATACATCGATGTTTTCCAATGAGTTCAAAAATGGCTCTGAGCAGTATGGGACTTAACTTCTGAGATCATCAGTCCCCTAGAACTTAGAACTACTTAAAAATAACTAACCTAAGGACATCACACACATCCATGCCCGAGGCAAGATTCGAACCTGCGACCGTAGCGGTGGCGCGGTTCCAGACTGAAGTGCCTAGAACCTTCAAATACCTCCAGCACATTTTTAAAGAGTATGTCCATGGCATCCACAGTTGACCTGCCTCTTCTAAACCCAAACTGCTCATTACATACTAGGTTATATTGTTCAAGATAGGAACAAAGTTGGGAATGCATAATGGATCTCTCCCCAACTGAGTACGTTTGGAGCACTATGCACAGGGCCCTCCAATGAGCTATGGATTTTGGCGATCTAACGCTCCAATTCAACAAAATTTGGCTCGATATTCCTCAGGAAGAGATCCAAGAGCCTTATCAATCAATGCCAAAGCGAATAACTGCTTGCATAAGGACCAGGGGCAGATCAACGCGTTACTGACTTGCTCAATTTGTGAAGCTCTTTCTCTTCAATAAATCAACCAATTTTTCTGAAATTCTAATTATTTCTTTATCTGTACATGTACATCACATCTGCCGATTTCTGTCCCATTTTGATAATTCCTCCCTGGTATGTCTTCTTTTTGTCTTGGAGTGTGTATCGAACTACAAGCAACAACGCTAAAGGAAGGTATCCAATTCATAGATTACTCCCCAGTCCGAATACTTCCAAGTTCTTTAAACAATCAAACCGAGCGGTCTAGGGCGCTGCAGTCATGGACTGTGTGGCTGATCCCGGCGGAGGTTCGAGTGATCCCTCGGGCATGGATGTGTGTGTTTGTCCTTAGGATGATGTAGGTTAAGTAGTGTGTAAGCTTAGGGACTGATGACCTTAGCAGTTAAGTCCCATTGGATTTCACACACATTTGAACATTTTTTGGAAACAATCAAACATGATTTGCATTTCTTATACGGCATGTTCGATGCGTTGTTTGATACCGTGTTCCTTATCTTCCAGAAGACGTCCGATACTGTTCCGCACTGTCACGAAATGTGCAAAATACAAGCGAGCGGTATATGAGACCACGTTGGTAATTAAATCAAACAGTTCCTAGCAAACAGAATTTAACGGAGAAAAATAGTCAGACGCAAAATTAACTTCAAGAGAACCCCAAGGATTTGTTCATAGGCTCATTGCGATTCGCAGTATACACTATGTGACCAAAAGTATCCGGAGACTTGGCTGAAAGTGACTTACAAGTTCGTGGCGCCCTCCATCGGTGATTCTGGGATTCAGTGTGGTCTTGGCCAACTGTTAGCCTTGATGACAGCATCCACTGTTGCAGGTGTACGTTCATTCAGGTGCTAGAAGGTTTCTTGGGGAATGGCAGCCATTCTTCAGGGAGTGCTGCACTGAGGAGAGGTATCGATGTCGGTCGGTGAGGCCTGACACGAAGTCGGTGTTCCAAAACACCCCCCGCGAAAACGCAGAAGCGCCGCACCATGATGTGGCATGGACTCGACTAATGTCTGAACTAGTGCTAGAGTAAACTGATACCATGAATCCTGCAGGGTTGTCCATAAATCTGCAAGAGTACGAGGGGACAGAGATCTCTTCTGAATAGCACGTTGCAGTGCATCCCAGATATGCTCAATGATTATCATGTTGGGTTCAAATGGTTCGAGTGGCTCTG
The DNA here is from genome assembly GCF_023864275.1 of Schistocerca cancellata. Lineage (NCBI taxonomy): Eukaryota > Metazoa > Arthropoda > Insecta > Orthoptera > Acrididae > Schistocerca > Schistocerca cancellata. The sequence continues at coordinate 551,882,774 of NC_064631.1, read as the reverse complement.
AGCACTATGGGACTTAACAGCTGAGGTCATCAGTCCCCTAGAACTTAGAACTACTTAAACCTAAGTAACCTAAGGACATCACACTCATCCATGCCTGAGGCAGGATTCGAACCTGCGACCGTAGCGGTCGCGCGGTTCCAGACTGAAGCGCCTAGAACCGCTCGGCCACCACGGCCGGCTGTTTATGTTGGGGAGTCTGGTGGCCAGTAGAAGTGTTTCAATTCAGAATTGTGTTCTGGAGCCACTCTGTAGCAATTCTGGACGTGTTGGGTGTCGCATTGTCCTGCTGGAATTGCCCAAGTCCGTCGGAATTCACAATGGACATGAATGGAGGCAAGTGATCAGACAGGATGCTTACGTACGTGTCACCTGTCAGAGTCGTATCTAGACGTATCAGGAGTCCCATATTACACCAACTGCAACGCCCCACACCATAACAGAGCCTCCACCAGCTTCAACAGTCAAAAAAATGTTCAAATGTGTGTGAAATCTTATGGGACTTAACTGCGAAGGTCATCAGTCCCTAAGCTTACACACTACTTAACCTAAATTATCCTAAGGACAAACACACACACCCATGCCCGAGGATAGGATTCGAACCTCCTCCGGGACCAGCCGCACAGTCCACGACTGCAGCGCCCAAGACCGCTCGGCTAATCCCGCGCGGCCGCTTCAACAGTCCCCTGCTGATATGCATGGTCCATGCACTTGTGTGGTTGTCTCCATATCCGTGCACATCCATTCGCTCGGTACCATTTGAAACGAGACTTGTCCAACCAGGCAAGGTGTTTCCAGGCATCAACAGACCAATGTCGGTGTTGACAGGCGAGGCGAGGCGTAAAGCTTTCTGTCGTGCAGTCATGGAGGGTACACGAGTGGTCCTTGGGCTTCGAAAATCCATATCGATGAAGTTTAGTTCACTGGTTCGCACGCTGACACTTGTTGATGGTCCGGCACTGAAACCTGCGGCAATTTGCAAAAGGGTTGCACTTTGTCACGTTGAACGATGCTCTTCCGTCGTCGTTGGTCCCATTCTTGCAGGATCTGTTTCCGGTCGCAGCAATGTCGGAGATTTTATGTTTTACCGGATTCCTGATACTCATGGTACAATCGTGAAATTCTCGCACGGGAAAATCCTCACCTCATTGCTACCTCGGAGATGCTGTGTTCCATCAGGCGTGTGTTGACTCTAACACCACGTTCAAACTCACTTAAATCTTGATAACCCGCCGTTGTAGCAGCAGTAACCGATCTAACAACTGCGACAGACACTTATTGTCTCATATAGGCGTTGCCGACCGCAGCGCAGTATTCTGCCTGTTCATATATCTCTGTAATTGAATATGCTCTCCTATACGCAGGTCGGAGTGGCCGTGCGGTTCTAGGCGTTACAGTCTGGAATCGAAAGACCGCTACGGTCGCAGGTTCGAATCCTGCCTCGGGCATGGATGTGTGTGATGGGCTTAGGTTAGTTAGGTTTAAGTAGTTCTACGTTCTAGGGGACTGATGACCTCAGCTGTTAAGTCGCATAGTGCTCAGAGCCATTTGAACCATTTTGACCCTCCTATACGAGTTTCTTTGACTCTTCAATGTATATTGTTTTCGTTATCATGAGTAATTTCAGTGGCGAGGGCACTCTTCATTAGAGATGGGGGATCCGCTTCTGAACTGATTCATAGAGTTGAATCTTTCAAAGGAGTGAACAATCAATCAGTGATTTGGAAAAAAAGAACGGTAGCTCCAAACATTTCCCACGGCAGAGAGAGAGATAGAGAGAGAGAGAGAGAGAGAGAGAGAGAGAGAGAGAGAGAGAGACGGAGCATATCAGCGGCGCCTCTGCTGATCAGAGCACTGTGCACACCACACAACACAGCCGGCGCCGGCCTCTGCCCTGCTTCTACCTTGGCTGCCTGCATTGTGCAGTGCCCCATTGGATTTTGTGTTTCACATATGCCGTGCCGTCTCTGTGCGTCCTCTGCCGCAGTGTCTGGCGCACCTTAACTTAGCATTGCACTCTGTCGGCAATCGTTTCAGTCGCACGTCCTGCCCTCTGGGCAGTTGATGCGAGCAACAGGACAGAGAGCCTCCTAGCGGAGAACATAAGAACTATTTGCAACAACCTGCTCGCAAGAGAACGGACGATTTGTCTCGGAGCGGGTGACTGGTGGCCGTTCACCTCTCCCCCCACCCTCGGAACTCACCCGCTCAACGCTCATCCCACCGTTCTCGACTCTAACCAGAGCATTGAGCAAAGCAACTCAGGTGTCACTCTGGTCTCTGTGGTCTTAGCTCACGCAGTAATACAACTCGCGGCTCGACCTGCTTGACTCAGCGCCTCTGCATCGGAGTTCGTCCCTACTGGATATTGTTCTTCGTAGTAATACCGCTATGTATATTACATTATTATGTTATGTATACATCATTTGTTTTTATTTTATTTTTATTTGTTTAAACTGATCAGATTAGGTCCCTGACAACTCCTCTTACTATAGGATTTTTATTATGGACACTCGAATTTACGCTTTAATTACGAGGGAACCGATAAACGTATCGCAAAATGTGATACACCAATATTTTCCATGTTTCATTCTGCGTAAGGCTATATGCAGCACTTTAGTCTTACAGTCAAATTTATATATATTTTTTTCTTATTCTGGTACCGATTTTGCGATTTCAGGCGTCTTCAGAAGGAAACGTTCACTTTAAAAATATATAGCTTGCGATGTATTTGTACGAGGTTAATGAAATTTTAATACATTATAGCCAAATATATTGTTAATGTAAATCTCAAGTTACAATATTTTCCGATCACCCAAAAAACCACGATAGTGCAAAATAAATCAATAATCAAAAACTTTGTCATATCGTGGAAATTTCAATAAACAATACAAAATTCTTACTCATTATCTGTGTTACTTCAAAATAGGATCAAATAAGATCAAAATACAGGTATAGTTCTGGAATAAACCAAGTTTAAAGGGCATCATGCCTTCCATTTATTTTCTATTGTGAATGAGTGGTGAGTCATGAAAAAGAGCTAGTTCATTTCAGGGAGTGAACAGTTCTGATCCGATCTCTGAAAAGAACAGTTTTGCCCATCTCTACTCTTCATTCAGTTTCCTTTGCGCACTGGATTTTGGAGCCTTGTGGATCCGAAAGCTAGTCGACAATGTACTGCAGATCCTGTCACCATTTCAGACACGGCTTTGGATCCGAAGACAAGCCGGACGCGGAAACGAAGCAAGCCGACGGTCTATTAAACCTTTTCTTCCGTCCATTCTTATTCCGGTACCTCGAAACTCGCCGCCACACACCCTAATGCGGACAGCGGCAGATGTAATTAGCGCAGACGAGACGTAATTGCGGCGCCGTGACGTCACACGCGGCCGGCTCGCGTTTCTGCGGGCCTGCGCCCCGGGCTCCCAACTCGAGTCAGCGCGGCCTGCGATAAGCGAAGGCCGGCCGGCGGGCTGGCAGGCAGCCGCACACAGCCGTGTTACGTCCCAGCGCCGCGCCAAGGACGCCCCCCCCCCCTCCCCCCCCCCTCATCGGACGCCGCCGCCGCGGCCTCGGGTCCGCTTTTTCGCAATTGGCGCTTCGTCCCTGAAGCGGCGGGCGCGCCGGAAAATACGGTAAATATAGGACACTTAGTCTGGTGCCGCTATTGCTGCACTGCCGCCTGATTGGTTCCAAGGGCACGATGCCGGCGCAGCCATCAGCGGCCATTCAGCAGCTGCGATTTACATCTCACTGTTTCTCCCCTTTGTACGGTCCTTCTGGTGGCCATAGTTCACAACGAGTTGATTCACCACCCTGTGTCGAGTAGGACGCCGAGGAAAGAGAGAAACCACAAAATTAAGGTAACTGCAGCCGTGCTTGCTGTACAAGTGTTGCGCTTTTAACAATATAAACAAATTGCTGATATCAGTACTGGTCCCACATCGCTGCTTACAGCAGAACTGAACCGGTCTCAGCTCAGAAATACACACAAATCCATTTTCTTTCGTGAGGCTGTTTCTTATCGCTAACACATACTTAATTTGAATTTTTGTGTGCTCATGACGAGCACATTTGCTAAAATTACGTCCTTTTTCCTTATTTCTTCATGTAACTTTACAGTCCCATAATTGCTGTTTCTAACGAATGCACGCTGCAGAAAATTTCTGAAGATCAGCTGAGCAGATCGGATAACCAGTGAAGAGGTACTGAATTGAATTGGGGAAATAAGAAATTTGTGGCACAACTTGAGTAAATGGAGGGCAAACTTTGTTCTTCTATCAAGTATTCGAATGAAGCACTAGTGTCATGATTGAATTCTCGACGTCGAGCCTCTATATGACATTTTCTTTTATTTGGAGAGATGTATATGGCGCCTGAAGATGGAATAGTGAAATGCTGAAACTAGTAGCCTTCAAAACAAAATAAATTAACATCTTAAGTTACACAGCTGTTGGTGAATTTCGTTGACATTGACTGCTACTTAATCAGCCGATTTTCCCTGTCCATGATGGACCAACAGAGAGTTCGTGTTTTTATGGTTGGACGCATCGTTTGCTATACAGAAACTGTTGCTTATTTTAGCTGTATCTTGCAAGACATCAGCGAAGTTATGAACAGTTTTTGGATTCAAAACCGTTTTCATCATTGCTTTTCCCTTAGTTCGAACACATGTCATCATCTTAGCCAATTTAAAATCACGGAGAAGACATCCTTCGATAATTTATTTCCACAGTCCATACTTCTGTAGCTGACATTATGTTTGACAGAACGCGAAACTATTATCTCACCTTCAACTTTTTTTTTTTTTTTTTTTTTTTTGCTGCCATTGCCAAATTATCTGAGTAAATTCGAGGACGCCTTCACGTAGCTTTCGTTCCGATTATGAGCTTGCTACAAGAATGTTGGTTGCACTCGGCATTACCCCAATGAGCGATGCTGAAGTAACGCTTACATATCTCGCAATACGCAATAAGCTTGCGTAGGCACTTGGGAATACATAATATAACGAGTGTGTTTAAACCTGAATGCCCCCGTAATCCGCTTTCGCGAGACCTTGCCACTTCCGTGCCTTACGTATACCACAACTGCTTATCGGTACGAGGCGCGCGAGCACATGCACTGGTTCTCATTGCTGACTGAGAAACAAGTAAACTTTCCGCTCCTCCCGACCGCTCCACGGGCTAAGTCATTCTTTCTCCGCTCCTCAATTTGCTTTGAACCAAACTGTCTTACTTCCGTACAAGCACAAATAGATAAAAAGACTACGCACTATGTGATGAAAAGTATCCGGACACCCCTCAAAACATACGTTTTTCGTATTAGGTGCATTGTGCGGCCACCTACTGCCAGGTACTTCCTATCAGCGACCTACGTAGTCATTACATATCGTGAAAGAGCAGAATGGGGCGCTCTGCGGAACTCACGGACTTCGAATGTGATCAGGTGATTGGGTGTCACTTGTGTCATGTCTGTACGCGAGATTTCCACACTCCCTGAACATCCCTAGGTCCACTGTTTCCGATTTTATAGTGAAGTGGAAACGTGAAGGGACACGTTCAGCACAAAAGCGTACAGCCTGACCTCGTCTGTTGACCGACAGATACCGCCGACAGTTGAAGAGGGCCGTAATGTGTAATAGGCAGACATCTATCCAGACCATCAGACAGGAATTCCAAACTGCATCAGGATGCACTGTAAGTATTATGACAGTTAGGCGGGAGGTGAGAAAACTTGGATTCCATGGTCGAGTGGCTGTTCATAAGCCACACATCTCACCGGTAAATGTCAAACGACGCCTCGGCGTAAGGAACGTAAACATTGAACGATTGAACAATGGAAAAAGGTTGTGCGGAGTGACGAATCACGGTACACAACGTTGCGATCCGATGGCAGGGCGTGGTTATGGCAAATGCCCGGTGAACGTCATCTGCCAGCCTGTGTAGTGCCAACAGTAAAATTCGGAGGCCGTGGTGTTATGTTGTGGTCGTGTGTTTCATGTAGGAGGCTTGCACCCCTTGTAGTTTTGTGTGGCACTATCACAGCACAGGCCTACACTGATGTTTTAAGCACCTTCTTGCTTCCCACTGTTGAAGAGCAATTCCGTCTTTCAACACGATCGAGCACCTATTCATAATGCACGGTCTGTGACGGAGTGGTTACACGATAGTAACATTCCTGTAAAGGACTGGCCTGCACAAATTCCTGACCTGAATCTTATAGAACACCTTTGGGATGTTTTGGAAGGCCGACTTCGTGACAGGCCTCAGCGACCGACATCGGTATCTCTCCTCAGTGCAGCTCTCCGTGACGAATGGGCTGCCATTCCCCAAGAAACCTTCCAGCACCGAAAGAACGTATACCTGCGACAGTGGGAGCTGTCATCAAGGCTAACAGTGGGCCAACACCTTACTGGATTCCAGCATTACCGATGGAGGGCGCCACGAACTTGTAAGTCATTCTCAGCCAGGTGTGCGGATACATTTGATCACATAGTTCATGTCGACAATTCAGAGGGGTTCAAAAAAATGTATCCACTGTTTAAAAGTCCATAACTTGCCAACTAATTGACATAGTTCTCATTTTTGGTGAAAGTGTAGCTTAAAGTCCAACTTAAAGATACCACTGTAGGTGTTCGAAATGGTCACCATTAACATCGACACACAGACGACGACGCCGAATTCCAGCACGAACTACTGACTGCAACGTGTTCTGTTGGATATGTGCACATGAATGTACGATGGATTCTCGAAGTTCAGCCAATGTGCCTGGCTTTTGTCGATAAACGACGTCCTTTAATGTTCCCCACAGGTAAAACTCCAAAGGAGTTAGGTCTGGGGAACATGGTGGATACTCCACAACACCTCTACGGCCTACGTATCTTCCTGGTAGATTTTCGTCGAGATACGCCCTAACACGATTTTGGTAGTCGGCGGGGGCACCATCTTGTTGAAAGTAAATTCTCCGTCTCCATACAAGTCTCGGACGGCAGGTAAAATGGATGCCTGAAGCTTCTGAAGGTACACCTCACCGGCAACTGTGCCGTCAAACAAGAATGGCCCAATCAAGCCCCGGTAAGACGCCCAACACCACACATTTACTCCTGGCAAATTCACGGCTCTGTCTACATGGACGTTCGGATTTTCGGCGGCCCAGTAGATATTAGTAAACGACTCGCAGTACTCCATTGTACGATCTCGGTCGTCGTCGTTCATTGCGTGTAGCAATCGTGGGATGTAGCACTTCCACTTTGCTGTCTTCAAAATTCGCTGAACACTTGAGCGACTCACTCCAGTTTCACGCGCACACTGTCTCACGGACTTCTGCGGTGAGCGAGTGAATTGTTGTAAAATACGACGGGAGTTAGCTGGACTTGTTACTGTTACAGGTCGTCCAGATCGTTGTTTGAGTACATCTTTAACACAGCCTTCGGCTTCAAATTTGTCTCGAATGCGACGAACCGTTAAACTTGTCGGTGGCTCTGTTTGATACTCATTTCTCCATTGCCGTTGAACCTCATTAATGGCTCTGAGCACTATGGGACTTAACATCTGTGGTCATCAGTCCCCTAGAACTTAGAACTACTTAAACCTAACTAACCTAAGGACAGCACACACATCCATGCCCGAGGCAGGATTCGAACCTGCGACCGTAGCAGTCGTGCGGTTCCGGACTGAGCGCCTAGAACCGCTAGACCACCGCGGCCGGCGAACCTCATTAATGTTTTCGTACTTATAATACCACTTCAAAACTGACTTCCATTCATCGAATGTAAGCCTTGCGCCAGCCATGTTCACTCGAGTAACTAGGAGCAACTAAGAACAAAACACTGACTATCTGGGGACTGTCATCTGAAAAAAAAGAAGAAAAAAAAAAACAAAGCAATACAACGCTCGTGCGGCGATTGCCGGAACTACAAACTATTACACTACCAAAGATGGGACAACTCCGTCAATTAGTTTGCCAGTTATGGACTTTTAAACAGTGGACACATTTTTTTGGACCCCTCTCTAGTGTCGATTGCTACAAGAAAGTATTTCGAGATTTGTCAGCCAGGGATTTTGAACTATCGGTAGTACTAGGTAGCCGGGAGGATTAAGGAAAAATCCCGGCAAGTAGGGGAGAGTTGGTCGGCCAGAGACACCCTGGATACACTGTGACGCATCCAGGGAAAACCAGCACAGCCAGTGCGGCAAACGATTAGTGTTAGGGTTGACGGAACCGTGCTGCACGCGGCAGGACATCCGCCGTCCGAGACGAGGGACGAGCCGCAGCATAAATTCCGCAAGGCTAGAGGCTTCCTTTCACGCAGGTTGTTGCTCCGTCCCGGCCAAAGCGCGCATCCTGTTTGCTGAACCCGCGCTGAGGCAACAAAGCTCCTCCACAGGCCGCGCAAGAAAGACGAGCCGCCCCCCTGCGTGTGTGAGGGGGGCGGGGTGGGGAGGGGGATGCTTCGGAAACAGGTTTCCCCCCACATCCGACCAGGTAGGCCGGCGGCAGGCGGCAGGCGGGTGCTTTCAGAGTATCCAGTGCGCCGCGCTCTCCGCTGTAAAAATGTTTCCTGCCGCCTTCCCGTGCGGACGTGTTCCATATAACGGATGCGCCGACTCGTTCCGCCGGCTGGACATCTGCGTCTGCGCTTTACATACCTGCGTATCAAGTGTGTGGCGGAGGGTGCTTTCCATCGTGAACGGAGCCCCGCAGGGGCCAGTTTAGGGTCCACTCGTATTCCTACACAGCGTTTCTCAAAGACAGAGGGAGGACGTAATTTCGTTAAAGTATCCCCAGTGGCGGCTGCTGTGAAAGAGCACGTGAACACCCTAACTTTTGACACCTTGAGCATCTGTTGGTTACTTTTGTTCGAATGCTGTTACGCGTAATGTAGATGCAGGAATCTGAAACACACGGTACAAAATCTACAGCTCTGTGCTACATATTGCTCCTCTAGACTCGGTCAAACTTGGCATCAGGGTCGCGAGCACACCTTTACTCGTGCACGTTTTAAGGAGCTTCCGCGCATGCGCGACTGGCGTGACGTAATTGCCTTACGGGGACAAATACCATATGGATTTGGTAAACAATGTTCGCAATTCAGGGCATGCATTGCTAGCCCTTACCACACAACTAAAAGTTTACATCAATGCCACCAGGTGGAAGCACACTGCAGCAGACTTTTATTTCCATTCCCTTGCCATAAATTCCACTAGACAGTAGCAAACTCCACAGATATGCCAATTCACTCATTATATAGTAAAATTGGATCAGCCATTAGTATATGTTAGAGCTATACTGACAGAAAAACGTATTTTGTGGAATTCTGAATGAGATATAATACATAAAGTTTTGGATTTAGTCATACAGTAATCCATTTGAAGCGCAGGGAACCATAAAGCACACATGAAATGATAATTAAGTCAAGACCCTACGCTGGCGACGGGCGTTAATATACGTAACGGGGCAGTTGTAAATGTGTGCCCCGCTGCTATTCGATCAGATCAGATCAGGTCGGGATAAAAACGGAGGTGTTACACATTTCAGACTGTATCTGACCATTATATATAGTGATGATCTCGTCGCTGGGATTCCAGCAATTAGCTGCTCTTGGCCCAACCTAAAAAGTGGGTAACAAGCTTGTTGGTGGTGAGTAACAAGCGGTTTGGTATGGTCACTATCCCCAGCAAGCATATAATTACTGAGTTTATAAATTGAAAGGCCTTTCTCTACGCCGGTCTCTGTGGCCGAGCGGTTCTAGGCGCTTCAGTCCGGAAACGCGCTGCTGCTAAGGTCGCTGGTTCGAATACTGCGTCGGTCATGGATGTGTGTGATGTCCTTAGGTTAGTTCGGTTTAACTAGTTCTAAGTTTAAGGGACTGATGACCTCAGATGTTAAGTCCCATAGTGCTTAGAGTCATTTGAATAATTTTGTGCCTTTTCTAGACTTCAGTCAGAAAAACACGTTTCAGTTTTATTTATTTATTTATTTATTTATTTACTTATTGTTCCGTGGGACCACATTAAGGAGAAGTCTCCATGGTCATGGAACGAGTCAATACATGAAATTATAACACGATTGTAGAAACAGATAAATTGAAATATAAGAAACATATTCAGGCGACACGTCATTAGTTTAAATAAAGAAATCAAGAATGTAACACAGGAATTTGCTTAATTTTTTAGCTCTTCCAGGAGCTCCTCGACAGAATAGAAGGAGTGAGCCATGAGGAAACTCTTCAGTTTGGACTTAAAAGAGTTTTGGCTACTGCTAAGATTTTTGAGTTCTTGTGGTAGCTTATTGAAAATGGATGCAGCAGAATACTGCACTCCTTTCTGCACAAGAGTCAAGGAAGTGCATTCCACATGCAGATTTGATTTCTGCCTAGTATTAACTGAGTGAAAGCTGCTAACTCTTGGGAATAAGCTAATATTGCTAACAGCAAACGACATTAAAGAAAATATATACTGTGAGGGCAATGTCAGAATTCCCAGACTATTGAATAGGGGTCGACAAGAGGTTCTAGAACTTACACCACACATAGCTCGAACAGCCCGTTTTTGAGCCAAAAATACCCTTTTTGAATCAGAAGAATAATACCATATGACATAAGCGTATGAAAATATGCGAAGTAGACTACTTTTCGTGTTGAAATGTCACTTATTTCAGATACTGTTCTAATGGTAAATAAAGCGGCATTTAGTTTCTGAACAAGATCCTGAACATGGGCTTTCCACAACAGCTTACTATCTATCCGTACGCCTAGGAACTTGAACTGTTCCGTCTCGCTTATAACACGCCCATTCTGTCTGATTAAAATATCAGTTCTTGTTGAATTGTGAGTTAGAAACTGTAAAAACTGAGTCTTACTGTGATTTAGCATCAAATTATTTTCCACAAGCCACGAACTTATTTCATGAACTACATTATTTGTTACTGTTTCAATATTACACGCAAGATCCTTCACTACCAAGCTGGTTTCATCAGCAAACAGAAATATTTTTGAATCACCTGTAATACTAGAAGGCATATCATTTATATAAATAAGAAACAGCAGTGGCCCCAGCACCGATCCTTGGGGTACGCCCCATTTAACAGTGCCCGATTGGGACTGAACATCATTACCACTCTCAATATCGCGGAGAATTACCTTCTGCTTTCTGTTGTTAAAGTAAGAGGCGAACCAATTGTAAGCTACTCCCCTTACTGCATAATGTTCCAACTTCTGCAGTAATATTTTGTGGTCAACACAGTCAAAAGCCTTCGTTAAATCAAAGAAAACACCTAACGTTCGCAACCTTTTATTTAATCCGTCCAAAACCTCACAGAGAAAAGAGACTATAGCATTTTCAGTTGTTAAGCCATTTCTAAAACCAAACTGTACATTTGACAGCAAATTATGTGAATTTAAATGCTGCAGTAACCTTGTTGTATATACAACCCTCTCGATAACTTTAGCAAACACCGATGGCATAGAAATAGGTCTATAATTATCAACATTATCCTTGTCTCCCTTTTCATAAAGTGGCTTCACTACCGAGTACTTTAATCGGTCAGGAAACCGACCACTCCTAAAGGAAAAGTTACAGATATGGCTAAGTACTGGGCTAACATACATGGAACAATACTTCAGTATTCTGCTAGATACCCCGTCATATCCATGAGAGTTCTTGGTCTTTAGTGATTTAATTATTAACTCAATCTCACTCTTGTCAGTTTATAAAACGAATGTTCAACATGTGCTTTTAAATATCAACCAAGAGACTATGGAGTCGAAGTGGCTCGAAAGCCGGTTAAAAAAAAAATCCGTGCGCACCAACAACCTCACAGAATGAGTCAGAATTTTTATCGTGAATTTTTGAGAATGCAGGGTCAAACCTTATGCGTCCGGACAACGAATATATGCTAAACAAATAAAGAACGTTCCTTGCGCTAAAAGTCGTCCCATCAGATGAGGAGTGGCTTTTGTTATTGCTGCAACGATGACTAAGCGTATAAAGTGTTCGACGAGCGGTGACGTGTAATGTCGTTACGCATTGGAAAGGCCCGTCCCACACGCTAATGCGATGCGCTGATTCTGAGGATATGACACATTGAACCAATATCGGCAGTGAACGTGGTAGAAACTGGAAGGGAAAGCTGCCGTGTCGTTTGCAAGTAAGAGGCGAGTGAACGTGTGCCGAAGGATTGTAGTGCAACAGGAAATAAGTGGGAAATATTGAGGAACTACTGGAAGGAATAGCAGATCGATGGAAGTTGATGTGTGTGCATCAGTTGTACTGTTTGGTAATGGCTTCTTTAGTGAATATAATAGTAAGGATGAATATGGATTAGGGTTAGAAAGAGCAATGGCGGCAGTGGTGGTGGTGGTGGTGTCTCGGACCACGTTAGCAAGTTACGAACGTCATCTATCCAACCAATTTCAGGGTGAACCGGAGCTCCTCCAAAAAAAAATTCTGACATCCTGCGCCATGTTCCGATGTAACGTGTAACCTCCCCGTGAAAATTTGAAAGTCAATGATTATAAAAGAATGTGCCAGATGTTGTCTTCGCACAAAACTGAATAATAAAAATGTGCCAAAATGTAAACTCCCCACAAAATTAACGTTAAGAAATGAAGATTGTTCATTAAACCCACAATAATGTTAATTAAATTATGCAGCATGAACTGAATGTAACAGCTGAACAGCAATAATTAAACCTGATAAATTTTATAGGCACAGCAGCGCTGACCTACGGCCCTGTGAAATAATCAAACCTGATAAATTCTTACCTCAGTAAAACTGTATGTCTATCTGCTCTTATTTTTGGCACAGCTTCGTGCAGTGCTGGCGTATATTTAATTCTGATTCTTGGGGGAAATGCATAGGAAATATTCTTTGAATTGAAATGAATCTTTTTCTTCAAAAGGGTGGAAAAATTCTTTAAATTGAAATGATTACTTTTCTTTAAAAGATTTACTTTATAAAAAAATTATTGTTGGGGCAATTCTTGAACAAATTAATTACAATTAACATATGTTATTAGCTGAGCGCAATGCTCCTTCATTACCTTCTATAATAAAATACCTCGTCCCGAACCGTGACCAGAGACGGAGGGAGAGCACGCCGCCGACCCATGTCGACGCCCGCTCAGTACAACCGTCCACTCGCTACAACTACTGCCGTCTTCCGCGCGCTACTACTCTCCAACTGAACTCGCGCGCGGTCAAGCGCAGACTAGCAACGATAAATAACTCTCTGGTCAGAGATTCTGTCATACCTCGCCATCGCTGGTAATGAATACATATGAAACGTACGCGTTTCACCGAGTATTTTGATATAAGGGACCCTAGGTCTCCGGTATCTCGCTGCTGAGTAATTATGTAATTGTGATTTACTTGGTATGTTGCCTCAATTATCTTTGTGTCTTTGAAAATATCATCAAAACAGTGAGGAAGCCTTTAATGTACAACTCAAAACACAGGAGAATGGAACAACCCTCGGATACGAAAGTACCTTCGCTACGGGACCACCACAGTATAGCTTCGTTGTGCCACTCTTCCACTGCATTCAGTGAACCCGTACAAGAACTTCATATTGGTGCTCGTCATCAGTAAACATATCTACACCCCTCTGCATCATTCTTAACGTACAGCTACAGCTGACATTGTTCGAAGAGTAAAGTGTAAACAGTAAGGACCAAAGGTGAAAAGAACAAATCTATTTCCAGACAAGACGATGTCTTCAAATGGCTCTAAGCACTATGGGACTTAACATCAGAGGTCATCAGTTCCCTAGACTCAGAACTACTTAAACCTAACTAACCTAAGGACATCACACATGTCCGAGGCAGGATTCGAACCTGCGACCGTAGCAGCAGCGCGGTTCCGGACTGAAGCGCCTAGAACCGCTCGGCCACACCGGCCGGCGACGATATCTGTACAGATACTTTCAGTGCAATGCAGAGTTAAATAGGAGTGAAAAGTCCGACTCGTAACGACCCACTGGAGACCACAAGTCACTTATACCAAAATACTCAGAAAATATTCCTGAACAACTTTCAAAATTTTATCGCAAATTCGGTTTCACCGTCTATACAGTGGCAATAAATCTCTCTCTCTCTCCCTCTCTCTCTCTCTCTCTCTCTCTCTCTCTCTCTCTCTCTCTCACACACACACACACACACACACACACACACATACACACACACAGCAGCAGCGCAACCACCACAATCACCACCACTTCAGGAGTCTTAAATCTATGGTACAATACTTTAAACATTACATCATTATCTGCAGAGTTGAGAAAAAAGGTCGAACGTGTGTTCATATACTGCCTCATCATTTGTTGCTAAGAAATCCTCACACAAGTGGATAATTGTTCCACACACCTCATTAAACCAACGTTTAATGACGATTTGATTTTTGTCATCACAGAGGACAGCCGACGAAGGTCTGGCCAGTGTGTTCCTGTACGGACTGCACTGACATGGGTGTGGCTTCCTCGTTTGTAATCCGAAGGTGTAATCGGTTGTTGAAGTGGAGGCGGAAGACTGGCAAGGGGTCTGCCTTGGTAGCTGTATGGTCACTGCGGTGATTGCCAAGCGAGAGGGCCTGGTTTCGACTCTTGGCGGAGTCGGAGATTTTTACCACTCGGCGACTGGGTGTTGTGTTGTCCTTACTTTCATGTATACATGACACATTGCTGTTGAGATGGCTGAATGGGCACGACTCGAAAGCCACTAAGTTGGAGAAAAAACATTGTCATTTTTAGCAAACAGAACACAGCATGTTGTTATCAATGGAGTGACGTCTACAGACGTTAAAGTAACGTCTGGCGTGCCACAGGGGAGTGTTATGGGACCATTGCTTTTCACAATATATATAAATGACCTAGTAGATAGTGTCGGAAGTTCCATGCGGCTTTTCGCGGATGATGCTGTAGTGTACAGAGAAGTTGCAGCATTAGAAAATTATAGCGAAATGCAGGAAGATCTGCAGCAGATAGGCACTTGGTGCAGGGAGTGGCAACTGACCCTTAAGATAGACAAATGTAATGTATTGCGAATACATAGAAAGAAGGATCCCTTATTGTATGATTATATGATAGCGGAACAAACACTGGTAGCAGTTATTTCTGTAAAATATCTGGGAGTATGCTTATGGAACGATTTGAAGTGGAATGATCATATTGTTGGTAAGGCGGTTACCAGGTTGAGATTCATTGGGAGAGTCCTTAGAAAATGTAGTCCGTCAACAAAGGAGGTGGGTTACAAAACACCCGTTCGACCTATACTTGAGTATTGCTCATCAGTGTGGGATCCGTACCAGATCGGGATGACGGAGGAGATAGAGAAGATCCAAAGAAGAGCGGCGCGTTTCGTCACATGGTTATTTGGTAACCGTGATAGCGTTACGGAGATGTTTAGCAAACTCAATTGGCAGACTCTGCAAGAGAGGCGCTCTGCATCGCGGTGTAGCTTGCTCGCCAGGTCTCGAGAGGGTGCGTTTCTGGATGAGGTATCGAATATATTGCTTCCCCCTACTTATACCTACCGAGGAGATCACGAATGTAAAGTTAGAGAGATTCGAGCGCGCACGGAGGCTTTCCGACAATCGCTCTTCCCGCGAACCATACGCGACTGGAACAGAAAAGGGAGGTAATTACAGTGGCGCGTAGGGTGCCCTCCGCCACACACCGTTGGGTGGCTTGCGGAGTATAAATGTAGATGTAGAAGTTCCTTGATCTACGGCAGTAATGGAACGTTCCGTGCATGTTTTTATACGTTTCCATCACTACTAGTAAACGAAAAGATAAAACTGTGATACAATCCAACGGCTGCTAGCTCCAGTACAGGAACTGTTTTAATGTTGAGATGAGTCATCTGTTTCTGCCCCTTCATAACTTTTTACTGTATCAGCTAAAGGTCTACCTACACCTGTGACGTATATCGTATAGTGATAATCTGCAATACAGGGAAGTGCGCCGTTACCGTACCGAATCTGGAAACAATTGGCATCGGTTTGCAATTCCAGTTCAGGCAAATAGTGGGCTGTTTCTTCGTCTCAGAAACAACCCCAGAAACAGAGCAAAATTTGCACGATTAGGGATGTACGTTAACGGGTTTCCTCCTAACGCGATAACCTAGCGACAAGAAAGGAGTCAATCACAAAAATATAGTAGAGCGAGTGTCCACTATTTGTGAGCGCCGGAAAGAAGGAATTATTCTATAAATAAAAGACGCAGTAAAACAGCTGTAAGCATGATGTATTTACGAAGTTAATCTGCACTCTGTTTTGGCAATAGTGCCGTAGGTACAAATTGTTTCTCTCGTAAAGACACGTGTTCGTGAAGAGTGCAATAATTTGTTCTCGTAAGTATTGCTCGTCTTGCATTCTCCGATAAATGTCAAGGGAACTTGCGGTTTCTCCTTGAAATTTTCCTCGAACAAACCGGCCCAGCGGTTAACACACTAGGTTCGTATTCAGAACAAGTAGGATACGAAATCTGCCTCAACAATCACCATTTACGTAGGATTTTCATGTCATATTCATCATCACGTGTCGCTTACAAGCCCAGAAAATCACACACCAACTTAAAGAATTGCTTGTTCCAGTTTCTGAAACATCCTGTTCGTTTTTTTAAACACCCTGTTGGAGTAGGTTGTTTTCTATGTCGCCCCCACCAACGCAGTCTTGATTTGTCGCTGGAGCATTGCGTCAGTGCTATTTTCTCCGTTACAGCTGTGGGCACAATATGTATAAATGATCTAGTTTCTAGTAGATAACACCGTCTGGTGGTAACGCCAGAAGACTGTAGCGAAATACAGGAAAATATGCTGAGGATCAACGATTGGTGGAGGGACTGACAAATTATCTCTAAACCCCAAACGAATGAAACATATTACGCGTTAATAAACGCAGAGCTCCACTACTGTCCGATTTCGTTTACAGTGTTGGCGACAAATCACTGGAAACAGTTAACTACTGTAAAATAAGTAGGCGTCACCATTCGGAGCAACCTAAGACTGAATGGACATATGCCACGGAGATACTCAACAAACCCCAGTGGTAGCCACTACAAAGGATTACGAAAGTGGTTAGTTACTGTTGTACGAGGTGCATTCAAGTTCTAAGGCCTCCAATTTTTTTCTAATTAACTACTCACCCGGAATCGATGAAACTGGCGTTACTTCTCGACGTAATCGCCCTGCAGACGTACACATTTTTCACAACGCTGACGCCATGATTCCGTGGCAGCGGCGAAGGCTTCTTTAGGAGTCTGTTTTGACCACTGGAAAATCGCTGAGGCAATAGCAGCACGGCTGGTGAATGTGCGGCCACGGAGAGTGTCTTTCATTGTTGGGAAAAGCCAAAAGTCACTAGGAGCCAGGTCAGGTGAGTAGGGAGCATGAGGAATCACTTCAAAGTTGTTATCACGAAGAAACTGTTGCGTAACGTTAGCTCGATGTGCGGGTGCGTTGTCTTGGTGAAACAGCACACGCGCAGCCCTTCCCGGACGTTTTTGTTGCAGTGCAGGAAGGAATTTGTTCTTCAAAAAATTGTCGTAGGATGCATTTGTTACCGTAGTGCCCTTTGGAACGCTATGGGTAAGGATTACGCCCTCGCTGTCGCAGAACATGGACACCATCATTTTTTCAGCACTGGCGGTTACCCGAAATTTTTTTGGTGGCGGTGAATCTGTGTGCTTTCATTGAGCTGACTGGTGCTTTGTTTCTGGATTGAAAAATGGCATCCACGTCTCATCCATTGTCACAACCGACGAAAAGAAAGTCCCATTCGTGCTGTCGTTGCGCGTCAACATTGCTCGGTAACATGCCACACGGGCAGCCGTGTGGTCGTCCGTCAGCATTCGTGGCACCCACCTGGATGACACTTTTCGCATTTTCAGGTCTTCATGCAGGATTGTGTGCACAGAACCCTCAGAAATGCCAACTCTGGAGGCGATCTGTTCTACAGTCATTCGGCGATCTCCCAAAACAATTCTCTCCACTTTCTCGATCATGTCGTCAGACCGGCTTGTGCGAGCCCGAGGTTGTTTCGGTTTGTTGCCCACGAGAGCGGTATTCTGACACCAGCCCCCCTCCCCCTCCCCCCCCCCACCCCAATACCATATCCAAGTAACAACATTTCTGAGGATGACACGATGGTCTGTCGGTCTCGACTGGTCCAACAGGTCCAAAACGCAGAACTTTGCTTTTAAAATTAATAAATAAACATCACTTATGGCGACTGTCAGCCTGTTTCCTTCACGAAAGCACCCAAATTCCGTCATCATCTTTGTCAAGCTGAGATAATGTTTTCAAGTGTAATCGCCTCAACGTTAGCTACCCTTTAAACTCTGATTTTTCTCTTTTTATCTCTGGTGCAAGATTCCACTTACGTCCTGCCACCGTATCAATTTAAGAGTGAAATGGCTCTGAGCGCTATGGGACTCAACTGCTGTGGTCATCAGTCCCCTAGAACTTAGAACTACTTAAACCTAACTAACCTAAGGACATCACACACACCCATGCCCGAGGTAGGATTCGAACCTGCGACCGTAGCAGCAGCGCGGCTCCGGACTGGAGCGCCTAGAACCGCACGGCCACCGCGGCCGGCTTCAAGAGTGAAACTGGTTTCTAACTCAAATAGACGCAATCAGTGGAAGTGTCTGTGTGTGTATGTATGTGTGTGTGTGTGTGTGTGTGTGTGTGCACGTGTCTCGGAGGGTATCTGTCTGCCAGTTTGGCTGCCCTGTGCAGCTCTGCGCACAAGTTGCCCCTTTTGACCCTCCACTCGTCGCGCCGCTAGCAGCGCACAGTGCCGTAATTGCTTTTCAATTTATTCCTGTCGTCCTTTCATTACGCTGACCGGGCTTGGTGTAAAGCGACGCGGCGCATCTTAGAGAGCTGCCGAGGACTGGCAATCAATGGGCAAGAGCGGCGCCGCTGCATCTCTCGCATAAATTGGTCCTCGTATTATGCGAGGGGCGACGTGTAGTCCCGGGGGCAGTCGCGTTGCCAGGCAACGCCGGATGGGAGAGGGGAAAAAACACGGCGCCGCGCCTGGCCCTCGCCGGCTCGGCCGAAGCCCAATCCAGCGGGCGGACCGGAGCGGCTTCTGCCCGGCGCTGCGTTTTTGTTTCACCGGGTCAGCGATGCCTCACGGAAGCGGCGGATGGCGCACTTCCTCATTTGGACATCCTCAGTCTAGTTTCTTTGTTCCTACTCTGTATAAGCAAGCCGCCTCCAGCTCGCACTCCCCCCTTGATATTCTGCAGATTTCAAACGGGAGAAGAAAGGGTAAGTAGCTGTCATATTTCTGCTACGCGTGATAACAAAACAAAAGAACGTGCTATATATTACCGGAGCTTACACGTCATTTCCTCGCGGCTTTTATCAGGACGCGTGAAATAATCCTAATGCGCATGTTCTCAACATCAAACCGGTCCTGTCACGTGATTTTGGGACACCACTGCTTCTCTAGAATTTGCGATAATAGCGGAACTTTAAGATTACACATATACGTCTTGTTTCATATACGTTTCTGCGCGTTTGAGTTCCAGTAACAGTTGTGATGCAGTATTGTCGTTGCTACATAAGTATGTGTAAGGAGGATCAGTTACTTTTCCTTGGAGTGTGCAACAAATGTATAATTGCAAACGTCATACTGATATGAGGTACATCATATGTTGAAAAATATCGATACGCAATATTACAAAGTCTTGTACTGTAGAGATAATTCCTGTAACTTTATGGCCATGTGTTTGCGAGACAAGATCTAGATAAATTTACAAGTGTGTCTGATTAAACTGCCAGTCAGTGTGTACATATTGGTGCTATGTTCATTTGCAGATACAATTTATACATAAGTCTGATTAATTTCCTCCAATTTATGCAGGTTCTCAAACACGTATGTGTGTACGTATTTGTGCAAGACACGCTATCCTATACAGCGTCACTGTAAAGTAGTTAGTTAAAACAGGTTCTATAATATGAGGCAGTGCAAAAGAAAAAATGGCTTGTTGGCTGTCACTTGTTTTGCTAATCCAAAATTCGAGTATCGACATTGTATTTTTGTTTGTTGTGAATAGTAAATGGTTTTACTTTCCTGATGAGACGGTAAAAAAAGTTACAGATATTTTACTTGTCTATAAAAAGCAGAAGGGTGAGTAAACAAAAAAGGAAGATAATAATGGATAAGACCGTGGTGCAAATCCGTTACCGTACTTACTGTGACAATTGCATGGTTCTAAACGCGTTGTTTTTTCGTGACACTTCTGTGCCGTCTACAGTGCCATTGCAACATAATTAATTAGAAGAGAGATTCGACAATATGAATAAGTGCAATAGAAAACGTAAAAAAAGAAGTTGGCTGTCACTTCTTGTCCCGTTATAGAAAACAACATGAATAAAATGGAATCTAAGTTGTGATAATATGGCGAAAAAGCACAGAATCGTTACTATTCACATCTTTAAGCCTACTTCAGACCCTACTATCAAATTGTTAAGATGTCTATAAAGAGCGTATACATTTAAGTTTAACGGCACCTCCGAAGGTGAACTATCTGTAGTAGCAAGATAATAACACTCAAAATACGCTAAACGCTAGACGTGCTAAAATGAGGAGTCTCAAAATCACCTGACTTGAGCTTCAGGAGATGCCGAATGCTCCGTCCACAAAAAAATGGTGCAAATGGCTCTGAGCAATATGGGACTCAACATCTTAGGTCATAAGTCCCCTAGAACTTAGAACTACTTAAACCTAACCAACCTAAGGACATCACACACACCCATGCCCGAGGCAGGATTCGAACCTGCGACCGTAGCAGTCCCGCGGCTCCGGACTGCAGCGCCAGAACCGCTAGACCACCGCGGCCGGCGCTCCGTCCACAGATATTTATGTTCTATGCTATGATTAAGTAGAGAATTGCATGGTTTCACGAGGGTGAGAAGTTGGGTGAGAAATGATGTGAAACTATTCAGAATTTGAATTATCCCAAAGCAGCTTTGCTGCCTGGCGAGAGCCATTTCATCTCAATGTACAAATCTTCAATCAGCAACAACGGTTTAAAGTATATTCTGCTATTTCCGCAGATTCTGTGTAATCACTGCTTTATTGTATAACAGCCGCACTGCCTGCCTTGTTCTGGCTACGTCCATACTGGTTGCCTTCCAGTCGAGTACTGGCGCGCGATTATCGCTGCGGATATCGACGTGTGTGCACACTGTAACGATTTGTGGCGCTGATTGCGAGAACAAGCGCGGTTGCTAGTCGCTCGTGTGCATCCAGCCTTACGCCCCTAAACTAACAGGCACAGTCTCCAAATGGACGTTGCTTTTTAATCTACTAAGACTACAAAAAAATTTAGCCATTGTCTGGCATTAAAAGTTGAATGAAAACAGCAAATACAGTTGGACAGTTAACAGAAACAGCTTTCGATCCAGTGGTCAATTTAAAGACAATACTGAGAAATACGGTAGAAACTGTACACAATTCGTAATAAAGTCAGGCGATGGCTCACTGGAAAAGTAAACGACAGTACCGTTACAGTGTTATTGGCTACATTGTTTCTTGTCGCAACCTACCGCCATTATTCTGACAGTTTCTTGGAGTCCGTAAATTGCAGACACGTTTCTCGTGCTGGCTACACTGTACGAATGCTTGTAGCGAGTTAGAATTCACCTTTTAATCGTAAGTGACGGAATACTACCAGTGATGTGCAACAACGGATGTGACCGATGTGTGTGGGAATGTGGAAGTCAGAGCCATGTACGCCATAGAGAGGCTTTGGTACCACCTTCTGCTGGGTGTTAGATTGTAAATTGCGGATCTAATGGGAGGAGGTTCCGTAATGGAGATGGGGTGGGGGGTTCATGACGCATCCTGTCAAAAAGAAGAGAAAGTACTGTACTAAACACCGATGTAAACAAATTGTTACGACTTTAAATATTTTTTATTTTCACTATTGTTAATAATTATAGGCATCTGTGGCACGTAAGTGTGTGTGACGGGGGGGGGGGGGAGACCAGAGTAGAAGACAGTGACCTTCCTCCTCCCCTCCCCCGGCCCCCCTCTCTCTCTGTCTCTCTCTCCCCCCTCCCCCTCCCCCCCTCCCTCCCTCACTCTCTCCCCTCCCTCTCTTTCTCCCCTCCCTCTCTCTCTCCCCTCCCTCTCTACCTCCACAATAATCGAACCCTCGATCCGCGTCTGTAGACATAAGAGCGCACAAAAGTAGAACCTAGAGCCCCCCAGGCCAGCATTTGCATAGAGACCATCACAAAAATTTCTGCTGTCACCTCTGCGAGAGCGGTTCTAGGCGCTTCAGTCCGGAGCCGCGCTGCTGCTACGGTCGCAGGTTCGAATACTGCCTCGGGCATGGGTGTGTGTGATGTCCTTAGGTTAGTTAGGTTTAAGTAGTTCTAAGTTCTAGGGGACTTATGACCTAAGATGTTGAGTCCCATAGTGCTCAGAGCCATTTGAACCATTTTTCTGCGTGACCTTCAAGCGGCGCAGATGTGTTGGGCTTGGGGAACCCCAGAGTGGAACGTTAGTAATGATATAATGAGTCATCTACAAGAACCTCGATACCTTTCTATTTATGAGTGCTTTGCTTGTTAAGTATCCAGTAGAGTTGCTTAAGCCTCGCGTGTGGTGGGTTGACGACAAATTATTTGCCCCCCCCCCCCCCTCCCTCCCTCCCCCCTCCCCAAGTCCATTTCCACTCAGACACCGGATTACCTGTATTTCTCACGAAATCGTATTGGTAGTGTGTAGTGTGACTCGTCTTTAGTCTTGATGATGCAATTGTTGCGGTCTGAGCGTGAACAGAACTGGCTCGTGGCTCTGGCTCTGGCTCTGAGCTCTATGGGACTTAACTTCTGAGGTCATCAGTCCCCTAGAACTTAGAACTGGTTAAACCTGACTAACCTAAGGACATCACACACATCCATGCCCGAGGCAGGATTCGAACCTGCGACCGTAGCAGCAGTGTGGTTCCAGACTAAAGCGCCTAGAACCGCTCGGTCACACAGGCCGGCAGAACTGCCTCGTACTTCACGATATTTACTGTAAAACACACTCCTTCAGACATAATAGCTATCTGAAGGACGTTTGGATAGTAAAACGTATTCTGCCTTTAGCTAGGAAGTTGCTTTGAATACCAGTGTTTTATCAGGTTTTACGTGATGTCCTCGTATCTGTGGACTGACTTGCCAAGGCAGTTATGCGGGGCCTTCAGTTTAAGGCTGGCTACCGTTATTTAGACAGTTTTACGAGTGTAGTAAAACGTTCAGTTCTCAGACTTTCGCCCCACTAAAAGAGAAAAAACCACCCGACCACACTACACACACTGTTTGAGTCCATCGAGTATACATCTGCGTACAGATATCTGTGTATACAGTGCATGGCAGAGGATGTTCCCACCACGAAGAGTGTCCATAGAGTCGGAATGCTCATATGATACAGCGTTGCCCGAATCAGCTTCACAACTGATTTGGCGAGATACCTAGGCTTAGTAATAATAGACAACACACTCGCCCGGCAATCGTTTGCCACAACCAGAACGAGAAAATTGGTATTTTGTAAAATAACACACAGTAATAATAAAAATAATAACTCCTTAATACCGTTGTATGTCTGTCTGTGTTTGAACGCGCTAATCTCCCAAAGCACTAGACGAATTTTCGTGGGATTTTCGCAAGTAACTTGGAACACCGTATCTCGGATCACAGGAAAAAATGATACCGTGATTTAAAGTTTTACTGAAACATTATTGTCTGTTTCTATGTTTATCTGTACACGCTATTCTCCAAAACTACTAGACGTATTTTTAAGGGATATCGACTAGTAACTTTTCAGTGTACCTAAGGGTGCTGTGTAGGGTATATTTAATCAAAATCGAATCACGGAAAAAAAGGTATTCATACATATTATGTATGTATGTATGTATGTAAGTATGAATGTTCCTCATCTTCTCCGAAACCATTGGACCCATTTCAGCCAAAGTTGGTACACATATCAGTTACTATCTGGAAAGAATCGCAGTGGGGGTGAATGGGTGAAAACCACCTGCCTGTCAAAGGCGTGGGGGTGGGGGTGAAAAAGAAATGTAGGGGGATGTGCGATTACGCAGATTTTATTTCAGCCTTTACGAAATTTCTTCTTGCTGACAACCTCCCGCCCCTCCCCATAACACATTTTTGCAGACAATGTTCACATTAGCCACTGAACGTACCTGCAAAATCATGTGTTTATTTCACACTTCCACAATATTTGTTGCATAATATATACGTTGCTTCATGTATAGCTACTAAGTGCACTATCCAGTATTTGAGAACGAGAGCGCTTAGTGACTTGCAAAGAACTTGAAAAAAATAAAATAAAATAAACCTCCTTTTCGTGTAGATTCAGAGCGGCGGTGCGTCTGAAGCAGAAACAGCGTGATTTCAACTATGGGTGTTGCGAATGTGACCTTCACTGCAGAGGCGTCAAAACGAGGGGTGAATGTGGGTAACAGAGGCTGTGACGATCTTTCCATCGTGCGACACGTGAGCGGTGGCCTTGAGCAGAATTGTTGAGGATTTTGGTGCCGATGTGAAGTCATTAACCACCTTATGACTCACGTAAAATTCTGAGCTGTGGCCGTTTTTCCGCATGTATCGACACCTTGTTGTCTGAAGCGTGGAGCGTGAAGTCGCAGGGCGCCAAGCTTTTGCACCATTACCTTTCAGCCAAATGTCAAGCTTAATGGGTCACAGTGGGAGACAGTTTCGGGGTTTCGAAAAAGTGATCCTTTAACCGCTACGGTAGCACGTTCGAATCCTGCCTCGGGCATGGATGTGTGTGATGTCCTTAGGTTACTTAGGTTTAAGTAGTTCTTAGTTCTAGGGGACTGATGACCTCAGAAGTTAAGTCCCATAGTGCTCAGAACCATTTGAACTATTTTTTGAAGAACATCCCTGAAAGTAGAAGTTTAACCGGCCTGAAGAGGGCCGCTGCAAAGACTATCGACACGTCGGTGTTAACATTGGTTTTAAGTGTAAAAATCACGCGGCCTCATTCCCAAAAGGATTTAATTAAATCACCTCGAAGTTGGCTCGAGTGGCCACTTCCGCAACAGCTATTTTAGCAATTCCTATTTTGTTCTCATTTTCAATATGACGAAGCGTGACCACGTGCATGCAGTCCGTAATGAAATGAAATGATCGTGTGGCATTGAGGCCGGGAGGCCCCATGTGGGGGAAGTTCGGCCGCCGTATTGCAAAAACCGAGCGAGGTGGCGCAGTGGTTAGACACTGGACTCGCATTCGGGAGGACGACGGTTCAATCCCGCGTCCGGCCATCCTGATTTAGGTTTTCCGTGATTTCCCTAAATCACTCCAGGCAAATGCCGGGATGGTTCCTCTGAAAGGGCACGGCCGACTTCCTTCCCCATCCTTCCGTAATCCGATGAGACCGATGACCACGCTGTCTGGTCTCCTTCCCCAAAACAACCAACCAACCGTATTGCAAGTCCTTTTTAGTTGACGCCACTTCGGCGACTTGCGAGTCAATGACGATGAAATGGTGAGGAGGGACACACATCACCCAGTCATCTCGAGGTAGATAATATCCCTTGACACCGCCGGGAATCGAACCCAGGACTCCGTGCGCGGTAAGCGACAACGCTACCGCAAGATCACGAGCTGACGATTGCAGTCTGTAAAATGGTATTGTTAACGTCGTGCAGCGCCGTAGCCATATCGCACGGGGCGGTCCAACAATTCTGTGTGCTGATTGGCCGGTACACGCGCCAGGTACGGCACACACCTGCGACGTACGTTCGCTCGCTCCTGCGCCGCTCGCGACTGGCTTAATGTCCGCCGCGCCGCAGATAAGAGTGACGGGGAAGGACGAAGAGGCGAGCTGCTTGTGCAACCGCCGCCAGATTACGCCGCTGTGGTCTCAGGTGTTATCTCAAGGCTGGCGGAGGACGCACGTGTGCGCTAACACTCGACCTGTGCCAACACCGGGTGCGCAAACGTTCGAATCAGCGACTGTTAGCGCCCACCGAACGAAGGCTGCGGCTCGCTCCCCCTCTCCTCGGCCTCTTCAGAAGAGACGAACCCGGATAATTGTTGGAGAGTCCAAGGACAAAATGTTGAAACCACGGAAATCTGCTCGTGCCATCTCTATAATCAGACACAGCATTAGACAGCGAGCGTGCTGAACGGCTCCCGCCGGCAGTACAAATATGACAGCCTGACATTGTCAGCTGTCGACGTGCTGCGTCTTCCGCTGCGCAAACCATTGTTCCTGCTAGGTCCCTCTGGGCCGTTGCAGTAGTAGACTGGTTGGTTAAAGTGGGCGTGCCTGACAACATGCGACGTAAGTAGTCGAAAGAGTGGTGTCAGCTAGACTGGATACAGACCTGTACCGTACGTGAATGTCAGAATTTTTACGTGCTTTTTGTAAGGGATGTCTCGAACCCTAATGAGCTCCCTGAAACATTCGTTTTTCGCTGATTGTTAAAAAATGGCTCTGAGCACTATGGGACTTAATTCCTGAGGTCATCAGTCCCCTAGAACTTACAAGGGAACCTCCCCATCGCACCCCCCTCAGATTTAGTTATAAGTTGGCACAGTGGATAGGCCTTGAAAAACTGAACACACATCAATCGAGAAAACAGGAAGGAGTTGTGTGGAACTATGAGAAAATGAGCAAAATATACAAAAATAGTAGTCCATGTGCAGCATAGGCAACATCAAGGAGAGCGTAGGTGCTGTAGCGCCGTGGTCCCGTGATTAGCGTGAGCAGCTCCGGAATGAGAGGTCCTTGGTTCAAGTCTTCCTTCGAATGAAAAATTTTCTTTCTTTATTTTCGCAAAGTTATGATCTGTCTGTTCGTTCACTGACGTCACTGTTCACTGTAATAAGTTTAGTGTCTGTGTTTTGCGACCGCACCGCAAAACCGTGCGATTAGTAGACGAAAGGATGTGCCTCTCCAATGGGAACCGAAAACATTTGATCGCAAGGTCATAGGTCAACCGATTCCTCCACAGAAAAACACGTCTGATATATTCTATACGACACTGGTGACGGCATGTGTGTCACATGACAGGAATTTGTTGTCGACCCACCCAACTTGTACACTTGGCGAATGGGTAAAAAGATTCTTCTACCTTGCCCGACTTAGGTTTTCTTGTGGATGTGATAATCACTCCCAAAACACTGATGAAAACATAATAGTTTGTCACATAAATTGAAAATAAAAAATTAAACTTTTCACTCGAGGGAAGACTTGAACCAAGGACCTCTCGTTCCGCAGCTACTCACACTAACCACGGGACCACGACGCTCTTGTGTTTGTGTTATCCTTGATGTTGCTTATCTTGCACATGGACTACTCAGTTTATATATTTTGCTCATTTTCTCATAGTTCCACACAACTCCTTCCTGTTTTCTCGATTGATCTGTGTTCAGTTTTTCAAGGCCTGTCCACTGTGCCAACTTGTAACTAAATCTGAGGGGGGGTGCGATGGGGAGGTTCTCTTGTTAGTACTGACTGCAGAAGTGTGTGGCTTCTGAGGAGCTGCTCATTCTTTTTAACTCCCTACGCACGGTAATGGTACTAGCTGGAGTGCTGATATCACTTTGGAATTCACGAGTGATTCCTTTCGCTGATTACATGCGAGTTTTTCCAACCACCCTTCAAAGCGCTTGACGGTCTCTGTCCATCACTACACAGGGTCTGCCTGGTTCTGGTTTACCTATAGGTGTTCCTTCGCGTTTCCCACCCACAACAGTCGACTCGGGCAGCTTAACGAAAGATCTTTTCAAAGATAATAACACAAAAAATCGAAGCCTCTCTGGACAGTCATCTCCCAGAACGACAAATGGGTTTCAGATCTGGAAGATCAACACTTACGGCAGTCAGGCTTCTTCTAAACAACATCGACGAAGCGCTACAAAAGAAACAAATATTCTACGCAGTGTTCATAGACTTTACGAAAGTCTTTGACCTACTGGAGAGAGATCTCATAGTCCGAAAACTGGAAAACACAATGGGAGAGGATAGCGTATGGGCAAGAATAATAAAGTCAATCATCGAATACAACTTAATCACAATATCAGACAACCTGTCTTTTTCGAACCCCATTCTGCAATCGAACGGAGTCTTTCAGGGTGACCCAATGAGCCCTTTGCTGTACATTCTTGCCACTGAAGAAGTACTCCGAATTGGAGAAAATGAAGAAGATACATACGTATATGCATACGCTGACGACATAGCCGTAGGTTCAACAGATATACAGAAGCTGCTGAGAATCATTGAGAAAATAGACAAATGGTGCAGTGAACACAAACTATACATAAACATAACAAAGACAGAAATGGTAATTTTCAGAAAAGGAGGCAAAACACCCAAGAATGCGGAAATCAGCATCAGAGGACAAAAAATAAAAATCTCATCAGACTTTAAATACCTAGGAGTGACATTGCAACCAACAGCCAAATGCTTCACAAAACATACAACAGAACGTGCAGCCCAAGCAATAATAGTAATACAGGACATCAAAAACATCCGCCTACTCAGTCTAGAAACAGCCATGAAATTATTCAACACAAAAATCTTGCCAATCCTGGTCTATGGGACGTAGGTTACATGGGACCACTTGACAGAAAAAAACTAGGAACACTAGAAAAGGTAAAATCGACCTATCTAAAATGAGCACTAGGTCTCTCAAAGACAACAAGATCTAGACTAGTGCACCTGCTAGCGAGAGAGACATTCCTAATTGAAGACATCAGAGTTCAATATATGATGACACACGCCAGGGCTTCCAGAAAGCAACTGAAGATCATGGAGGACAAACGAGAAAAAATATGGCCGGAGTTCTATGGCACCGAAGAAATGATGAACCGCTCATGGACAGCAACAAACATCGAACAGCGAAATGTTGTAACTAGACTTTCTATTCACGGCTTTCATCATCTAATCTGCAGAAACAAAACTTATCATGACCCAACCACATGTGTATGTGAACTGTGTAACGAAGCCTGTGAACGATATCTCATAGAACTGTGCAGTAAAAGAGTGAAATCGATAAATGAATATGCAAAAATGTAAATGTAAATGTAAAAAGTTAAACGCCGGCCAGAGTGGCCGAGCGGTTCTAGGCGCTGCAGTCTGGAACCGCGCGACCGCTATGATCGCAGGTTCGAATCCTGCCCCGGGAATGGACGTGTGTGATGTCCTTAGGTTAGTTAGGTTTAAGTAGTTTTAAGTTCTAGGGGACTGATGACCTCAGATGTTAAGTCCTATAGTGCTCAGAGCCATTTGAACCAGAGCCAAAATGTTAAACAAAGTAACTGTATATGGCTATTTGGCTGCAGTTTTATTAAATAAAAAAAAAGGTCCCTGATTGATTTGTTATTCAGTGACAGCCAGTGAGTAGTCCACGTTCGAACTCATTGAGCTCTATATATGAAGATAGTAACTGTTCTCGAAAGAACAGGTACCATTGATGACCGTGTAGCTTCTCTAGAATAAATGATTCAGTGCCTCAGATGGATAGAGCGTCTACCATGTAAACAGGAGATCACGGGTTCGAGTCCCGGTCGGGGCACACTTTTTCAGCAGTCCCCATCAAGGTATTTCAACAACACCTATCGGCAGCTGAGGGTTTCAATTAATTATCATTTATTCTAGAGAAGCTGCACGGTCATCAGTGGTATCTGTTCTTTCGAGAACAGTTACTATCTTCATATATAGTTAAATGGCTACCCGGCCATTGACCTTCGTCTGTGCGAGTGCGCACAGGTTGCCCGAACTCTTACGGGAATCGTCAACTTAAGTGGCCGCGATTAACGAGTGGATGGGCAAAGTATCTATTATGGAATATTACATATGTAGATTGTGGACAGTTGGAAATGTGGGTCTCACGGGAAGCGTGCAAGGGATAAGTCCCTGCAGTCGCACTATTCATCTGTGTCCTCAGTGGCTCAGATGGATAGAGCGTCTGCCATGTAAGCAGGAGATCCCGGGTTCGAGTCCCGGTCGGGGCACACATTTTCAGCTGTCCCTTATCAAGGTATTTCAACAACACCTATCGGCAGCTGAGGGTTTCAATTAATTATCATTTATTCTAGAGAAGCTGCACGGTCATCAGTGGTATCTGTTCTTTCGAGAACAGTTACTATCTTCATATATAGTTAAATGGCTACCCGGCCATTGACCTTCGTCTGTGCGAGTGCGCACAGGTTGCCCGAACTCTTACGGGAATCGTCAACTTAAGTGGCCGCGATTAACGAGTGGATGGGCAAAGTATCTATTATGGAATATTACATATGTAGATTGTGGACAGTTGGAAATGTGGGTCTCACGGGAAGCGTGCAAGGGATAAGTCCCTGCAGTCGCACTATTCATCTGTGTCCTTAGTGGCTCAGATGGATAGAGCGTCTGCCATGTAAGCAGGAGATCCCGGGTTCGAGTCCCGGTCGGGGCACACATTTTCAGCTGTCCCTTATCAAGGTATGTCAACAACACCTGTCGGCAGCTGAGGATTTCAATTAATTATCATTTAATTATGACTGATCTCTGCTGACCGACCTATTCTGCTATTACTGCTTCTGTAGTGACAACACAATAATCCCCCCCTCCCCCGCCTCATTTTATACTGGCGGTTCCGCCTCTCGTGACATATAGTGGTCAGTTTCGCATTGCGTAGGGGTGTCCGGATACTTTTGATCACTTAGCGTATTCACTCTAGTTGTTTTATGGAATTTTTTAGGCAAAAAAGCTTTTTATAAAAACAAACAGCTGCTATCAACCAAAAGCATAAATCTTCAGAACTGCAAAAGATTTTCATGAAAAAGCTATGTTTGGATCATAAAGAAATGAAAAGAATGAAACCAACCTTAGTGCTGGTAACCGAGACACTTTCGTTCATCGTGCAACTTGGTTCGCCTTAGATTGTTTTCCACTACTTTTAGGCGATCGCGTGTCTAATATTCGGCACTCGTCTGCTGATCATACGAACTGTCCAGGGATCAGGAAGGGCGTAGTGCTTATTGTATTGAGCGGACTGGTATGCGGAAGGGAAGAAGCAGCTCACTCCTGGTAAAGTAGTCCCCATTTGCCTTAACTAAAGCAC
The DNA here is from genome assembly GCF_023864275.1 of Schistocerca cancellata. Classification (NCBI taxonomy): domain Eukaryota; kingdom Metazoa; phylum Arthropoda; class Insecta; order Orthoptera; family Acrididae; genus Schistocerca; species Schistocerca cancellata. Next base: position 551,851,671 of record NC_064631.1, on the reverse strand, counting down.
TTATAGCGAAAGTGCAAATCTTCGCCCATCCATTTAAAACGCCCAAAAACGATACTTCTTACCGCGCTAGCCACATGCCCTGCTTGCGTAATGCTATTTTTACCCACCTTGTTGTACAGAAAAATATGGAATCTCACACTTTCTGCCATTACTCACAGATCCATCTTGTATAATCTTATCTCTCTGTGGCGTGGCCTTCCTTAATCATTGGCTTAGACAGTGTTGAAAATTATCTGGCCCTATCTGGCTGGGAATGCCGTCTGTCAGATCATTAAAATAATTCTAACGTCAGAAATCTTATAAGGTTGGTCGCTCAATTACAAACAGAAAAAGCAACAGTTGGTATATACTGTAGCTAAAAAGTATTATTATTTACTTGTCATCCTAGATAGGTGGCTATTTATTTTATTCGAACTAAGTTTAAAGGGAAATGGTTGATATCACAGATCACCAGAATAAAATATCACACTGAAACAGAGAATTCGTGCCATGAAGACCTTCGAAGACTTAAGACTTCATCCCCAACTGGTCCACGAATTTCTCCTATCTGGTATAACAGGGGGCGTACCTTTATGAATAGGAAGATAGGGCAAAGAGTGAATTATTGTAAACACTTCAGCTATAGGATATCATAGTTGCAAACGACAGCAAACCAAAGCCACCGACAACAGTTTACGTGTCTATGCTGACGTCACAAGTAAACTAAAAGGCAAAGAATATGGCAGTGACTTGCTAATGTGAAAAATGCCAATTTGCTTTGGGGTTCGATAATCTTAGGTCACGCTAGAAATGGCTTGACCGAACGAAGTTAGGCACTGGAACCGTATTCGAGAGGGAGTCAGTTCCAGTCCCCGTTCGGGACTCCAGATTTATTCGAACCTGCGACCGTAGCGGTCACGCGGTTCCAGACTGAAGCGCCTAGAACCGCACGGTCACACCGGCCGGCACTTCGTTGTCGACGGGACTTCAAACGCTAATATTATTTACTTGCCTCCTTTACAGCTAGTTGGGAAAAGGACAAATGAAGGAAAGGACATACGATCTCCAATAGTTACACGTAGTAAAACGCTCTTGCGTTTAAACCACCCTTTGGGTTGGCAATATCTTCACTAGATCTTCTCATGGTCACATGATGATCGTGTAGTAGATTACACGCGTTGTTGGTGCGAATGTTTTTGCGCACTAACACGTTTTTTTGTGTTTTTTTGGAAGCTCACAGTTTCGGCACGTGAAGAGGCAAGAAGATCAATAAGTCTGTTTTGTTTCACAGCTGTTTTTGAAGTTGCAAAATGACGAGGACTAGTACGTAATAGCTTAGAAGTCGTTTATTAAGACTGAAATAATTTAGGAATAGTTTGTATTGCATCAGCAACACAGTTTTTCCGTCTGTTCATGAACTTCTCACGTGTGTGTGCGAGTTTGTGGATGGGGTCGAAACAGGAGGAGCGGATGTCTTGCATTATTTTCGTGACTCATAACATCTTGTATTGTGGGTACGATGTATGCTACTTTCATATTAAGTTAGTGAAACACTGCTTAGAAACTCGCAAACAAAATGGAAAAGAGAAACATGAAAAATGTTAAGGCACGTACTGCGTGGCATTTGAATTGATGAACTTACTCTGGTGCATGACTGTTCATACATACGAAACTTCTGTTTTTCATGTGACTATAGTAACTGAATGATCGTACTCATCGTCGACGTCGTCAGCAACACACACACACACACACACACACACACACACACACACACACACACACACACACACGTTGGAGGCAGTCCAGAAACGTGCTCGGAAGCTGCGGCAGTTGCTTCAACTAGAAAGTTATGCACCAAGCCACACGAGGAAATAAAACATACGGAAACTGTAAATTGAACAGTACGATAACTACTTTTTTCGTATTTTATTTATCTCGCTCGAGTTTGCCGCAGACGTGTGTGTATATTACACGGAGAAATGAACTGCTATCAAGTGAATTTTCCTTTACAAGATCCGAACTTTATTACCGCCGTTCGCCAGGCAAGAAGTAAACTACGAATGTGGCACCTTCTTTGTCTGGCAAGTGCTTCTCAACGCCCACAGGTGATAAGTTATGTCCCATGAATGGTAAGCATATTCGAAACAGGTACTTGGGTTGAGCGTTTATCGATCGTGGCAGTTGGTGGCTTTACCTTTCAGCGTGTGCTTATTTACGACGTTTTCCCCATTTACTTATTTCTCAACACGTTCATAAAGCAAGTCAGGTTCGCAGCAACTTTTTTATCATCACACATACTTGGTCCTGCGTGTGTTGAGAAAGCTCCAGTAGACGGCTATAGCGACGATAAAATTACGAGATATATCATAGCAGCATTTTATTAACATATACATACAGTTACTTGTCGTTAATGCGACCAGATCCCTCTTTCTTTCGTCCTGCCCACGCCTTCCCTCTCCCCCCACACACAGACCCACACCGGTGAGAGGTTGGACAACTTTTGATTCTCATTCAAGTACGTCGTCAGTCAGTAGAGTGCGATATAGCTATTTTACGAAATTTGAGACGTGATGAAGTACACAGAACCGAACTACTTTCATTAGACATTACACTGTCTGATCAAAAATACACTCCTGGAAATGGAAAAAAGAACTCATTGACACCGGTGTGTCAGACCCACCATACTTGCTCCGGACACTGCGAGAGGGCTGTACAAGCAATGATCACACGCACAGCACAGCGGACACACCAGGAACCGGGGTGTTGGCCGTCGAATGGCGCTAGCTGCGCAGCATTTGTGCACCGCCGCCGTCAGTGTCAGCCAGTTTGCCGTGGCATACGGAGCTCCATCGCAGTCTTTAACACTGGTAGCATGCCGCGACAGCGTGGACGTGAACCGTATGTGCAGTTGACGGACTTTGAGCGAGGGCGTATAGTGGGCATGCGGGAGGCCGGGTGGACGTACCGCCGAATTGCTCAACACGTGGGGCGTGAGGTCTCCACAGTACATCGATGTTGTCGCCAGTGGTCGGCGGAAGGTGCACGTGCCCGTCGACCTGGGACCGGACCGCAGCGACGCACGGATGCACGCCAAGACCGTAGGATCCTACGCAGTGCCGTAGGGGACCGCACCGCCACTTCCCAGCAAATTAGGGACACTGTTGCTCCTGGGGTATCGGCGAGGACCATTCGCAACCGTCTCCATGAAGCTGGGCTACGGTCCCGCATACCGTTAGGCCGTCTTCCGCTCACGCCCCAACATCGTGCAGCCCGCCTCCAGTGGTGTCGCGACAGGCGTGAATGGAGGGACGAATGGAGACGTGTCGTCTTCAGCGATGAGAGTCGCTTCTGCCTTGGTGCCAATGATGGTCGTATGCGTGTTTGGCGCCGTGCAGGTGAGCGCCACAATCAGGACTGCATACGACCGAGGCACACAGGGCCAACACCCGGCATCATGGTGTGGGGAGCGATCTCCTACACTGGCCGTACACCACTGGTGATCGTCGAGGGGACACTGAATAGTGCACGGTACATCCAAACCGTCATCGAACCCATCGTTCTACCATTCCTAGACCGGCAAGGGAACTTGCTGTTCCAACAGGACAATGCACGTCCGCATGTATCCCGTGCCACCCAACGTGCTCTAGAAGGTGTAAGTCAACTACCCTGGCCAGCAAGATCTCCGGATCTGTCCCCCATTGAGCATGTTTGGGACTGGATGAAGCGTCGTCTCACGCGGTCTGCACGTCCAGCACGAATGCTGGTCCAACTGAGGCGCCAGGTGGAAATGGCATGGCAAGCCGTTCCACAGGACTACATCCAGCATCTCTACGATCGTCTCCATGGGAGAATAGCAGCCTGCATTGCTGCGAAAGGTGGATATACACTGTACTAGTGCCGACATTGTGCATGCTCTGTTGCCTGTGTCTATGTGCCTGTGGTTCTGTCAGTGTGATCATGTGATGTATCTGACCCCAGGAATGTGTCAATAAAGTTTCCCCTTCCTGGGACAATGAATTCACGGTGTTCTTATTTCAATTTCCAGGAGTGTATATGGACACCTGTTCGTGGACGTTGGCATTACGAATAAACAAATGAGTCCTTTTTTTCTGATACTAGTTTTAGTTGAAAGTAGTGTGATTATCGGCTATTTTTGTAGTAAGCTAAGTTATATTGCTTTTTATACGTAAATAAAATGACTAAGCGTAAAAGTAACTTCAAGAAACGCAAATTGGCGGGTAAAAGATATGTGAGACCCTCATGTTCTTCTGAAATACATGAAAAAACGTGTGCTAGCAGTGGGGGGATAGTGTTTCTGAAGTAACCACGCCCCCTAGTGCATCGAAAAGGAGAGTAACTTTAGAAACGGGTAACAGTGGTAAAAGTCATGATATTATGGGCAGTAATGGAGGCAATCAAACCTATTTACAGAGATTTGGCAAATCCTGTACTACTAAAGAAGTGTTTACATGGGAGGACCCAGAATGTGAATGAGTCCATCAATAATGTTGTGTGGTGCCGTGTTGCTAAGAATGAATTTGTTGGCCTTATGACTCTAAAGTTAGCAGTGTCTGATGTTGTAATAACTTTTAATGGTGGGAACTGTGAAAGACTTAAGATTCTGTAGACGTTAGGGGTAAGATTTGGACAGAAGACAGCTAAAGAACTGCAGGAACTGGATGAGCTTCGTGTATGTGAAGCAGAGTTATCTGCTCAGCAAATTACAAAAGAAGCGAGAAAGAACAGGAGTAGGCAAGCGCTGGACTGTTGTGACACTGAAGAAGAGACAGACAATGGGCCAGAGAAATTCTAGTGCATAAAAGATGCATAAATGGAAGTCTGTATAAGAATTTGTATTAAAAAAGTTTTAAACGTCAATATCTCTGAACTACATTTTTTGCAGTAAATGACTCGTTTTCTAAAAAAGGACTGATGGCAGAGACATGAAATTTTCACAGCGTGCCAAGTTTGAGATTCAACACATATGGAACTAGAATAATTAAAATATCCTGAGTTGAAACTTCCTGGCAGATTAAAACTGTGTGCCCGACCGAGACTCGAACTCGGGACCTTCGCTTTTCGCGGGCAACTGCTCTACCGTCTGAGCTACCGAAGCACGACTCACGCCCGGTACTCACAGCTTTACTTCTGCCAGTACCTCGTCTCCTACCTTCCAAACTTTACAGAAGCTCTCCTGCGAACCTTCTATAGAGTTTGGAAGGTGGAAGACGAGGTACTGGCAGAAGTAAAGCTGTGAGTACCGGGCGTGAGTCGTGCTTCGGTAGCTCAGACGGTAGAGCACTTGCCCGCGGAAGTCAAAGGTCCTGAGTTCGAGTCTCGATCGGGCACACAGTTTTAATCTGCCAGAAAGTTTCATATCAGCGCACACTCCGCTGCAGAGTGAAAATCTCATTCTGGAGATATCCTGAGTTGTTTTTTTTATGTTCATTTATTTACAAAATTCTGTCAAAAATTGAGTGTTTGAAAAAAAAAGGTAACACGCCCCACAATACAACTTTAGTAATAATTCCAGTTCAGTGTATTTAGAAAAGTGTATTCAATAATTATGGAAAATTGTAGGTTGGTGTCTCTTAATAAGTTTCCAAGATAATGGTCACAAAATTCGATAGTGCAACATTGACAGTATAGGAAATACATCATCATTCTACAGGGTGCAACAATGTTCATAGTGGGATATTAAAAACACACACCATCAGGCAGTAACTATATTTATTACCTCTTATGTCAAGTAATAGTTAAAGGTATGCCGTTTACCAATGTGTAAGTCATTGTCCATTCCGTGGATAACTTTCTGAATATGACTCCTGTCAAATGATGCCCCCTATGCAGAACACATTCATCTAGGCGGCATTGGAAGCTTTCCATAACTCGGCGTAACGTATTCCCTGGGACATTGCCGACGGCAGTTCTGATGCGATCCTTCAAGTCAGGAATGGTGGCACACCGTGTTCGGAACACTGCTTGCTTCATGTAGCCCCAAAGGAAAAAGTCTGCACATGAAAGGTCAGTTGTATGAGGCGGCCAGGAAATGTCACCAAACGGGAAATTACTCTACCCGGAAATTTCTGCCGCAAGAAATCCATGCAAATTCTGGCCACCAAAAAACGTTCAAATGTGTATGAAATCCTAGGGGACTTAACTGCTAAGGTCATCAGTCCCTAAGCTTACACACTAATTAACCTAAATTATCCTAAGGACAAACACACACATCCATGCCCGAGGGAGGACTCGAACCTCCGCCGGGACCAACCGCACAGTCCATAACTGCAGCGCCTGAGACCGCTCGGCTAATCCCGCGCGGCTCTGGCCACCATTTCTGAGTTGAAGTGTGATGGTGTGTTTTTAATATCCTACTATGAATGCTGCCGCGCCCTGTAGAATGATGTTCAGTAGAGAGCGTAAAAGATGAAAATCTGCGGACGCAAGATCAGGTGAAGAAGATGGGTGCGAAATGACTACCTAACGCAACTCCTGTATATTGTTCTCCGTCAGTCTAGCACAGAGCCGGCCAGAAATTCTGCACGCGTGCGGTGCTCCTGCACATGTGCAACTTCCGGGTCACAGCGTGCACGCTGCAGCCGTCAGCGTTCATGTAGTGCATGTTTCTACCCACAGATGTCGCTTTATCCACTTGCTGAGATACTCTGTACCGGCACATTCTAGTGCTCTTTCCATAGCTTGCAAGCCAACCATGGGAAGGTATTTCGCGTATTAAACATTTTAAATGCTGTTACAATATATTCATTGAGACGTCTACTTTTATGTTAACAGTTTAACCCAGTAAGACAAGTAATAGAGTAAACAACCGTGGGTTTTTATTAAGGCAGCTTGACTGACGGCACGTAAATACGAGTAATGTTTTTGATCTAGTATTTAAGAAAAATGGTTCAAATGGCTCTGAGCACTATGGGACTCAACATCTTAGGTCATAAGTCCCCTAAAACTTAGAACTACTTAAACCTAACTAACCTAAGAACATCACACACACCCATGCCCGAAGCAGGATTCGAACCTGCGACCGTAGCAGTCCCGCGGTTCCGGACTGCAGCGCCAGAACCGCACGGCCACCGCGGCCGGCAGTATTTAAGAAAGAGAGCACTTATCGACTTCCAACGAACCTTATTCATGATTTCAAATAACATTAAACTAATGCAAGGTTTCCTATAACTAATTCTCGGTGCCCTCAGTTACACCCACATAATTTCTGTCTCACTTACCTCTGAACAGAATGATAACCGCAGACCTCTCGATGAACACCTGTTATTTCAGTACCACTATTGCTACATCTTTCATCAGCTCCGTTTGAAATCTGCATAATAACCGACAATTAGATGAATGTTACGTTTTATCGACTTCAGCTGAGCGTAGCCCATCACACATTAAAAAAAAAAAAAAACCTAAATGTAAGTATACATTGGAACAATCGGTTTAATGACGAACTTTCCTGATAATAATGTAACATGGAACAGAATGAGGCACTAATGCACAGTTAGTAAACAATAATTTTTAATTATGAAAGGAATAAATCCAAACACGTTTATCACTGGTCATGAGAAATGATAATCGAGTTGATGTGTCTCATCCATTTTCTTAAGGACATTTCATTTTGCTTGCCGTTCTTCACTCTTGAGTACACTACACTCGTCTTTGTGATATGTATTGTAGTGTCTTTCAATTGAAAACTTAAGCTGGCCGCCTATTATTCGGCGGCATAGCAAACACTGTGAGTTTTCACCAACGGCTACAAAAAAGAATTGCAGTTCCCAGTCATTTTTAAACGACTGAGAACATAGATCTCCCGTCCTTTGCTTTTTCACAGTACCTGCCATTTCTCAGTACTTGTCTGTTAAGGTTACGGTTACCAGGGGTAAACGAGACTGGGTATGTTGCGCTCTTGCTTGTACCACATAAACAGGGAAGTGGAGCCGCCGCCGTTCATTTAGGACACATGCCTAATAACAAGTGTCGCTGTCGCACACGTGTGCACATGTGCAGCACTTCCGCACGTCTGCGCACTGTGCAGCGTTTGCCCGGCCCTGGTCCAGCAGAATGCGGGCGGGTGTTATCGCCGGCCGGGGTGGCCGAGCGGTTCTAGGCGCTACAGTCTGGAACCGCGCGACCTCTACGTCGCAGGTTCGAATCCTGCCTCGGGCATGGATGTGTGTGATGTCCTTGGGTTAGTTAGGTTTAAGTAGTTCTAAGTTCTAGGGGACTAATGACCTCAGACGTTAAGTCCCTTCGCGCAGTCTTCCTGGTGGTTGCTCTCGGACCGGGCGTGCGAAACGTGTCGGTTGTTGACAATAAATGTCAGCAGTGGTGCTTACACCACTACAATTCGTTTACACCACACCATCACTGTTGCACCAGATACATAACATTATCTTTCGCGGAATGCGCGCAGTTCTTTGTACGGGTGAAACGTCCCCATTCATCAATTATACAAGACTGTGCTTAAACTGACACACAATATGTTTTTAGCGCAACGCAATCTGACTTTCAGATATCCCTACAAAGGAATGGCCCTGACTAACATTAACCTGTACCTTTCACAAATCACTTACCTCACCAAAAATCTTCGTTACTCGAACTACTGCAATACAGCGAGCGCCACTACTGCCAGCTAAATAAAAGATTCAAACTACTGAAGGCACTAACTACTGATAGGCATAGTTAGCAAATGAAAGATTTTAATAGAGAACAAACAATGTATTTACCTTAATAGTCATAATATATATAGCAGTTCATAACATCCAGTCTTACAAATTTCAAAACTCCGCCATCTCTCTCCCCACATCCACCACTGCTGGCGGCTCACCTCCAACTGCGCAACGCTATGCGCTGTTAACATCCAACTGCCCAACACTACAATGGCAGACAACAATGCAAACTAACTACAGACTGCACACAGCACAGCCAGTGATTTTCGTACAGAGCGCTACGTAATGTTGCCAATAAGAAAACATAAACAGCCTACTTACACGGGTAGTAGTTGCTCTTTTGTTTAGGCTCAGCCATTCCTTTCTTTTCCTTATTTTAGCATAAAGATACATTTTTCGTCACCGGTAACGATACAGGATACGAATACTCGATGTTGTTCACGAGCCAATTGATGACGAGCAAGCTGGGATGCGCGTATTAATAAGATCGTGAGGTACCCATAAACTCTCACCATTGCACGCAAATGTCGCACAATGGTGGAATGCTCACAGTCATCAAATCTGCAAGTTCTCGAGAACACTGACGTGGATCATTCTGAGTTAATGCGTTTAAACGATCTGCGTCAAATCCACAAGCTCTTCTTGACGTGCAGAGTCGCTAATGTCAAAACGATCCACTTTAAAAAGAGAAAACCATTTATTGTCGTGCTCTGTCGAGTGGCATTATCCGCATGCACGGCGCAAATTTTTCTGGTCACTTCCGCTCCTGCCACCTTTCTGCTGTGGAATTCCTCTGGATCCCAGGACACGTTGGTATCCGTGGAAACGAGACGGCAGATATAGCGGCCAAGACTGCAGTCTCCCTTCTTCAGCCTGCTGTTCGCGTGGTTGCCTTCGCCGATCTAAAGAGTGTTTTCTGTCGTCGTGTTGCTCTTATGTGGCATGCACATTGGTCTACACTTCCCAATAATAAATTGCGAGACGTGAAAGCCCTTCCCTCTGCTTGGACCTCCTCCTCCCGAACTCGTTGTCGGGAGGAGGTAATTTTAACTAGACTCCGGTTCAATGGTTCAAATGGCTCTGAGCACTATGGGACTTAACATCTATGGTCATCAGTCCCCTAGAACTTAGAACTACTTAAACCTAAGTAACCTAAGGACAGCACACAACACCCAGCCATCACGAGGCAGAGAAAATCCCTGACCCCGCCGGGAATCGAACCCGGGAACCCGGGCGTGGGAAGCGAGAATGCTACCGCACGACCACGAGATGCGGGCAGGACTCCGGATAGGGCACTGTCTTTTAAGCCATAGACATCTTTTAAGTGGCGATCCTCTCCCACTCTGTCCCCACTGCTCTCAACTGTGGACGGTGAGACACCTTTTACTTGAGTGCCCCTATTTTACTCCTCTAGTCCGCAGCTCGCGGTTGCGTTCGCGCTTCCCGAGCGCGGGGTCCCGGGTTCGATTCCCGGCGGGGTCAGGGATTTTCACCTGCCTCGAGATGACTAGGTGTTTGTGTTGTCCTCATCATTTCATCATCATCCAGGAAAGTGGCGAAATTGGGCTGAGCACAGGTTGGGAACTGATAACCGCGCAGTTGAGCGCCCCACAAACCAAACATCATCATCATTTACTCTGCTATGTGCCCGTCTACAGCTGTCGCCTGATATGTCTTCCATTTTAGCATATGACGCGCGCTCAGCCGATCGCGTCCTCGAGTTTATTAGTGTCAGTGAGATGACATCGGTCATTTAAAGTTCTTTTTGGGGAAAACAACCCCCCCTTCTATAGTGGTTTTCTAAGCTTTCCTTCTGTTTTTTTAGTTTCCCCACTTTTTGAGTTTCGCTCCCATTGCTGCTGATTTCAATTTTTTTTCCCCCTAAGCCACAGACCGGGCGCTAATGGCCGTAGCGGTTTTGCGCCCTAAAACCATAACAAAAAAAATCCTTTCTACTGAACTCAGGCGGAAGAGTATGTCGGAGATGTTCTGATTTCTGCAGGCAGGACTCCACTTTGTAGCGTCCACAGCTCCAGTCACTGTATACAAATGACAAAATGACAATATGTAAACACAAATAGCAGCGATGAACTACAAGTAAAAAAACGATAATCTGATAAATAAACCTGTAGCAACCGGAATACGAACACGCAAAAGAAAAACGCTACGATCTTATGCGCCAACCTAACCAGTGTGCGATTTGTGCTTTTACCAGTGGGGGGGGGGGGGGGGATGTTTTAGGGGGTTAGTATAATTACATATTTTACTAGTTTGGACCGTGGCGTTACCCGTGTTAAACAATTATTTATAAATAGATGTTAATGCCGAAACTCACTATTCACGCGTATGCACTATCAAAAAAGCCATCCCTTATTATATCTTTAAAAGTACATTATAGGTCAAGTTTATTTACAAAATCATCTACATACAGGTATACGACGGGAATTCAAAATTAAAGGCACATTTGTGAAAAGCTGTACTAATTCTGATGATAGAAAACTGAAACATGCGTTATTTTTCTACGTAACCTCCCTGGATTTCAATGCAGTTTTCCCGACGTTTTACGATTTTTTTTTTTATTTCATCAGAAAATACGTTTTTCGGTTGCATTTGTAAACAATTTTGCGCCGCAGCAATGACGTTTTCATCACTTTCAAATCTTCTTCCCTGTAGTGCTTCCGTTAAGGATTCAAACATGTGAGAATCACTTGGAGCCAGGTCTGTACTGTATGGTGGATGTTACAGCACCTCGAATCTCAACTCCTTTATTGCGTCGGCTGCCCGTTTGGCAGAATATGGGCGAGCGTTATCTTGCTGCAGGATGACACCTGTTCACAGTTTTCCACGACGTTTGGATCTGATTGCAGGTTTTAGTTTCGTACGCAACACATCATATCCATCATACAATACAGACCTGGCTCTAAAGCCTCGTTTACGCTGGGGCGACGTCTTGCAACATTGTGGCATGCTACGGAAATGTGGCGTGTGTCGTCTTATAGCATGCTACAACAGGCAACATCTTGAGGCGTACGTTGCATGCGGCAGGTTAATTTATATCAAAGCAACAGAATTTGTGCGACACGTGTGTCGGTCTTGCAGTACAATGGATGATAAAGTGATCGCAGCGGAGGCCTACTTGGTACTTGCACATGCAGCTAACAACGGTAATGAAAACCAAAGGAAAAGAAAACGATGGTGGAAGAGAAGCGTATTTAAAGAAGGTCCACGAAATAATATCCCAGGAACTAGAAGCACACGATGATGCGTTATTTAGTAGTGTGTGCTTTCGTCCCAGGCGCGTTAGTCCGCGCCATACCGTTGCCAAAAGGTGGCCTGACAGTAAATGTTCGCACAGGTACCGGGCCGGTCACCACCCTGTGGGTGGGACTTTCAGCCCCCAGCTCACCCAATTCTGCGGTACGACTACTGCGGTATGACTACCACACTACTTCCCTCGCAAGCTCGCAAGTAAATGGATGACGCACCTTAGACGACGACGAGTCCGCCCCTCGTGGTCTCGCGGTGGCGTTCTCGCTTCCCGAGCACGGGGTCCCGGGTTCGATTCCCGGCGGGGTCAGGGATTTTCACCTGCCTCGAGATGACTGGGTGTTTGTGTTGTCCTCATCATTTCATCATCATCCGGGAAAGTGGCGAAATTGGACTGAGCACAGATTGGATAATTGTACGGGCGCTGATAACCACGCTGTTGAGCGCCCCACAAACCAAACATCATCATCATCACACCTTAGACGAAAGCAACAAAGACAACACGACAATGATGATTTAGTTCTAAATGTTTTGAAATGCTTAACTACTACATAACACTTTTTCAAAATTGATAAGCAAACATATTAATAGTATTAATAGTAAGACTGTATTAAAAACTTTCAGTGTTCGGCTCCACAAATTTAAATTATATGTAAAGTTTCACTCCAGTGCGTGGGAAATAAACATCCCAGGTTGGGATGCATAAACTACAGCCAGAGGAGGGGATGGTCTGATGCAGAGGGGGGAAATCCCCCCCATTCCCACCTGCAAATCGCACACTGAACCTAACTGAAGAGAAAAATACGTTCAAGAAAGAGATTCTACCCAAACTGCGCAGTCACGAGCATAGTTCCACCAACAAATGTTTCAAACGGCTCTGAGCACTATGGGACTTAACATCTGTGGTCATCAGTCCCCTAGAACTTAGAACTACTTAAACCTAACTAACCTAAGGACATCACACACATCCATGCCCGAGGCAGGATTCGAACCTGCGACCGTAGCAGTCGCGCGGTTCCGGACTGAGCGCCTTAAGGGGCTCCGGAAAGGCTCAAAATCATGAAAAGTTCAATTTTTACTTTTTTGCGTTTTCTGAATCTGCAGACTATTACCTTTTAATAGATATATAATTTATTCAATTCCGAAGACTACAACTATTTTTAAATTTTTTTTGAAATGTGTTCTACATGGGCGTGACCCACTGTGGCGCTGTTAAACAGCTGTCAAATGGTGTTATTATTAACCAATTATTAATAATTATTAATAATTAATAATAAGAATAATAACTGAACTGTTGAAAAAGTGTATTCACGGAAAAACTCAAAACCCCAATGAAAGTGTAAAATAGTGTTATATGGTCGAGAATCCCCAAGACTGTATTTGTTGGAATAGAAACACTTCACTTTGGTGTGTATGATGCTGTTGCGACTTTCAATGATGGCAACATTGTAAGGTGCAAGGTATTTAGAAATATGGGAATGAAGATAGGTTCTAACATGGTACGAGCGCTGCTTGCTTTAGACAAGGAACGCCTTCGGGCTGCAGACAGGGCTGTAAAGAGTCTAGAAATACAAGCAAGAGTAAACAGGAGGAGGAAGAAGAGGAAGCTGGAGGAGGAGTTTGCAGAGGATGAAGATAATCCATCCTATGGATGCACTAAAAAGTTAATCCAATCTTTGTCGCTCGATTCCCAAAACTTTTATTTTCTCATACTAATTACATGTTTTCTAAGGATCTTCCAAACATATTTGTTTCAAACTTTCAGTGAATGTTACACAGTACCTTCTGCATAATTTAACAAGGCCTTTTTCCAAAAAACTCTATATTTTTGAATATATAAATAAAAAATTGCAAAAAAATGATGTGAATTTTCATTACAATTGAAAAAAAATCATCTTTAATAACTGAACTAAAATTTTGTAAAATCCCTGTGTTAAGTTGTAGCCCATATTCCTATAAATAATCTGTAAAAAGTTCAACTTCCTACCACAAATACTTTGTGAGGAAAGATGTAATTTATAAGCGTTATTTTAACATTGCAAGTATAGGGCGTTCCGGAGCCCCTTAACCGCGAGACCACCGCGGCCGGCTGTTCCACCAACAACTTGACAGGTTAGCAAAATAGTATTTACATCTAATGACTACATCAGTAACGACGTCCACTTAACGAGTAACGATTACTTTGTGATCGGTATGTGGCCCGACGCTGTGGAATACGATACAAAATGTAGTAGTCACACTTTTGCAGCCCTATCGAGCGCCATCTACTGCAAATCGGACCGCGTTACAGCAGGCGTTCACGTAGTGTTCCCCCAGAGAGTTGGCTGCGCGTGTTTCTGGCCGGGAGGGCGGACGTTTTCGGTGGCGACTGTCGTTCGGTGCGGGGGCGGCAGCAGGCCGGATAAAGTTGTTTGGTGTGCGGAGGGCCGGCTGCAGCGTAGATTAAAGCGGCGGAGGGCCCGGGTTAAAGAGGAACTGCCCGGCAGCTGGCAGCGGGCAGCGCCGCCGTATGGATCGCCGCCCCCCCAGCCGCGGCGTGGCGGCGCGACGCCCTGCTCTGCTCTGCACTGCAGTCTCGCGAGCAGGACCGGCCGCGCTCGACGCTGGCGCACGCCGATACACCGCGTCGTGCAGGAGAGGTTCAAATAGTTCAAATGGCTCTGAGCACTATGGGGCTTAACATCTATGGTCATCAGTCCCCTAGAACTTAGAGCTACTTAAACCTAACTAACCTAAGGACAGCACACAACACCCAGCCATCACGAGGCAGAGAAAATCCCTGACCCCGCCGGGAATCGAACCCGGGATCCCGGGCGTGGGAAGCGAGAACGCTACCGCACGACCACGAGATGCGGGCCGTGCAGGAGAGGCCGCAGTCGTGTGGCAGTGCTCGCCTTGTGCTCTGACAAAACCATCGCTGCCTGTTCACCGCACAATTGATGGACCACGAAGAAAAAGGGGGACAATGGGCAAATAGCTTGTAGAAAAATAAGAAATGAAACAGGTCACGAAACAAAAAAATGGTTCAAATGGCTCTGAGGACTATCGGACTTAACATCTGAGGTCATCAGTCCCCTAGACTTAGAAACTACACTACTGTCCATTAAAATTGCTACACCAAGAAGAAATGAAGATGATAAACGGGTATTCATTGCACAAATATATTATATTAGAACTGGCATGTGGTTACATTTTGACGCAATTTCGGTGCATAGATCAGTACCCACCACAACCACCTCTGGCCGTAATAACGGCCTTGATACGCTTGACACCGTACAGGTCCTGCAACTTGCGGTCGTGCATTATCCTGATGAAATGCAGGGTTTCGCAGGGATCGAATGAAAGGTAGAGCCACGGGTCGTAACACATCCGAAATGTAACGTCCACTGTTCAAAGTGCCGTCAATGCGAACAAGAGGTGACCGAGACGTGTAACCGATGGCACCCCATACCATCACGCCGGGTGATACGCCACTATGGCAATAAAGAAAACACCCTTCCAATGTGCGTTCACCGCGATGTCGCCAAACACGGATGCGACCATCATGGTGCTGTAAACAGAACCTGGATTCATCCGAATAAATGACGTTTTGCCATTCGTGCACCCAGGTTCGTCGTTGAGTACCCCATTGCAGGCGCTTCTATCTGTGATGCAGCGTCAAGGTTAACCTCAGCCATGGTCTCCGAGCTGATAGTCCATGCTGCTGCAAACGTCGTCCAACTGTTCGTGCAGATGGTTGTTGTCTTGCAAACGTCCCCATCTGTTGACTCAGGGATCGAGACGTGGCTGCACGATCCGTTACAGCCATGCGGATAAGATGCCTGTCATCTCGACTGCTAGTGATACGAGGCCGTTCCGTATTACCCTCCTGAACCCACCGATTTCATATTCTGCTAACAGTCATTGGATCTCGACCAACGCAAGCAGCAATGTCGCTATACGATAAACCGCAATCGCGATAGGCTACAATCCGACCTTTATCAAAGTCGGAAACGTGATGGTACGCATTTCTCCTCCTTACACTAGGCATCACAACAACGTTTCACCAAGCAACACCGGTCAACTGCTGTTTGTGTATGAGAAATCGGTTGGAAACTTTCCTGATATCAGCACGTTGTATGTCTCGCCACTGGCGCCAACCTTGTGTGAATGCTCTGAAAAGCTAGTCATTTGCATATCACAGCATCTTCTTGCTGTCGGTTAAATTTCGCGTCTGTAGCATGTCATCTTCGTGATGTAGCAATTTTAATGTCCAGTAATGTATTTAAACCTAACTAAGTTAAGGACATCACACACATCCACGCCGCACGCAGGATTCGAACCTGCGGGCTAGCAGCAACGTGGTTCCGGACTGAAGTGCCTAGAACCGCTCGGCCACAGCTGCCGGCTTCACAGAAACATTTGACGCATAATGCTAGCAAGTGATGCTTGGCCTACATAACCCATCAGGCAAATGTCATCTAGCACTCATTAAAAATACAATGTCGGAAAAAAATCGCTACACCAAGGAGTTGTGCGACATAAACGGAAGAAGTTGGTAAGCTGTTTCTGCATCTGAAAAATGATTATTCAAATATTGCGCCAGTCGCATAAGAGTGGCGCTAGACGCGTCACTATGAAGATGCTTTAAATACATGCTGTAACGTTCATGAGCGTTAGTTGCCTTTGAGATTGGACGTGGTGAGTTCGATGTTAGTTGAGAATGACTTTAAGGCATCAAAGGCGCCGTTATCATCACATCACTGGCTTTGAACGAAGTCTTGGCAGCGCGCACAAGGGAGTCATCATCTTCAAACCTTGCTCCACGAAGAGTGTCTTTCAGTTTCCCATAGAGATGATACTCACATGTAGCCAGGTCAAGACTGTAAGGCGGGTGTTTCAGTGTTGTCCATCCGAGTTTTGTGATCGCTTCCATGGTTTTTTGACTGACATGTGGCCGTGCATTGTCGTGCAACAGCAAAACATCCTGCTTTTGCCGATGTGGTCGAACATGACTAAGTCGAGCTTGAAGTTTCTTCAGTGTCGCCACATATGCATCAGAATTTACGGTGGTTGCACTTCGCATGATGTCCACAAGCAAGAGTTCTTCGGAATCGAAAAACACCGTAGCCACAACTTTCCCAGCAGAAGATGTGGTTTTGAATTTTTTTTTCTTGGGTGAATTTGCATGATGCCACTCCATTGATTGGCACTTCGTCTCTGGTATGTGCAACGTGTTCAGTTGGATATTTGCACATGAATGCACGATGGATTGTCGAAGTTCGTCCAATGTGCGTGGATTTTGTTGATAAATGACGTCCTTTAGTGTTCCCCACAGGTAAAAGTCCAGAGGAGTTTGGTCTGGGGAACGTGGTGGATACTCATAAGCACCTCTACGGCCTATCCATCTTCCTGGTAGATTTTCGTCGAGATACGCCCTAACACGATTTTGGTTGTGGGTTGGGGCACCATCTTGTTGAAAGTAAACTCTTCCGTCTCCATACACGTCTCGGACGGCAGGTAAAATGGATGCCTGAAGCTTCTGAAGGTACACCTCACCGGCAACTGTGCCATCAAAGAAGAATGGCCCAATCAAGCCCCGGTAAGACAACCAACACCACACACTTGCTCCTGGCAAATTCACGGCTTTGTCTACATGGACGTTCGGATTTTCGGCGGCCCAGTAGATGCAATTGCGGCGATTTACCGTACCACTGAGTTTGAACTGTGCCTCATCAGACCACTCTCTGCAAACTCTTCATCGTTGCGCAACGTGTTATTAAACCACTCGCAGTACTCCATTCTACGATCTGGGTTTTCCTCGTTCATTGCGTGTAGCACTCGTGGGATGTAGCACTTCCACTTTGCTGTCTTCAAAATTCGCCGAACACTTGAGCGACTCAGTCCAGTTTCACGGGCACACTGTCCCACAGACTTCTGTGGTGAGCGAGTGAACTGTTGTAACACGCGACGGGAAGATAGACAGGGCGTAGAGGTGCTGTGGAGTATCCACAGACCTAACTCCTTTGGACTTTTACCTGTGGGGAACACTAAAGGACCTCGTTTATCAACAAAATCCACGCACATTGGACGAACTTCGAGAATCCATCATACATACATGTGCACATATCCAACAAAACACGTTGCAGTCAGCAGTTCGTGCTGCAGTTCGGCGGCATCGTTTGTGTGTGGATGTTAATGGTGACCATTTCGAACACCTATAGTGATATCTTTAAGTTGGACTTTAAGCTACACTTTCACCAGAAATGAGAACTCTGTCAATTAGTTTGCAAGTTACGGACTCTTAAACAGTGGATACATTTTTTTGGACCCCTCTGATTGACCGCTCGTTTCGAAAACGATGTACTACAATCCTTATAGGGAGTTTTCCACAGTAGAGTATCAGTTCACTCAATATTAGTATGCGAGTGCACCCGTACCAGTTTAATGGTCCGTTACTCGTGCTTGGAGAGACACGTCTGATATTTCCGTGGTAGGGAGAGAATACGTGTTTGTCCGTGCTGCGGCAGGTTCGGCGTGTAGAGCCTGGGGGCAAGAGCAGGTAGCTGCGTCGCGATCACTTTGGCGCGTGGTCGTGGTGGTGGTCGCGGTGCGATCGTGGTCGTGTGTCGTGCCCGAGCGAGAGCGGAGGTGCGCGCCTACCTGTTTAGCGCAGCGCGAGCCGCTAACTCAATAAGCGCCATAAAACTAATGGCCTCGGGGCCTGCTCGGGTAATTACGGCGCTATTAATGAAGAACGTGTTAGGGCGAGGCAGCCCCCCCCCCCCACCCCCCCCTCACCGCTCGAGCCGCTCTCTCTCCGTGGCTTATCGCAGCCTCCGCCTAGACTGCTGAGCGCGCTCCGCACAGCCACCCCGCCACTAAATTCCCGCTCCTGGTTTACGGCGGACTATCAGATAGTGCGGGCAAGGAGATGCTGCACATGCGCTCAAGTTCTCAAAACCATTCAGACATCGTCGCCTAGCAAGCAGGATACGTCTTTTCATGACGTTACAACCCTCCACGGGTCTTAGTCTCTTCAACAAGTTTCCTCCATTATGAGCCGGCCGGAGTGGCCGAGCGGTTAAAGGCGCTACAGTCTGGAACCGCACGACCGCTACGGTCGCAGGTTCGAATCCTGCCTCGGGCATGGATGTGTGTGATGTCCTTAGGTTAGTTAGGTTTAAGTAGTTCTAAGTTCTAGGGGACTTATGACTACAGCAGTTGAGTCCCATAGTGCTCAGAGCCATTTGAACCATTTGAACCTCCATTATGCCCTCTCGAGTGCAGTTCTCTGCCATCCTCTGATTCTACGATATTTTATTTCTCCTTCTACATAGTTCTCCACCACTTTCGTGGCCTTCCGGTCTGTGTTATTCCAATTGGCATCCATTCAAAAACCTCTTTACGCTACTGGGCATTAAAATTGCTACACCACGAATATGTGCTACAGACGCGAAATTTAACCGACAGGAAGAAGATCCTGTGATATGCAAATGATTAGCTTTTCAGAGCATTCACACAAGGGTGACGCCGGTGGCGACACCTACAACGTGCTCACATGATGAAAGTTTCCAACCGATTTCTCATACACAAACAGCAGTTGGCCGGCGTTGCTTGGTGAAACGTTGTTGTGATGCCTCGTGTAAGAAGGAGAAATGCGTACCATCATGTTTCTGACTTTTATAAAGGTCGGATTGTAGCCTATCGCGATTGCGGTTTATCGTATCGCGACGTTGCTGCTCGCATTGCTCGAGATCCAATGACTGTTAGCAGAATATGGAATCGGTGGGTTCAGAAGGATAATACGGAACGCCGTGCTGGATCCCAACGGCCTCGTATCACTAGCAGTTGAGATGACAGGCATCTTACCCGCATGGCTGTAACGGATCATGCTGCCACGTCTCGATCTCTGAGTCAAGAGATGGGGACGTTTGCAAGACGACAACCGTCTGCACGAACAGTTCGACGACGTTTGCAGCAGCATGGACTGTCAGCACGGAGACCATGACGCTGCATCACAGACAGGAGCGCCTGCGATGGTGTACTCAACGACGAACCTGGGTGCACGAATGGCAAAACGTCATTTTTTCGGATGAATCCAGATTCTGTTTACAGCATCATGATGGTCGCATCCGTGTTTGGCGACATCGCGGTGAACGCATATTGGAAGCGTGTATTCGTCGTCGCCATACTGACGTATCACCCGGGGTGATGTTTACGGCGCCATTGGTTACACGCCTCGGTCACCTCTTGTTCGCATTGACGGCACTTTGAACAGTGGACGTTACATTTCAGGTGTGTTACGACCCGTGGCTCTACCCTTCATTCAATGCCTGCGATACCCTACATTTCAGCAGGATAATGTACGACCGCATGTTGCAGGTCCTGTACGGGCCTTTCTGGATACAGAAAATGTTCGACTGCTGCCCTGGCCAGCACATTCTCCAGATCTCTCACCAATTGAAAACGAGTGGTCAATGGTAGCCGAGCAACTGGCTCGTCACAATACACCATTCACAACTCTTGATGAACTGTGGTATCGTGTTGATGCTACACGGGCAGCTGTACCTGTACACGCCATCCGAGCTCTGTTTGACTCAATGCCCTGGCGTATCATGGCCGTTATTACGGCCAGAGGTGGCTGTTCAGGGTACTGATTTCTCAGGATCTATGCACCCAAATTGCATGCAAATGTAATCACATGTCAGTTGTAGTATAATATACTGCATGTTCAGCCACAGGAATACTGGCTCCTACTAGTCAAAGATCCACTGACGTTTCATGCAATAGGCAACACCTTCAAAACCATGGCAAAAATTTTCATTCTGTCACTCCCTAAGTGCAAACCTTTTGTCCTACATAAAAAAATGAACACCACCTTTCGCAGGAAATTTAATGTGGTTAAATTGTGTACTGGGATACATTTTTGCTGAAAGCATCGCTTTACTCAAGAAATACACCTTTGTAGGTACATTTGTACGTTTTTCTTGAATAATTCCAAAACTATGGCCTCTAGTGAAAACGTATCCTAGTACAGAATTTTACTACATTAAATTTCCTACAGAAAGGTCGCGTTCATTTTTACTGTAGAACTAATAGTTTGCACGTAACGAGCGAGAGAACATGAAAATCTGGTATCTGAAGGCATTGCAGGTTGCATAAAACTCAGCGGTAGGGGCAGCTGAATCTCACTGTGTGTCTGAGAAATTCAGTACGATCGTACCTTGTTTACTAGAGGACGATGTGGTACATGGTCGAAAGCAACTGTACTACTTGTAAGACCCCTCTCGGTAGTGACGCAGCTCACATGTACGTGCTTCATCTGTCAGACGGAAAATGGTGGTAGCTAGGAGCTTAACAAAATTCTAGCGTCCTTAAGCTACGGGAGGTGGTGATAACGGCGTTTCTGGGAAGCACACGAGAGAGGCACACACGCCCATGTCGCCGCGTATCGCACCGGTGTGACGCCGCCGTATCTGATTGCGCGCGCCAACTGTCAATACGTCACGCCCAGTTTTATCGCTGTGTGCGCTATCTGTGACAGCCGGTGTCCGGCGCGCTCATCTCTGTCCAGCCCGCCTTTGTCGGCGCAATTTCATCGCTGTTTGACATTCGCTGTTGCAGGCGCGACCTCTACGAATGAATTCGCCCATATGCGCAGAAAAAAAAACCTGGTTTCGCACAGCCTACAATTACGTACAACATTCAACGTTCGAACTCGATGGCATGAACAATAACTATGACGAAGAAGCAAAGATTTCATTTTTCCTGTTGACGGAATGAGATTAGAAGGGGACAGACTGAAAGTACTGGCAGTGTGTTGTTGTTTGGGCAGCAAAATAATAGACAAGAGCAGAAATAGGAAGGATATAAAATGCGAACTGGCAATAACCAGAAATCTGTTCCTGAAAACGTAAGTCTGTTGATATCGAATATAAATTTAAGTGCCAGGAAGTCTTTTACGAAGATATTTGTCTGAAGCGCAGTCTTGGGCAGACGTTAAATAGTTCAAACAAGAAAAAAAAATCTTGTAAAATTGGATGTTTTCGAATAATGCTGGCCGGCCAGGGTGGCCGAGCGGTTCTAGGCGCTACAGTCTGGAACCACGCGACCGCTACGGTCGCAGGTTCGAATCCTGCCTCGGGCATGGCTGCGTATGATGTCCTTAGGTTAGTTAGGTTTAAGTAGTTCTAAGTTCTAGGGGACTGATGACCTCAGAAGTTAAGTTCCATAGTGCTCAGAGCCATTTGAACCATTTGAAGAATGCTGGAAATTCGATGGGCAGATCGAATTACTAGTGATGAGATATTGCAGCAAACTGTAGAGAAAAGAAAATGTACGGCACAACGTTAGTGAAAAGAGGGGTCGGTTGATTGGACACATCCTGAAGCAACAATAAATAATTATAAGGACATTATATATTACGCTGCGAGACAAGACACAGCAGTGTTCGATTACATTTTTTTTATTACAATAGCCTCTACTGTCATTACAGCTGTCAAGTAACGTCATTGTGAAATAAACTTTCATAATTCGACAACTTCACAAATAGATGCTCCAGCAAAAATTTAACATATACTATAGTTTCAGCAACGTCAAAGAAGCAAACATATACAGTGATATAACGTCATAGCAACTGAGACATCGATATCAAGACCACCTGATATAACCTTGTAACCTCCCCACAAAAATATTAAAATGAACCATGTGTAACCTCACCACGGAAATAAGAATTAAATGAATTTTAAATATTGTAACCTCTGAACAAAATTAGGTTCCCATTTATAATCTCTGTGCAGAAATGCATTCACGTTTGATGTACCCACAAAAATTCTTTTTTCATTTAATGTTAAGTTCGAAACAGAAAAATTCCAAAAACCCCGAAATAAAAATATTCAGTAACCTGGTAAATTTTATGACGACAGCAGCGCTGCGCCACGGCCCTGTACTCTGAATAAAAAAAGCAAAATTCTTACTTCAATAAAAACTGCGAATATATCTGCTCTTAACTAAAAAAATTTTCGGCACAGCTCCGTGCAATGTTGGCCTATGCTTTGTGACTCGTGAAAGGAACTAATTATTCATTGGATAAAATCTTTAAATTGAAATTAATGCTTTTTCTAAAAAAAAAATACTTTATATTATAAAAATTATTATTGGGGTATTTTTTGAAAGAAATTGGGTGACAGTTAACATACATTACTAGATATGCGCAAGGCTGCTTCTTTACCTTCTACAATAATACTCATCCTCCAGAGTCCCGGCCAGAGCAGACTGCAGACAAGCGCCGACTACTGCCGACTCACGCAGACTACTGTCGACTAGCGACAAGCAACAACTAACTACATACTGCTATCTGGTCAGAGACTCTCCTATGCCCTGCCTATTGCAGGCAGCGCATACATCGCATACGTCTTACAACCTGAAGACGGAAATCATGCCAAAATAGGGTTACTGTAATAAAAATATAATCGAACATTGCAGCATCTCTCATACGTTGGTTGGTTGAGTTGGGGGGAGGGGACCAAACAGCGAGGTCCCAGCGGATTAGGGATGGATGGGGAAGGAAGTCGGCCGTGCCCTTTCAAAGGAACCATCTCGGCATTTGCCTAAAGCGATTTAGGAAAATAATGGAAATCCTAAATCAGAACGGCTGGACGCGGGTTTGAACTATCGTCCTCCCGAATACGAGTCCAGTGTGCTATAACCACTGCATCACCTTGCTCGGTCTTGGTCTCATAGGTTAATATATAATGTCCTTATGTGGCATATACGACGCAGCTGGCTAAGACGAGTACAAAAAATAAGTTAATTTGGAAATTGGGGGAAGCGTGGTGTATGCGAGTGGGGAGGGGAGGGAGGTAAAAAGTCGTGTATGCGACTGAGGATGGTTCAAATGGCTCTGAGCACTATGGGACTTAATATCTGAGGTCATCAGTCCCCTAGAACTTAGAACTACTTAAACCTAACCAACCTAATAACATCACACACATCCATGCCCGAGGCAGGATTCGAACCTGCGACCGTTGCGGTCGCGCAGTTACAGACTGAAGCGCCTAGAACCCTCGGCCACACCTGCCGACCGAATAACAATCACTGTTGTATTTTTAATAGTGCTGTGGTGTTTGTTCAAGACTAACAGATGTGTATGAGATAAATTGAGGGACGTACGCCTTTGTTGATCTGGCATGTAATTACGCAGTAAAAATAAATTGTCCCGCTGTTGCTTGAGAGGGGCGCCATCCCAATGTTTACCCCATTCTCCACGGAAACTAGCGCCACCAACGAAAGCGGTACGTGATAAGCGCGAGACTATCGACTTAGAATGGGGAGTAAATTTGCGGGAGTATGTAGGATTTTAGAACGTACACTATGTTCCAACATCACGAAATATCTCGAAGGAAACATCTATAGACACACATCCTGCGCGGATTCAGAAAATATTGTATTTATGAATCACATTTGGCTCTTTCTTCACACGAAGTAATGAGTGCTATCGACATGGGATCTCAAGGTGATCTAATATCTCAAGATTCCCAGAAGGCTTTTGAGACCGTATCTTACTAACGGCCTTCTATCAAATTGCGCGCTTATGGAGGATCGCCTCAGTTGTGCGACTGGATTCGTGATTTCTTGTTAGAAAAGTCCCTTTTAGTTGTTACTGCCGGGAAGCCATCGAGTGAAACGGCAGTTATATCTAGGTTCCCAAAGGAAGCGTTATAGGCCATCTTCTTTTCTTAATCTGTATATGAATGATTTAGGAAACAATCTTAACAGCCTTCTTAGATTGGTTGCAGATGATGCTGTCGTTTATTGTCTGCAAAGTGATCAGAAGATCTAAATGTTTTATACGAGGTATTTCAGTCCGGAACCGCGCTGCTGCTACGGTCGCAGGTTCGACTCCTGTCTCGGACATGGATTGTGTGATGTCCTTAGGTTAGTTAGGTTTAAGTAGTTCTAAGTTCTAGGGTACTGATGACCTCATAGTGCTCAGAGCCATTTGAAATATTTGAAATCAGACGATCTGAAGCAATTAGATTAGCAAATCTGACACTGAAAGTCATAAATCAGCTTTGTTATTTCGGCAGCAGAATTACTGATAATGACTGGAGTAGAGGGGATATAAAATGCAGATTGGCAGAAGCTAGAAATGCGTTTGTGAAAAAGAGAAATTTATTAAAATTGAGTATACATTTATATGTTAGGTATTGTCTGGAACGTAGCCTCTTACGGAAGCGAAAGATTCTCGATAAAACAGTTCAGACAAGAAGGAAGTAGAAACTTATGAAATGTGTTGTTACACTACTGGCCATTAAAATTGCTACACCAAGAAGAAATGCAGATGATAAACGGGTATTCATTGGACAAATATATTATACTAGAACTGCAATTTGGGTTGCATAGATCCTGAGAAACCAGTACCCAGAACAATCACCTGTGGCTGTAATAACGGCCTTGATACACCTGGGAATTGCGTCAAACAGAGCTTGGATGGCGTGTACAGGTACAGCTGCCCATGCAGCTTCAACACGATACCACAGTTCATCAAGAGTAGTGACTGGCGTATTGTGACGAGCCAGTTGCTCGACCACCATTGACCAGACGTTTTCATTTGGTGAGAGATCTTGAGAATGTGCTGGTCCTGGCAGCAGTCGAACATTTTCTGTTTCCAGAAAGGCCCGTACAGGACCTGCGACATGCGGTCGTGCATTATCCAGCTGAAATGTAGGGCTTCGCAGGGATCGAATGATGAAGGGTAGAGCCACGGGTCGTAACACATCTGAAATGTAACGTCCACTGTTCAAAGTGCCGTCAGTGCGAACAAGAGGTGACTGAGACGTGTAACCAATCGCACCCCCTACCATCACGCCGGGTGATACGCCAATATAGCTATGACGAATACACGCTTCCAATGTGCGTTCACCGCGATGTCGCCAAATGCGGATGCGACCATCATGATGCTGTACACAGAACCTGACTTCATCCGAAAAAATGACGTTTTGCCATTCGTGCACCCAGGTTCGTAATTGAGTACACCATCGCAGGGGTTCCTGTTTGTGATGCAGCGTCAAGGGTAACCGCAGCCATGGTCTCCGAGCTGATAGTCCATGTTGCTGCAAACGTCGTCCAACTGTTCGTGCAGCTGGTTGTTGTCTTGCAAACGTCCCCATCTGTTGACTCAGGGATCGAGACGTGGCTCCACGATCAGTTACAGCCATGCGGATAAGATGGCTGTCATCTCAACTGCTAGTGATACGAGGCCGTTGGGACCCAGCACGGCGTTCCGTATTACCCTCCTAAACTCATCGATTCCATATTCTGCTGACAGTCATTGGATCTCGAGCAACGCGAGCAGCAATGTCGCGATACGATAAACCGCAATCGCGATAGGCCACAATCCGACTTTTATTAAAGTCGGAAACGTGATGGTACACACATATCCTCCTTACACGCGGCATCACAACAACGTTTCGCCAGGCAACGCCGGTCAGCTGCTGTTTGTGTATGAGAAATCGGTTGGAAACTTTCCTGATATCAGCACGTTGTAGGTGTCGCCACTGGCGCCAACCTTGTGTGAATGCTCTGAAAAGCTATTCATTTGCATATCACGGCATCTTCTTCCTGTCTGTTAAATTTCGCGTTTGTAGCACGTCATCTTCGTGGTGTAGCAATTTTAATGGCCATTACAGTACATAAGGGTGCTGAGGATAGATGGGTAGATCGAGTAAGTTACGAACAGATAATGACCCAGACTGAGGAAAATACTTCATGGCACGATCTGTCTTCATGGAGAGCTGCATCAAGCTCGTCTTGAGACAGAAGTCACAACAACGTGCCCTTGACAAAACAATGTGTGAAAATGTATTTGTTTAGGTGTGCACAGAGTAATGTCGATGACATGAACAAAATGTGCAATGTACTCGTGGCCTAAAGGGGCTATGCATATTCTTTTATTCAACTTCTGCATGTGCGGGTTTCGGTTCGCTGCTCATTTCCAACAGTGACGCTTGTAGAAACTCTTTTCCTGGCGGCTGTTCTTGCGAGTAGTAACCCCTGTTAATCTTTTTGCGCAGGTCAGAAGTTTGGCGAGATAATAGTTAGCGAATTAGTGGCGTTTTAAACGAGCCTGCCGCGTGCGAGTTTTGTCCGCTGCGTCCGGCTACGCTGGCGCCAGCGCCCTGGACCCGAGCCGCCATCAAAAACACGTTAGCCGACGCTGGCTGGGACCGCGCGCGCCACATCACAGCATCGCTTTCCTAATTAAAAGCGTGTCGCCACCGCTGTGCCCGCCCCTCTTGCTTCCTGCTGCAGCGCCGCCCTTTTCGTACGGAATATGCGTGCTCTTCTCTTGCTCCCTGTACATGTCACGTATTTCGCTGCAAAGTTCGTAATGAGTCCACCGCTATTTAATCCGGAATCCGTACGTAGGATCTTTACATTGTGCGGTAAACGCCGCCAGTATTTCTCCGGCGTAGCGAGGTTGTACAGGATGAAAAGTATTTAAACCAACAAACAACAAACTCTGGGAGGTTGTAGGGGACATCAAAACAAATAGTTTTTCCTAATTTCACTTTTCTCTATGAGTATTTAAACCGGTAGAGGAAGATTTCTCTCGCGGCAAATTAATTAAACCAACAAACACTTTTCCATTTTTTATGACCAAGACACAACACAACAAAACCCAATTTCAATTACAGTAGATTTTCAAGAATGTCTCCATTGACAGCCCGCATCTCGTGGTCGTGCGGTAGCGTTCTCGCTTCCCACGCCCGGGTTCCCGGGTTCGATTCCCGGCGGGGTCAGGGATTTTCTCTGCCTCGTGATGGCTGGGTGTTGTGTGCTGTCCTTAGGTTAGTTAGGTTTAAGTAGTTCTAAGTTCTAGGGGACTTATGACCACAGCAGTTGAGTCCCATAGTGCTGAGAGCCATTTGAACCATTCTCCATTGACAAGTAAACAAAGGTTACACCGTCGGATCATGTTCTGTCTGACACGGGCAAAAACCCCTGGAGTATCCTAAATTGTTCCTGCTGCTGCTACTATCTGGGCAACCGGATCCTCTTCTGATGCAACAGGAGTTGCATAAACACGGTTGCGCATCTCTCCTCACACAAAAAGTGCAGAGGGGACATCTCTGGGGATCGAACAGGCAATGGTACAGGACCAACTCTGCCAATCCACGTTTCTGGGAACCGTCGGTCCAGGAAACGACGCACACGGCGATTGAAATGTGCCGGCGCCCCGTCATGTTGGAACCACATGCGTTGTCTTGTAGGGAGCGGGACGTCTTCCAACAATCCTGGCAATGCTCTGGCGAGAAAATTATAATAGAGCCTACCATTTAATGGCCTAGGTAGCAGATACGGCCCAATTAAACAGTCCCCAACAACACCGACCCACACATTAACGAAGAACCGCTCTTGATGAGCGCTATTAACTGTGGCATGTGGGTTATCCCCACCCCAAACATGCGAATTGTGCATGTTGAAGACTCCATCACGCCCGAACGTTGCTTCATCGGTAAATAACACAAAGAATGGAAATGTACGATACATTTCACACTGTTCCAGGTACCACTGCGAAAACTGTGCTCTGGGTGGGTAATCAACTGGTTCCATGTTGTGGACACGCTGTATGCGAAATGGACGTAACAATTGCTCTCGAAGGACTGTTCTTATATTCGTCTGATTCGTCCCCATGTTACGTGCAATAGCACGAGTGCTGATTGACGGATCCCGCTCCACATGCTGCAAGACAGCTACCTCAAATTGCAGCGTTCTTACCGTGCGACGGTGTCCCTGTCCAGGAAATCTGCTAAATGACCCAGTCTCACGCAGACGTTGGTACACAGCAGCAAACGTCATCTGATGTGGGATACGGCGATTAGGATATTGTTGTTGATAAATCCGCTGTGCAGCTCGTCCGTTGTGGTGCGCTACGTAGTACGCACCGACGATATCAGTGTAGTCGCAGGTTCGAATCCTGCCACGGGCATGGATGTGTGTGATGTCCCTAGGTTAGTTAGGTTTAAGTAGTTCTAAGTTCTAGGGGACTGATGACCTCAGATGTTAAGTCCCATAGTGCTCAGAGCCATTTGAACCATTTGAACCCCTAGAACAACTGCTTAAACCTAACTAACCTAATGACATCACACACATCCATGGCCGAGGCAGACTGTAGCGCCTAGAACCGCCCGGCCACTCCGGCCGGCGCATATCGCTATCCCATGACTTTTTGTCGCCTCATTGTACGTACCCACTGATATGTGGCATCCCAGGCGCAAAGTGTCTGTTGAGTAGTGTTACTGCAGATAGTGAGGCAGCGAAGTAAGCTGCAGACTTGTGCATACGCAGTTTCTGGCAGAAGATGTGCGAGCGGGCGAACCGTCAGCGACGGGACTTCGCCAGCAGGCACGTAGGCGAGCAAGTGCGATAACAGTCCGCGGCGAGGTCAGTGAACCGAAACAGCGCGCCCGGCGCGCGCCGGAGCCCGAGCGGGGAATTTAAACCCGGCGGGCGGGCGGGCCTCGCTGACGCTGCCATTAAACGAGTCCCCCTTTTAAAACCAGTTCTGCCGGCCGCGGCTGCAGCCGCCATACAAATAGGAAGCGGGCGCTTAACAAGGCAGGCGCGCTCGGTGCTGCCCGGCGCAGCGCCGGCGATGAGCCGATTTTAATTCGAGGAAGGCGGCCGCCGCCTTCCGGCGGTGCACCTCGGCCGGCGGCGGAATGGCTGATGTGGCGTGCGCTTCTGGCGCCCCTGCCGAGCCGGCTGGTCGTTCACCCTCGTGCCGTCTGAGTGTCAGCTCCGGCGCTGCTCGGTCTGCGCGACTACCGAGAAGATCCCAACTCGCACCGACAAAAGTTTCGAGGTTCTTCAGCAATATTTTCTGTGCTGTCGGAGCACAAGAAGGATAATGCGCTCCTGTTTTAGAAGACTGTGACTCAAAAGTGGGGTACCACCTGCCTCATTCTACCTTGCACAGCACCTTTAAAAATTCTCACAAAAATAATGTCATGCAAACATATTCGCCCTCTTTTTAACATGTACTATTCTATCCCTTGCGCCTTTGTCCGCATTGTGCGCGGGGTTGGCGTGGTTAAATCGGATTTGGCATTTTTTAATGTGAAGGGGTGGCCGGATGTCCTTCCTGCCGCCATCCCTTACCCCCTGGGACGGAATCAGAGTACCTCATCTGTCTGCGTCCAGTGTAAATCAAGGAAAAGTGCGAATGTGTGTCAAATGTCTGTGAGTCGTGTAACCGAGGCGGGACGTGGGGACCAGCCCGGTATTCACCTAGAGGGATGTGGAAAACCGCCTAAAAACCACATCCAGGCTGGCCGGCACATCGGCCCTCGTCGTTAATCCGGCGGGCGGATTCGATCCGGTACCGGCGCGCCTACCCGAGTACAGGAAGCAGCGCGTTAGCGCTCTCGGCTAACCTGGCGGGTTCTTTCTAACATGTACCTCACGTCTAATTTCCACAAACTGCTGCAACTTTAATTCGCTCACACCCACTAGTCCCTTGCTGTAAGTTTCTCAAGCCAACCCGCTCCAAGCTGCCCATTCTCTCTCACTCATTCAAGCCAACTCATTGTCATTATCTATTCGTATCTCCCTAGCTGTTACTGTCCCCTGTCTAAAAGCCCTAGTCTCCATCATTCTGTCGGACTACAATCTCATCTCATTGTCACTGTCTCCCTTTTTGTATCCCGCCTGGAAGGAGGCGCGTGGGTCTGCTCTAGTAAACTGAAAGGTTGGCCGAATGTAGGAAGTGAGTAGGAGCAGGAAAAGGTAACACACGTCGGTACTGCGTTTCAACTTATAGATGTTTACTACAGGCAAAAAACAATTTAATACATGGTTACATAACTTTGCAATGAGGTGCGAAGTCTTAGACCCGTCGTATGAAGATCAAAGCTGAAGCGAAATGTCCCGGCCGTCTGCTCTTGATCAAATGGCTGAATCTGGAGCGGAGCTAGTAGATGTGGACAGCGCCTGCTAGAGGGGGCTGTCGTCGGTGTCGGTGTCATAGTGCCAACCTACGCCGTGGCATCGTAGCTATCGACACCACATCCCTCATCACACTGTCATTGACTGCTTCGCTCTTTCTAAAGCACAACAACTGTTACTATCCTCCGGTATTTATATCACTTTTCCGCCTGTTTCCCACTACCACATTCTCCTTCTCTTTCAGCGTAAAAAAGTGCAAATATCTTCTCATGGCAAATTTTTTGGGAAAAATCTTCAAAGGTGCTGTGAAAGGTAGAATGAGGAAGCTGGCACCTAACTTTTCAGTCAGTCTTTTAATAAACAGGAGCATATTCGCCTTTTTTTGTGCTGCGATAGTAGCATTTACGGCTGGTTACCAACTTTTCTCTGCTACGGCAGCGCATGTCACTCATATGAAAAGAAATTTGGAGGTCAGTAACATATTGATAGTTTACTTCTGTGAAATTAAACAAACAAAAAAAATATGATTTTGCATTCCAGGTCGGGTTTTATGTAGACAAAAATTGTACATCTGCTTGCGTTCTATAACTGGGGTTTCCAGAAACCTCCTGATGATGACGAAGACACTTAACATCATTTTTCTCTGTGCTGCATCACTTTATCAACTATGTTTCCCCTACCGTCTGATTTTACGTGCTTATTATATATGTCCAAGCAGGGTAACTTTGAAACTGTATTTGTGCCTCAATGAGCCCCTTCGGCCTAATGCAGAAAGAATCAACCGATTTGTTCCAGCCGGCCGGGGTGGCCGAGCGGCTCTAGGCGCTACAGTCTGGAACCGCGCGACCGCTACGGTCGCAGGTTCGAATCCTTCCTTGGGCATAGATGTGTGTGATGCCCTTAGGTTAGTTAGGTTTAAGTAGTTCTAAGTTCTAGGGGACTGATGACCTCAGGAGTTGAGTCCCATTGTGCTCAGAGCCATTTCAACCATTATTACAGTTCAATGTAATTTATAATTAAAAATATGGAATGTGAATAGTTTCAACATGAAACGTCTCAATATATCAAGAAGTACGACATAAAAAAGGGCAATGGATATTTGCCTATTTCATAGAAAAAATGGTTCAAATGCCTCTGAGCACTATGGGACTTAACATCTGAGGTCATCAGTCCCCTACAACTTAGAACTACTTAAACCTAACTAACCTAAGGACATCACACACATCCAGGCCCGAGGCAGGATTCCAACCTGCGACCGTAGCTGTCGCGCGGTACCGGACTGAGGCGCCTAGAACCGCTCGGTCACCGCGGCCGGCTATTTCCGAGAAATTATTAGCACAAAAGCTGGTTTATGTGACATTGTCCGCCACGATAATGTGTGGAAAAATGTTTAAAGTAAGTTTCTCTTAATCTTATTAAAAATTAATTATAAACTGAATGCAGCTATTTGACTTGTTATTTAAATAACAAACCAGTCAGTTTCTCATGCCGTATGTTCATAAATGTTTAATTGTCATTTTAGTACAAATGTTCACAGAAATCATCGACAGTTCCACAGGATGAAGGAACTTCAAAGAAGTTGTCGTAATCAACTAACTACTATTCGTCACTGAATGGTAATTCGCTGTACATTATTTCCAAACGTAGGTCCCTTCGGTAATCTTGTTCACATCCAGGCTCAGAAGCTATCCGGCGAAAATTTTATTACAATCCCCGTTTTTGTTTCCGAGAAAAGTGTATCAAAATTATTGATAGCATGTTTCACGTATCCGACACGTCATTGCACGGAACAAGGTGTGCTTATGTCCAAATCCGCCGTACTCGCACGAGGCTACAAAACCACATCTTCTAAAACATCAGGTACAATAGTTAACATCAAAATATTCTCTCCATGTCCCCCCATTCAAAGTATTTATAATAATATAAAACACACACACACACGCACGCACGCACATACACACACTCACTGTAAACAGTAGCGCAATCACAAACCAAAGAGACCGACGTCAGAAGTTATCAATAGTGAAATTAATAATCCACAGATGAGGTAGTATAAACACTCTCCCCCTGTTTTTTGACAAGTCAGAGAACAGGATTCGATGCAGAATTTAAACAAAAACCACCATCTCTATTTATATGGTTACTTGCTAATTTAATTTCAACAGTTTACTGAATAACACTATCCCACTAGCTGGAAGTGCATGCCACAATCTCTGTGTTGCTGTATTCCCTAGCATGCTCGGCTGTTGTAAGCGTGGGTGCCGCTTATGCTCCGTACACCGGTGCTCTACAGTTCTGATAGACTGGCTTACTTGCAGCAGTTTTACCTGGAAACTGGCAGGGTGTGCTCGCGTCAAAACATCGGCAGTTCAAAAAATGGGTTCA
Source organism: Schistocerca cancellata (assembly GCF_023864275.1). Lineage (NCBI taxonomy): Eukaryota > Metazoa > Arthropoda > Insecta > Orthoptera > Acrididae > Schistocerca > Schistocerca cancellata. The sequence continues at coordinate 551,818,429 of NC_064631.1, read as the reverse complement.
AATGGCTCTGAGCACTATGCGACTTAACTTCTGAGGTCGTCAGCCGCCTAGAACTTAGAACTAATTAAACCTAACTAACCTAAGGACATCACATACATCCATGCCCGGGGCAGGATTCGAACCTGCGACCGTAGCGGTCTCTCGGCTCCAGACTGTAGCGCCCAGAACCGCACGGCCACTCCGGCCGGCCATCGGCAGTTGTCGACGACGTTAAACGGCTGTATTCGTGTAAGTTAGTTGAACATTTTATGCTCCGGGGGAAGTTAAGGTCTCGTATCGCTAAGCAATAGTGTAATGGAGAGGATTGTCGCCTCTTCAGCAGTTTCCTCGTACGTTTAGAGGTTTTTTGGTGAACGTTTCTTCTCGTTACATCTTGCCTTACTCAACTTCCTGTGGTTTGTCGGTTCTGTCAATGGAATTACGAAAGATGTCGGATGTGCCGTTGACAGCAGGTAGGGACAGCGCTTGAACGCGCGCCGTTGCCTGGTTAGAACGTTAGCGGGCTAGTTAGAACCCCTATATAATAAGTAGAATCGCCCGGCATGTTTTCCCCAACTGTGAGGATTTTCCAATGTTTACCTTCTGGGTGGTTAACATAATCAGGCAACTTGTTACAAAATACTTGATATTGCATGTATAAAGTGTAATGAACAGTAGTTAATGTCTATAGAAATATTTAATTTTCTTTTCATGTAACAGAAAAATTGAAATGTAATATTACACAGCTATACGAATATAGACCTGGAACTGGAGTAGTTGTTTGTAAATATTAAATATAACCTCGGTATTAATGTCTTCAAATATGGGTATTATGCAATAGCAACCTGTGCCTATTTATTAGTTTTTGCCAGCATATACGCACTTGCAAAAGTGGTGTTTATTTTTTAATCTTAAGTAAGTGCTTTAATAAATGCAGCATTTTTAATTGTACGGAGGGGAAAAATATAGTTTCATGTCACAGTGAAACGAATTTTTGCTAATAGTTTTATCTATCATTTAACCGGTGCTCATCTTGTGTCCTGATGATAGGTTGGTACAACTCAATGAATAAATGATAGAGAAGTATGTGAAAATAGTTTTGTAGCTCTATCTTCTACCGAGGTATAACATAAGCAAGTAATACAGTTTCTGGAACACATGTTGCCAAAAGGAACACAACTGAGCGCCAGGTACAAGTTTCTAGTTGTCAGTGCGGCAATTTATGATTCATATTTTTCTTAGTTCGGTGTCACTTGGAAATCTGAAGACGTGAAAACCATTTCTGCAACGCTTAGAACAGTTTGCAACTACCCAGCTACACACATTTACAATGAATTCTTCAGTACATTTAATTAGAAATCTACACTCACATCCTGACTCATATGTGTAAACAAGTATAAATGTCCTATACTTTGACGAAAACATGGTGGACAGTTCAGCTCAGGTTACAGGAGTCTTCGGGCTGGTCGAAAGCCATTCCACGTGGACAGAACCGCACGCAAACAACCGACAAGCATCCTGTGTTAAACGTAGCTCCTAATTTGTGGGTCATCTGTGAGACACTTGGTTTCCGTGTTACTTTATTCGTACGTGTAAAAACGTAAACGCTTATACTGAATCCACTACTGACCTACGCTCCAGGTTGGAGTGAGGCATCTCTGGTAAACTCCACAGGGCCACCAGGACACTGTTTGTATCCTTTTTAGCCGTTTATTAGTTTCCTGTATTCAACTGAACACATGTTTCCGTGAAATACTGTTCTCACTAGTTACCGCACCGTGAACGTGTCGCAAGCAGCGCAGTTTTGGCGGGGATCCAGGCACGTGATGCGCGTGGTCTTTTCACCTGGAGCAGCCTGGAGCGCAGTTGTGACACTAACAAGCGAAATAATTGTTTTAATTCTGAATTTCGTTTTGCACAACTAACTGCATAGACTGGAAAGAAAAGAACTAACGCAATAACCTTGACTGTCTATAAGCGAAGTACCGAAGATTACGTCATGTAAAAAACAAAGAAAAATATTTATTTGTTTTTTTCCTCTTCTATGCGTTACTATCCCAATCATCCGATTACGATGTGACTTCGGTGAGCTGTTGTGAGCGCACCAGCGGATGTTACTGTGGGAATAAGAACCGCACCTGTCACCCATCAGGCACGAGCTGAAAAGAGGGTGAAATACACTCTTTGGGGGGGGGGGGGGGGGGTTGGACGTCAAACGGGCCGACTTGGAGCAGGAGAGGCACCACAGGACATTTTATTTTCTACTGTCTATACTTTTACAAACAAATTCATAACACTTTGTCAGGATGACCAGGAAGGATTCAGGATTCACATTCACAGCAGTGGAAATGTAAAAACATAACAAAAAAAACTTTTTTTAGATATGAAATTTCATCGTTTTTTTCACTTACTGTTGGCTGCATTTGTTGCTATAGGTACATTTTTCTTCACAAGTAAGAGAGATTCTTTGATGAATTTTGCACAGCATACAAACCATACTTACAGGTGTATGAAGCTCTAGAATTTTCCAAATATATTAAAAACTGTGGTAAAAATTGAGATAATTAAATACAAAATTTGATTTTTTTCTAAACATAAAGTCTAAAACGTAACAGCTCATTAATTTTTTTATAAATTAAATAGATTCTAGAGATTCAGACACCTGTAAGTATGGTTTGTATGCTGTGCAAAATTCATCGAACAGTCTCTCTTACTTATGAAGAAAAGTGTACCTATAGCAACAAATGCAGCCAATAGTAAGAGAAAAAATGATGAAATTTCACATGTAAAAAAATTATTTTGTTATGTTTTTGAACTTCCGCTGCTACGAGTGTGAATCCTGAATCCTTCCTGGTCGGTCTGACGAAGTTTTATGAATTTACTTCTAAAAGTATAGGCAGTGGAAATTAAAATGTCCTGTGATGCCTCTCCTGCTCCAAGTCGACCTGTTTGACGTCCTACCCCCCTTAACTCAGAGACGTTTGGAGCAATTTCAATCAAATTCTGTACATACATGACTTATTATTTTTATAATTATTTGTATAAAAATATTCCAGGGGTAATATACCAAATCAACCCTAGCAGTGGAGGTGGGGATGAGAAAATATGATGAGTAAAAATAATCAATAACTAGAAATATTAATGTCAAATTCATAGCTTTCGGGGTCTCTAGACTTATTGGTGCAAAGAGGACACACATCAGCACATCTCCGTAGCGCCTGAAGGAATTTCTACCAAAATTGGTAGAGGTGTCACTTCCTCTGTGGAAAAACTTACTGTGGAATTAAGACGCCCCTAATACACCGATGGCTGATGGTTCAGGGTGCAAAGCGGAAATATAAAAGCGTAAGTTAGGAACGTCTCGAACACATTCAAACAAAATGTGTGTGAAATCTTATGGGATTTAACTGCTAAGGTCATCAGCCCCTAAGATTACACACTACTTAACCTAAATTGTTCTAAGGACAAACACACACGCTTCCATGCCCGAGAGAGGACTCGAACCTCCGCCGGGACCAGCCGCACAGTCCATCACTGCAGCGCCTCAAACCACTCGGCTAACCCCGCGCGGCACACATTTAAACAAATTTGGTATATAAATGACTCATGCCCTGTATGAAAATGCTGTGGTAGGAAGGTGCCCCCACTATCGGTAAGGCTGGACGTGATTATGGCAGGGGGGGACACACAGAAATGTCCGAACACGCTCTGTTGGTACGCCTTTCTCGTAATTAGGTAACCTGGAGTACTACAAAAGAACGAAGCGCTATTTGTGTCTTATTTTGCGTTGTCCAGTGCTTCAACCACATGGTGAGAATGAGTACTACAGCTAGCCAACAGTTCTGTCAGGGTGTTTCGGGGCCAAAAATCGCGTCATACGGTTCAGAGTCCTCTGTATAGTCTCATAGTGTAAAACAGCGAGGAGTTATAGAGTTGCCAGCGACAGTATTTTTTCTCGAACGGGCATCAGTTACAACCTGAATCAAAACATCCTTCAGAATGCAGATGGGACTACAGGGCGAAATTTGCTAGCAATAAGTATGAAATATGTGGGCAAATATGTGTGAAATATGTTAAATGCACGTGAAATATGTATAATATATGTGGACGCGTGCGAAGCCGCGGGCGTTCAGCTAGTCTCCCATAAAAAACGAATCTGAACCTTTGTATCACGACATTTTTATGTACGTTAACGTTGCATAACTAGCAAGTACGTGGTAGAAATATAATTCCTAAATGTTAGAAACATACGGGTGCGAAAAGGTACCCAGTATTCCGGCATTTGCGACTTACTTATTGGCTCAACCTCACATTCCGTCTATAATGTTTTGGTGGTCTACTGTCTGTAATGTTGTGGTTGTCTAGTGGTAAAGCGCATGCCTGGAAACCGAAAGCTCGTGGGATCGAATACCGACCATACATTGGAATTTTTCGGTCTGCCTGTACGTAGTTTTCACCTCTCAATAATGTGGAAGTATGCCAGGAACGGCGTGAGTTGAGATTCGACGTTAAACCGCTTGTTCTCTTTCCCCGGTAGGGACTCCGGGTTAGATTAAGAGGACGCAGACAGATGAACATTCCTCTTATTTATTTCCGTCCGTATCAGTGACAGATTAAACTATACCCATCATGTTGGACCACATCCACTAGCCCGTATATCTGAAACAGACCTCGAGACTTAGCCTGAAGAAGATCGGCCCAACTGGCCAGATGGAACAGCGTCGCGGTAGGAAGCTGCGTATAAAGTTAGAGCAGAGAATGAGAAGTGATACACGCAGAGTTCAACAAGTACGGGCGTATAATATGGCTGTGGCTGGAGTTTCTGCGTCGAGTAAGAGGCTCGTCCATTTGGACGGGATGGGTAGGGAAGCAGAGGGCCAAACTGTTGCTGCGGCATGGCAGCTGGCCAGGCGCCGCCCCCCAGCGCTCTGCCTCTGCGCTTATCACACACACACACACACACACACACACACACACACACACACACACACACAGAGAGAGAGAGAGAGAGAGAGAGAGAGAGAGAGAGCGGCCAGAACCCGCAGGTTGCTCCATACGAGGGGGCATGTACCGCTCGCTGATTTACTGGAGATTGTGAACTTGCGGCGTCTCGACAGCGGTGAAACTCACGCACGAGATTGGGAATGAAGCCTTTTTTGTTTTATGTTTTGCGTGTACAAGTACAGAATCTCAAGGCGTAATCTTGATTACTGAATCATCTTTATCGTTCCTTCACACTGTCACAAACATTGGCATTACTCGAAACATGTGCCGAATATGCTATTGACCTAGTACAATATGTATCAGCAAATACAAGCATTTTTCTACCAACTACACACGCTAGACAGACTACACACGCCTGCACTAATCGGTGACTAACTCTCATTGCGCTCGCTGAGAACAGGCAGCCGCTATCTATACACATTGCTTAGCTCAGCTGTGGTAGGTTAAGTTTTATATCCAATTATATCAAGTTTAGTTATTATTTGAAACATCCTGGCAGATTAAAACTGTGTGCCGGACGAGACTCGAACTAGGAACCTTTGCCTTTCGCGGGCAAGTGCTCTACCAACTGAACTACTCAAGCACGACTCACGCCCCACCCTCACAGCTTTACTTCTGCCAGGACCTCGTCTCCTACCTTCCAAACGTGCCCGCGAACGGCAAAGATCCCGAGTTCGAGTCTCGGTCCGGCACACAGTTTTAATGGTTCAAATGGCTCTAAGCACTATGGGACTTAACTACGGAGGTCATCAGTCCCCTAGAACTTAGAACTACTTAAACCTAACCAACCTAAGGACATCACACAAATCCATGCCCGAGGCAGGATTCGAACCTGCGACCGTAGCGGTCACGCGGTTCCAAACTGAAGCGCTTAGAACCGCACGGCCACACCGGCCGGCGCAGTTTTAATCTGCCAGGAAGTTTCATATCAGCCGCACACTCAGCTGCAGAGTGAAAATATCATTCTTAGTTATACAAAATTTTGAAAAACACAGCCCTCAGTTGCGAACACAATTAATTTGTAATCTAGGTTTCGGTGTCACAAGAGACACCTTCTGCGGACAGAATTAAAACTAAATGTTACAGCGTAACGTACCAAAAAATACGAAAGCTGCGGTCATACCTAACAGCGTCAGATAGTCAGAATTAAAATAAGATGCAACAGAGATGCAAGCCATTAGAGGCTGCCATGTTTCCTCTGCTACAGTCAACACAAAACTTGGCTCAAATGGCTCTGAGCACTATGGGACTTAACTGCTATGGTCGTCAGTCCCGTAGAACTTAGAACTACTTAAACCTAACTAATCTAAGGACATCACACACATCCATGCACGAGGCAGGATTCGAACCTGCGACCGTAGCGGTCGCGCGGCTCCAAACTGTAGTGCCTAGAACCGCTCGGCCACTCAGGGCGGCAACACAGAACTGTTTTATGTTGAATGTAGCAGAGGACACATGGCAGCCCCTAGTGGCTTGCACCTCTGTTGCATCTTATTTTAATTCTGACTATCTGACGCTGTCAGGTATGACCGCAGCTTTCGTGTTTTTTGGTACGTTATGCTGTAACATTTAGTTTTAATTTTGTCCGAAGAAGGTGTCCCTTGTGACATCAAAACCTAGATTACAAATTAATTGTGTTCGCGACTGAGGGCTGTGTTTTTCATAATTTTGTATTATACAACAGTCGCTGATTGACAGCCATGTTAAAAACCTTATTATTCTTAGTTCTTATTTAACTGCAAATTTCATATATTGGCGGATGAGGCCACCTTTACGACGAGTGGTTCTTTCAACCATTCGTGGTCTCGCGGTAGCGTTCTCGCTTCCCGAGCACGGGGTCCCGGGTTCGATTCCCGGCGGGGTCAGGGATTTTCACCTGCCTCGAGATGACTGGGTGTTTGTGTTGTCCTCATCATTTCATCATCATCCAGGAAAGAGGCAAAATTGGACTGAGCAAAGATTGGATAATTGTACGGGCGCTGATACCCACGCAGTTGAGCGCCCCACAAACCAAACATCATCATCATCTTTCAACCATTACAGCACCCACTTGTAGACTATAAAGAACCCCCGTGTTATCCCCATATACACAGGTTGGTCGGAAATAGTCGGTAAAGTTTTTAAGGGTGTTGCAAGGTAGATTTTGCTGAGAAATAATTGTTAAGAAAAAAAATTCGATACCTTGCGCCGTTTCCGAGTTAATTAGCATTGAAGATAGCCATTAACGCCATGCGGGACGCCATATACAGCTGATACAATTAGTGTCAGTTTTTCTCGTCGCTCAGACGATAGCGTACGAGACTGCTCAGCCTTTGGCTTGGGCAGCTTGAAAGTTGCGAAAGAACACCCCCCAGATTTAAACCCAATCGAGAATCTGGTGGACCATCTCGATCGGGCTATTCGCACCACGGTTCCTCAGCCGCGGGTAGTAGCCCAGCTGGCGACGGCAGTGAAGTCGGCGCGGCCCCACATCCCTGTCGGTACCTTCCAGAACCTCTTGACTCTCTTCCTGCACGTCTCGCAGCGCTGCGAAAACGTGGATATTCTGGCTTTTGACAAGTGGTTATACTAATTTTACTGGACAGCGTATATCTTTTCCGGAGGTCCCATACTTTCTTTTTTCTTGGCAATTATGCACCGAAAGTACAAATAATCTTAAAATAATATGAACCAGTGATAATTTCAATTTCGTTTCAGACTAGAAATTCAGTTACTTGAATGAAACTACGTAGTGGGATAACATTTTAGTGCAGCATAATGTAACTGCAAAAATACAGGAACTCTTCAATTTTTACAGATTTCGTGAAACTTCCCCACTTACATAGACAGTTAAAGAAACTACGAACTGCATTCCTTATTTTTAAAACGTTATTTCCATCGTTAATAAACTAGAAACCCGCCTCGATTGCGAAAAAAGCACCTAGTGTTAACCGCTCCACCTCACACCGGCCTATGTTCGATGGGCCATGACCCGCCATAAACTGCAGCTACAAATGGTCGCTCACTTACACGCCCGACCCGCTACCTGTGCACATGCGCAAGACAAGGGAAGTTTCTTGAATGCGCATGCGCATACGAATACGTGAAAGTTTATATATGGGTCGTGGCTAAATAGCCCTTATATTCCCAACCGTGGATCAACGTATACCAAAAAATAGAATGGATAGAATAAGTGACGAGCTAAATACGAGATGAAGCTTAAAAATAACCGCACGCGGTTGCTTATGGTAGGAAAGAAACATATGAAGCTACCTATGACAACAGGAGGAACTCTTAAAAACTATTCCTAAAGCCAATAGGTAGCCTGGGGGGGGGGGGGGGGGGGAGGTGGCTGAGAGGACGTAATCTAAAGACGTCTTGGTAATAAGGATATAGGGATAAAACGTGAGGTGTTCAACGTGCTAAAATCACTTTCATCGTAAAGGAAATGAGGAAAAAAGAAAAAGGCGGGTCATGGCACATCGAAAATAGGCCGGTGTGAGGTGGAGCGTACACCATTAAGTTAAGTAGTGGTTTAGACTTTGTACATATGTACTGTTTGTGTTTTCCTTTTTTTCGTTTATAAATGCATAGCTATGGTGTTCTTTTAAACATTGACAAAGGTCTTCTTAGGCACTTGTGGGTTTTATTGTTCTGAAGAAGGTGTAGCTATCTACGCCGAAACCTAGGTTAACACTAGGTGCTTTTTTCGCAGTCGAGGCGGGTTTCTAGTTTTTTTAATATATTAACCAACGATTGCTGACGCGCTGCGATGTTGAAGGTTCTTAAATTCGTATTTCGATCGGATTACTTGTGAATGCAGGACTCACGTCTACAGAAAACAAGTGAACAGCAATGAGGCAAAACCAGTAAAACGGGAAGCCAACAAAACTTCCACAGCAGCGACAGAAGGGTATTAACTACGCGCACGGTGTGGCGGCAAGAAAAGGAATGGGTGGTTAAAATATCGAGATACACAGCGTGGCGTCTAGAAACAAGATAAATGGCGGCGCGATATCAAATTCCCGGTTGCTAAACGTCACTGCAGCCGAGTGTGTAGTCGGGCGAGACACTGCACGCCGTTGGAACTGCGGCGGCTGCGGCCGAAGCAAGCAGGAGAGTAGCGGCGGGTGGGCCCGGCGCAGCCGAGCCGTCGAAGGCGGGCGAGCGTCAATCTGCCGCGATGGCATCGCCTCGCATAGCAGGCGCAGGAAGCGCGCTGGCTGGCCCGCCCGTGGCCGCGCTCATGCCTATGTATGAGGCGAGGCTATGAGGGCCGCGCCGGGGCGCAGGTGCGGCCGCGCTCTGCCAACGGACTCGGGCGGCCCTCGCTATCTCTGCCGCCAGCTGGGCCGGTATGGAAATGACACTCCGGCGCGGCCGGGGCCCGCCCTCGTACCTGCAGGGCCGCGGGAAAGACTACTACTCCCACGCCCAACGGCCGCGTCTTACTGTTTCCACGGACGGCATCGCAAGAGATGCCCAACCCCACTAATGTAATAGAGGGTGTATGTTTTATTTGAGGCATAATTTTGGAACTAGGGCAGACACAGCTAAAAAAAAAATATACATAATTTAATGATTAACTCATATAGTACACTGAAGCGCCAAAGAAACTGGTACAGGCATGCTATTCAAATACAGAGATATGTAAACAGGCAGAATACGGCGCTGCGGTCGGCACGCCTATACAGGGTGTTACAAAAAGGTACGGCCAAACTTTCAGGAAACATTCCTCACACACAAAGAAAGAAAATATGTTATGTGGACATGAGCCCGGAAAAGCTTACTTTCCATGTTAGAGCTCATTTTATTACTTCTCTTCAAATCACATTAATCGTGGAATGGAAACACACAGCAACAGAACGTACCAGCGTGACTTCAAACACTTTGTTCCAGGAAATGTTCAAAATGTCCTCCGTTAGCGAGGATACATGCATCCACCCTCCGTCGCCTGGAATCCCTGATGCGCTGATGCAGCTCTGGAGAATGGCGTATTGTATCACAGCCGTCCACAATACGAGCACGAAGAGTCTCTACATTTGGTACCGGGGTTGCGTAGACAAGAGCTTTCAAATGCCCCCATAAATGAAAGTCAAGAGGGTTGAGGTCAGGAGAGCGTGGAGGCTATGGAATTGGTCCGCCTCTAGCAATCCATCGGTCACCGAATCTGTTGTTGAGAAGCGTACGAACACTTCGACTGAAATGTGCAGGAGCTCCATCGTGCATGAATCACATGTTGTGTCGTACTTGTAAAGGCGCATGTTCTAGCAGCATAGGTAGAGTATCCCGTATGAAATCATGATAACGTGCTCCGTTGAGCGTAGGTGGAAGAACATGGGGCCCAATCAAGACATCACCAACAATGCCTGCCCAAACGTTCACAGAAAATCTGTGTTGATGACGTAATTGCACAGTTGCGTGCGGATTCTCGTCAGCCAACAAATGTTGATTGTGAAAATTTACAATTTGAAGCCTCATCCGTAAAGAGAACATTTGCACTGAAATGAGGATTGACACATTGTTGGATGAACCATTCGCAGAAGTGTACCCGTGGAGGCCAATCAGCTGCTGATAGTGCCTGCACACGCTGTACATGGTACGGAAACAATTGGTTCTCCCGTAGCACTCTCCATACAGTGACGTGGTCAACGTTACCTTGTACAGCAGCAACTTCTCTGACGCTGACATTAGGGTTATCGTCAACTGCACGAAGAATTGCCTCGTCCATTGCAGGTGTCCTGGTCGTTCTAGGCCTTCCCCAGTCGCGAGTCATAGGCTGGAATGTTCCGTGCTCCCTAAGACGCCGATCAATTGCTTCGAACGTCTTCCTGTCGGGACACCTTCGTTCTGGAAATCTGTCTCGATACAAACGTACCGCGCCACGGCTATTGCCCCGTGCTAATCCATACATCAAATTGGCATCTGCCAACTCCGCATTTGTAAACATTGCACTGACTGCAAAACCACGTTCGTGATGAACACTAACCTGTTGATGCTACGTACTGATGTGCTTGATGCTAGTACTGTAGAGCAATGAGTCGCATGTCAACACAAGCACCGAAGACAATTACCTTGCTTCAATTGGGCCAACTGGCGGTGAATCGAGGAAGTACAGAACATACTGACGAAACTAAAATGAGCTCTAACATGAAAATTAAGCGTTTCCGGACACATGTCCACATAACATCTTTTCTTTATTTGTGTGTGAGGAATGTTTCCTGAAAGTTTGGCCGTACCTTTTTGTAACACCCTGTATAAGACAACAAGTGTTTACTGCTGCTACAATGGTAGGTTATCAAGATTTAAGTGGTTTTGAACGTGGCGTTACTGTCGGGGCACGAGCGATGGGACACAGCATCTCCGAGGTAGCGATGAAGTGGGGATTTTCCCGTACGACCATTTCACGAGCGTACCGTGGATGCCAGGAATCCGGTAAAACGTCGAATCTCCGATATCGCTGCTGCCGGAAAAAGATTCTGCATGCCCGGGATCAAAGACGACTGAAGAGAATCGCTCAGCATGACAGAAGTCCAACCCTTCCGCAGATCGCTCCAGATTTCAATGCTGGGCTATCAACAAGTGTCAGCGTGCGAACCATTCAACGAAACATCATCGTCATGGGTTTTCTGAGCCGAAGGCCCACTCTTGTACCCTTGATGACTGTAGGACGCAAAGCTTTACGACTAGCCTGCGCCCGTCAACACCGACATTGGACTTTTGATGACTGGAAACATGTCGCCTGGTCCGACGAGTCTCGTTTCAAATTGTATTGATCCTATCTGATCACCTGCATCCATTCGTGTGCACTGTGCATACAGGTGAACTTTGGCAATTCCAGCAGGACAGTGCGACATCCCAAACGTCCAAAATTGCTACAGAGCGGGTCCAGGAACACTCTTTTGAGTTTAAACGCTTCATCTGGCCACCAAACTCCCCAGACAAGGAACATTACTGAGCATATCTGGGATGACTTGCAACGTGCTATTAAGAAGAGATCTCCACGCCCTCGTACGCTTACGGATTTATGGTCAGCCCTGCAGGATTCATGGTGTCAGTTCCTTCCAGCACTACTTCAGGCATTAGTCGAGTCCATGCCACGTCGTAATTGCGGCACTTCTACGTGCTCGCGGCGGGTCTACGCGATATTAGGTAGGTGTACCAGTTTCTTTGGCTCTTCAGTGTATAAAAACTGTTGTGACTTGACAAGACAGCCAAGCCACTAGGAAAGGAAGCCGAAAGGCAAGCGTTTAAGCTCACGCAGGCTGGCGTGAGGTCTGGAACAGTTAAGGGAATTTATAGCAGCAAAGAACATAAGTAACTACTGGAATACTTAACTTTAATTCATAATTGGTGAACATCGGTCTGACGGTACATGCATCACAAGATAAATAGCAAATGATAATGGCGCCTTGCTAGGTCGTAGCAAATGATGTAGCTGAAGGCTATGCTAACTATCGTCTCGGCAAATGAGAGCGTAATTTGTCAGTGAACAATCGCTAGCAAAGTCGGCTGTACAACTGGGGCGAGTGCTAGGAAGTCTCTCTAGACCTGCCGTGTGGCGGCGCTCGGTCTGCAATCACTGATAGTGGCGACACGCGGGTCCGACGTATACTACCGGGCCGCGGTCGATTTAAAGGCTACCACCTAGCAAGTGTGGTGTCTGGCGGTGACACCACAAAAACTACATGAAAAGTCCAATAATCCGCAATAGCTGTATTTATTTAAGTCGATTTGAGACTCATACAACCGCTTCGGTTGATCCACTGTGCATGCTTGTGTTGATCCACTGTGCCTTCCAGAACGACGGAATCGCCCAGAGAAAGCCATCAAAACATTCCCCTGACCATAACGCTCCCGCTTCCGGGTTGGACTCTTCCGACGATTGTTGCAGGGTGTTTCGTTCCAGATGTTTCACGCCGCACACGCTAACGGCAATCTGTCCGATGGAGTATAAAATGTAATTCGTATGGAAAGGTCACCTTTTGCCACTCAATGGACGTCCAGCTGCGGTATTGGCGTGCAGATTCCAGCCTTCCTCACCTATGAACAACAGTCAGCATAGGTGCATGAACAAGAATCCTGCTGCGGAGGCCCCTACGCAGCAACGTTCACTAAACGGTCGTTAAGGAGAGTCGTTCACCCCCGTCATCCGTGGCCCGTGGTGCACCGCTGTTGCCCCGACTCCAGTTTTGGGTAGCGCCACTATACACTCATGCTCATAAATTAAGGATAATTGCAGAATGTGGTGCCACACAACGTGGCCCTACACATATCTGGCGCAAATAGCATAGGCACAAAGGGAACGCACACGACACAGATCTGTAAGTCCAAGGTATTGGTGATAAGTTGAGAAAACCGTCCCGAAACACATGTGCTACAAAACGCCACTGTTCCCTGCACATGTACCCCGACATCAATATGGAATAGCCGGCCGGGTGGCCGAGCGGTTCCAGGCGCTTCAGTCTGGAACCGCATGACCGCTGCTGTCGCAGGCTCGAATCCTGCCTCGGGCATGGATGCGTGTGATGTCCTTAGGTTAGTTAGGTTTAAGTAGTTCTACGTTCTAGGGGACTGATGACCTCCGATGTTAAGTCCCATAGTGCTCAGAGCCATTTGAACCATTTGAATATGGAATATGATCACCATGCACACGTACACAGGCCGCACAACGGGTTGGCATACTCTGGATCAGGTGATCGATCAGCTGCTGGGGTACAGCTTCCCAGTATTGCACCAGTGCCCGTCGGAGCGCCTGAAGTGTCGTAGAGGTTTGAAGACGTGCAGCGATACGTCGACCGAGAGCATCCCAGAAGTGCTCGGAGAACAGGCAGGCCACTCCATTCGCCTGATATCTTCTGTTTCAAGGTACTCCTCCACGATGGCAGCTCGGTGGGGCCGTGCGTTTTCATCCATCATGAGGAAGGTGGGACCGCTGCACGCCTGAAAAGGCGGACATACTGGTGCAAAGTGACGTCCCTTTACACCTGACCTGTTACAGTTCCTCTGTGAAAGACATGCAGAGGTGTACGTGCACCATCCATAGTCCCACCCCACACCATCACACCACGACCTCCATAGAGGCCCCTTTCAAGGACATTAAGGGGTTGGTATCTGGTTCCTGGTTCACGCCAGATGAAAACCCGACGAGAATCACTGTTCAGACCTGGACTCGTCCGTGAGCATTACCTGGGACCACTGTTTCAATGACCATGTACTGAATAAACCATGCCTGTTCAGTCGTCTGTAGGCTGTGTGTCTGGAGACAACTGTTCCACTGGCTGCGGTAAGGTCCCGAGCACGGCTACCTGCAGTACTCCGTGGCCGTCTGCGGGCACTGATGGTGAGATATCGGTCTTCTTGTGGTGTTGTACATTGTGAACGTCCCGTACTGTAGCGTTTCCTGTCTGCTGGAATCGTTGCATCAATCTTGAGATCATACTTTGTGGCACATGGAGGGCCCATGCTACAACTGCTGTGTTTGACCAGCCTCCAGTCGTCCTAGTATTCTACCCCTCATAACGTCATCAGTACGTGTTCTTTGAGCCATTTTCAACACAATTAGCACGTCTGAAAACGCCTGCACACTTACTCGGTGCACCGTACTCTGACATGCACCAACACACCTCTGCGTATGTTGGACTGTTGCCAGCGCCACTGTGCGACGACCGCAGGTCAAATGCACCGCATGCTCATATCCCGAGGTGATTTAAACCCTCAAACTGCCCACCAGAGCGTTGTTTCACCATGTATCCGCTTTATCCTTAATTTATGACCACGAGTGTAGCATGCACGGTATACTTCAACCACGGCGGCACGCGAACAGTTTACAGACTTTCGTTTCCGAAATGCTTCCACCCTTCCTGAGCTTCTGGATGTTAGGTAAATCGCTCGGTTTCCGGATTACCACAACGACTGCGCTGTTTTCCGCGTCCCGCAAGGACTTACATGCCCTCCACTGCTAGTGCTGCCATCTGCAGTCTGTTGAGTGGTTATTGCACGTTTACGTCGAACATAGTCGGTGATCACAGTAGTGCGACTAGGTTGTGTGTAAGTTGCGGAATTTGTTTCATGTCGCTCTTACTGCTGTTCGTGACGGCTGAATACTAAAAACTCACGTATTTTGTAAGTTTTAAGCTACAATATGTCACAGTTTCTGTTGTTTATAGAAACTGAAGTAATTGTTTCCGAAATACTTGTGAAAATGCTTAACAATCGAGATTCTTTTTACGACCACATGCTTTAACACACACAGAGCATGGTATTTCATAGCACAATTCCTGCTATATATGACAACTTTGTGAACAGCAGATAAAAAACGCGATTCTGAATTCTCCATGAAAACCCCTCGTTTATATTGGGAATATAATAATCAACTTGGAATGAGACGAAAAGCCCGCATCTCGTGGTCGTGCGGTAGCGTTCTCGCTTCCCACGCCCGGGTTCCCGTGTTCGATTCCCGGCGGGGTCAGGGATTTTCTCTGCCTCGTGATGGCTGGGTGTTGTGTGCTGTGCTTAGGTTAGTTAGGTTTAAGTAGTTCTAAGTTCTAGGGGACTGATGACCATAGATGTTAAGTCCCATAGTGCTCAGAGCCATTTGAACCATTTGAGACGAAAAAACCTACTCAGCTTATGCGAGAATCAACTCTACAGTGGTTCCTAAAGTTGGCGCCAGGTGCGCGACTGTAGCTTAACGTGCGGACTGAAGATATGCTGGCTTGATGTCATTTTCTGATTACTAAACGTGAAAGCAGCCATGCCGGTAGTGTTGCGAGACATTCGCCGAGTCGCCTCGCCTGTAACACTCAGAGGTGATCTGACAGAAAGGATAGTCCCGTAGTATTAACTTTGGGACAAAAGGACGATTCACACGGGTCTTCAACGGAGCGTCACGATCGAACGGTGATGTGTTCGCACTAGGCGACTCGTGAACATAGCAACGTCGCTGAGTTGTGCGCTTGCACGTGGTGTTTCGGTAGCTTACGACTCGAGGTCCACCGCCTCATGCACTTCCTACTACATCGATCACCTCGTTTTGGCTTCTGTGGCGCAACGAACTGAACCGAAAGCAGCTTCCTGAAAACCAAATACATTAACGACATCAAACAGATGACAGGGCTCATCAATTAACGCAGACAGCAACGGCATGTTTTTAACTGCGGGTTTATTCCGTCGTCCTGAGAAGCCGGTTTTCGCACTAAAACAAGCAACACATTCCACTAAAAATCAAGCTTTGCTAGCCTAAATATAGAATGAATTAATAAATCATTACTGTTGCCTTAGGTGTAGGCATTTGGCTAGCAATATGACGTAATGATCCTTACCAATGACGAACTCGTACTATACTGTTGATGACAACCAGTAAACGTCTGCTTCTTTGACTGGCCCTTCGCGAAGTGATCGACCTTAGGACGCTATGAACTGTGCCTAGCTCTCGTGCAAGACTGAAGTTGTTCTGGCCAGTGTCCCACATGAAGCGGGAGGCTTGAAAGTGATCCTATCATCAAAGTTATTTTATATCCAAGAGAGGCACTTCCAGACATGAGTTCCTTATCTAAAATAAAGTAAGTTCTACAAGCCTTAGAAACTCGTAATAGGAATTGTGAAACATCTTGTGTATTTTTTCAGAAGATAGATTTTCTGTTTTCAGTATTATTTGTGTGCCATGGTACAACCTTTTTATGACAACCACGAAGTAAGGAAATATCCTCGTTTGTTGGAATGAAACCTAAAGCTATATAAAAACTAATATTACCAGATTACCATCTAAATCCGCATCTCCCTTGTGCTCTGTGGCGGCAATATGTTGGCTGTGTTCAAAATACCAGGCACACTCACGGTTAGTTGCATCCAGTTCCTCATGTGATCACAAGTAAGTTATACTTGACAACACGTAACACGACTTGATTAATAGCAGGGTCATTCAGTAACTAATACTCCGCAATTTTTTTTACGTAACATATTTTTTTCTCAAGAGTTACAATGCGGTGACTACACCAGTCAACATTTTATTTACATTTACTGTTTTTCGACTTTATCTCCATCACAATCTATAGGATTACACTAGCTTTGTGTTAGAGCATCAACCCCTGTTCTGTTGGTAAAAGCTCTTGTCCTTTACGCTTTGCGATGTTTTCACAGCATGGATTATGCACTCACCATCGTCAAAGTGTATAGCACCGACTGTTGAGGTGCGTTAGTCTGGTCGAATGAATGACATCTCCGCGGTTCCCGGTCATGGAGCTGAGTTTTTGCACTTTCTGGCGCTTTAGCTCTCTTTACGCATCGCCTGAAAGTAGTCCTATGAATTGCACCATTGACAGACACTGCATTTATCCAGGGTCACCCCACTTTCTTTTTCCACAAACAAGAATCCAGTCACAGCACGTCACTTACAACGATTGTCTAGCCTAGACGATCTTTTGATGGTTCACTAGAGCTCTTCCATCAGTCGAAATTGTTCGAAACTTCACACACATGCAGAAGAAACATCCGATTTGAGTCACCCAGAATGACGTTTTCCTATACAGGGTGAAAAGTATTTAAACCGACAAACTCTTGGAGGTTGTAGGGGACGTAAAAACAAATATTTCCCCTAATGTCATTTTTTCCTATGAGGATTATTTAAACCGGTGGAGGCCGTATTACGGTCTTCAGTTATAGGCAACTGCTGTCCACCAGTGTAGTAGTGCATTGTCTCTGTTTACTAATGGAGCGATACACCTTGAGTGAGTACACTGATATCGTTGGTGCATATTACGTAGCGCACCACAACGGACGAGCTGCACAGCGGGTTTATCAACAACAATATCCTAATCGCCGTATCCCGCGTCATATGACCTTTGCTGCTGTGTACCAACGTCTGCGTGAGACCGAATCATTTAGCAGATTACCTGGACAGGGACGCCGTCGCATGGTAAGAACGCTACAATTTGAGGTAGCTAGTCTTGCAGCATGTGGAGCGGGATCCTTCAATCAGCATTCGTGCAATTGCACGTAACATGGGGACGAATCAGACGAATGTAAGAACAGTCCTTCGAGAGCAATTGTTACGTCCACTTCAGTTACAGTGTGTCCACAACCTGGAACCAGTTGATTATCCACCCAGATCACAGTTTTCGCAGTGGTACCTGGAACAATGTGAAATGCATCCTACATTTCCATCCTCTGTGTTGTTTACCGATGAAGCAGCGTTCGGGTGTGATGGAGTCTTCAACATGCACAATTCGCATGTTTGGGGTGGGGATAACACACATTCCACAGTTAATAGCGCTCATCAAGTGCGGTTCTTCGTTAATGTGTGGGTCGGTGTTGTTGGGGACTGTTTAATTGGGCCGTATCTGTTACCTAGGCCATTAAATGGCAGGCACTATTACAATTTTCTCGCCAGAGCATTGCCAGAATTGCTGTAAGACGTCCCGCTCCCTACAAGACAACGCATGTGGTTCCAACATGACGGGGCGCCGGCACATTTCAGTCGTCGCGTGCGTCGATTGCTGGACCGACGGTTCCCAGAAACATGGATTGGCAGTGTTGGTCCTGTACTATTGCCTGCTCGATGCCCAGATATATCCCCTCTGCACTTTTTTGTGTGGGGAGAGATGCGCAACCTTGTTTACGCAACTCCTGTTGCATCAGAAGAGGATCAGGTTGCCCGGATAGTAGCAGCAGCAGCAGGAACAATTTAGGACACTCCAGGGGTTTATGCCCGTGTCAGACAGAACATGATCCGACGGTGTTACTTTTGTTTACGTGCCAATGGAGGCATTTTTGAAAATCTACTGTAATTGAAATTGGGTTATATTAATGTGTTGTCTCTTGATCATAAAAAATGGAAAAGTGTTTGTCGGTTAAATTAATTTGCCGCGAGAGAAATCTTCCTCTACCGGTTTAAATACTCCTCATAGAGAAAAATGACGTTAGGGAAAACTATTTGTTTTGATGTCCCCTACAACCTCCCAGAGTTTGTCGGTTTAAATACTTTTCACCCTGTATAAGGACGTTTTCTTACGTAAATGTTAACAGCTGGAGGAAAACAGTGGGGCCTTGTTTATTGAATGACCCTCGTGCTTGTCCCAGAGGGAAGTGAAGAGGGTGCAAGTTTAGGCGAATTATGCAGCATCATTTATTGAGTTACAGGCGCGTCTAGGTGGTGAAGGACGAGTCTTTGTGTTGGATCTAGGCCGTGAGATACTGAAACGTCTCGCCAAACAGCGCATCTGCGACAGTGTAGTCACTAAACCTGTACAGGTTTGCTCCCCTTCTGACGCTCTCCGAAGCCATCTGACACGGCGCATTGTCAGTGTAAGGAGATGCAGATAACGATGCCAACAAAGAAGAAATCAGTATCAGTTTACTGTCCGGTGTGTGGCAGCAGGGCCCGAGAGAACGGCCATTCGGGCTTTACATAAGCCGCACAGACAGACAGCCAGACGGACAGATGATCAGCCAGAGAGAACAAACGCGGCCCACAATGGCTGTCACGGAGCGCTATTGAGCGGCAGCGGCGGCGGTTCCCACAGCGCGCTCGGACCGGCCCTACGGAGGAAAGAAACCCGAGGTCACGCCTCCGTAGCTTTTTCTCGTCCGGTGCCCTGCGGTCCTGGCCAAACAAGTTCTTGTTGCGGGCCAATCCTAATGACAGCTCTAGGCGTCCGCCGCTGTTGCAATATCACCCACCAGCCTGCCTCTGGCCGACGACGCACCCTCACCAAAATCTTTGTGCTTAGGAGCTAGTTTCTTGCTTTTCTATGTCCGTTCGTATTTATCTGCTGCGTGTAGAATTATTGGAAGCAATAGAAACACGCTGCAGAAAAAGATCATCCTATGGCATGTGGTATCCCCTTTCCCCACGTATAAACAATCCCTGAGATGATAAGGTGCAAAGAAATTCATATGGACGTATGGTCGGAAAAGTGTCTCAGAGAGGTACATCCAACAAATCTGGATATTGCGCGATTCAATGTTCCGACCATATGGATACACACAATGAAGCTCTTCCAGACTGTCAGATGCTGATAATGCTTTCTCTCATAAGAGTATGCAGCATGTGCGTGTCCTTCAGTGATCAGTCGATATTTGATGCAGTCGACGCCCATTATATCCCCTACCAAGCCTGGTGATAGCACTATATACGAATAACCATTTTACCTGTGACAGAGAATTGCAACTCTAAACATTTAGGTACCGGTACCCTCTGATGGTGTGTATGTGTACGAAGCTACATTGACATCGCCGGCCGAGGTGGCCGAGCGGCTCTAGGCGCTGCACTCTGAAACCTTGCGACCGCTACGGTCGCAGGTTCGAATCCTGCCTCGGGCATGGATGTGTGTCTCTCTTTAGGTTAGTTAGGTTTAAGTAGTTCTAAGTTCTAGGCGACTGATGACCTCAGAAGTTAAGTCCCATAGTGCTCAGAGCCATTTGAACCATTTGCAGTTCATCATCTACAATGGGTATAATGAATTAACTTGGCACATATCTACATCTACATATATAGTCCGCTAGCCACCAAGCGGTGTGTGGCGGAGGGCACAATTCGTGCCAAAGTCATATTGCCCCCCTCTTTTCGACTCGCGGATCGCACGAGGTAAAAACGACTGTCTGAACGCCTCAGTACGAGCTCCTATTTCCGTTATCTTTGAATGATGATCATTACGCAATTTGAAAGTTGGTGGTAATAATATATGCTCTACATCCTCGGTGAAGATGGGATTTCGGAATTTAGTGAGCAGCCCCTTCCGTTTAGCGCGTCGTCTATCTGCAAGTGTGTCCCATTCAAATTTTCTATGAGATTTGTAACGCTCTCGCGATGGCTAAATGTACCAGTCCAAATCTTGCCGCTCTTCTTTAGACCTTCTCAATTTTTTTAATCAGACCCAACTGGTAAGGGTCCCATACAGACGAACAATACTCTAAGACTGGACGAATTAACGTATTGTAACCTATTTCCTGTGTTGAAGGACTGCATCGCTTCAGGATCTACCAATAACCGGCAATCTAGAGTTCGCCTTACCCGTTACTTGTGTGATCTGATCATTGCATTTGAGATCATTTCGAATAGTCACATCCAGATACTTGACTGATGTTGCCGCTTCCAAAGACTGACCATTTATTTTGTACTCAAACATTAATGGGGATTTTTCGCCTTTTTATACGCAGTAGGTTATACACTAATATTGAGAGATAACTGCCAGTCATTACACCACGCATTTATTTTCTGCAAATCCTCATTGATTTGTTCACAGCTTTCGTGTGATACTACATACCTGTAGACTACAGCACCATCGGCAAACAGTCTAAGGCCGCTGTCAGTACCATCAACCAGATCGTTTATGTAAATCGTAACAAGCAGAGAACCTATTACGCTGCCCTGGGGCACACCTGAAGTTACTCTCGCTTCTGTTGAAGTTACCCCGTTCAGGACGACATACTGCTCCATGTCTCCAGAATGAGATTTTCACTCTGCAGCGGAGTGTGCGCTGATATGAAACTTCCTGGCAGATTAAAACTGTGTGCCCGAACGAGACTCGAACTCGGGACCTTTGCCTTTCGCGGGCAAGTGCTCTACCATCTGAGCTACCGAAGCACGACTCACGCCCGGTACTCACAGCTTTACTTCTACCAGTATCTCGTCTCCTACCTTCCAAACTTTACAGAAGCTCTCCTGCGAAACTAATCTGCCAGGAAGTTTCATATCAGCGCACTCTCCGCTGCAGAGTGAAAATCTCATTCTGGAAACATCCCCCAGGCTGTGGCTAAGCCATGTCTCCGCAGTATCCCTTCTTTCAGGAGAGCTAATTCTGCAAGGTTCGCAGGAGAGCTTCTGTAAAGTTTGGAAGGTAGGAGACGAGATACTGGCAGAATTAAAGCTGTGAGTACCGGGCGTGAGTCGTGCTTCGGTAGCTCAGATGGTAGAGCACTTGCCCGCGAAAGGCAAAGGTCCCGAGTTCGAGTCTCGGTCGGGCACACAGTTTTAATCTGCTCCATGTCTGTTAGAAGACTAATATGAGTTACCGCCCACCACCACTCCCCGTCCCACTGCGCGCCGCCCTCCACTAGCTAAGGTCCTGGGTCCGCAGCAGGCCTCTGGACGCGTATGTGCCGAGCTGGAGGTGCTAATATGTGGAGTGGCTAGCGGGCGATGGTGATGGACACGCACCTTTGTAGCTGGCTCCCTGCAGAGCGCAGATGGGCGGCGGAAGCCGTGCCGAACGGCCGGGTCGGGGCACAAAGCGCGCACTGCGCCTGCGCTACCTGCGAGGCCGCACAAGTTCCACTTCCCTTCCCTTCCCCAACCCCACCTTTCCTGCCCGCTCATTGAGGCGGAAGCCCGCCACCAGCGCTTTGTCAGCCGGCATTTCTTCTCCGCCTTTGAGGAAACTCCCGCATTCTCCGAGGTTTAGCTGCTAAACCGTATGCGGGGGAGGCCAGTCCAGTAATCCCACACCGGACCAGGGCACACAATCGCCAAATACGGGAAGCTACAGAAATTCCTCCGACGCAACAGTATTTCAGTTTTAAAACGCGCCTTATTTTTCTTTTTCAAAGAATAACCTAGGAATATTACAGTTATACACTACTGGCCATTAAAATTGCTACACCACGAAGATGACGTGCTACAGACGCGAAATTTAACCGACAGGAAGAAGATGCTGTGATATGCAAATGATTAGCTTCTCAGAGCATTCACACAAGGTTGGCGCCGGTGGCGACACCTAGAATGTGCTGATATGACGAAATTTTCCAACCGATCTCTCATACACAAACAGCTATTGACCGGCGTTGCCTGTTGAAACGTTGTTCAGATGCCTCGTGTAAGGAGGAGAAATGCGTAGCATCACGTTTCCGACTTTGATAAAGGTCGGATTGTAGCCTATCACGATTGCGGTTTAGCATATCGCGACATAGCTGATCGCGTTGGTCTAGATCCAATGACTGTTAGCAGAATATGGAATCGGTGGGTTCAGGAGGGTAATACGGAACGCCGTGCTGGATCCCAACGGCCTCGTATCGCTAGCAGTCGAGATGACAGACATCTTATCCGCATGGCTGAAACGGATCGTGCAGCCACGTCTCGATCCCTGAGTCAACAGATGGGGACGTTTCCAAGACAACAACCATGTGCACGAACAGTTCGACGATGTTTGCAGCAGCATGGACTATCAGCTCGGATACCATGGCTGCAGTTACCCTTGACGCTGCATCACAGACAGGAGCGCCTGCGATGGTGTACTCAGCGACGAACCTGGTCGCAGGAATGGCAAAACGTCATTTTTTTCGGATGAATCCAGGTTCTGTTCACAGCATCGCGATGGTCACACCCGTGTCTGGCGCCATCGTGGTGAACGCACATTGGAAGCGTGTATTCGTCATCGCCATACTGGCGTATCACCCGGCGTGATGGTATGGGGTGCCATTGGTTACACGTCTCGGTCAACTCTTGTTCCCACTGACGGCACTTTGAACAGTGGACGTTACATTTCAGATGTGTTACGACCCGTGGCTCTACCCTTCATTCGATTCCTTCGAAACCCTACATTTCAGCACGATAATGCACGACCGCGTGTTGCAGGTCCTGTACGGGCGTTTCTGGATACAGAAAACGTTCGACTGCTGCCCTGGCCAGCACATTCTCCAGATCTCTCACCAGTTGAAAACGTCTGGTCAACGGTGGCTCGTCACAATAGGGCAGTCACTACTGTTGATGAACTGTGGTATCGTGTTGAAGCTGCATGGGCAGCTGCACCTGTACACGCCATGCAAGCTCTGTTTGACTCAAGACCCAGGCGTATCAAGGCCGTTATTACGGCCAGAGGTGGTTGTTCTGGGTACTGATTTCTCAGGATCTATGCACCCAAATTGCGTGAAAATGTAATCACATGTCAGTTCTAGTATAATATATTTATCCAATGAATACCCGTTTATCATCTGCATTTATTCTTGGTGTAGCAATTTTAATGGCCAGTAGTGTATTATCTACCAATATGCAGATCCTTGGAATAATCAAGTTTACCATCCGTGATGGCGCAGCAAAAATGTTCCATGCATTGATGGAAATTTATCACACTTACCAACCACCATCGTATGTTCGATGATCATGGTCTCGATAACTTGTCCTCTTATTAAACAGACATCAGCCAACTGGCAGCGTATCAAGAAGTGGCTAGAAAGCCACCAACGGTTTGTTATCTTTGGCAATATCAGAATTCGAACCCGAGTCTTTCTCGTGGAAGGAAGATGTGGTATCCCCCACCTGTGACTGAGCCAGTTGGTGCAGTGGCTAGGACAACTGACTCGTATTTGAGAGGACGACTGTTCACACCCCCGTCGGGCCATCCAGATATAGGTTTTTCCGCGACTTCGCTACAAATTTGGGGAAGGTTCCTTTGAAACGGCACTGAATGATCTCTTCGTGGATGGCATGTTAAACCTTAATCTTCCTTACTTTTTCACTGGCCTATGGGGGCGGAACACATTACCCAGAACAGAAATGAACATTACAGCTCTTCATCAGTAGGAAACGATAACTTAAGTCGCACCGAATTGGCTTCTACGCGTTTATAGCCTCGGAGTGAAGCTGGCTGTTTGGGTAATCGAGCAGTCCATTGAATTCTCACCTGCCCGGAGTGTGTCGATGCTAATGATTCTCGGGGGACAGGCGCCTTCGCTGACGGAGGGGCGTTCGGGCGTCGCGCTATTAACGCGGCCGCCGGACGTAACACGCCGACAGCCTGCACAAAGCTCGCCTCCGCCGTGAGCAACGGCCACACACCGGCTCCCGCGCGTGGTCCCAAATTACGCTCGCGATAGGATCGCAGCTCCGGCACCTCGCCTGCC
Source organism: Schistocerca cancellata (assembly GCF_023864275.1). Lineage (NCBI taxonomy): Eukaryota > Metazoa > Arthropoda > Insecta > Orthoptera > Acrididae > Schistocerca > Schistocerca cancellata. Next base: position 551,793,631 of record NC_064631.1, on the reverse strand, counting down.
CGCCGACCATACGGACAGCGAGAGCCACTTCCAATTATTCCGCAGATACCCATCGGGCGGATATCCTCATCCTCTTGGGTGTTTTTCCCCCTCTTCTCCTGAGGAAGCGCTGGAGGCGTCATACGGCTGCCGCGGGCTAACGGTGCAGCCCCGAGGTAACGCCTCTGAGGCTTGCGTTAACTACCCTCGAGCAGCAGTATCCGTCTCTGGGGAAAACTGCAAGCTGCTGCCAGTGTATAAATCGCGAACCCAGAGATTGTTAAGGCGTAAGGATAAACCGATACCGGTATTTTAGTTCTGAATAACGTGTGTTTTTCGGCATTTATACACTGAAGAGCCAAAGAAACTGGTACACTTGCTGAGCGGACGATTTGGATGGGATTCGGTTAATGAAAAAAGGACATACAATTCAAAGTTTATTTCCCCAAAACAATTAATTAATTGTAATGAATTACGCTGTGCCTTACTAATTACAGTGACACAAACAAATCAAGCTGCTTACAATGGTTCAAATGGCTCTGAGCACTATGGGACTCAACACCTTAGGTCATAAGTCCCCTATAACTTAGAACTACTTAAACCTAACTAACCTAAGGACATCACACACACCCATGCCCGAGGCAGGATTCGAGCCTGCGACCGTAGCAGTCCCGCGGTTCCGGACTGCAGCGCCAGAACCGCTAGACCACCGCGGCCGGCCTGCTTACAATATGAGGTAATAAAAATGTTATATACCACAGGTGAACAGAGAAACTTATTTGTGTCATTTTGAATCACTGCCGAACTGTTTACAATATGATACATTAACAAATAATCACTGTGCATTAAACTACATACTTTCACCTAATACAGTTAAATTTTACAATGTGAAGCAGGAATGTATAATTTACAATTAAATTTTCAGTCGAAGTTCCTCCTTCCTATACCTTCTTTAAAAGAGTGATAAAATTTCCAAAAGGTGCCTCAATTAAAAAAAAAGAAAAAAACCCTTAACACAACAACACATACATGACTAGCTCAAATAATAAATATATATACGGCAAAGTCCAACATCTGGTTCCTTACAGAAAATTCGCTGATTTCAACAGCGCAGACCACATTCAAACTCTAGCCAAGATGGGCCGCTTGCCGGTAAAAACATGTTACAACTGCGGCAGCGGGCAAACTTACATTGGTAATAAAAGAACACAGGCCACCTAGCAATGTTACCAATATCAGTTTACACGAAGGAGGAAGAGTGCACTTGCCAAACCTACTACTAAAAATACAGTATAAAAGGATATCAATTAATGACAAAATCCGGGATAGGCCCAGCAATATTGCACCTGAGCGCTAGTAGCCAAAACAAGGTTGACAGATACCAAGGTCTGACATCATCTTAGGGCTAACTGGCACAACAAGTACATAAGAGTAAAAGAACAAGCAAATGGCAAGGCCAAGAATTTAAATAGGATTAAGTACACACGAGGCTAAAATCAGTTGCTAGCACCTTGGACATCGTCTTAGGCTTAATTGACACTAGAAATAAATAAAGTTAAAAGAACAGGCAAATGACAATGCCCAGCAATTTAAATAAAAATAAGTAAGCACAAAGCTAAAAGCAATTGCTAACAACTTAACAAGCACACATAAAAATAACAGACTGCTGCCACATCACAAAGCGGAACAGGCGCGCGCGCAGTCGCCAGCGAGCCAGAAAACCAATAACACACTCCACCAACCGAGCCAGCCTGACCACAGTAATTTCAACTCAGAACCAGGGCGCGTGAGCAAACCGGGTCCACGCAAAACACACACTGCCAAATAATTCCCACCAACAGATACGGCTGCCCCCCGGGCGGGAAAACGGGGGCGACGACCGAGTACACACCAGCAGAAAACTCGACACTTAGACTCCGGCCAAAACGGAATCACGCAGAAAATATAAACGACAGCTGAAGTAAGGTGAAACGAACCCCGCCATGCAGACCGGACAGAGCAAACACACAGAAAGCCTGCCCTGCAGTCCTTACAACTCCTGGGTGCGGAAACCCAAGCGGTATCGTGGCACCCTTTTCAGAGGCGAAACTCGAGCGATCGCCTGCGAGGATCCATCAGTTGTGCACTACAGCACGTCACCAACACGCCACACCGCCCAACGGCCAAATCAACGAGGCCCGCCAACAACGAGACCACACCTCCGCGCCGGGGCGGAAGGCAAAATACCACCAGCTCGGTGCGAATCCAACAACCGAGCCGAGCGCGCGCGACCTCCGCGAAAAACGCTCCAGAGGGCAGCAGCCGCCTCAGCGCCTACGCAGGCCGAACCAGACGGAAACAGAAATACAAGTCACTATCGATAGTGCCGGATACGCAATGCACACTTGCCTAATATCGTGCAGGGCTCCCGTGAACAGGCAGAGGTGCCGTGCCGCAACACGACGTGACGTGGACTCGACTAATGTCGTAAGTTGTGATGGAAGGTGTGTGTGTGTGTGTGTGTGTGTGTGTGTTTGAGGTTTACGGGCGCTAAACAGCGTGGTCATCAGCGCCCAAACGCATAAAAACAGGAACACATGCAGTGAAGAAACTAAGACAAACAGCGAACAAGGAGAACGGCTAAAAGACACAGACCTGACGCAGTTCCAAATCCTCACACACAGAGGCAAAACAAGAGGAGAAGGGACACACTAAAAAGGAAAGGAAACACAAGGAAAAGAGAAACCGAAGGGAAACAAGGAGGTAATCGTGACTGGCTGACCTCTTACCTAAAACCTGGGTGAGCCAGTCACCCAGCAGCACATTAAAACCCTCTCCCTAAAATCCGAGGCAACAAATTGGACAGGACACAAAACCGTAAGACCTTAACTACAGTCGTTGCGTCATCTTGTAAAATAGAGGGCAAATCTGGTGGCAAAGAAACCACCGCCCTCTGGTCAGAGAATAAAAGACAGTCAAGTAAAATGTGGCGGACAGTAATCTGGACGCCACAAGAACTGCAGATTGGGGGGTCCTCCCGCTGGAGTAAAAAACTATGCGTTAAGGGACTGTGCCCGAGGCGGAGGCGAGTGAGGAGAACCCCATCCCGCCTGCATGCCTGGTAGGACGTACGCCATGGCCGCGTGGTAGCCTTGGTGATGGAAGGGACTGACACCACGAATCCTGCAGGGCTGTCTTAAATCCATAAGAATAAGTGGGGGTGGATATCTCTTCTGAACAGCATGTTACAAGAAATTCCAGATATGCTCAATAATGTTCATGTCAGGGGTGTTTGGTGGCCAGCGGAAGTGTTTAAACTCAGAAGAGTGTTCCTGGAGTCACTCTGTAGCAGTTCTGCATGTGTGGGGCGCCGCATTGTAGTGCAGGAATTGCCCAAGTCCGTCGGAATGCACAATGGACATGAATGGATGCAGGTGATCAGACAGGATGCTTACGTACCCGTCACCTGTCAGAGTCGTATACAGTATCAAGGGTCCCATGTCACTCCAACTGCACATGTTTCACACCATTGCAGAGCCTTCACCAGCTTGAACAGTCCACTGCTCACACTCAGGGTCCATGGATTCATGAGATTGTCTCCATACCCGTACACGTCCATCTGCTCGATAAAATTTGTATCGAGACTTTTCCTACCAGGCAACATATTTCCAGTCATCAACAGTCCAATGTCGACGTTGACGGGCCCAGGCGAGGCTTAAAGCTTTGTGTCGTTCACTAATCAAGGGTGCACGAGTGGGCCTGTGGCTCCGAAAGCCCATATCGATGATGTTACGTTCAATGGTTCGCATCCTGACACTTGTTCATGTCCCAGCATTGAAATCTGCAGCCATTTGCGCAAGGGTTGCACTTCCGTGACGTTGAACGATTCTCTTCAGTCGTCGTTGGTTTCGTTTTTGCAGCCGGCCGCAGTGGCCGTGCGGTTCTAGGCGCTACAGCCTGGAGCCGAGCGACCGCTACAGTCGCAGGTTCGAATCCTGCCTCGGGCATGGATGTGTGTGCTGTCCTTAGGTTAGTTAGGTTTAATTAGTTCTAAGTTCTAGGCGACTGATGACCTCAGAAGTTAAGTCGCATAGCGCTCAGAGCCATTTGAACCATTTTTTTCGTTCTTGCAGGATCTTTTCCGGCCGCAGCGATGCCGGAGATATGATGTTTTACCGGATATTCATGGCACACTCGTGACGGGAAAATCCCAACTTCATCGCTACCTCGCAGACGCTGTGTCCCATCGCTGTTGCGCCGATTGTAACACCACGTTTAAACTCACTTCAATCTTGAAAACCTGCCACTGTAGCAGCAATAACCGATCTAACAACTGCGCCGACAATTGTTGTCTTATATAGGGGTTGCCGACCGCAGCGCCGTCTTCTGCCTGTTTACATATCTCTGTATTTGAATTCGCGTGCCCATACTAGTTTCTTTGGCGCTTTAATATGTATGGGGTGTCTGCTCCTACGGACAAGTCCGAAAGAACAGACAATTTGATCCTATAGCCAAAACCAATCAAGACACATGGGAATTACGACATGTGGCTGCTAGTGGGGACTGATTTACAACAATGGTGAAAGTTGGGCCGGGATTCGATCCCGGCTCTCCTGCTTCTACGCAGTTGCTCTCACCACTGAGCCATCCCGACGCAGTGGTCATCGGCAACTGCACGGACTGCCCAAGCACGCCTCCTGTCAAACCCAAATTCTCGACTTATCCGCAAACAACTAACGTAGTACCCATGCCGTTTATCCTGTCCGAAAGAACAGACACCACATACGTAACTAAGCCGAGACAGGCCAGTGATCCCTTCAGTGCAGGTGCGCATCATGCTCGAACTCTTGCGGGAATCGGCGAAACGCCACGAGTAATGAGTATAATTGGCAATGGCACTACGTCAGTAATGTGCACAAAAGCTGGCCGCTGTGACAGAGCGGTTCTAGGCGCATCAGTCCGGAACCGCGCTGCTGCTACGGTCGCAGGTTCGAATCCTGCTTCGGGCATGGATGTGTGTGTATCCTTAGGTTAGTTAGGTTTAAGTAGTTCTAAGTTCTAGGGGACTGATGACCTCAGATGTTAAGTTTCATAGTGCTTAGAGCCATTTGAACCATTTGTGCACAAAAGTTGAGAATTTGGGTCTGACGAGAGGCGTGGTGAGCTAGTCCGTGCAGTAGCGATCACCACTGTGATCGAATGGCTCAGTGGTGAAACCATGTGCCTACTAAGCAAGAGACTAGGGTTCGAATCCCAGTCCGATACAAATTTTCAGCTTTCCTCATTGATTCCCGCTGGTAGCTACGTTTCGCAATTCCCTTATGTGTTTTCTGTACTTATTTGGTCTCGATTGCAGCAATTTTTCTAGCCTACTATCAACCGGGTAAAAAGAATTGGTGTGTCAATTTGTCATAGAAGCGGTGCTGAAATTTTTTATTTTCAAGTAAAAATCTTTTTAAAATGAGTAACGTCGATTCGTAAAATTACCTTTGCTTTGAAATATTAAGACAGAAAATGGGAAAAGCGATCGTTGCTATTATAATAGCAATGGCGACAGTTAGAAATGAACATCACACACATGATATAGAAATAGGTACAACATTGCCAAGACAACAAGGTACCTGTTTCCTTTGCAAGCCACAGGTGTGTGCTCGGGTTGTTAAGTACAGCCCAAAAGTATTTATCGTGGTAGGAACGTCTGTGGCTTCTGAAAGATGGGTATCGTATTTGAACGATCTACAGATATCAGTAGACGTGATGTACACCTACTGGCAAGCAAATGATTACAATTTCAGAAAAAAATGGATGATTTACCCAGCAGAAAGAGCTTCACACATTGAGCTAGTCAATGACGCGTTGCCCATCTCTGGCCCTTATGCAGTAAGTTATTTGGCTAGGAATTAATTGACAGAGTTGTTGGATGTCTCCTGAGGGATACTGAGCCAAATTCTGTCCAACTGCCGCTTAGATCGTCAAAATCCCGAGTTGGATGGAGAGCCTACCCATAATACTCCAAACGTTCTCGATTGGGGAGAGCCGCGCGGGATTAGCCGAGCGGTCTTAGGCGCTGCAGTCATGGACTGTGCGGCTGGTCCCGGCGGAGGTTCGAGTTCTCCCTCGGGCATGGGTGTGTGTGTGTGTGTGTGTGTGTTTGTCCTTAGGATAATTTAGTTTAAGTAGTGTGTAAGCTTAGGCGCTGATGACCTTAGCAGTTAAGTCCCATAAGATTTCACACACATTTGAACATTTTTTCGATTGGGGAGAGATCGGGCGGCCTTGCTGTCCCAGGTATGGTTTGGCAAGCACAAAGACAAGCAGTAGAAACTCTCACCGTGTGCGGGCGGGTATTATCTTGCTGAAATGTATGCCCAGGATGTCTTGCCATAAATGGCATCACAATGGGGGGTAGAACATGTCGATGTACTGGAGTTATCTAAGACTGCCGCAGATGACAACCAGAGGGATGTTGCTGTGAAATGAATTGGCATCCCAGATTGTCACTCCTGGTTGAGGGGCGACGGTCAGGGTGGTACCCCACCGCTGTCTGGGGCGTCTCCAGACACGCCTTCGCTGGTCATGGAGGCCCAGTTCGAAGCGGGACTCATCACTGAAGACAATTCAACTCCAATCAATGAGATCCCAATCCGAAGTTCCGTAACCATCCAGTCTGTCTGTATGAGGAAAGAAAGACACAAAAATAAGACGCAAGGCAATTATGTTAGACCGTGTCGACCATGATAGACGTTTCGTCTGTTCAAATTCAAATGGCTCTGAGCACTATGGGACTCAACATCTATGGTCATCAGTCCCCTAGAACTTAGAACTACTTAAACCTAACTAACCTAAGGACAGCACACAACACCCAGCCATCACGAAGCAGAGAAAATCCCTGACCCCGCCGGGAATCGAACCCGGGAACCCGGGCGTGGGAAGCGAGAACGCGACCGCACGACCACGAGATGCGGGCTGTTTCGTCTGTTCGTTCGGCCACTACTTTTCTTCGATTACTTGATGTAATTACTCCGTTAATTCGGTAGGATACGGACTGACCGTGGCGCTTCCGAAACCAAGAAAAATAAGAGCTCGAGTGACAGCTTGCCGACGAGGTACTGAGGTGTGCAGCTGGCTAATCTTTGACTGCGAACGGCAGGAACCTAGCGCCGCGCACGCCGCACAGGTGTGTTGCGCTGCAACGTCCTCCCGCGAGGAATTTAATTTCATCGTGCCGTCGTGGCAGCGGCCCGCCCTGCCGTCTCTGCGTTTCGAGGTTAAATTGCATTCCTGTGCTCTCCGTTTCCTCACTTCCCATCGCCACTTGCTGCACAAGGTCACTCGTCTTCCCGTAATTTATTTGCATTAGTTCGTATAGATAGTACACGATACTGCACTGGAAAAGTACAGGCACCCTCAAAAAGATACAAAATCACCTTGTAGGCCTATATTCTGATTAATTATTGTTTAGGGCCGGTTTTTACGTGTGACGACTGGCGAAAAGCGTATAAAATTAAGGGGAGTAGGAAGTCAAACGGGCCGACTTGGAGCAGGAGAGGCACCACAGGACATTTTAATTTCCACTGTCTATACTTTTACAAACTAATGCATAAAACTTTGTCAGCATGACCAGGAAGGATTCAGGATTCACACTCGTAGCAGCGGAAGTTCAAAAACATTACAAAATAATTTTTTTTTACATGTGAAATTTCATCATTTTTTTCACTTACTATTGGCTGCATTTGTTGCTATAGGTACACTTTTCTTCTTAAGTAAGAGAGACTGTTCGATGAATTATGCACAGCATACAAACCATACTTACAGGTGTCTGAAACTCTAGAATTTTCCAAATCTATTAAAAACTGTGGTAAAAATTGAGATAATTAACTACAAAATTTGATTTTTTTCTTAACATAAAGCTTAAAACGTAACAGCTCATTCATTTTTTCATAAATTAAATAGATTGTAGAGTTTCAGACACCTGTAAGTATGGTTTGTATGCTGTGCAAAATTCATCGAACAATTTCTCTTACTTATGAAGAAAAGTGTACCTATAGCAACAAATGCTGCCAATAGTAAGTGAAAAAATGATGTAATTTCGCATGTAAAAAAAATTATTTTGTTATGTTTTTGAACTTCCGCTGCTACGAGTGTGAATCCTGAATCCTTCTTGGTCATGCTGACAAAGTTTTATGAATTTACTTGTAAAAGTATACACAGTGGAAATTAAAATGTCCTGTGGTGCCTCTCCTGCTCAAAGTCGGCTCGTTTCACGTCCTACCCCCCTTAAAGTTGCACGTAATGGAGAGAAATATTTGGTCGTAAAAGTAGCCGTGAGAGCATCGCAATGGCGCGTTATTACTTATCACAACGTAGAAACGACCTTGCCGTAAATTCCATGAGGCTTTTCGCGGCTGATACTGTTATGTACCGAAAAGCTGAACTCTATAAAATTGTAGCGAAATGCAGGAAGACTTTCAGATAATCCACACCTGGATCAAGAACTGGCAATTGGCCCTCTGCATGAACAAATATAACGTAATGCGTATAACTAGGCAAATCACACATTACTGTATGGTTACAAGATTGCAGAACAATCAGTGGAACCAGTGACTTATCTTAGAAGGTAAGTAAAAGAAAGGCAAAATTATGTTTATAGCATTTGCATATTTACACAAAGATTTTGACAATGTTGGCTGGAATACACTCATCGAAATTTTGAAGGTAGCAGCTATAAAATAAAGGGAGATAAAGGATATTTACAACTTGTGCAGAAGCAAGAGTGCAATGAAGATTCGAAGCCCATGAATGGAAGAAAGTTGTTGACAAGGGGGTGAGACAAGTTTGTAGCCAGTCCCTAATGTTATCCGGTCTGTACACTGAGCAAGCAGTAAGGGGAACCAAGAAGAAATATGGAAAGGGAATTACAGCTCAGGGAGAAGAAAAAAAACCTTGAGGCTTGTCGATGACATTATAATTCTGTTAGAGACAACAAACAACTTGGAAGGGCAGCTGAACAGAATGCATAGTGTCCAGAGAAGAGATTATAAGATGAACATCAACAAAAGTAAAAAAGAATAATCGGATGCAGTCGAATTAAATCAGCAATACTGAGGGGATTAGATTAGGAAATGTGGCTAAAATCAGTAGATGAGACATGCTGTTTGGGCAGGAAAATAACTGATGATAGACGTAGATGAAAGGATATAAAATGCAGACTGGTGATTGTAAAAAAAAGAGAAATATAACTTCAAGCGTTAGACATTCTTTGTTGGACGGAAACTAACGATGAGTAATACAGAGAAGTAGAGAACAGAAGTTTTAGAAATGTGGTGCTACAGAAGAATGCTGAAGGTCAGATGGGTAGTTCTTGTAACTAATTAGGTACTGAACCGAACTATGGGTAATAAGAAATTTATGGGATAACGAGAATAAAAGACAGGAGACGAGACATTCTGATGCAACAAGCAATCTTTAGTTCGGTAATGCAAGGACGTATGGGGATAAGAAATGTATAGGGAGACTAGGCATGAATACAGTAAGCAGGTTCAAATGGATTTAGGTTACGGTAGTTATTGGGAGAGGAAGAGGCTTGTACAGGTAGGATAACGTGGGGATTTGCATCAAACCAATCTTCGAACTCAAGACTACAACATCAGCACACTTAGTGGAGAAACAGTAATGTATTGTTTGACTCTTCCAGAGACGTACGCTCTAGGTGCCGGCCGGAGTGGCCGAGCGGTTAAAGGCGCTACAGTCTGGAACCGCACGACCGCTACGGTCGCAGATTCGAATCCTGCCTCGGGCATTGATGTGTGTGATGTCCTTAGGTTAGTTAGGTTTAAGTAGTTCTAAGTTCTAGGGGACTTATGACCACAGCAGTTGAGTCCCATAGTGCTCAGAGCCATTTGAACCATTTTTTTTTTATGCTCTAGGAATTTAAGCAGCAAGCCACCGCGTGTTGTATGACGCCTTCTTCTAGCGTCTGCCACTGGAGTTGGAACAGCGTCTCCGTTAAAATTTAATACCAAAAGAAGAACTTTAATACACTACTGGCCATTAAAATTGCTACACCAAGAAGATGACGTGCTACAGACGCGAAATTTAATCCACAGGAAGAAGATGCTGTGATATGCAAATGATTAGCTTTTCAGAGCATTCGGACAAGGTTCGCGCCGGTGGCGAAACCTAAAACGTGCTGACATGAGGAAAGTTTCCAACCGATTTCTCATACACAAACAGCAGTTGACCGGCGTTGCCTGGTGAAACGTTGATGTGATGCCTCGTGTAAGGAGGAGAAATGCGTACCATCACGTTTCCGACTTTGATAAACGTCGGATTGTAGCCTATCGCGATTGCGGTTTATCGTATCGCGACATTGCTGCTTGCGTTGGTCGAGATCCAATGACTGTTAGCGGAATATGGAATCGGTGGGTTCAGGAGGGTAACACGGAACGCCGTGCTGGATCTCAACGGGCCTCGTATCACTAGCAGTCGAGATGACAGGCATCTTATCCGCATGTCTGTAACGGATCGTTCAGCCACGTCTCGATCCCTGAGTCAGCAGATGGGGACGTTTGCAAGACAACAACCGTCTGCACGAGCAGTTCGACGACGTTTGCAGCAGCATGGACTATCAGCTCGGAGACCATGGCTGCGGTTACCCTTGACGCTGCATCACAGACAGGAGCGCCTGCGATGTTGTACTCAATGAAGAACCTGGGTGCACGAATGGTAAAACGTCATTTTTTCGGATGAATCCATGTTCTGTTTACAGCATCATCATGGTCGCATCCGTGTTTGGCCACATCGCGGTTAACGCACATTGGAAGCGTGTATTCACCCGGCGTGATGGTATGGGGTGCCATTGGTTACAAGTCTCGGTCACCTCTTGTTCGCATTGACGGCACTTTGAACAGTGGACGTTACATTTCGGATGTGTTACGACTCGTGGCTTTACCCTTCATTCGATCCATGCGAAACCCTGCATTTCAGCAGGATAATGCACCACCGCATGTTGCAGGTCCTGTACGGGCCTTTCTGGATACAGAAAATGTTCGATTGCTGTCCTGGACAGCACATTCTCCAGATCTCTTACCAATTGAAAACGTCTGGTCAATGGTGGCCGAGCAACTGGCTCGTCACAAAATGCCAGTCACTACTCTTTATGAACTGTGGTATCGTGTTGAACTGCATGGGCAGCTGTACCTGTACACGGCATCCAAGCTCTGTTTGACTCATTGCCCAGGCGTATCAATGACGTTATTACAGCCAGAGGTGGTTGTTCTGGGTACTGATTTCTCAGGATCTACGCACCCAAACTGCGTGAAAATGTAATCACATGTCAGTTTTAGTATAATATATTTGTCCAATGAATACCCGTTTATCATCTGCATTTCTTCATGGTGTAGCAATTTTAATGGCCAGTAGTGTATAAACCTATAATGAAACACGCTGTACTTTTTATATATTGTCTTTTCCTCTCTCAGTCCTACCTGGTAAGTGTCTAAGAGTGAGACGTAATACCCTAGTATCGGTGGAACAAGAGTTTTGTAAGCTACATCATTCGTGGGTGAACAACGCACGGGAATTCTTCAAACGAAACTCAGGCTGGCATCTCCTAGCATTAGTTTATTTGGCCATTCCACTTACAATCACTAGATACGCATACTCTCAGATGTTTTATGGAGTAACTACTCCCAGTGCTTGATCAGCAAAACATGGTTCAAATGGCTCTTAGCACTATGGGACTTAACATCTGCGGTCATCAGTCCCCTAGAACTTAGAACTACTTAAACATAACTAACCTAAGGACATCACACCGTAGAGGTCGCGCGGTTCCAGACTGAAGCGCCTAAAACCGCTCGGCCACTCCGGCCGGCCGCTTGATCAGCAATCGCGTACACATACAACAACGTGTCTTTCCACCTAATTATGTGGCATATGTTGAATTGTTTATGTTGAGTGTCAAATGCCATTTTCTAGCATTACGACTGCTCTGCATACAGTAGCATTACGTGCGGACAGCCAAATAGAAATCCCGTCGTTATCCTCTGGGTCATTTATACAGGGTCAACATTAATAGAACTGACAGACTGCAGGGACGGGTTCCTGACTGTAAATGGAGGAAAAGAGGCTCCATAAACACGTGTCAGGAAATGGACGGTTTGCGTCCAAGGACAACAAATCGTCGCGGAACACAGTAGAGCTCAAATGGTTCAAATTTCTCTGAGCACTCAACATCTGAGGTCATCAGTCCCCTAGGACTTAGAACTACTTAAACCTAACCCACATCCATGCCCGAGGCAGGATGCGAACCTGCGACCTTAGAGGTCTCGCGGTTCCAGACTGAAGCCTGTACAACGGCTCGGCCACAAAGGCCAGCTAGTACAGACCTGCATCGCATCCACGTCACAGTAGACCTTCAAACTGGCCTGCATGGGGTGCAATGCACGCGTTCACATGTCGCATTATGGACTGCCGCACTCATTACGGTCCAAAAACCCTCGACAAAATCCTTCCCATAGAGGGAAATCCGATGCTGATAATTCTTGCACTCGTTGCAGGTGATAGGAGTATTAACGGTTGTCACGCAGGAGACACGTAATCGTGCTTTGGCTTACACCATGTTGGAGCATCTCTCGCCTGCAGCTTGTAGTACGGTTCATATCAATATCCTGTAGGAGCCGATCCTCCTAGTGTGGTGTACGCATGGTCTTCCGCTTCCCTGCACGCTCGTCTGCCTGAAAGGACGCATGATGACACAAACGCCCAAAAAGGGCTTGAAATGTTGTGTTATGTGGTTTGTGTCAGTGAGGGTACTTGTTTCGGTATAGCTGTGCTACCTCTCGGCACTTTCCATCTGTTTGGCCGTATACAAACACCACCTCGGCGTGTCCCCGACATGAATACCGCACCCTTCTGCTGCTTACAAAATGGTTCAAATGGCTCTGAGCACTATGGGACTTAACATCTGCGGTCATCAGTCCCCTAGACTTAGAACTACGTAAATCTAGCTAACCTAAGGACATCACACACATCCATGCCCGAAGCAGGATTCGAACCTGCGACCGTAGGAACCGCGTGGTTCCGGACTAAAGCATCTAGAACCGCGCGGTCACAGCAGCCGGCTGCTGCTTACAGTTCGTCGCGCAACCTGCAACCTACAAGGAACACACGGCACGTGGTCAGATGAAGTTTAATTTATCAGCGCCCTCTGCCGTGGCAACGATACATTTCCGTACACATGTTCATAGGACCTTTTTTCCTCCATTCCCAGTCATGAATCCGTCCCTGCAGTTGTCGGTTTTATTAATGTTTACTCTCTATATGTTATGGAAAACGATGGTCTTACAACACTCCCCTGGGACACGACCGAAGTCTTCAGACTTCTCTCCACTCAGAATGACGTGCTGTATTCTGTTTGCGTTTGCTAGATATTCTCCAATCCAATCTCACAGCTGGTCGGAAATTCCTCAAGCCGTATTTTGCTCGTTACGCGACAGCGCGGAACTGTGTCAAAAGCCTTCCAGAAGTCCAGGAATAAGGCATTAACGTGGTAGCCGGTACCTATTGCCTTCTGGGTCCCGTGGACGAACAGAGCTACCCGTGTTTCACTTCATCCTTGTTTGCAGAACCCATGTTGATTCCTCCAGAGTCGATTTTTCGGTCTCCAGAAGTACGCGAGTATAAAACGTGCTGTAAAAAATTCTACAACAGAATGTCGTCAGCGATTGACACGTACCACACAAGTGACTCGTACTGATATTGCGTGCTTATGGAATATCGTCTCAGTTATGTGACTGGATTTGTGATTTCCTGTGAGAGAGGTTCGTAGTAATTGACGGAAAGTCACCGAGTAAAACAGAAGTGATTTCTGGCGTTCCCCAACGTAGTGTTATAGGCCCCTTGCTGTTCTTTATCTATATGAACGATTGGGGAAGTAATGTGAGCAGCCGTCTTCGGTTGTTTGCAGATGACGCTTTCGTTTATCGACTAATAAAGTCATCAGAAGATCAAAACAAACTGCAAAACGATTTAGAAAAGATATCTGAATGGTGCGGAAAGTGGCAGTTGACCCTAAATACGAAAAGTGTGAGGTCATCCACATGAGTGCTAAAAGAAACTCGTTAAAGTTCGGTTACACGATGAATCAGTCTAATCTAAAAGCCGTAAATTCAACTAAATACCTAGGTATTAAAATTACGAACAACTTAAATTGGAAGGAACACAGAAAATGTTGTGGGGAAGGCTAACCAAAGATTGCGTTTTATTGGCAGGATATTTAGAAAATGTAACAGACCTACTAAGGAGACTGCCTACACTACGCTTGTCCGTCCTCTTTTACAATACTGCTGCGCGGTGTGGGATCCTTGCCAGAGAGGACTGACGGAGTGCATCGAAAAAGTTCAAAGAAAGGCAGCACGTTTTGTATTATCGCGAAATACGGGAGAGAGTCACAGAAATGATATAGTATTTGGGCTGGACATCATTAAAAGAAAGGCGTTTTTCTTTGCTACGGAATCTTCTCACGAAATTCCAATCACCAACTTTCTCCTCCGAATGCGAAAATGTTTTGTTGACACCTACCAACATAGGGAGGAACGATCACCACGATAAAATAAGAGTAATCAGAGCTCGTACGGAAAGATATAGGTGTTCATTCTTTCCGCGCACTATACGAGATTGGAATAACAGAGAATTGTGAAGGTGGTTCGATGAACCCTCTGCCAGGCATTTAAATGTGATTTGCAGAGTATCCATGTAGATGTAGATGTTTGTTGCCTCTGTTCGGCGACCTTTCTGGAAAAGTGGAATGACCTTCGCATTTTTTCAATCACTTGGATCGCATCGTTTCTTCAATTGACCTACGGTAGACGACTACTGCTAAAAGCGGGATGAGATCTTGCAAATACTTTATAATTTATAGGAGCGTATAGGATTCACCAAGCCCAGTCTCCTCTCTTGTGTGGATCGATATGAATTGATTATCTAGTCCGAGATAACTTATTTCGATATGACATTTTGTATCACCCATGTTGTTGTTGTTGTTGTTGTGGTCTTCAGTCGTGAGACTGGTTTGATGCAGCTCTCCATGCTACTCTATCCTGTGCAAACTTCTTCATCTCCCAGTACCTACTGCAGCCTACATCCTTCTGAATCTGCTTAGTGTATTCATCTCTTGGTCTCCCTCTACGAGTTTTATCCTCCACGCTGCCCTCCAAAGCTAAATTTGTGATCCCTTGATGCCTCGGAACATGTCCTACCAACTGATCCCTTCTTCTAGTCACGTTGTGCCACAAACTTCTCTTCTCCCCAATCCTATTGAATACCGCCTCATTAGTTATGTGATCTACCCATCTAAACTTCAGCATTCTTCTGTAGCACCACATTTCTAAAGTTTCTATTCTCTTCTTGTCCAAACTATTTATCGTCCATGTTTCACTTCCATACATGGCTACACTCCGTACAAATACTTGCAGAAACGACTTCCTGACACTTAAATCTATACTCGACGTTAACAAATTTCTCTTCTTCAGAAACGCTTTCCTTGCCATTGCCAGTCTACGTTTTATATCCTCTCTACTTGGACCATCATCAGTTATTTTGCTCCCCAAATAGCAAAACTCCTTTACTATTTTAAGTGTTCATTTCGTAATCTAATTCGCTCAGCTTCACCCGACTTAATTCGACTACATTCCATTATCCTCGTTTCGCATTTGTTGATGTTCTACTTATATCCTCCTTCCAACACACTGTTCATTCCGTTTAACTGCTCTTCCAAGTTGTATGCTGTCTCTGACAGAATTACAATGTCATCGGCGAACCACAAAGTTTTTATTTCTTCTCTATGGATTTTAATACCTACTCCGAATTTTTCTTTTGTTTCCTTTACTGCTTGCACAATATATAGTTTGAATAACATCGGGGAGAGGCAACAACCCTGTCTCACTCCCTTCCCAACCACTGCTTTCCTTTCATGCCCCTCGACTCTTATAACCGCCATCTCGTTTCTGTGCAAATTGTAAATAGGCCTTCGCTCCCTGTATTTTACCCCTGCCACCTTCAGAATTTGAAAGAGAGTATTCCAGTCAACATTGTCAAATGCTTTCTCTAAGTCAGATGAGAACTGATAGTGTTTTATAAAGATCACGTTAGCTGACTGTCGGACAAGCGGTTTCTATAGCAGATTACGGTACTATTACTTTTAATTTTCCGAGCGCATCAAAACTTCAGGCACTCTCAAAAGTGAAAGCATTAACAAAACTGGAAATATTAAGTGATCGAAACCGGTCGCGGAATAAAATTACGCCTTTAGACAGTCTGCGTATTGGCCGCCGGTAAGCACCATATGAAAATGGTTAGTCCGTTACTATAGAGAGAGACTGGGAGTATCGACGAGGCACGAGAGCTTTGCCGACGCTGGAGGCAGCGGGCAGAAGCACTTCGCCGATATTGACTGTGCTCGCGACTGAGGGGAGCGGGCACACTGCAGGCAGGACTGGCTAGCCGCGGGCGGACGGCGCATGCGCAATGCGACCCGCCCCACCCCACTTCCCCGCCGACGCTCGCCCCCTTCCCTGTCTCCACGCCGCCAGCTGGCCGAGGGAGCCAGACGCTTCAGTCGGCGGTCGGCCCCCGCCTGCCCCGGGCTGTCGCGACGCCGACGCCGCCGCAGCCGACGCTGCCTCGCGTAATTAGCGACGCGCTGCGCGGCGCGGCCGCTTCCAAATTGCTTCCGGGGCGGCGTCAGCTGGCCAACCTATTACGGCCACGTGCCGCACCGGCGGCGCATGTTTAATTGCTGCGCGCGTTACGTAAAATATTGATTCAGGCCGTCGTTTGAAAGTTGTCCCACTAGCCCAGCATGTTCGAGTCGGTTTGCGAGCAGGTCACGACAACACAATTGTCGGTGCAGTTTGAGCCCAACTTCCCTTGCCACCATTTGATTTGAGTAGTTTTTTTTTCCGCAATAGATAAAGGAGCACTCTGACTGTCTCGTATGTTAGTGACGAAGATTCCGCGTCAGCCAATGACTATGTTCGTTGTCAAATTTATTTCTCCACCCCTAAGCGGTTTCGCGTTTTTTCATACGCATTTACGGAAGGTGCACAATTACGTTATCACATAAAACAAATACATTTAAGTTAACATCTGTTCTCAACACCTGCGATTTATTCTTCCCTTGTATAAGCACGACTATTGGACAAGAAGAGCTCTTTTGCGAACAGAAACCAGACTGTCGCCGTGTTTTTTTTAATTGTCTGTCTATTATTTTACCTGTCTGCTTCGTATGTATTTTATTAGCATCATCACCCCTTTGTTCTACGTTTTAAGTTCCACAATTTTTTATCCCTGTTACTATTTAAGTCTCCGATTTTATCGCCTGTTTTTATTATTTATTCTCTTCATCTTATTCAAACGAAGTTTGTAGGCTGAAGAGCGGAATACTAAGCTGCTGCCCCCCCCCCCCCCCCCTTCGGGGGGAATCGAAATTCAATAAAGGAAAAAAAAAAAAAAACAAGAAGAGAATAGAAGCTTACGAAATGTAGTGCTACAGAAGAATGCTGAAGATTAGATGGGTAGATCACATAACTAATGACGAGGTATTGAATAGAATTGGGGAGAAAAGAAATTTGTGGCACAACTTGACTAGAAGAAGCGATCGGTTGGTAGGGCATATTCTGAGGCATCAAGGGATCACCAATTTTGTATTGGAGGGCAGAGATGAATACACTAACAGATTCAGAAGGATGTAGGTTGCAGTAGGTATTGGGAGATGAAGGAGCTTGCACAGGGTAGAGAAGCATGGAGAGCTGTATCAAACCAGTCTCTGGGCTGAAGGCCGCAACAGCAATAACATCTAAATATTAACACAACACACTGTAAATACAGCTTGTATTGCGTTAATATTTAGCTAGCCACGCTTATGACGAGGACGAAAGAAAAGCGAATATTGATAACAGATATTACACAGTGTGCATCTTTGCAGTTGGGTATGAAAATAACCGAAACTTGTAAAGCGTAATAAACTAAATTCGATAACATAAATCGATGATCTATGTTCATTTCGTATGCGAATGCACTATCCCTTCTGAATTTCATGCTTAATTTTCGAATTAATGCACTATAGCCTCTAGGACACACAACTATTTTATCTTTGATGTGCCTTGACTGCTTGTAAGCATGTTTGGCAAATTAACTGTAGGTTCTTCAAATGTTTGCCACGAATATTTCGTCTGTTCTTCTTGACTCCGCCCGGATGAAGTCTTTATTTAATGCCTGGAAATAGAAGTTAATTTGAACATTTAGTGTACATGACAGACAGAATTAAAAAATAGCGACACTCATAAATCGCAGTGATCATTACAATAGTAAAAAAGGATCATTGATCTAATATTCAGTTTACAATGTAACTCTTATAATTTGTTCTATTTTGAGACATTATATAATTTGAAAAGCAGCTGAGTCTGAAATCTGCTGTACGGCTAAACGTGTGTAGCAGAGGTTTCCTTAAAAAAATTACTGAAATGAGACTGACTCCACATATTCGTACAGGCACTTATTTCTTTTCGATTTTTTCCCCAAATTTCCATTTGATTCCGAAAGTGTGATTCTGTAGGAGAGCTGCATGGATTACTCATAAACTCAGTCACCAACCATCAGTTACAAGAGCTAGGACACGTTACAGTAAAACAACTCGTGTATCGTCACACAGTGGTATTACGATAATTCTTCAATGCGAAATAGTTCCCTTCCTTCCCAGACTTTGTTTTTACTGTCGTACTGCATCTACCTAATAGTCGGAAATCTGCAAATATACTAAGAAAAAAGTTAAAAATTTGTCTTCCACAATTAAACCGAAACGTAAGTTACTCCAGTCAAAGGCTGGCCTAAGTAGTACGGTAATGAGACTTTTTAATGAGGAACTTTATTCCACAGGATATTGTATTGTAGCCGGATTGTGGTACTTCGCGCTTTCCAGTGTTTGTTCATGCGTTTTCATTCTCGTACATGTAATCAACAACGCGTCCGTTAAGTCCTATGTGAAATGGTTATAGTAAGAACATCTTTGGACCTAGAAGCTGTTGTAAATCAGTCTTTATAACTTATTCTGCTATTCCTTCCGAGGTGGATAAAGTAGGATAAGGAGATTCGTACATTTTTTAATCAACATTTATCGAACCGTTAAAATGATCATACGCTGGGCACCTAGATCTTCAGACTTCACGCTTGTGGATTACTTTTTATGCGGTCATGTAATGGACTTCTGCGTACAGGTTATCAAATAAAACGTATCGGAACAGCTATTGCGTACCGAACGAGGTGGCGCAGTGGCTAGCACACTGGACTCGCATTCGGGAGCACGACGATTCAAACCAGTGTCCGGTTTTCCGTCATTTCCCTATATCGCTCCAGGCAAATGCCGGGATGGTTCCTTTGAAAGGACACGGCCGACTTCCTTCCTTGTCCTTCCCTAATCCGATGAGACCGATGACCTCGCTGTCTGGTCTCCTCCCCCAAATAACCCAACGCTATTGCGTATTTCACTGTGGGACGGGGGGGGGGGGCACCTTTAGCCTTTGTAACGGCTTAACGGCTTGAACTCTGCTGGGGCCACTTCCAGTGATGTGTCTGAATGTATGTGGAGGAATGGGAGCCCATTCTTCCTCAAGAGCCTAAACCAGAGAGGATGATGATGTTGGAAGCTGGGGTCTGGAGACCAAGTCAACGATCTAACTCATCCCCAGGCTTCACGTGGGGACTCTGGGCAGAGTAGTCTATTCAGAAATGACACTGTCCACAAACCATTGCTTCACAGATACTGCTGTATGACAGGATGCACTGTCTTGCTGACACAAACCATCGTCATCTCCGAACTCTTCCTCTTCCTCGAGCAGGACACAACGCGGTTGTGTTCCTATCTCTCTGCATATAGCGTTCTGTTAAGCGCAATAAGGGGACCATACCCTCACCACGAAAGATATCCCTATGCCGTAACACAACGTTCTTCGTAGTTCGCTGTCGGCACTACACATAACGCCGGCCGAAGTGGCCGTGCGGTTAAAGGCGCTGCAGTCTGGAACCGCAAGACCGCTACGGTCGCAGGTTCGAATCCTGCCTCGGGCATGGATGTTTGTGATGTCCTTAGGTTAGTTAGGTTTAACTAGTTCTAAGTTCTAGGGGACTGATGACCTCAGCAGTTGAGTCCCATAGTGCTCAGAGCCAGCCACTACACATAACGTTGCCCACGCATATGCCAAACCCAAACATTTCTGTCGGATTTCCGCAGGATATAGCACGACTCATCGCTCCAAATCAGTAGTCTCCAGTCATCCAGTGTTCAGTGACTCTGCTCTCCACAGAAACTCAAGCGTCGCGTAGCACTGGCTGCGCAAATGTGCGGCTTATGAAGAACTGCTCGACCACTGCATCCTATTCTCTTAACGCTCTACGCGTAGTCATTGTGCTAGCTGGACGGCTTAACTGCCCACAAGTGATTTCTACCGGTGACTCCACTCGATGTTTTTCAACCACTCTCCGCATTTCTCACGGTCCCTGCCCATCAGTACACGAAGTCCGGCTGATTTTGGTTCAGCAGTGGCCGTCACTTGTGTCACCAACAGTCGACCTGGGAAGCATTGGAAAGGTTGAATCCCTGATGGATTCTTTACTCAGCTGACATGCAATGAGTATTGAAGTGTCGGCAGAAGTGCCAACACTGTTTTGTTTGAGGAGACCGAAATGCACGCTATAAGCTCACGCAGGCTGGCGTGAGGTCTGAAACAGGATGCGTAATGAATGCTATAAAGAAAAGTACGTAGCTTCTGGAATACTTAACTTTAATCAACATTCGTAGAACATCGCTCTTGATGATACATTAATAGAATCTCAATATCTATACTGGTAATGACGCCTTGCTAGGTCGTAGCAACTGTAGCTGAAGGCTATGCTAACTATCGTCTCGGCAAATGAGAGCGTAATTCTCAGTGAACCATGGCTAGCAACGTCGGCTGTACAACTGGGGCGAGTGCTAGTACGTCTCTCTAGACCTGCCGTGTGGTGGCGCTCGGTCTGCAATTACTGACAGTGGCGACACGCGGGTCCGTCGTATACTAGCGGACTGCGGCCGATTTAAAAGCTACCACCTAGCAAGTGTGGTGTCTGGCGGTGACACCACAAGTATTCCACCTTCGATGTCACTCAGGTCTTATGAAGGACCGATTTTGCTGTTAGTGTTTCTCTGCTGATATGGTACTGCCCGCACGTTTTACACTGGCTGGTCCGTCTCTCATGACATGTAGTAATGAATTCTGCATTAGTTAAGGGGTGTTGAAAATGGTTCAAAAAGCTCTAGTAGCATGGGACTTAACATGTAAGTCATCAGTCCCCTAAACTTAGAACTACTTAAACCTAACTAACCTAAGGACATCACATACATCCATGCCCGAGGCAGGGTTCGAACCTGCGACCGTAGCAGTCGCGCGCTTCCGGACTGAAGCGCCTAGAACCGCTCGGCCAACGCCGCCGGCTCGTATCTTGTGCGGAAGGATCCAGTAGTGTTCGGTCAGTGCTGTGTATGAAACGTGTGTCTTTCGTTAGCAACGTTGCGCGCGCGCGTGTGTGTGTTTAAGTTGTTATTGAAGTGGTTATCATGTGTGATGTAATACGAAATAAAAGTGGCAGACCCAGGTTTCGGGATGCAAACACATCAAGAAAGAAATCCAGGCAAGAAATGGGAAGTGTGCTAATTGTTGTGACAACTTGGAAACGGCGAACGTTTAGGATGTGACGTTGAGCGATCCGAATGAGCCGGCCGAGGGTGGCCGAGCAGTTCTAGGCGCTACAGTCTGGAACGCGCGACCGCTACGGTCGCAGGTTCGAATCCTGCCTCGGGCATGGATGTGTGTGATGTCCGTACGGTAGTTAGGTTTAAGTAGTTCTAAGTTCTAGGGGACTGATGACCTGAGAAGCTTAAGTCCCATAGTGCTCAGAGCCATTTGAACCATTTGCAGTTCATCATCTACAATGGGTATAATGAATTAACTTGGCACATATCTACATCTACATATATACTCCGCTAGCCACCAAGCGGTGTGTGGCGGAGGGCACAATTCGTGCCAAAGTCATATTGCCCCCCTCTTTTCGACTCGCGGATCGCACGAGGTAAAAACGACTGTCTGAACGCCTCAGTACGAGCTCCTATTTCCTTTATCTTTGAATGATGATCATTACGCGATTTGAAAGTTGGCGGTAATAATATATGCTCTACATCCTCGGTGAAGATGGGATTTCGGAAGTTAGTGAACAGCTCCTTCCGTTTAGCGCGTCGTCTATCTGCAAGTGTGTCCCATTCAAATTTTCTATGAGATTTGTAACGCTCTCGCGATGGCTAAATGTACCAGTCCAAATCTTGCCGCTCTTCTTTGGACCTTCTCAATTTTTTGAATCAGACCCAACTGGTAAGGGTCCCATACAGACGAACAATACTCTAAGACTGGACGAATTAACGTATTGTAAGCTATTTCCTGTGTTGCAGGACTGCATCGCTTCAGGATCTACCAATAACCGGCAATCTAGAGTTGGCCTTACCCGTTACTTGTGTAAGGTTGTTAGTGTCCTTATTGCGTTTAGACAACTACCCTTGTTACCGGCCGGAGTGGCCGAGCGGTTCTAGGCGCTATAGTCTGGCACCGCGCGACCGCTACGGTCGCATGTTCGAATCCTGCCTCGGGCATGGATGTGTGTGATGTCCTTAGGTTAGCTAGGTTTAAGTAGTTCTAAGTTCTAGGGGACTGATGACCTCAGAAGTTGAGTCCCATAGTGGTCAGAGCCATATTTGAACTAGAGTGACCCACTGCGGCTGGAGAACGTGGTCGTTACGCGAATGCAAGCGAAGAGAGGGCGAAGGGGGAGTGGAAATGCAAGCGTGGCCGGTGGCGGCGCGGCGCTCGCCACAGTCAGGTGGACTGGACTGGACTGGACTGGAGTGGTGTGGAGTGGAGACACGTGTGAGCGCAGCGGGCGCGGCCGGGTCGATCAGCGTCCGCGCGGCTCCCGTGGCGGCGAGGGCGCTGCACACAGCGCGCCGCGGCGTGCGCGGCCTTACCTGCAGGCCTCTCTGCCGCGCTGGCAACACTGTGTATCGTACAATATTTTTAGTTTTTCTGCAGAATTCGTTTTAGGGCCTATGTCAAGATTTTATATAGCCTAAAAGAGGTACTGAAAGAGCCCACGCTACTGGCCATTGAAATAGCTACACCAAGAAGAAATGCAGATGATAAACGGGTATTCAGTGAACAAATATATTACACTAGAACTGACGTGTGGTTATATTTTCACGCAATTTGGGTTCATAGTTCCAGAGAAATCAGTACCCAGAACAACCACCTCTGGCCGTAATAACGGCCTTGATACGCCTGGGCATTGAGTCAGAGCTCGGATGGCGTGTACACGTACAGCTGCCCATGCAGCTTCAACGCAATACCACAGTTCATCAAGAGTAGTGACTGGCCTATTGTGACGAGCCAGTTGCTCGGGCACCATTGAGCAGACGTTTTCAACTGGTGCGAGATCTTGAGAATGTGATGGCCAGGGCAGCACTCGAACATTTTCTGTATCCAGAAACGCCCGTACAGGACCTGCAACATGCGGTCGTGCATTATCCTGCTGAAATGTAGGGTTTCGCAGGGATCGAATGAAGGGTAGAGCCACGGGTCCTAAGACATCTGAAATGTAACGTCCACTCTTCAAAGTGCCGTCAGTGCGAACAAGAGTTGCCCGAGACGTGTGACCAATGGCACCCCATACCATCACGCCGGGTGTTACGCCAGTATGGCGATTACAAATACACGCGTCCAATGTGCGTTCACCACGATGTCGCCAAACACGGATGCGACCATCGCGATGCTGTGAACAGAACCTGGATTCATCCAAAAAAAATGACGTTTTTGCCATTGCTGCACCCAGGTTCGTCGCTGAGTACACCATCGCAGGCGCTCCTGTGTGTGATGCAGCGTCAAGGGTAACTGCAGCCATGGTCTCCGAGCTGAGAGTCCATGATGCTGCAAATGTTGTCGAACTGTTCGTGCAGATGGTTGTTGTCTTGCAAACGTCCCCATCTGTTGACTCAGGGATCGAGACGTGGCTGCACGATCCGTTTCAGCCATGCGGATAAGATGTGTCATCTCGACTGCTAGCGATACGAGGCCGTTGGGATCCAGCACGGCGTTCCGTATTACCCTCCTGAACCCACCGATTCCATATTCTGCTATTAGTCATTGGATCTCGACCAACGCGATCAGCTATGTCGCGATATGCTAAACCGCAATCACGATAGGCTACAATCCGACCTTTATCAAAGTCGGAAACGTGATGGTACGCATTTTTCCTCCTTACACGAGGCACCAGAACAACGTTTCAACAGGCAACGCCGGTCAATTGCTGTTTGTGTATGAGAGATCGGTTGGAAAATTTCGTCATGTCAGCACGTTATAGGTGTCGCCACAGGCGCCAACCTTGTGTGAATGCTCTGAAAAGCTCATGATTTGCAAATCACAGCATCTTCTTCCTGTCTGTTAAACTTCGCGTCTGTAGCACGTCATCTTCGTGGTGTAGCAATTTTAATGGCCAGTAGTGTATTTCAGGCGCCTAAATTGCACTCTTAACGACCTAAAAATCCGCGGTTTATTTATGATTAAAACTTTATGGCTGCCCGCTGCACACTTCGTGTTATTCCCGAAGTCCCCGGCCCACGGCGGCCGGGGAATCCAAGTCCTGGTGGCCGGACGGGGACTAGAACCCCTCTCCTCTCAGTGCGAGTCCAGCGCGCCGCCTCGGCAGGAAGCCGCGCACAGCCTCAACGACAAAGGCGCCGCCTTGCCTGTGACATTGTCTCGGCGACACGGGCCCGCTCTGTTGGCAGGAGCGCGCCATGGCCTCGGTTTGCGGTCGGCGTGTTTTTCCTCGCCGGGGCAGAAGGCGCAGTAAAGACAAAGAGGGCGGGCGGCGGCCACGAGCTTGACAGCTGAGCAAACAGAACTGGGAGAGGGCACGGAAAGAAGGCGTCGATCCCACGCTTTCTATTTTCCGTGCCGACTACGTTTCTCGTTTATGGGCGGTGCTTACGCACCGCGCAAAAAAATAAAGCTTCGACGCTCGATTCTTCGAATGCTGCGGATCGGGGATGGTTTGCGCCTCTGTGGCGTCGTGTTTTACACATCAGCAGCATCGTAAATATCGCTGCCGCGACAGACAGTCTCTGTAAACCTTGCTGTAGTCTGTCCACTGATCGGCACTAATCAGCCACGGCGATTGGTGCGGGGGCTGAAGTTAATTTATTTATCTATCTATCAGGTTCCGTTTGACCGAGACGGTCAGAGTTAGTTCGTCACAGAACGAGTCAGTCCATAATCTACAGAACCATAATTTGACCTTTTTTCTTCTCCTCCCTTCATGCATCATGTGATGTCATCTGTTAGGGTCAACAAGACCCAGCCCGCTGTTCCGTGTTCCTCCCCTCTCTCTAGTCACTCTAGGTATAGAGACAAAAACTTGTTTTGAAAGTCCATTACTTTCATACTTTTTTCTGGATGTTCATAAAAATGGCTCTAAGCACTATGGGACTTAACATCGGAGGTCATCAGACCCCTAGAGCTTAGAACTACATAAACCTAACTAACCTAAAGATATTACACACATCCATGCCCGAGGCAGGATTCGAACCTGCGACCGTAGCGGTCGCGCGGTTCCAGACCGTAGCGCCTAGATGGTTCAAATGGCTCTGAGCACTATGCGACTTAACTTCTGAGGTCATCAGTCGCCTAGAACTTAGAACTAATTAAACCTAACTAACCTAAGGACATCACACACATCTATGCCCGAGGCAGGATTCGAACCTGCGACCGTAGCGGTCGCTCGGTTCCAGACTGAAGCGCCCAGAACCGCACGGCCACTACGGCCGGTAGCGCCTAGAACCGCTCGGCCACAGCGGACGGCTCATGTTCGTACTACCTATTTCTATGTGGTTCTGTTTGCTTGTACATTGAATCAATTATTTCAGGAGCTTCGTTTCAAAACGCGTAAATGCAGCCGAGGTCAATATAAAGTTCGTTGTGTTTTCGCCCAAATTACGGTATGTTTTTAACGCTGTTGAGTCAGACCGGGTCATTTCGTGTTCTTTTCCATTGCGATTTAGTGCTGCAAAACGTGAATCGGGTGAAACCGTAGTTCACCACATCCGACAACTCAAAACGTTCGAGACATGTTTGGCGGCCTGAGTTATTATCCCGCTCTCTTATTGATAGTTTTCACTATTCACTTTGCATCTCACAGTTCGGTGGAGGACTGTGCACTTGCGATCGCCAGGGAGGAATATCTAGCCGTGGGAGAGCGATCTGAAGGAAGTAGAAAGAGAGATAGTGCTGCGAAAACTAAAAACAGCGTGAAAAGGTAGCCCAGTAAGTAATAACGGCTACATATCTTACGAATTATCATTTTCAATTAAATTTGTAATGCGGTGCATTGATGTGTTATTCGTGTTGGAAACATTGCACAAATGCATGCTTTTGTACTTTGATTGGGCCTTACAACCTGTAATTATGACGTGAGGAGACTTTTGCGTTTTTTGGTGCTTCAATTGCCATCCACCTTTAAGTAATTTTGAACTACCTTGTAATCACAACGAGGGCAGATTTCGAAGCGTCGCAGTATTCTACCTGGCGTAAGCAAAAAATACAGTTTACGGCATACCGAATACAGTGAAACAAGATCACATCCTCAGATACACAAAAATAAAAATAAAAAATTCAAACGAACATTTTCAAATCACGTTATGTGAAAACGTGATTGGATAAAAACGTATATTGTTCAGTGAATTGGTTCAGAACGTTGTAAGCGCAATTTAAAAATTTAAATAGCGCCTTTGTGCACTGGGAAATCGTTCACTAATGACTAATTCTGGAACACATCTAAATACCTTTGACCTGCCGTTAAAAATTTTGACGTATTTCATTTGGTCAGAAAACGAAACTATGCTGCTCTTACGATTTGAAACTGTGCTCCTCATTCTAATGTTTCCATTTCCGAACCCATCTTCTCTGGTGCAGCCTTTAGCTCCACAGAGAAACGCATTTCCACAGTCTGGATCCTATTCATATCCCTACTTATGCCGTACCGTAGATGACATATTATTTTCGAGCCCTGGCTACGTCGTCTACGTACATGCTGAATTGAGTTAGAGACAGGCCACACCCCTGTATGACTCTCTCTCTTGTTAATTCTTTAGACAAGTTGCAGCCACCTTCGATTATAATTTTTGTCTCTTTGTAAAGAGCGTTAACAGAGTTTAAGGCTTTGGGAAGCCTCTTTACAAAATTTATAAAGGAAGTAATTATAGAATTAGTGTAACGCGAAAAAATTGCGACAGAGTATACGAATGAATAACACATTACAAAACAAAAAAAATCACAGTTCTGCCCTTGCAACTGTGGACGTGTCACACGATGTGAAGGTCGTCACAGCTCCTCTTACCCATATTTCACGCCCCCCCCCCCCTTTTTTTAACGCCTCTGCGGTAGACATTAGAAGCGCGACGTCCGGCACTGAAATCATGTGGTTTTTCTTATGAGAGACTATAGAAATTATTCATTTCACTGTTGCAGTCTCATCCTTTGGGCAATTTTCAAGTGGCACTGCAAAAGATTTTGCTTCATCACTTTAAAATCCTCAGACATTGCCATCGTCTAAAGTAGGTCTTATTATTGTAGAAATACAGTAACATCAGACGAGTGCGAAGCTCTGTACGTAACTGAAACGATGCAAATTATAAGAAATGTTACCTTTGTTAACATCATTCACGCAAATCGTTACAAATCCATGTTCTCGCAAACTGTTTGCATGTCACAGCGTGCGAGAACATCGATTTGCAACTATTTCCGTGAATGGTACGGTCCGCGCGGCTTCCTCCGTCGGAGGTTCGAATCCTCCCTCGGGCGTGGATGTGTGTGTGTGTCGTCCTTAGCTTAAGCTAGTTTAAGTTAGATTAACTAGTGTGTAAGCTTAGGGACCGATGACCTCAGCAGTTTGGTCCCATAAGACCTTACCACAAATTTCCAATTTCCAAAAATTTGCGTGAATGGTGTTAATAGCGGTAACATTCACCTACGACTGCCTTCACGTCTTTAAACTTGATTTCTTGTCCTTCTTTGTATTCTTTGTTAATGTCCTTTAACTGTATCACACATTCTTTGAAATTTATTTTACTGTTAATCAGTTCTCTGGCCGCAAGACACGTTACACAATATGATAATAACATTCGAAACTTGTTTTATAATTTTTCCTTTTGTAACAGTTTTGCTCCTGAAATCCCGTTTCCTTTTAAAGCCTATCGCGTCGTTTCTTGCTACAGGTATCTTCAAATTAAATTCCTTTATCTTTTAGCCCCTCAGCGTTCACTGTTATGTAAGAAAGGTGCAACGAATTTCATGAAACCCACGGAAGGATGTCCTTTAATGTTCACATTAAATTATTTGATTTAAAATTCCATTAGCGTGATCTGGCTCCATTTAAACCACATCAAAGTAATTTAATTTTACGTCTGATGTACATATATTTGGCTAATGGCTTGGATGTAGAGGCACTACTCTTTTCTATCGACATTCGAAATAAAAGGCGCCCATCCACATGGAGTGTTCGTAATTTATACATGTGACGGAAGCCCTATGTCTCTGGTGGAGAGCCGCAACCTACAGGATTTTACAAAGAATCGTAAGCATTTATTGAAAGGCAAACATTTTGAGATTATACGTACCATTACCAAACGCTGTAACTACTAACAGTTCAGTTCAGTAATCGACACGGTTCGATATTTAATATTTAATCTACAGGCACAGATCATCTGAATGAGCCTTGGTGTTCGTCTGAATGATGTTAATGGCTTCTCACCAGGACACACTTAAAATTGAGAGACGCGAATAAGTGAAACCATTGCTAACGCAAGGACAAAACACTCCAGAGTGTATGCTTCCAGTGGTGATTTTGTTTGTCAGTATTCGAATAACGGCGGAAAAAAAGTATTTCCCAATTTACACTGACCTGACATTTTTAGTGTGCAGGTTTCGTAACTTCTATGTTCCCAATCGGAGCGCCAAAATATCTCTTACACGGACAGCGGTCCATATACAAAACGTAAACGATAACTGTTCACAATGTATCACAACGGTATGGTGTAGAAGAAGAATGTTATGTATAGGGCATTTGTGGTCTAAATTAGTAACTGCATTAAACTGGCTTACAAAATCCACCCTTTCTACAGGACGTGAGATGTTGCATTCCGTCACCGGCGTAGTAGGTCAGATTTTTTATTTTTTTTATTTCGTTAACAGAAATTTAAAGTTTCCCACGAGGGAACTGAAAGAGAAAAAGTGGTTCATAAACGTTTTGAAAAAAGTTATTACGTTTACAATTCGACCTAAACTTGTCTTGTAGTAAGAATGCCAGAGAAAAAAAAGGAATTGTTATTTTTACGCTCTTCAGTTTCACAAAATTTTGCGGTACAGTTCACACAAACGACAATTTTTCAATTGGTTGGTGCAAGAACAAGGTGTTTTTAATAACCAAGGACGATTTGAGAGAGAAAAGGTAAAGATTGACTAAAGCCGATGACGTAAAAGGGCGAGTGGTTATTTAGAACCTCGTGCGGTGCGCATGCGCAACTTGGTCGGCTTTTGTAGGCCAATTAGAGGTTGTTGCCCAGCTTGATGGTCCACATTTGTCCAGTATCAAATTGTTCGTCTCTGCTTCCCCTACAGCAGTGTGGTACCCTGTTGCAGAGAACACGTACCTGAAGATTAAGACTTGAAACGTCTCGTGTCTTGACCTGGTAAGGATCCCACACCGCGCAGCAATATTCCAGTAGAGGACAGGTAAGTGTGCCGGCCGTTATGGCCGAGCGGTTCTAGGCGCTTGAGTCTGGAACGGCGCGACCGCTACGGTCGCAGGTTCGAATGCTGCCTCGGGCATGGATATGTGTAATGTTCTTAGGTTAGTAAGGTTTAAGTATTTTTTTGCAAAATACTAACGCGAATTCTTTACAGACGAATGAAAAAACTGGTAAAAGCCGACCTTGGGGAAGATCAGTTTGGATTCCGTAGAAATATTGGAACACGTGAGGCAATACTGAACCTACGACTTACCTTAGAAAATAGATTAAGGAAAGGCAAACCTACCTTTCTAGCACCTGTAAACTTAGAGAAAGCTTTTGACAATGTTGACTGGAATACTCTCTTTCAAATTCTGAAGGTGGCAGGGGTAAAATACAGGGAGCGAAAGGCTATTTACAATTTGTACAGAAACCAGATGGCAGTTACAAGAGGCGAGGGACATGAAAGGGAAGCAGTGGTTGGGATGGGAGTGAGACAGGGTTGTAGCCTCTCCCCGATGTTATTCAATCTCTATATTGAGCAAGCAGTAAAGGAAACAAAAGAAAACTTCGGAGTAGGTATTAAAATCCATGGAGAAGAAATAAAAACTTTGAGGTTTGCCGATGACATTGTAATTCTGTCAGAGATAGCAAAGGACTTGGAAGAGCAGTTGAACGAAATGGACAGTGTCTTGAAAGGAGGATACAAGATGATCATCAACAAAAGCAAAACGAGGATAATGGAATGTAGTCGAAATAAGACGGGTGATGCTGAGGGAATTAGATTAGGAAATGTGACGCATAAAGTAGTAAATGAGTTTTACTATTTGGGGAGCAAAATAACTTACGATGGTCGAAGTAGAGAGGATATAAAATGCAGGCTGGCAATGGCAAGAAAAGCGATTCTGAAGAAGAGAAATTTGTTAACATCGAGTATAGATTTAAGTGTCAGGAAGTCGTTTCTGTAAGTATTTGTACGGAGTGTAGCCATGTATGGAAGTGAAACATGGACGATAAATAGTTTGGACAAGAAGAGAATAGAAGCTTTCGAAATGTGGTGCTACAGAAGAATGCTGAAGATAAGGTGGGTAGATCACGTAACTAATGAGAAGGTATTGAATAGGATTGGGGAGAAGAGAAGTTTGTGGCACAACTTGACTAGAAGAAGGGATCGGTTGGTAGGACATGTTTTGAGGCATCAAGGGATCACAAATTTAGCATTGGAGGGCGGTGTGGAGGGTAAAAATCGTAGAGGGAGACCAAGAGATGAATACACTAAGCAGATTCAGAAGGATGTAGGTTGCAGTAGATACTGGGAGATGAAGAAGCTTGCGCAGGATAGAGTAGCATGGAGAGCTGCATCAAACCAGTCTCAGGACTGAAGACCACAACATCAACAATTGGCTTATTAGTGAAAAATACCTGTTATAATCGAGACCAAATACCGAAAAATGCGGGTTTTTCAGAACGAAAATACCGGTATCGGTTTTAGCCGGTCGACTTTGCCACGTCTGCGCTGTGGGCGTAGGCGCAATCCGCTACGGCTGAGGCGAGGCGCTGTCGGAGGCTGGAGCCGCGGCGGAGTGGCCTCCAGAGGAGGCGGAGCGGCGAGGCGGCGGCTGGCGCTATCGATTGTGGCGGGCCGCGCCGCTCGGGCCCAGCTGCCACGCCGTCCTTCCGCTCTCCACGTCTGCACCCACAACACGCAGGCTACCCTGCGGTGTGAAGGCGAATGCTTCTTACTGTACCACTGCCGCTTCTCCCCCGTCCTATTCCAATCGCCGGTGATGGGCGAGAATCCTCAGTGTGAGCTCCAATCTCCCTAACTTGACCTTCATGCTCTTTTCTCGAGATATACGTAAGAGGAATCAATATGTTTGTTGACTGTTCTATGAATGCACACTCTCATTATTTTATGAAAAATTCCTACACAGTGACGCACAAAGCCTCTGTTGTAGCGTGTGGACCTGGAGTTGCATGACCATTTCTGTCATTTCAGATTCACCATATCCACTGTGGATGGCGAATAACAACTGTCATTTAAATTGGCTATTTATTAGGGTATAACGTGTAACTTACGGCTTTTTTACATTTTTGATAATATTTATTTTCTGCGCAATTAGCTACATTTCAGGCTCATCGTCAGATGGAAGTGTTACAGGAACGCAATACACCAGACCATAAGCTGTTAGACACTGTGGTCTTGGTGCTGACGGAAGTAAGAAAAATTTAGTTACAAGTAGCGAAAAACTTACTACAGCCAATATCACATTTCTTTTTAAATTTGCAAACAAACGGTTTCTCCAGACTTCACTATCATCTTCAAGTCTTCAAAACTTTTTGTTGTTTTTGAGTTCCATCTCACGTCAGTTTGTCATGCAGATAATGTGCTACATTTTATCTAGATCACAACTTGGCGTGAGATCCGACTCAGAAGGAACACAATTTATAACACAAATTTTAGAAAACCTGAAGATGACAGCGAAGTCTGTCGAAACCGGTTCTTTGTAGTGGACGAAATTTTTATGCGGTCTAGGCTTTAGAAAGTTTCCACCAAGTAAAACAGATCGCTGCTTCTGATTTCTTAACACAAGAAAATTCAATGGGTAACGAAAAGTTTATGAAACGAAAAAGTTGTTCTATAACCAGAAAAATACATAGTATCAGAACGGATATTCAATGGATATCACGAAGCAAACCATAATAAATTTTTTGTTTCATACACTTTTAGTAACTGGAAACCAAATTTCCGTTATTTTCGACAGCACCATGACGATAGCATCTAGCTGCAAGTGGTCCCGAAAAATGTTCCTGCAACACCTCCATCCAGTAGAGGACAGGTAAGTGTGCCGGCCGGGGTGGCCGACCGGTTCTAGGTGCTACAGTCTAGATCCGCGCGACCGCTACGTTCGTAGGTTCGAATCCTGCCTCGGGCATGGATGTGTGTGATGTCCTTAGGTTAGTTACGTTTAAGTAGTTCTAAGTTCTAGGGGACTGATGACCTTAGAAGTAAAGTCCCATAGTGTACTAAAAAAAAAAAAATCTTGAAACCCAGTAATCGCACAGAGAATAAATCGTATCAAGAAAGCAATTGATCCACAGTGACGTGAAGTCGACTGTAACTGTATTGATAAAGGAAATAAATTTACTGTACGAGTCTGAGATCGTTACGGATATTTTGTGAATAGAGCCTTCTAGATCACTTATTACATTTCAATATTTATAACGTATATTCGGCTAATGTCATCATGAGGTCCAAAAGAGAACTTGTAAAACGATGTTCAGAGTCAATATCAATTAAAGCTGTAACTAAGCTGGGAGTCTAACTTAGAAGCACGTATTAGTGATACTGACTCTGAATCTTGCTTTCCAGCTTCCAGCTTTTGACCTGATGATGGTACTGTGGTGTCACCGCCAGACACCACACTTGCTAGGTGGTAGCTTTTAAATCGGCCGCGGTCCGCTAGTATACGACGGACCCGCGTGTCGCCACTGCCAGTAATTGCAGACCGAGCGCCACCACACGGCAGGTCTAGTGAGACGTACTAGCACTCGCCCCAGTTGTACAGCCGACGTTGCTAGCCATGGTTCACTGAGAATTACGCTCTCATTTGCCGAGACGATAGTTAGGATAGCCTTCCGCTACATTTGCTACGACCTAGCAAGGCGCCGTATTCCATTTATATTGAGATTCTATTATTGTATCATCAAGAGCAATGTTCTACAAATGTGGATCAAAGTTAAGTATTCCAGAAGCTACGTACTTTTCTTTATAGCATTCATTACGTATCCTGTTTCAGACCTCACGCCAGCCGGCGTGAGTTTATAGCGCGCATTTCGGCCTCCTCTAAAAACAGTGTTGGCAATTCTGCCGACACTTCAGGTACTAGCCGAAAAGACGCTATAAACAAATATGACAAGCGATATAACGGCTTAATTCACAAAAATAACGTGGAATAACAACACAAAAATAGTTGTATGGAAATCAAAAAAATGGTCCAAATGGCTGTGAGTGCTATGAGACTTAACTGCTGACGTCATCATTCCCCTAGGACTTAGAACTACTTAAACTAACTAACCTAAGGACATCACACACATCCATGCCCGAGGCAGGATTCGAACCTGCGACCGTAACGGTCGCGCGGTTCCATACTGTAGCGCCTAGAA
Source organism: Schistocerca cancellata (assembly GCF_023864275.1). Lineage (NCBI taxonomy): Eukaryota > Metazoa > Arthropoda > Insecta > Orthoptera > Acrididae > Schistocerca > Schistocerca cancellata. The sequence goes on along the minus strand of NC_064631.1, from coordinate 551,759,595 downwards.
CCGCTCGGCCACTCCGGCCGCCTAGGGAAATCAGATCTTAGGGTAAGAGTGCGTGGAACAGTATTGAGGAAATGTAATTCATCCGCGAAAGAAGTGGCTTACAAAACATTCGTTGGTCCAATCCCTACGATCTGCCGAAAGAGATCTCTTCAACGAAGAGCGGCACGTCGCCGGTCGATGTTCAGCACAGTTCAGCACAGTGGCACACGTTGCAAGAGTGGCGTTGTGCATCACAAAGAGGTTTACTGTAGAAACTCGTGGAGTATCTGTTCCAAGAAGTGTCGAGCAACATATTAATTCCTCAACGAACGCCAAGCGGAATGGTCACAACGAGAAAATCAGACGAATTGAGAGTTCATACGAGGTTTATCGACAGTTGTTCTTACCACGACCGAATCGAGAAATGGAAGAGAGGCGATGGGGAAAAATAGTGATGCTCCGCACGCCGTAAGGTTGCTGAGAGTACAGATGTTGATATTGGTGACGTCATAGCTGACGGACAGTTTGAGCTGAACGGTAATCGCACTTGAACGTACAACTTGGTAAACTGTGGCGTCGATTTCAGGTGTAGTTGTATTGTATGGGAGATGTGCTTTACATAAGCGTGAGTAGAGAACATGCGACCGCTAGCCTTGCTGGAAGCGAGGCTAAAGCGGGGGCTGTGTCCGGCCTTTACCAGGGGGACCGCTTCTGTGTATGTGTGTACGTGTGTGTGTGTCTAACGAGCTCTGCAAAAACTGCCTGCGCTTTGTCGCGAGCCGCCCAGGGCTGGCGATTTGAATAACAATCGCCGCCGCTCCTCGCTGGACACGCCCGATGGAGGCATGCCTCCCCCCCCCCCCAACCCCACCCCCCTACGCCCTTCCATCTCCACCATCCGCTTCTCGTTGCCGGAGAGGACATCCGCTGCCCAGTTGTATCTCAAGCAGGTGCATCCAAATAGTACGTGTGTGGAAGCTAGAAATTTGTAGCAAGGACTCACCTTAATTACTTAATTCACCAATGGCAATGACACTGGACATCAGCTGAACTTCATTTCTTTCTTCTCCTTCTTCTTATTTTATAGCTGTACAGTTCACAGTAAACCTTGGCTTCGTCAACGATTTTCCGCCGCCAGTTATGATATGACGATCGAGCTTTCTGTACCCTACAGCCCGTCTTCTGCAAGTCTTCCTGACTCCATCAGTTCATCTGATTCTAGGTCGATCCAGTCCGCTTTGACCCCCCGAATTTGCTTCTAGTATCCTTGTAGCTACTTCCATATCACTCATCCGTGACAAACGCCCCTCCCATCTCAATCCGGTTGGAATGACAACTCTTGTACGAGGGCTATTCGGAAAGTAAGGAACGATAGGTCGCGAAATGGAAACCACAGTGAAAATCAAAACTGTTTTATTTACTACAGTTAGCTACAGCCTCCAGCTACTTATCTCCATAGTCGCCGATCCGGCTTAGACGTTCGTCGTAGCGTTGTACCAATTTTCCGATACCCTCGTTATAGAAGGCAGCCGCCAGTGCTTTCTGCCAATTCTCTACGCTGGCCTACAGCTGGTTGTCTATGCCAAAATGTTGTCTTCATAGCCAGCGGTTCACGTGAGCAGAGCTGAAACTCAGAGGGAGACAAGTACGGGCTGTATTGTGGGTAATCAAAGATTTCCAATTGAAAACGATGCAGGAGCATCTTCATTGCCCCTGCAGAATGCGGCTCAGAATTGTCTTGAAGGAGAAAATGCAATACAGTTATGTAATGTTGGCTGCATAGCTTCAGGCGAAATTTCTCAACAGGTCCTCGTACTTGGCGGCAGACACTATTGTTCTAGGTATCTGTATGTGCTCCCTGTGTGCGCAGAACTAAAAAGAACGACGTAACGCGATTTGCGGGCATACTAGAGGCACTGCCCAACACACCTGAGCAAAACCTCGTCGAATTTTCACAGTTGTTTCTATTTCGCGACCGATCGTTCCTTACTTTTCGAATAACCATCGTAATAGGAGGATTTTTATATAAAGTGAACAAAAATCACACTGCATTTATACCAGTGAAAAGACATGAAAAGAAAGGAATTATTGAGAAGGGAATGAGGCAGAGTTGTAGCGTACCCGTATATTATTAACTGCAATGCGAGCAAGCATGAAGAAAACTAAGAATAAATTTAGAAAGGAAATTAAAATAGATGACGAAGAAATAAAATCTTTGAGGTTTCCTACGATATTGTAATTATGTCGGAGACATGAAAGGATCTGGAATAAAAAATTGAACGGAAGGAGTACTGTCCTGAAAAAAATGGTTGCTGCAAAATGAGTTGTAACAAAAGTAACGGAACTGTAATGGGATGTAGCTGAATTAAATCATTTGAAAATTGAAGGGGATCACTGCTGTCAGCTGCAGCGGGAAATTCTGCAGAATATGCGGCGACGAGGAAAAATGTGTACGGGCCAGGATTCGAACCCGGGATCTCCTACTTACTAGGCAGTGTGTTAACCATTGCGCCATCCGGGACACAAGTGTTATTGCAACTGCGCGGAGTGCCTCGGCACGCCTCACTGTCGATCCAAATGCCCACCGAGCGCCACCTATCGGCAATCCCTTTTACTCACTGTTCGCTGCTCTGAGATTCGCACAGGAGGTCGGACGTATTTGTGCAACCGCACTGAAAAAAATGGATCCATTGCTCAGCTAGGCATATCAGTTATGAGTGCATGGTGTCTGTTCTTTCGGACATGTCCCGAGACACTACGTATTCATATAATCAGCCGATTCCGAGGGATTTAAATTGGGAAATGAGACCATAAAGGTACTCCATTATCTTCTGTATTTCGGGAGCAAAATAACTGTCGATGGCCTAAGTACAGAGAAAACAATGACGAATATTCGACAGGTTATGAGTTCACCAACCTGATTTTCGTAGTCTCATCTCCGCCGCTTCTTCGGTAGCACGCCAGTCTGTCCTCTTGAAGCTGAAAATCTTATTGAGCGCTGACAATGACGGCTCAGTAATGTACCCAAAGCCACAATTTTGATTTTAATCCTCACATTTTTACTAGCCACAAAGTTCTACTGTTGGGACTTCATAAGATAAATTGCCCGTAAATCAATTTGGCGCTTACAAGACACCAGTCGCAGAATTCTTTGAATAAATCACGAAGTCACTGATGCGCAAGTAAATAAAACGCTATGAAATGGAATAAATCCTGACATCGGCCTCAATTGCGCATTGAAATGGAATTCAGTGGCGACAAGTGAAAACTTGTGCCCGACCGGGATTCGAACCCGGATTTCCTGCTTTTCGCGAGCAGTCGCCTTAACCGCTTCGCCTCTCCGAGCACGCTCTGCGCCCGACCCAAATTTCCGTCTCGTCGCACACTATTTACAGAGCGCCCCCAGATAGTGAATACAGTACTGTATTGGAGTAATCCATCAACCAGACAGAAGTGCGCTGAATTAGGTGACGTAATTTAGTCCTTAATGAAAGACAGCTGTCTCAACAACCAGTAGTTTTAATGAAAATGGTAGTTCAAGCCTCCTACGGACCACTATACAATTCAGTCAGATTATTCACTAACCAGAGTTACAGAAATCACTATAATGTTTTTAGGTATCGACATTACGGAGTTTGCCCGGATAGCGATGCACGTATTTTCGCGAACAAATAGCGCATAATTATTGTCTGAGCGAACACCGCACACACGACATATTGTTTGGAATTACGTGTTTGGTTAAGTCGACCGGGAATGAGCGGAGACTGCAGACTTCGTTCACACACCAGTCTTTAAGTAGTCGCATGTCGTTCAAACATTTTTTTTTTCGGAAATTACACAATCATTTGAACAAGGGGTAGTTAGATTTTACTATTCAGAATGAACTGTAAGTACTTACAGAGATTCTGTTTGTGACAAATGCAGTGGTCTAGTGATTTAGAGCCGGCCGCGGTCGCCGAGCGGTTCTAGACTCTTCAGTCCGGAACCGCGCGACTGCTACGGTCGCAGGTTCGAATCCTGTCTCAGGCATGGATGTGTGTGATGTTCTTAGATTAGTTAGGTTTAAGTTCTAAGTTCTAGGGGACTGATGACCTCAGATGTTAAGTCCCATAGAGCTCAGAGCCATATGAGCCATTAGTGATTCAGAAAAGATAACGTAATCACTTCATGCATGCGCGTCACAAGTACAAACGCCATATTGAAAATCACTGTAAATTATGCAACAATCTTAATTAATGAAATACGATATATTGTGGATAGAATTCATGTCTACAAACGTATAACGGCAAAGGTGAGATTTTAACAAGCATAGAGACAATATCTGCAGTGGAAAACGTAGCTACTTCTGTGATTGAATATTAATTATCTCGTAAATTAATTAGTTTCACAGAATTTGCAATTTATTTGAATGTTGAGCTGCCAGTCTTTACAACTGGTGGTGCCACTATGCCCAGAAATACATATTAGCTCACAAGGTTTATCTTATAACATAAACAGTCGGAATTTTCAACTAGGTATAACTTTTAAAAAGGGACCAGTCAAAAGAAAACGAGACAGATGGAAAAAACTAAGTTATCTCTCTTATTATTGCAAAAGTAATTGCTCAACTGTTAATTCATTTATCCCACTGTAAGACAAGATGGTCAATGCCTTAGCGGAAAAATGTTTACGCTTGTCTACGGATCCATGATTCTGTCCTTCGTCCGAAGCAAGCCGAAACAACTTGCTAACAAATGCCGTCCCACATGTTGCCAAGGCTGTTTCAACGACACTGCAGATGTTTCGCTGGGAAGCCCTTACACAATCTCCATACAGTCCCGATTTCTCCCCTTGCGGTTTCCATAGTTTAGGAGATGTGAAGTAAGACATTCGTTGCTGTCGATTTGCTTCGGACGAAGAGGTGCACGCCTCGGAACGACCATGATTCCGTTGGCAAACGCAAACATTTTTCCATTACGGCATTGACCGCCTCGTGTCACAGTGAGGTAAATGTATTAACATTTATGGAGATTACGTTTGAAATAACAAATAGTTTACTTATTTTTTCTCGATCTGTCGCGTTTTCATTTGACAGCCACTTGCACTTAACTGATTTCCCAGCAAAACTGTGTGCAGCATTAGTATCAGCAGATCAGAAATATCACAATCAATAATGAATGAAATTGAGAAACAGTTTAATTGACGTTCTGGCATTTAGAACACGTCCGTCACGTGTGCTACTATTTAAGAAAATATTTTGGTCTAGCGGTTTTGGCGCTGCAGTCCGGTACCGCGGGACTGCTACGGTCGCAGGTTCGAATCCTGCCTCGGGCATGGGTGTATGTGATGTCCTTAGGTTAGTTAGGTTTACGTAGTTCTAAGTTCTAGGGGACTTATGACCTAAGATGTTGAGTCCCATAGTGCTCAGAGCCATTTGAACCATTTAAGAAAATATTTACTGACGGATGTTGAAATCGTAACAGATGGAATAGTTGCAGCTTGCTGTACCATAGTTGCAGCTTGCTGTACCACATGGTACATGAAATAGCTAATGAAAAGGTAGTGAATAGAATCGGGGAGAAAAGGCCTTTATGGCGCAACCCGACTAAAAAAGGGCTGGGCTGACACGACACCTTGTAACATACACTTCTGGAAATTGAAATAAGAACACCGTGAATTCATTGTCCCAGGAAGGGGAAACTTTATTGACACATTCCTGGGGTCAGATACATCACATGATCACAATGACAGAACCACAGGCACATAGACACAGGCAACAGAGCATGCACAATGTCGGCACTAGTACAGTGTATATCCACCTTTCGCAGCAATGCAGGCTGCTATTCTCCCATGGAGACGATCGTAGAGATGCTGGATGTAGTCCTGTGGAACGGCTTGCCATGCCATTTCCACCTGGCGCCTCACTTGGACCAGCGTTCGTGCTGGACGTGCAGACCGCGTGAGACGACGCTTCATCCAGTCCCAAACATGCTCAATGGGGGACAGATCCGGAGATCTTGCTGGCCAGGGTAGTTGACTTACACCTTCTAGAGCACGTTGGGTGGCACGGGATACATGCGGACGTGCATTGTCCTGTTGGAACAGCAAGTTCCCTTGCCGGTCTAGGAATGGTAGAACGATGGGTTCGATGACGGTTTGGATGTACCGTGCACTATTCAGTGTCCCCTCGACGATCACCAGTGGTGTACGGCCAGTGTAGGAGATCGCTCCCCACACCATGATGCCGGGTGTTGGCCCTGTGTGCCTCGGTCGTATGCAGTCCTGATTGTGGCGCTCACCTGCACGGCGCCAAACACGCATACGACCATCATTGGCACCAAGGCAGAAGCGACTCTCATCGCTGAAGACGACACGTCTCCATTCGTCCCTCCATTCACGCCTGTCGCGACACCACTGGAGGCGGGCTGCACGATGTTGGGGCGTGAGCGGAAGACGGCCTAACGGTGTGCGGGACCGTAGCCCAGCTTCATGGAGACGGTTGCGAATGGTCCTCGCCGATACCCCAGGAGCAACAGTGTCCCTAATTTGCTGGGAAGTGGCGGTGCGGTCCCCTACGGCACTGCGTAGGATCCTACGGTCTTGGCGTGCATCCGTGCGTCGCTGCGGTCCGGTCCCAGGTCGACGGGCACGTGCACCTTCCGCCGACCACTGGCGACAACATCGATGTACTGTTGAGACCTCACGCCCCACGTGTTGAGCAATTCGGCGGTACGTCCACCCGGCCTCCCGCATGCCCACTATACGCCCTCGCTCAAAGTCCGTCAACTGCACATACGGTTCACGTCCACGCTGTCGCGGCATGCTACCAGTGTTAAAGACTGCGATGGAGCTCCGTATGCCACGGCATACGGCGGCGGTGCACAACTGCTGCGCAGCTAGCGCCATTCGACGGCCAACACCGCGGTTCCTGGTGTGTCCGCTGTGCCGTGCGTGTGATCATTGCTTGTACAGCCCTCTCGCAGTGTCCGGAGCAAGTATGGTGGGTCTGACACACCGGTGTCAATGTGTTCTTTTTTCCATTTCCAGGAGTGTATCACTTCCTGGTCGCGCCTTTGTACTCGCCCTGTTCGGTGTTGTATCCGCCTCGGCCAATTTCCGGTTGCAGAAGGAATGCGGGTTTCTGTTCGTCCTGAATATGATGGGTCGGCGTCTCTCTAGTCGCCCTAAGAGGGGGGGGGGGGGGGGGGTGACGAGGCTGACTTTAACGGCGCGTAATTTCCCCATGACTGCCGGTGTTTTCCAATATCCGCGGCAGAGAAACTTTGAAGAGTCCTATCTGCAAGCAGAAACTTCCAGATGCGGTATAAATGGGACCAGGAAATGGCCACTGGAAATGCCTGCAGTCTGCCCCTGATTTTGATTGGATTGAAGGATAAACGTTAAATACTCGTAACGTCGTGGAGCGGTTTGGGCTCGCGAAATCGAAGAGTGAGACAGCAGCCCTTGTGGAGTGTATACGGTGGTTGCTCTCTGCGGTGCGGGCGCTGCTTTTCTAGTGTACTTGAAACGCTGGGAAGCGGTGAGCCTTTCGTGCAATGAGGCAATTTGCGAGATTCCGCCAGTGCTTCCCCGTAAGTGGGCGTGGGTTTTAGGTTGAGTCATTCCGAGTTTCTAAGCCAGTGCTGCCATTTAACGAATGTGCCAGCGTTCAGTTGACCGAGATCTGAAGTTGTGAAGCTGTGTAGTTGGCTGGAAGGTGGTATTTACGGACAAAAACTACTTGACGAAGTTTTCATTCAAACCCGTAAATTATATTCGTTTCAGTCGAAATATGAGTCAGGTGTTTTTGTGTGACCTTTTCGTCTAGTGACTTTAAATCGTATTCCTATTTTGTTGACGAGAGCTGTGGCCGAGCGGTTCTAGGTGCTTCAGTCCGGAAGCGCGCTGCTGCTACGGTCGCAGGTTCGAATCCTGCCTCTGGCATGGATGTGTGTGATGTCCTTAGGTTAGTCAGGTTTAAGTAGTTCTAAGTTCTAGGGGACTGATGACTTCAGAAGTTAAGTTCCATAGTGCTCAGAGCCATTTGAACCATTTTTTTAAAAAAGCGCGGGAAATAAAAAATAGAAGTCTTTTATTTATAAGAATGGTAATGTATTTATTAAAAACCTAATTCTGGAAACAGTTTTTGCATACTCTGTTACATAAAAGTTATCCTGGAGCTGTGAAGGTGGTATTTACGGACAAAAACTACTTGACGAAGTTTTCATTCAAACCCGTAAATTATATTCGTTTCCGTCGAAATATGAGTCAGGTGTTTTTGTGTGACCTTTTCTCTAGTGACTTTAAATCGTATTCCTATTTTGTTGACGAGAGCTGTGGCCGAGCGGTTCTAGGTGCTTCAGTCCGGAACCGCGCTGCTGCTACGGTCGCAGGTTCGAATCCTACCTCTGGCATGGATATGTGTGATGTTCTTAGGTTAGTTAGGTTTACGTAGTTCTAAGTCTAGGGGACTGATGATCTCAAATGTTAAGTCCCATAGTGCTCAGAGCCACATGAAACAGTTTTTGTTGACGAGACTATCGGCGGGAATGTTAGGAGCCAGTTGGAGGCGCAGTAAGAATTGTTAGCGATATATCTTTTCCAACCCAACGGTCGACTCAGGGAATATTTTTTCTTACAGTATTTGGATTGCTAAAGGGCATTACTTACTGACAATGGAACAGTGAGACGTTTAACCCAGTATGGTATATCAAAGCGAGACTTACTTTTGACTGATTTTGCGTGTGTAGCAGAGCAGAGAATTAATCCGGGATGGCTGGTAAAAATTTCCGGTTAAATCCGTGGAGCAGTACGTCGCGTAATTTCTGTCGCGCTGCGCACAACGCCAGGTATTCGTAGCTGTTGGCTGTACCTATGAGTGCGGTTTCGCGCGACGCTGCGGAAGCTCCGAAGCACGGACGAAGGGGACGTTTCAACAACCTGAAACACCAACGAATCGTCACCACTAGAGGTGGGAGTTGTGAGCGGGGTTAGGAATTATAGAAGGAGACACATACCTGACTACAGTAAGCAAGTTCGAAGATATGTGGGATGTAGTAGCTATAGACTGGCACAGGGCAGGATACCGCAGAGAGTTGCATGAAACAAGCCTTTGGACTAACTCAATAGCAGCAGCAGCAACAACATCACCAAAAACAGCAATAAGATTACAATCTAGTACAGTGGTTCCCAACCTTTCCGAGACTATTACTCCTGCCGGCCGGCTTGACCGAGCGGTTCTAGGCGTTACAGTCTGGAACCGCACGACCGCTACGGTCGCAGGTTTGAATCCTGCCTCGGGCATGGATGTGTGTGATGTCCTTAGGTTAGTTAGGTTTAATTAGTTCTAATTTCTAGGCGACTGATGACCTCAGAAGTTAAGTCCCATAGTGCTGAGAGCCATTTGAAGTATCAACCGCCGGCCGGAGTGGCCGTGCGGTTCTAGGCGCTGCAGTCTGGAGCCGAGCGACCGCTACGGTCGCAGGTTCGAATCCTGCCACGGGTATGGATGTGTGTGATGTCCTTAGGTTATTTAGGTTTAATTAGTTCTAATTTCTAGGCGACTGATGACCTCAGAAGTTAAGTCCCATAGTGCTCAGAGCCATTTGAACCATCAACCATTACCCCCCGAGTGCAATCAGATATTAATTGTTGGTAAGGCGGGTACCAGGTTGAGATTCATTGGGAGAGTCCTTAGAAAATGTAGTCCATCAACAAAGGAGGTGGCTTACAAAACACTCGTTCGACCTATACTTGAGTATTGCTCATCAGTGTGGGATCCGTACCAGATCGGGTTGACGGAGGAGATAGAGAAGATCCAAAGAAGAGCGGCGCGTTTCGTCACAGGGTTATTTGGTAACCGTGATAGCGTTACGGAGATGTTTAACAAACTCAAGTGGCAGACTCTGCAAGAGAGGCGCTCTGCATCGCGGTGTAGCTTTGTGTCCAGGTTTCGAGAGGGTGCGTTTCTGGATGACGTATCGAATATATTGCTTCCCCCTACTTATACCTCCCGAGGAGATCACGAATGTAAAATTAGAGAGATTAGAGCGCGCACGGAGGCTTTCAGACAGTCGTTCTTCCCGCGAGCCACACGCGACTGGAACAGAAAAGGGAGGTAATGACAGTGGCACGTAAAGTGCCCTCCGCCACACACCGTTGGATGGCTTGCGGAGTATAAATGTAGATGTAGATGTAGATTAGCTGGAATCCTACCCTCCATCATCAACACTTTCATTTTTAAAACGATGAAAAGATAAATCTTTTTTTCACAATAAAGGATGACAGCCAAAAACAGTTGCAGGATAAAATTTATTAAAATTCTTGACCAAGGTTTCGGTACATATAAATATACCTTCATCAGAAGTAAAACTACTAAAATTACATCATGTAATGGAGAATAATAAAAACAATTATGCCAAAGGCGTCGTCAGTAATTAAAACATCATCTCCATTTGTACAACATGTGTAATGAGCACAGGGTCGCTTTGACCCTGTGCTCATTACACATGTTGTACAAATGGAGATGATGTTTTAATTACTGACGACGCCTTTGGCATAATTGTTTTTATTATTCTCCATTACATGATGTAATTTTAGTAGTTTTACTTCTGATGAAGGTATATTTATATGTACCGAAACCTTGGTCAAGAATTTTAATAAATTTTATCCTGCAACTGTTTTTGGCTGTCATCCTTTATTGTGAAGAATTTTAACAGTTGCTGCCACAGCCATGTTTAAAATCATGAAGAAAAGATAAATGATATTCAGTGCTTATTTCTAAAATACTGTGTTTTAGAGAATGATGAAGTAGTCCTCAGTGCACTGCGATTGCTACGTACAGCTTCTACTCAGAAAAGAAAGCTAAATATCGAGACAGAGTAGTTGATGATGATTGGGTTGTGGGGCGCTCAACTGGGCGGCTGTCAGCGCCCGTACAAATTCCCAACCTTTGCTCAGTCCAGTCTCGCCACTTGCATGAATGATGATGAAATGATAAGGACAACACAAACACCCAGTCATCTCGAGTCGCTTGAAAGTCGGTACCCCGCCGGGAATCGAACCCGGGACGACGTGTTCGGGAAGCGAGAACGCGACCGCGAGACCACGCACTGCAGGCCCGAGAGAAGACACATCTTACACAAGACGGCAAGACGGTTCCTCTGCATCACTCGTCTCCCTAACGACATTTACTTCACCCACACGCTGCATCACCATTTAAACTCGACCAAACTAAAATGTCTGTACTATACTTAGGCGTAATGTTTGTACAACACTTGATTACTGTGGTCTATACTTGTGAACTGCCAGCAGTCGGAAGACTTCAGGCTGCCAATGCTTTGCGTCTCACCATTAATAATAATAACACAGTGTAGCTCAGAGGTCGTCAAACTGCGACCTACAGGCCGTATGGGGCCTGAGTCAAGTATTAGAGCGAACCGCGCTTCTCACTCAACTGTATTTTAGAATGATATGCATCTAGCAAGAAAGAGCCGAATCTAAAATCGTCAACTAACTTTAACAACATTGTTCGCGAGTGTACTTTTCCTGCTCAGTAACTAACATAAATACTTACAGAGAAATTATTGATTACTGTATTAAGATGTGCTTCATTTTAACTGGCGTCGCTGAACTCGGCCCTTAACTAAATAAAGGGGCAGAGGGAAAAGTATTGTGGCCATTGCGGGATTAGGGGATGTAAGAGGGGAGGGGCGGAGGATGTTTTCTTGTCTTCCAGTGCTGACAAGTCGAGGGCGTGTGTGCCTCGTACCGATCAGGTACTACGGTGTAAATTTCAAATGGAACTAACACGGATTCGTGAAAGCACACTGTACGGGCGGTCGTCTAGAAATGCGGAAAATATTTGTAACAAGAAATCGTGCTTTTTCTTTTGCCTTTTTCTCATACCTACACGCGGTCGGTATGGATATTATCGGATTTGGAATTATTAGTATTCGTTGATGGCCCAATGTCCTGTCGCAACTTCTAAGCCCCCCCTCCCCTCCACCCAGAATGGAATTCGTGTACCCCCAAGTGTCTGAAAAAAAAAAAAAAAAAAAAAAAAGCATCTGAGATCATCATTTCCCTAGACTTAGAAATACGTAAACCTAACTAACCTAAAGCCATCACACACATCCATGCCCGAGGCAGGATTCGAACCTGCGACCGCAACAGCAATGCGGTTCCGGACTGAAGCGCATAGAACCGCTCGTCCACAGCGGCCGTGTCTGCATGTAGTCTTATCTCATGCGAAAGTATGCGTACGTTTCCTAAATGTTTGCAAATCGTATAACTAAGGAGTGGACTTGGGTGCCAGGCCGGTCTTCACCTGGCTGGATGTTGGAAACCGCCTAAAAAACACAACCATGCTGGCCGGCACACAGGCCCGCGCCGTTAATCCGCCGGGCGCATTCGATGCGGCCGCGGCGCACCTGCCCCAAGTCCGGAAGCATCGGCTTAACACACGCCGCTATCCGGGCTGGTAGTTTTGTAGCAACAAATATGAAAGTCAGTTAAAGCTGTTTAATACAACGCAATTAGTTGAAGAAAAATGACACTAAAAACTTTTAGTACCGTGCGAAGCTCATCGGATGTAATCCGATCTGTGGTTCTTAATCACATGTTGTGTGGAAGTATCCAGTAGTGTTTGGTAGTGATGTGTATAAAACTACTGTGTTTCATTATCATTGTTGTCTGTGCACTTTTTTTTGTTTTGTTTTTGGAGTGGCAGACCCATGATTCGAGTTCCAAACACATCAAGGAAAGATGCTGGACAAGGTTCAAATGTCTCTGAGGACTATGAGGCTTAACTTCTCAGGTCATCAGTCTGCTAGAACTTAGAACTACTTAAATCTAACTAACCTAAGGACATCACACACGTCTATGCCCGAGGCAGGATTCGAACCTGCGACCGTAGCGGTCGCGCGGTTCCAGACTGAAGCGCCTAGAACGGCTCAGCCATCCCGGCCGGCGCTGGACAAGGAATTGGAAGTAAACTGACCTTAGCTGAGCGGTCTCAGGCGCTGCAGTCATGGACTGTGCGGCTGGTCCCGGCGGAGGTTCGAGTCATCCTTCGGGCGTGGGTATGTGTGTTTGTCCTTAGGATAATTTAAGTCAACTAGTGTGTAAGCTTAAGGACTGATGACCTTAGTAGTTAATTCCCATAAGATTTCATACACATTTGAACATTTGAGTAAATTGACCAATTGTTGTCGCACTGGCGCACAGGCGAAGGGTTCCGGCGTGATGTTGAGCGTTCTGATTCTAGAAAGCCAGCTGCAACGCGTGAGGTGTCAACTATCAAACAATTTTAGTCGGACTGTAATAATAACGTTTTCAATAAATTTAGTTACACGACCTAAACACAGTTGAACGCTTTTGATTTTACCACTCAGAAAACTACGTTTTACTGCTATGGGGTAATTACCCCCCTCCCCCCAGACTGGGAGCCACTGGTCTAGTAGGTACTTCAGTCATAGGTTTGTCATGCAACATGAGATCAAATCGTGATTCAGTCTTTCAAGATAGTAGGAAAGAGCTCCATTCAGAATATTTGAGCTTAATAACATCATTCCAAAGATGGTTGCAAGATTCCCTCGCTTCTAAACTGATACTGTTATTACTTAGCTTAGCCGCGAGTCCGTAGAGGGTGGTATATGTGACGTACAGTATAACTGGTCAGCATTTCCACCCGGAATTTGCGAGTGTAAGTCGGACCTTCCTTGACCCGCCTTGGTGGGTCGTGTCGTCGTATTTCGTCCTACCTGTGCGTGGTGCAGCTCTCGTAAATATCGTTCCGTGCAAATTCTTCATTGGCGCATTGGATGTCTCTGTCGGTGGAAGCTAATTATCTGAAATTGCTGTCGAACAACTTTGGGGGTATCTATTTACTCGAAATTAACATTCAGAATGCCGTAATATCACTTTTATTCCTATTAGATCAATAATGAAACAGTCGTGTCACAAACTACTCGTAACCGATAGCACGGCTACCATCGAACAAGACAGGAAGAGCTCTTAACGCCGACTGCCGACTTTGGCGCGCAGTCCGTATCTCTTACTAGTTTCGTCACAGTTTGTCGATTTCCGATCAAGATCGTACTTACTAAGATATGCATTTGTTAATGAACGGGTGTGAATTTTAACGAGGCAAAATTATGATAAATGGTTTTAAACATCCAGAGGCCCCCCCTAGTATTCATGTTGTCATGAATGACTTTAATTATTAAATATAAATAAACAAGATCGGTGACTTTGGCGCGAAGATGGCGGTACTTGGCGTCATGTATATTTCCGAGGCTGACGCTTGTTGCTACGGTCCAGCGCCGAGCCCCACCCCACTACGCGCGACATACGGTCGCTTCGTCACCTAGCCAGCCAGCGTGGGAAATGCTCTCCGACTCATGGCCGGGTACGGACTACAGCATTTCCTAACTATCGTGAAGACATCAATAAGAGAGAATAATTTATTAAAACTGGTAAAGATGTCTTCCCCACGTAAGAGGCACCTTACATGGTGCAACACAGTGTACAGTGTGAGGATGTAAATGTGGGAGCCTTCCGCTGTTTACTTTGCCGCACCCACAGTGGGCGCTCGCTCTGCGACGCGGCTATTGTGGGCGGCGTGGAAGCTGGCCGAGGCGCAAGCGTCGCCGCCACAGAGAGCCGTCGCGGCCAGGGGGAGAGGAAACGGGGTCGCGTAGAGGGCGAGGGCGCGGGCGCTGGCAGGGGTGCGCCGGAGAAAGCCGCGGGTGCGGGCGGGCTGTCAGGGGGCGGAGGGGGCGGCGGTAGGCCGTGGCGGCGAGGCGCGCCGCGGCGCGTTCGATCGGAGCGGGCCGCCGCCATGTTCCGCGGCTCCATCTTGAGCGGCCGCACCTGCCCTCCTGCCCAAAAACCACACCGCAGCCGCAGCAGCGCCTCTGCTGGACGCTCAGCACAACCCGCCATCGTCCTGCCTGCGCTAGCGATCGGGAGTAGCGATGGGCAAACTCGTTCATCCTTGCGAGCTACACTACTGGCCATTAAAATTGCTACGCCACGAAGATGACGTGCTACAGACGCGAAATTTAACCGACAGGAAGAAGATGCTGTGATATGCAAATGATTAGTTTTCCAGAGCATTCACACAAGGTTGCCAACGGTGGCGACACCTCCAACGTGCTGACACGAGGAAAGATTCCAACCGATTTCTCATACACAAACACCACTTGACAGCTTTACTGACTTCCTCAATGTGTGAAGCTCTTTCTGTTGAATAAGTCATCCAATTTTTCTGACACTGTGTTGTTGTTGTTGTTGTGGTCTTCAGTCCTCAGACTGGTTTGATGCAGCTCTCCATGCTACTCTATCCTGTCCAAGCTTCTTCATCTCCCAGTACTTACTGCAACCTACATCCTTCTGAATCTGCTTAGTGTATTCATCTCTTGGTCTCCCTCTACGATTTTTACCCTCCACGCTGCCCTCCAGTACTAAATAGGTGATCCCTTGATGCCTCAGAACATGTCCTACCAACCGATCCCTTCTTTTAGTCAAGTTGTGCCACAAACTCCTCTTCTTCCTAATTCTATTCAATACCTCCTCATCAGTTATGCGATGTGTCCATCTAATCTTCAGCATTCTTCTGTAGCACCACATTTCGAAAGCTTCTATCATCTTCTTGTCTAAACTATTTATCGTCCATGTTTCACTTCCACACATGGCTACACTGCATACAAATAGTTTCAGAAACGACTTCCTGACACTTAAATCAATACTCGATGTTAACAAATTTCTCTTCTTCAGAAGCGCTTTCCTTGCCATTGCCAGTCTACATTTTATATCCTCTCTACTTCGACCATCATCAGTTATTTTGCTCCCCAAATAGCAAAACTCCTTTACTACTTTAACTGTATCATTTTCTAATCTAATTCCCTCAGCATCACCCGACTTAATTCGACTACATTCCATTATCCTCGTTTTACTTTTGTTGATGTTCATCTTATATCCTCCTTTCAAGACACTGTCCATTCCGTTCAACTGTCCTTCCAAGTCCTTTGCTGTCTCTGACAGAATTACAGTGTCATCGGCGAACCTCAAAGTTTTTATTTCTTCTCCCTGGATTTTAATGCCTACTCCGAACTTTTGTTTCCTTTGCTGCTTGCTCAATATACAGATTGAATAGCATCGGGGAGAGGCTACAACCATGTCTTACTCCCTTCCCAACCACTGCTTCCCTTTCATGTCCCTCGACTCTTATAAATGCCATCTGCTTTCTGTACAAATTGTAAATAGCCTTTGGCTCCCTGTATTTTACCCCTGCCACCTTTAGAATTTGAAAGAGAGTATTCCAGTCAACATTGTCAAAAGCTTTCTCTAAGTCTACAAATGCTAGAAACGTAGGTTTGCCTTTCCTTAATCTTTCTTCTAAGATAAGTCGTAGTGTCAGTATTGTCTTACGTGTTTCAATATTTCTACGGAATCCAAACTGATCTTCCCCGAGGTCTGCTTCTACATCTGTCAACACCTACTTTCTTTGGGATTGGAATTATTAGGTTCTTCTTGAAGTCTGAGGGAAGTTCGCCTGTCTCATACATATTGCTCACCAGATGGTAGAGTTTTGTCAGGTCTGGCTCTGCCAAGGCTGTCAGTTGTTCTAATGGAATGTTGTCTACTCCCGGGGCCTTGTTTCGACTTAGGTCTTTCAGTGCTCTGTCAAACTCTTCACGCAGTATCATATCTCCCATTTCATCTTCATCTACATCCTCTTCCATTTCCATAATATTGTCCTCAAGAACATCGCCCCTGTATAGACCCTCTATATATACTTCTTCCACCTTTCTACTTTCCCCATGCAGCTTCAACACGATACCACAGTTCATCAAGAGTAGTGACTGGCCTATTGTGACGAGCCAGTTGCTCGGCCACAATTGACCAGACGTTTTCAGTTGATGAGAGATCTGGAGAATGTGCTGGCCAGCAAGCAGTCGAACATTTTCTGTATCCACAAAGGCCCGTACAGGACCTGCAACATGCGGTGGTGCATTGTCCTGCTGAAATGTAGGGTTTCGCAGGGATCGAATGAAGGGTAGAGCCACGGGTCGTAACACATCTGAAATGTAACGTCCACTGTTCAAAGTGCTGTCAATGCGAAGAAGAGGTGACTGTGACATGTAACCAATGGCATCCCATACCATCACCCCGGGTGATACGGCAGTATAATGATGACGAATACACGCTTCCAATGTGCGTTCACCGCGATGTCGCCAAACACGGATGCGACCATCATGATGATGACACAGAACCTAGATTCATCCGAAAAAATGACGTTTTGCCATTCGTGCACCCAGGTTCGTCGTTGAGTACACCATCGCAGGCGCTCCTGTCTGTGATGCAGCATCAAGGGTAACCGCAGCCATGGTCTCCGAGCTGATAGTCCATGCAGCTGCAAACGTCGTCGAACTGTTCGTGCAGATGGTTGTTGTCTTGCGCAAACGTCCCCATCTGTTGCCTCACGGATCGAGACGTGGCTGCACGATCCGTTACAGCCATGAGGGTAAGATGCCTGTCATCTCGACTGCTAGTGATACCAGGCCGTTGGGATCAAGCACAGCGTTCCGTATCACCCTCCTGAACCCACCGATTCCATATGCTGCTAACAGTCATTGGATCTCGACCTGCCTGCCGCTGTGTCCGAGCGGTTCTAGGCGCTACAGTTGCAGGTTCGAATCCTGCCTCGGGCATGGATGTGTGTGATGTCCTTATATTAGTTAGGTTTAAATAGTTCTAGGGGACTGATGACCTCAGAAGTTAAGTCCCATAGTGTTCAAAGCCATTTGAACCATTTTTTGATCTCGACCAACACGAGCGGCAATGTCGCGATACGATAAACCGCAATCGCGATAGGCTACAATCCGACCTTTATCAAAGTCGGAAACGTGATGGTGCGCATTTCTCCTCCTCACACGAGGCATCACAACAACGTTTCACCAGGCAACGCCGGTCAACTGCTGTTTGTGTATAAGAAATCGGTTGGAAACTTCCCTCATGTCAGCACCTTGTATGTGTCGCCACCGGCGCGAACCATCTTGTGTGAATGCACTGAAAAGCTAATCATTTGCATATCACAGCATCTTCTTCCAGTCGGTTAAATTTCGCGTCTGTAGCACGTCATCTTCGTGGTGTAGCAATTTTAATGGCCAGTAGTGTATGATAAAGGAACACGGGTTCATCCGACGCTGCAAGGTATTAGTATGCATGGCCACGTGCCGGTAGTTCCACAGAGACTGCAGCAAGGCTGTAGAGATATTTTTGGATGTTTGCAAGTAGTAAAGTGAAGCCGATGGCGCTGGAATGCGCGTCCCCGGTGAGGGGGGGGGGGGGGGGAGGCTCACCTGGTGTGACCCGTGAGTGAGAGTGGGCGCAGGAATGCGGCGCGGCAGTGAGATAAGGGCGGCCGGTGTGCTCCCGCAGATACGCGAGGAATGGCTGCCGCTTATTTATGTGTCCAGGCCCGGCATTCCGTGTCTCTGGGACCACTGCGCGATACCTCACCGCCTCCTCCTCTTGCCGACATGCGTGTCTCACACACGCGTGCGAACAGCGCAACAGCCGCGGCCCACTACACAGTTAAAGGCGCTGCAGTCTGGAACCGCAAGGCCGCTACGGTCGCAGGTTCGAATCCTGCCTCGGGCATGGATGTTTGTGATGTCCTTAGGTTGGTTAGGTTTAACTAGTTCTAAGTTCTAGGGGACTAATGACCTCAGCAGTTGAGTCCCATAGTGCTCAGAGCCATTTGAACCATTTTGAACCACTACGCTGTGTTGGTCAAACTGGCCATTTCAGAAAGCCGGACACCGCTCTGTAATGCGAAAATGTCCAAAGCAACCGCCAGTATAAAAGCAGGGGGGGGGGGGGAGTATTCTGTTATCGGGCAGAAAAGATGATGATGATGATGATGTTTGGATTGTGGGGCGCTCAACTGCGCGGTTATCAGCGCCCGTACAAATACCCAACCTTTTCTCAGTCCAATCTTGCCACGTGTATGATTGATGATGAAATGATGAGGACTACACAAATACCCAGTCTCTAGGCAGGAGAAAATCCCTGACCCCGACAGGAATCGAACCGGGGACCCCGTGCTCGGTAAGCGAGAACGCGACCTCGGGACCACGAGCTGCGGACAGCAGAAAAGAAGTAAAGCAGAACGGGTCGTTCAGAAATCCTCAGTGACCTCGCACGTGGACTTGTCATCGGATGTCAGCTCAATAACAAATCCATAGGGACATTTCAACCATTCTGAAGCTGCCCAAGTCATCTACGGTGGTGCGATCGTGACGTGGAAATGCGAAGGCACAACCACAGTTCGACCACGGCCGGGGAGACTGTTTGTACTGACGGACAAGGACAGTCAAGCATTGCACAGGGTGTTTGTAAATAAACCTGTGAAATCAGAGAAAGGAATCACTAGTGAGTTGCGATGTGTTACTAGCTGTCCTGCTCCCTGCGCGCTTTGAGTTACAAATGATCAACCAGCTCCTCATAAGCAAACAATGCTAAGTGTAGATGGAGGTGGGGCTTAGAGCGACGCCACTGGCCAGTGAATGACTGGAAGTGAGTGATTTGGCGTGAAATTTTATCCTGTCAAAATCGGATTGAAAGCTTTGGGTTTGGCGAATGCCAACGCGTGTCGTGCCAACAGTGAAATATGGAGGAGGTGATGTTACGTGAAGAGAAAGTTTTTCGTGGTTTGGGTGTGGTCCCCTAACTACATTCAAGAAAACGCTACATGCAGAAGGATAGGAACATATTCTTGAGCGCTGTCTGCGACAGTACGCCCTGTCATAAAGCACAATTTCTGAGGCAGTGGTTTGTGGACAATCAAATTCCCGAAATGAACTGCTCTGCCCAAATTCCCAACTTGAACCTAATGAAACACTTTTGGGGTGACTCAGTGTTCAACATCATTACCTGATTTCAGCTCTTGTGGAAGAGTTAACTGCCAAAAAACGTCCTGACATATTATTGAAAGTGACCCAGCAGAGAACAGGCCATTACAAAGGCAAATCGTGAACGCACCCTGTATTAATATTCACTAACAAGTGTCCAGATGCTTCTGGTCACATGGTGTTCACTGCTGGTCATCAAAATTCTCAAATCACGAAGGCGGCGTGGAACAGATGAGACTATGGCTTGTAGCTGAAGAGAGAACAATCGCTGGAAAATTTTAAAATGGTGACTCCATCAGTGTTACTTCAAGTTAGCGCTCATGTCGATAAACGGTTCACTTAAGTTTACTCATCACCAAGCACCCCTTTGCCATAGACTATGACGCCAACATGTGACCATCAGTTTCGCCTGATACGAATGTACAGACAGGACCAGAAAGAAGGAAGAGCATGGTCTGGGTGCATAAGGTAACATGGTCATTAGCGACTAGTTCGGTTGGAGAGGGACCCAAAAAGGAATTGATAACTTACCTTGGAGAAGGAACCGATCTAGCATTCGGCAGCACTGTTTTAGGGAAATAACGGAAATTTTAAACTGGGAAACTGGACGGGGATTTATACCCTGCTGGTTATAAATGGTATTCTAGAGTTTTAACCACCAATGTGTTTATCTTACAACTCAAATTTGAGTATAGTAGGATGGGTTAGTAAATAAAGACAGGCAAGGGACGTACTGTGTCTGCATCTACATCTGCTGGTTCTTTATTTGACAAAAGGAAATGTGTCCCGATAAGTATTAGTTTCGTTCAAATATGTACAGAACCTTTTTTCCGCTTTTGACAGCACTGACTCCCCTAAGAATATAGGACGCCCTTTTTTTTTAAAAAAAAAAAACATCCTGTATGTATATTGCGCAATCTACTGGACAGCCCTGTTCCATCAGTGTATATAGGGAGGAAAAGTTCACAGTCTACATATGTCAGTACACTCCCTAACCAATCTGTCCTTGTTCTCGTGGTTGCCAAACAAACGCGCCACAGAGCGCCAAGAATACAACTCAGGCCGCCGGTGCGATTGGCCCTTACTGCAACGAAGAGAAAGCTCTGAGGCTTGGACGAAATTGACGTTTCACACACACCTTGTATTTGTATTCTGACACTGACGTAGTAAGCCACCGAGCTTCACAGATTTTCAGTAATGTACACTTTTTCCTCTTAGTACGATTCCGGTATTGAGCACTGCTCCAACTCGACTGATGGTACACAAGGTGCAGCAATTAATATGTGATGGCTTTCTCAACTACCGCCAGGAGGCAACGATGGAAGTTAAGGACAATTTTCCTTGACTTCCGGAAGGCGTTCGATACAGTTCCGTACTGTCGCCTGATAAATAAAGTAAGAGCCTATGGAATATCAGACCAGCTGTGTGGCTGGATTGAAGAGTTTTTAGCAAACAGAACACAGCATGTTGTTCTCAATGGAGAGACGTCTACAGAAGTTAAAGTAACCTCCGGCGTGGCAGAGGGGTGTGTTATGGGACCATTGCTTTTCACAATATATATAAATGACCTAGTAGACAGTGTCGGAAGTTCCATGCGGCTTTTTGCGGATGATGCTGTAGTATACAGAGAAGTTGCAGCATTAGAAAATTGCAGCGAAATGCAGGAATAGGCACTTGGTGCAGGGAGTGGCAACTGACCCTTAACATAGACAAATGTAACGTATTGCGAATACGTAGAAAGGAGGATCCTTTATTGTATGATTATATGATAGCGGAACAAACACTGGTAGCAGTTACTTCCGTAAAATATCTGGGAGTATGCGTGCGGAACGATTTGAAGTGGAATGATCATATAAAATTAATTGTTGGTAAGGCGGGTACCAGGTTGAGATTCATTGGGAGAGTCCTTAGAAAATGTAGTCCATCAACAAAGGAGGTGGCTTACAAAACACTCGTTCGACCTATACTTGAGTATTGCTCATCAGTATGGGATCCGTACCAGATCGGGTTGATGGAGGAGATAGAGAAGATTCAAAGAAGAGCGGCGCGTTTCGTCACAGGGTTATTTGGTAAGCGTGATAGTGTTACGGAGATGTTTAGCAAACTCAAGTGGCAGACTCTGCAAGAGAGGCGCTCTGCATCGCGGTGTAGCTTGCTCGCCAGGTTTCGAGAGGGTGCGTTTCTGGATGAGGTATCGAATATATTGCTTCCCCCTACTTATACCTCCCGCGGAGATCACGAATGTAAAATTAGAGAGATTCGAGCGCGCACGAAGGCTTTCCGGCAGTCCGCGAACCGTACGCTACTGGAACAGGAAAGGGAGGTAATGACAGTGGCACGTAAAGTGCCCTCTGCCACACACTGTTGGATGGCTTGCGGAGTATAAATGTGCCTGCCTGCTGGTCCTTTTATGACTTCCTCACTGTGAGGAGGTTCTGTTGGAAGTTTGTGGCCTGTTGGCCTTTACTCCCCTGGGACTCTTGACGAATCTTTTTTCTGTACTGGTAGGTTTTTCTGGACTGGCAAGGAGTGCCGGTGACCTATTTCCTGTACTTGTCGGTGTGACGACTTTTCTTCTTCTTCTTGGCTGTTGCTGAGGGCTCTTCCTCGGTTGGGATATTGTGCGTGACGCATCCCGCTTTATCGTATTCTCCGTTGACCAGAGCGATGATACAGCGCATTTGCCACTCTGTGAAGATAGGGTAGGAGTCAATCAGATTGAACTCCTCCCTAGAAAGACCAAGGAGGCCTTCTGGATACCCTAGTGGGCGATGTGGGAGTTGGGGTTTAGGATGGTTAGGTGGAACGAAAGGATAAGGGTTGTCGTGGTGGGGGTATGTGCCATCGCGAAGCGATGCAGCGATCCTCTGCGTTACAGCGCTTGCGCTGTACATGTCTGGAAGCGGCAGGAATGGGACTTCTTCCCACTCCTCTTCTTGCGCTGCTGCCTCGGTGTCTGTCGTGTGCTGTGTTGCCTCCCCTTCGGCAGGCTCGTCGGTCTGCGTGGCCACCGTCGCGAACTCCACGCGTGGAGGAGTCGCCTGGGTGGCCGTGTCGACTGTTGTGGCGGAAGCTGCTTTGACCGAGCGAAGCTCTTGCGTCAGCACAGCAATCTGACGCCGAGCCTCGCCCAGTTCCGCCAGCATGGCCGCCCTCTCTTCCGCCATGGCGGATTTGAAGGCGGACATGGCTTCTTGTACGGCGTCGTTAAGGCGCCTGGTGACGACGTCTTCTGTGCAAGTGACCACCTCTTCGTGTGTGGTGGTCACTTGCTTCTGCGTCTTCTTCTCCGGTCCGCGCCAGTTTCTTCTGTAGGCGCAGGAACGGGCGTTGGCCGCGTGTGCGCCACCGCAGTTGGCGCAGGTGCAGGGGGCGTCCTTCTGCTTCTTGCAGTCACGTGTGTCGTGTGCTTGCGCACACTTCAAACACGCAACTGCTCCGCTGCAGTCCTTGGCGACGTGGCCAAGCTTTTGGCAGCGAAAGCACTGCGCTGCAGTCTTCCTCTTCTTCTTGCCGGAAGTCCCTGCTATCGTGAGCAGCAACTCCGCCAAGGCAGCAGCTCTGTGTCCCCTTCCGCGTCCAGCCATCTCTAGTAGCAACAGCGACAGTCAGCTATGCGTACCTCACCGCGGCGTGAGCGGGAATGCCGAGTATAAATGTAGATGTAGATTCCCGATGTCACAATGAGCAGATTGCAGCCCTCCCTGTCCGAGTACAACGTTAACTACTGCAGGGCAGGGAGAGTCAGTGCTGCTACACGGTGGTGGCCTTGTAAGTTAGTGTTCACAGCTCGCCGCCGTTGCCGCTGTTAGTGGACAGGGGGCGCTAGCTGAGTCAGAGCGCGCAGGAAGACGCCGCGCGCTGCGCTGGCTTATCGCGTTACAACAATGCCGCGGCGCGCCCTTTTCCGACGAGATTTACATGAAAAAGCAATTTGGCGTCTGGCGCGCGGGCGGCGCCATTACTCTGGCTTACACCGCCGTAAATTCATTACAGTGTAATCCGCGCACGCAGAGAGACAGAGGACTCGCGCGGTCGCCGGCTGAGTCACGGCGCAGAAGCAGGGCCCGCCGGGGTGGACGCCTGCGGGCAGGCAACCCGCGGCGCGCAAGCCGCGTCCGCCACTGGCCTTCCGGGAACAAAGCAGAGGGCCAGGTTTCTCCTGCGTTACTACGTCCCTTTTACACGAATGACTCTCTTGTCTCAATCGACCGCCCGCGGCATGTGAGTCTGCTGTAGCGCCCGTGGCATTTTATTCCTATTACGAGTGGTCGTTTTTGTGTAAACGTCAGCGCCAAAACTGTGTGTGTGTAGTGAGAGCTGTCTGCTGTGCAGTTTGGTGTATGAACGGTAAATGTGAGGTTGCGAGGGACCATCCTTTTCAAAAAAATATCTAAATGTAGTGACAGTATTTAAGAACAAGCAATGATAATACAGTTTATTGATTGCTAAAGCAGGGTTCACAGTGCATGCTTTTGACAAAGGTCATATCGTAAGTTCTACACACTCTAAAAGAACGTCTTCCAAATATTTCACACAAAAAAATCTGAATGTATCTGCTTGACAAAATATATACTAACATACACATCAAACAATATTTACGAGGCAGTAAATAAATCTCTTTACTTTATAGTTTGTATCGTGTCAGCCTTCTTTGTTCCAAATAACATAGAAAATTAATTTTATCGTTAAACAGATCTGACTCTTTCTATGTTTGAAACGTCCCCTTTCAACAATTATACATGACTGAGCTTAAACTGACACACAATATTTTTAGCGCAACGCAATCTGACTTTCAAAAATCTCTACAAAAGAATGGCCCTGACTAATATTAACCTATACCTTTCACAAATCACTTACCTCACAAAAATCTTCGTTACTCGAACTACTGCAATACAGCGAGCGCCACTACTGCCAGGTAAATAAAAGATTCAAACTACGGAAGGCACTAACTACTGATAGCCATAGTTAGCAAATGAAAGATTTTGATAGAGAACAAACAATGTATTTACCTTAATAGTCATCAAAAGTCATTATATATATAGCAGTTCATGACATCCAGTGTTACAAATTTCAAAACTCCGCCATCTCTCTCCCCACAGCCACCACTGCTGGTGGCTCACCTCCAACTGCGCAACGCTACGCGCTGTTCACATCCAGCTGCCGCTGCCCAACACTACAATGGCAGACAACAATGCAAACTAGCCACAGACTGCACACAGCACAGCCAGTGATTTTCATACAGAGCGCTACGTAACGTTGCCAATAAGAAAACATAAACAGCCTACTTACATGTTGAACCAATGTACATTAAGATAGTTCATTCATTTACGTTCTTATTTATGCAGCCAGTCTTTGTTCACTTATTCTAAAACGTAAATACCTTTTCGTTTTCAGCTATTTAGTCTCTTGTGAGACAATTCTACTGGAAAACAAAGGAAATAACATACGAAGACACAAGATCAATTTCTGTAATAGGAGTGACTCGGAGAGAACAGATTAACTTCCGTTGTTAGCAGTCATCAACGCCACCGCCCTCTACATCTGCGCATGCACAGTGTTCACCGTCTCAAGATTGTATCTAACAAAATTCGTCCCTCATAACGTGTTCTATCACCCCTAGGCGTTTGTTGCAAGGACTCCGGAAAACCCTGTATATTCATTCACCTTTCTCGTTTATAACTTATTAAACAAATTTAACCGCTCCATAGCATTCGGTTCAGCGTAATGATACGGATATGTTTATATTTACTTTTTTCTCGTCGACATGTAAACTAAAATTTCTATGTCTTTTGTGTTCCAGGTAAGTGTGGACAGATGGCAGCTGCTAGTACTGGTACGCAGACTCCAGCAATTGCAGCAAAAACTACAGAAGAAAGTTGGCCAGAGTGCTGGAAAACTCAGGGCCCAGAGAAAGTATGTACCTGAACATACCTACCCATTTCAGAATGCTCCACTGAACTGTTGTGCAATATATCGGGGTTGAAACTTCAATGTGCATGAAATCTTGATCATTCGGGCTGGAGATCGAACAAGGAACCATGTTCTTAGCTCCCCTACTTTTCTAAGTTCACATATTTAAGCTCTCTTGCATACGTTTCTGGATTAGCAACCATGGAAGAAAATATTCTGCGGAGAAATGACTTAGCCACAGCCCTGGAGAATGTTTCCAGAGTCTTTTACTTTGCAGTAAAGCGCTCATTGTTTTGAAATTTTGTGTTAGATTAAACCTCCGTGTACTGGACCGGCACAAACTGACAATGATGTTACACAAGGAGCTAGCCAGGAATGG
This sequence comes from Schistocerca cancellata, assembly GCF_023864275.1. NCBI lineage: Eukaryota > Metazoa > Arthropoda > Insecta > Orthoptera > Acrididae > Schistocerca > Schistocerca cancellata. The sequence goes on along the minus strand of NC_064631.1, from coordinate 551,733,423 downwards.
CTTGTGTGACTGTCTGGGTCGCAATGTTATCTCCCAAGAAGTTTCAAAACAGCGCACACTCAGCTGCAAAGCGAAAGTTTAATTTGCGTATCGAGATCACTTTTAAATACAACCAACGAGTTCCCATATACACCGTCCGTCCAAAAAGTTCAAAATGGCTCTGAGCACTATGCGACTTAACTTCTGAGGTCATCAGTCGCCTAGAACTTAGAACTAATTAAACCTAACTAACCTAAGGACATCACACACATCCATGCCCAAGGCAGGATTCGAACCTGCGACCGTATCGGCAGCTCGGCTCCAGACTGTAGCGCCTAGAACCGCACGGCCACTACGGCCGGCTCCAAAAAGTTCCACCACTGATTCTATTCCTGACGTATTACCGACGTCAGCACGGTAACTGAGTAAACAACAACTGTAAACAACATATGTGCTAAGCTACAAACAATTACAACAGATGGAAGACCCGTGTAGAACCATGAAAATGGGGTCTACGGAAGATACGTTTTGCGACTGAATTTTTGGGCGACGAGAATAGATGTTATCAATACGAATCTACCACAAAACGCCAAAGTATAGAATGGGTCTCTGATGGTTCGCGAAGGCCGAAGAAGGTGTGAAAATGCCGTGAGCGTCAAAAAAGGCGATGAGCATTGTCTGCACTTTCGATTTGTCATTCGCGCCTTCTTCGGTCCTGGCGAACCGTCAGAGACCTATTCTGCACTTTGTTGTTTTGTGGTAGGTTCGTATTGATAACATGAAGTCTCATCACTTGTGAATACTATTACGGATATTGCTTGTAACGAGTATCTTCGTAAAAGGCTCTGACATCTGTCAGAATTGTTTGAAACGTCACACATCCCTTGTTTACAGTTGTTGCCACTGTAGTTACTATGCTGACGTCGCATATACGGCAGGATTAAATTAGTCTTGGAACTTTTGAACTGAAATGTGGTGATTAAAGGTTTTAGGAATAATGCGTTCGTCATATACAATCTCTCTCGAATTCTGAAGGTAGCAGGAATAAAAAAAGGAGCGAAAGGATATGTGCAACTTGTACAGAAACCAGACTGCAATTGTACAGTCGAAAGGACATGAAAGAAATGTAGTAAGTGGGAAGAGAGTAGACAGGATTATCCAGTCTGTATACACAGAGAAAGCAGTAAAAGAAATCAAGGATAAGTTTGTAGAAGAAAATAAAAGTTACGGAAAATTAAATAAAACTTTGAGGTTTGCGGACGAGAATGTAATTCTACCACAGACGGCAAAATGAATTGCAGGGTCAGGAACGAAATGAATTCTGTCTGAAATGAGGTTATAAGATGAATATCAACAAAAGTGAAACAAGACTAATGGAGTACAGCCGACTTAAGCTATGCTGAAGGAATTAGATCATAAAATAAGAAACTGGAAGTAGTAGGTCATTTTAATCATTTCGGCAGTAAAATAATTGACGGCAGCTGAAGTAAAGTGTATATAAAACACAACTGGCAATACCAAGCAACGCATTTCTCAGAAACAGAAATTTGTTAGCACTGTTGTAAACTTACGTGTTAGGAATTGTTTTCTGAATGTATTTGTCTGGAGTGTAGTGAAACGTATACGATTAACAGTGCAGAACAAGAAGAAAATAGAAGTTTTTGAAAAGTGGTGCTACAAAAGAATGCTGGAGGTTGAGTTGGTAGTTCAAGTAACTGACGAAGAGGTACCGAATGGAACTGGGGACAGATGAAATTTATGCGCAGCCTTACTAAAATAAGGGATAGGCTGATAAGGGGCATCTTGAGGCATCAAGAAATCGTTAGTTTCGTTGTAGAAGGAAGTATGTATGTGGGGGAGATTGTAGAGGGGAACCAAGATTTGAAAACATTACGCAGGTTCAAATGGATGTACGTTGCAGTAGCTGCAGCGTGTAAATCTGCTTTAAATCAGTCTTCGGAATGAAGACAAACAACACGTTTATTGCACCAAACTTTCAAGTTTTTTTTTTCTACGACTTTGCTGTAAAACACACTTTCACTGCCATAGATACCCTGGAGAATGAATATTACAAGGATCTACCAGAGAGAGCAAATGTCCTTCACATAATCCGTCGATAGACTATTGCGACTTCCTTGGAAGATTGATCGGTTGTTACCTTGCAGATGGTAGATGCTACAGTGTTACTTAATATAGGTGCCTGGGTGTTGATAATGAAAGTTACAGTTTTATTGTTGCTTCTATATGTCGACATTGTCTCGTTCACACGTAATATAATGCAGCTTGCGCACTGGTATCAGTTTTAACTATATCTACCCATACCATACTCCGCTGTTACTGCCACGGATGCGTGTATTTACACCGTACTTTCGAGCTAACAGACTAGCTGTGGAGCACTGAATATTGCTAAGAGTATCTTTTTTCCCCCTTCTTCCATGTTGGTATAAGGTAAAGAGGCGCTAGCTTCTTAGTACTGACGAGCAGTGAATATTGATAAGATTCTTCCTTTGTTTTTTTTCCTTTCTTCCATGTTGGCGTAAGGTACACAGGCGCTAGCTTATGAATACTGACGAAAGATAAATGTCTGTGCCTTTTCTTTCTTCTACTAAAGTTGGCAGACTACATGCAGATCAGGATTCCATAAGCCAGTATTCATGAATATGACGGATTTATTTTAGTTCATGAGTCCTATCAAGGCGTGTGAAGACAAATCTATCTAGCTTCGTAGTAGGTAATATGTAAACTAACGCCAGTAAACTCAGCTGAAGGGAAAGAGAATATATTCGTCTCACTTATTTAGTATTTGTCTATGGTGCGTTTTCAGCAGCACTCTACTGCCCTCAGATATCGGTATTTCTACCATTTCTTTAAGAAATCGATTGTTCTGTTGCAGTTATTAAACTATACGAAATTTCCTCTCAGGGTTTCTCTTGTGGTACTTGGCTTTTGCCATTGGCAGTATTCATTAATGTTTAGTAAGAGTCACTCATAACTTCGGCCTCCAAACGTAGGTGCCGCCACCCCCTCCCTCTCCAATGTTCCGACGTGCGGACTTCTATTCTCACGGTGTGAACAGTTTTGTGTCCTTAGGGCAGAACCGAAGGCTCCTCCAGTTTGTGTGTGTGTGTGTGTGTGTGTGTGTGTGTGTGTGTGTGTGTGTGTGTGTGTGTGTGTGTGTGTGTGAGAGAGAGAGAGAGAGAGAGAGAGAGAGAGAGAGAGAGAGAGAGAGAGAGAGACCATTTGCGTTGCGGGCGTAGCCTTTGCTCTGTCTGTGAATGTTATTTGTTTATGACTGTGGCGCTGTTTACTTGCTGCGAGGGCACACTTCCTTGTTCCTCCAAGATCCGGAGAACTGTTCCCGCTTTTCAGGTTTCATATTTGTTCAGTCTGTGAGCACTTCTCTTTCGATTTGTCGGCAGTGAATATGTCGTGTTCTCTTCGTTCGCATAACGATTTTTCCGTTCCTTGTGAGATCATATATATTAGGTTATTAACTGAAAACTCACCATTATAGGGATACCTATTTACGTTCTGTAGGTGCATGGAGTGGAAAAATGAATTTTTGCATGTTTAATTCCTTCTGCAAGGTGTTATATTCGTTCTCTTCGACAAAACTGGACTTAAATGTCGCAGCCCTCTCAATTAATCAAGTGACCCAAACTGGTATAGATAACATCCGAGCGTTTTTATCATTTTAACTTACTTGGATTTCGATTTTTGGTGTTACATAAAATTTACTTTTTGCCTACGTATCATACAGTTTTATTTTACACGATCTAGGTGTCTGGTTGCAATCCTATAGAGTTAATTTAAATATTTTATTCGTGTCTTTTGGCGTACTATCACACAAAAAAGTCTACACCTACTACAGAAATAAAGTGGTATTACGTTATAAGAAGATTTTACAAAATATATAAAAGAAATCATTAACGCATATATTAAAATGTTTGTATAGAATTTCTCGTTACTAACAACCCATCGCACCCCCCTCAGATTTAGTTATAAGTTGGTACAGTGGATAGGTCTTGAAAAACTGAACACAGATCAATCGAGAAAACTGGAAGAAGTTGTGTGGAACTATGAAAAAAATAAGCAAAATATACAAACTGAGTAGTCCATGCGCAAGATAATCAACATCAAGGACAGTGTGAGATCGGGAGCGCCGTGGTCGCGTGGTTAGCGTGAGCAACTGCGGAAAGAGAGGTCCTTGGTTCAAGTCTTCCCTGGAGTTTGTCGTTTAATTTTTTATTTTCAGACAATCATCACCACACGTACTGTTTATCAAGAAATGTAGGAAATAATCATACAAATGTTCGACAATCGTTCGATCCCGTAAGGAACTTTCCGATGCCTTACAGTTCGGAAAATATTCATTGACATTGTTATTGTAGTCGCGAGCAATTTTTGCTGGATTCATATTGCCCACGGAATGCATCTCACGTGTTTAATGCACTCTCGTCCAAAGTAGCGAACAGTCAACTGCCAGCCAGGGAGCCTCGTTAGCAAGAATACTCTCCTCTTCCGTGCGCTGTTGCCGACTGACGTCATGTGTTTCGATGTTTGTTTAGGTGTAGCGTCATCATACTACGGCGCAGTTACCTCGCATCGGACGGACGGACGGACAGATAATAATTGTCTGAAAATAAAAAATTAAACTTTTCACTCGAGGGAAGACTTGAACCAAGGACCTCTCTTTCCGCAGCTGCTCACGCTAACCACGCGACCACGGCGCTCCCGAGCTCACAATGTCCTTGATGTTGATTATCTTGCGCATGGACTACTCAGTTTGTATATTTTGCTTATTTTTTTCATAGTTCCACACAACTTCTTCCTGGTTTCTCGATTGATCTGTGTTCAGTTTTTCAAGGCCTATCCACTGTACCAACTTATAACTAAATCTGAGGGGGGTGCGATGGGGATGTTCCCTTGTAAGTACTAGTTGTGGGTTAAATAGATTATAGGTTCAGTGTAGAGATCCTCACAACATCTTACCATAGGGTACTTAGGTATCCTAGCAGTATGCAGAAACGAAGAAGAAGCAAAATCCGTACCGTCGTTCAAAATCAGTTGCACGGCTTCAGTGATTAAAGCAGGAGGTTCCTTATTTCTGAACGGATGTCACTGGCATCATTTCATGCGTGTGAATTTAATCCTGCTGACAGATGGAAAAATTCTTTTATTACAATGTATTCGACATAGATTTAACTAAATGCGTAGCACAGTGTAGTCTTTTCTAATTTCTCCTGGCACGTTGAATACTTCTAGTGAGGTCTCCAGAACTCGCTTATTATAACAAACTAAAATAAATATGCCATCTGGTATGAACTGCTTCTGTTCTCAACAACCATCTATTTTTATCGTAATATATATATATATATATATATATATATATATATATATATATACATATATATATATGGTATAATACAATATTGCTGTTACCGCCAAACACGGAGCCCCGTTGTATAAAAGAGCGAATATAAATGCTGTAAAACCAGACACGTGAAGATAAATGCCAGAATCCAGAATAAGGTGACTAATTTAAAATAAACTTATTTGGGTCCGGAGGCCGAATTTAAAGGTACGGAGCCGGCCGTTGTGACCGAGCGGTTCTAGGCGCTTCAGTCCGGAACCACGCTGCTGCTACGGCCGCAGGTTCGAATCCTGCCTCAGGTATGGATGTATGTGATGTCCTTAGGTTAGTTAGGTTTAAGTAGTTCTAAGTTCTAGGGGACTGATGACCTCAGATGTTAAGTCTCATAGTGCTTAGAGCCATTTAAAGGTACTAAAATCATTTTCCTTGTTACTGAACCGTGGTAATACGATTCACATCTCCTGCCGACAGTTTTTTTTTAATATAAATTCCCGGGAAATGAGCCTGATTATCTACAAGATGGTTATAACTAAATTTTCTCTACTTGAGCCAATTTAGACGGAAAGATATGTATTGTATGGGTACCCAACTTAATTAGGAATGATAATCAGACTGTGCGCTGCGGGATTTTCGATGTCAGTGCAGTGTCTCACTTACCGTTAGGCACCGGTACTGCTACGGCGACGTGGGGTTCAAACACAAGCATCAGTGCGGCATTACAGTTGCAGACAGCCAATACGGTTCTGGACAAGGTATTATTTTTCCAATGTATTGGCTTTCGGGCCGTGCCCATTCAGCCACCTCAACAGTAATGTCAATTACGACGATCCGAATGTAACGGAAACACAACACTCAATCCCCGAGCAGAGAAAATCTCCGAACCTGACGGGAATCGACCCCGGGTCCTTTCGCTATGCAATTCGCCGCAGTGGCTGCGCAGCTACTGGGGCGGATGTGGACAAGGTAGGCAGCGCTTGGCGGAAGTGGGCAAGGTAAGCAGTGATTTACACATAAAGCTGTTTTATCAAACCAACTGCAACAGTGCTGCTCGTCTTCGAAAGCACCGGCGTATTACAGGTATACGGAGATGTCGTCTTTGCGCACCGGGGTTGAAGAACAGCTGGCGATTTGGGAATTGCTCCCAAGGAAGGCGCCACAGATTGTCGAAGAAGTTACTGTTACCGTGACTGAGAATGCTGGACGTAATGTACGGTCTTCAAGTACTGCTCGAGCTGTGTCACAACAGCTGAACATTCCGTGGTCGACCGTTGTTTCGGGCAGCAGTAGAGGAGTCTCTAGTGCGGTTCCAGGCTGTCGTAAATGGAGATGGTCGTCACACTGAGCAACGTTTGTAACCTAGAACACAGACATGGTATGCAATTAATGCTCGTAGAAGTTACCGTCTCATGTGGAAATTAAAACGTGTTTATTTCATTGGTTTATTCTTAGTTTCTCTTCCACGTGTCCTTACAAATGTTTCCACGAAGTTTCTCTGTCCAACGACCACTCGTTTGTCGTTAACCATCCTATATATATCCATACTATGCAAACTCAATGCATGCCAAGAAAGTATTTCGCAATGGTCCAGGTATCTGGGATTATTACCTTTCCATTCGCGTACGGAGCACGAAGAGAATGACTGTCTAAATGTCTCAGCGCCCGCTGAATGTAGCCTAATATTGTCTTCGCGATTCCCATGAGAGCATACAGAATGTAGGAAGCTTTATTAGTATGTTCCTAGAGTTCTTTCTTTCTTTGGGCCTTGTCCCGCGCCAACGCGTGGTCGGCCTTGTTAGTACGGATTTGGCTGTGTTAGTTGCAGAGGGAGGCCGGATGCCCTATGTGCCGCCACCCCGAACCCCCCGGGATGTAAGTAGTGCACCCCAGCTGTCTGCATCTAGTGTAATCCATGAAAGGGTGCGAACATGTTCAAATGTCTGTGAGTCGTGTAGCTGAGGCGGAACGTGGGGGACCAGCCCGGTATTCACCTAGCAGGATGTGGAAAACCGCCTAAAAACCACATCCAGGCTGGCCGGCATACCCGCCTTCGACAGTAATCCGCCGGACGGGTTCGATCCGGGGCCGGTCCGCCTACCCGAGTCCAGGAAGCAGCGCATTAGCACTCCTTTCTTTTCCGCTCGAGTTCGTTGCGTTTGGTCTGGGCGGACGTCACAAGACATCCGTTCTGGTTGATCGTCGATTCCTTGACTCAGTTTTTTTTTATTACAGAGAGCACGCAGCCCTCTGACCGAACACGCTGAGCTACCGTGCCGGCGTTTTTATTATTAATAATAATCAAATGGCTCTGAGCACTATGCGACTTGACTTCTGAGGTCATCAGTCGCCTAGAACTTACAACTAATTAAACCTAACTAACCTAAGGACATCACACACATCCATGCCCGAGGCAGGATTCGAACCTGCGACCGTAGCGGTCACGCGGTTCCAGACTGAAGCGCCTTTAATAATAATCTTTTGAAAATAATGTAGTTTCGTGACAAACAGACACGAATCTTTTTACCCCTCAGGGTATAATTACCCCCAGCTAGGGAACCGCTACTCGTCATCTTGAAGTAAGTGATAATTAATTTAAATCCTCAGCTGCCGACAAGTGTTGTTGATATACATCAACGGAGACAGATGAAAATGTGTGCCCCGACCGGGACTCGAACCTGGGATCTGCTGCTTACATCGCAGACGCTCTATTTTTTTTTTAATCGTTCGTTGTTGATCGTTGTGGACGTCACATGACATCCGTTCAAGTTCGTTGTTGATCCTTTACTCAATTTTTGTACTGCAGAGGCCAACCAGCTCTCTGACCGAACACACTGAGCTACCGTGCCGGCACGCTCTGGCGGGTTTTTAGTATGTTCCTAGAGTACTCGCTTAATACTGTCTCCTCAACTTCGTAAGGAGACTTGAGCGCGATAGTTGGCGTCAAACGTCAGTGTTGGCTTTGTGTATGTATGATCAGCATCCCCTGTTAGTCCTGTTTGGTACGAATCACACACTCTTGATCAATATTCCAAGATGGCTGAGTTATCACCCACTCCACTGCAAAAGGGTGCAACTATCCGATCATTATGCCAAAGAAGCAAGGTATTTGTTCTCACACTTTGTTGAAGTTACCGCGAGCGGCAGTCTTGAATGTGTTCGTGAAAATCGGGCTGTGGCGACGACCTTACAGGAGGTCGTATGGGGCCTCCGGCTGCTCTTCGCCTCCCCTCCCCTCCTAACCACTCCCCTCCCTCCCCCCCTCTCCTTTCCCATCAAGCCAGCGGCGCCACCGCAAACCTCATGGCTGCGGGCGGCACCACAATCCATATTGCAAAACGCCGGCAGCGGCGCTCCAAGCCTGTTTCTTGGGCTCTACATTATTCCCGATGCCCGTGTTGCTGCAACACATTGTCTGCCAGCGCTAAATTAGTGACGAAATTAGAAAGTTCGCCTACGGTGCGTGAATGGTGCTGCTGTATATAATAGAGCCTTGCTGAATACAAGCTGTGTGATTAGGCCGATTTCTCTCCATACCTCGCTACGCGCGCCGATCCACGCCTTGCGGCGACACGTGTGAGTGTGAGTGTGTGTGAGAGAGAGAGAGAGAGCTCGTACGATTCTAAATTGAAACACCCTGCATTCAACTGCAGTGTTACACTGTAGCTGCACAAATGCAATTTTCTGATCAAGAAAGCTCTGAAACTGGTATACAGTAACTTTTCAAAAGTATCCGGACATGCAAAAGGGGCATTACAATTGTTGGTTGGTTTGGGGAAGGAGACCAGACAGCGTGGTCATCGGTCTCATCGGATTAGGGAAGGAAGTCGGCCGTGACCTTTCAGAGGAACCATCCCAGCATTTGCCTGTGAAACTTCTCCTTAGAAAAATTATACACGACTGAGCTTAAACTGACACACAATATTTTTAGCGCAACGCAATCTGTCTTTCAAAAATCGCTACCAAAAAATGGCCCTGAATAACATTAACCTATACCTTTCACAAATCACTTACTTCACAAAAATCTTCATTACTCGAACTACTGCAATACGGCGAGCGCCACTACTGCCAGCTAAATAAAAGATTCAAACTACGGAAGGCACTAACTACTGATAGGCATAGTTAGCAAATGAAAGATTTTAATAGAGAACAAACAATGTATTTACCTCAATAGTGTTTAAAAGTCATAATGTATATAGCAGTTCATGATATCCAGTATTGCAAATTTCAAAACTCCGCCATCTCTCTCCTCACATCCACCACTGCTGGCGGCTCACCTCCAACTGCGCAACGCTATGCGCTGTTAACATCCAGCTGCCCAACACTACAATGGCAGACAACAATGCGAACTAGCCACAGACTGCACACAGCACAGCCAGTGATTTTCATACAGAGCGCTACGTGGCGTTACCAGTAAGAAAACCTAAACAGCGTGCTTACATCTAAACAGCCTACTTACACCTGGAGTGATTTAGGGAATTCACGGAAAACCTAAATCAGGATGGCCGGACGTGGGGTTGAACAGTCGTCCTCCCGAATGCGAGTCCAGTGTCTAACCAATGGGCCAGCTCGCTCGGTGGCATTACAATAAAAGCCGTGTCCGCCTTTCGTCTTTACGACGTCTTGACTTCTATTGGAGACACAGTGAGGTGTCTGAATGTGCGTGGAGGAATGACAACAGCCTCAAGAGCCGAGACGACAGAGCGTAGTATTCTTAGGCGCTGCGGACTGGATCGTAGTCTTCGTCCTAGGTTATCCTAACTTCATTGGGTTCAGGTGGGGACCAAACGCAGGCCAGTCCACTTCAGGTACGTAACCGTCCGCAAACCATTGCCCCACGGATGCTGCTTTAGGACAAGGTATATTATCGTGCTGATAAAATCATCGTCTCCAAACTTTTCCTCTACTCAGAATGACATTTTCACTCTGCAGCGGAGTGTGCGCTGTTATGAAACTTCCTGGCAGATTAAAACTGTGTGCCGGACCGAGACTCGAACTCGGAACCTTTGCCTTTCGCGGGCAAGTGCTTTCCCACGAAAGGTAAAGGTTCCGAGTTCGAATCTCGGTCCGGCACACTGTTTTAATTTCCCTCTATTGTATGCAGCACACAATGCTCTACAATGTGTTCATATCCTTCCACAATTTTCTGAAGTGCAATTAGGGAACCACACCCTAACACTCGATAAACATCCCCACACCTCCTCTGTGTTTCACTGTTACGTTCTCCAGACATTAACCAAGCCCAGACCCTTGTATGGAACCGCCACGGGGTATAGCGTGATTCATCACTCCAAAATCACTCGTTTATAGTAATACACGGTCGACTCGCGTCGCTGTGATATCATCTCAACACCAAAGACTGCAGATCAGCAGGGATAAATAAAAGGTCGTAGATAGAGCAGTAAAATGCTAACTAATCGATAATTGTTTCACTTGGAACACAGAAACAGCGCAATAAATGTATTTTATTAAAAAAAAGTCTATCAGCAACTTTCAAACGACGTTTTATCATGACCTGACCGAGCGCGGTTGCGCTATGGTTAGCACACTGGGCTCGCATCCCGGAAGACGACGGTTCAAACACGCGTCCGGCAACCCTGATTTAGGTTTTCTGTGATTTCTCTAGATCGCTTCAGGCAAATGCCGAGATGATTCCCCTGAAAGGGCAAGGCCGACTTCCTTTTCCATCTTTCCCTAATCCGGTGGGACCGGCGACCTCGCTGTTTGGTCCCTTCCACCGAATCAACCAACCAACCACCATAGCCTGGCGAAGCAGTCGCACTTCAAGTTCGTGATAATCTGGCACACTATAAGCTACCCGTGAAACTTCTCACAGACTAACGGTGAAGCAAACTGTCGTAACCCTCATATTTCAGATACCACGCCATGAAGAAAACTTTCAACTGAAACTTGTAAAACTGAAGATAAACCTTTTGCTCTGAAATACGTGCGGATAAATATAAAACCGAAATACAGACTGCTGACTAACTTCTATTCATAAAATTTATAACGCCCTAATGGGTTAGGACTTTATTCTTCATGAGATAGTTTGGAAATTTGTGGTAAGACCTTATGGGACCAAACTGCTGCGGTCACGGTCCCTAAGCTTACACACAACTTAATCTAACTTAAACTGAGCTAAGCTCAGGACGACACACCCACCCACACCCGATGGAGGACTCGAACCTCCGACGCGTGAGATCGTTCAGGAATCCAAAAAATCGCCTTTAGTTACTAATTCTCACTTTCGACGTTCACGGACATGTCTTAATTTCAAAGTGTATGCCACCATTTCCACGTTAAGCCATTAACCATTCCAACAAATTGCTCCTTATAACCATTGCACTGTGACGCATTTCAGTGACACACTAGTCTTTTGTTCTTCCCATCTCCTTACAACTCACATTACCATGCTGATGTAAGACGTTACTGTTTTCACGCTGTTTCGAAGACGTCCGCATTTTTACGCCCAAAATCGCATTTAAATCCCGATTTTATCGCCATTCGACATCCTGAAGCGATATCATTGGCCATGCCTCAGTTTAATGAATGAAAATCACACATTTGTAGTTGACCTAACCGTTTCTTCAATGTTTGGTATCACAGTTTACTCGGATGCAGTGCTCATCCATTTAGTTTTTTTACCGTTTATAATCATGTGGTTGTGCTTAATATGCTGAAATTGTAGCAAGACGTACAGCGTAAAATATGGGATAAAGCAGTGTCCGATCCGAAGGTTGGTTTGAACATCGCAACGCTTTGCTAGGCATCGTGCTAATGCTTGTCCTTTCTTGGGGGGCAAACAGTTAATCGAGAATGCTAATGAACTACAGAATGACTTGGCTAAAATTTCCGCTTAGTGTAACTATTGATAGCTCTCTTTAAATGTAGAAAAATGCAAGATAATAACTGTAGCGAAGAGAGTCTGTCTGGTAATATCAGAGCACACGATTAGTTATGAATAACGTACGAGTCTTTAGGAAGAATAGTCAAATGCAATATGAAATGGGGGTGATCGGCATTAAGGAACACAAATGGATGACTTAGATTTGTTGGAAGGATTCTGGGAAAGTGCCGAAGACCTCCAAAGGAAATTGCGTACAAGTTTATTGTTGCAACGATGGAGGTCTTACCAACTAGGCACGAGAACAAGGATCGAAGGAACTGGAACACGCGCAGTTACAGCCTTATAGGGTTGATATAAGCGATACGAAAGTGTAACAGAAATGCTCGTGGAACTTGGTACGTTTTATATATTCCTCAGTTTCTTATTAGTAATATAAAATACGCAAATTGTAAGCTACAAATAAAATGATTCACATGTATGCAATTCCCGTGGTGTACCGTTATAGATATTCTAAACTATCTACATCTACATTTATACTCCGCAAACCACCCAACGGTGTGTGGCGGAGGGCACTTCACGTGCCACTGTCATTACCTCCCTTTCCTGTTTCAGTCGCGTATGGTTCGCGGGAAGAACGACTGCCGGAAAGCCTCCGTGCGCGCTCGAATCTCTCTAATTTTACATTCGTGATCTCCTCGGTAGGTATAAGTAGGGGGAAGCAATATATTCGATACCTCATCCAGAAACGCACCCTCTCGAAACCTGGACACCAAGCTACACCGCGATGCAGAGCGCCTCTCTTGCAGAGTCTGCCACGTGAGTTTGATAAACATCTCCGTAACGCTATCAAATGGTTGAAATGGCTCTGAGCACTATGGGACTCAACTTCTGAGGTCATTAGTCCCCTAGAACTTAGAACTAGTAAAACCTAACTAACTTAAGGACATCACACACATCCATGCCCGAGGCAGGATTTGAAACTGCGACCGTAGCTGTCTCGCGGTTCCACACTGCAGCGCCTAGAACCGCACGGCCACTTCGACCGGCGCGTAACACTATCACGGTTACCAAATAACCCTGTGACGAAACGCGCCGCTCATCTTTGGATCTTCTCTATCTCCTCTGTCAACCCGATCTGGTACGGATCCCACACTGATGAGCAATACTCAAGTATAGTTCGAACGAGTGTTTTGTAAGCCACCTCCTTCGTTGATGGACTACATTTTCTACGGACTCTCCCAATGAATCTCAACCTGGTACCCGCCTTACCAACAATTAATTTTATATGATCATTCCACTTCAAATCGTTCCGTACGCATACTCCCAGATATTTTACAGAAGTAACTGCTACCAGTGTTTGTTCCGCTATCATATAATCATACAATAAAGGATCCTCCTTTCTATGTATTCGCAATACGTTACATTTGTCTGTATTAAGGTTCAGTTGCCACTCCCTGCACCAAGTGCCTATCCGCAGCAGATCTTCCTGCATTTCGCTACAATTTTCTACTGCTGCAACTCCTCTGTACACTACAGCATCATCCGCGAAAAGCCGCATGGAATTTCGACACTATCTACTAGGTCATTTATATATATTGTGAAAAGCAATGGTCCCATAACACTCCCCAGTGGCACGCCAGAGGTTACTTTAACGTCTGTAGACGTCTCTCCATTGATAACATGCTGTGTTCTGTTTGCTAAAAACTCTTCAATCCAGCTACACAGCTGGTCTGATATTCCGTAGGCTCTTACTTTGTTTATCAGGCGACAGTGCGGAACTGTATCGAACGCCTTCCGGAAGTCAAGGGAAATGGCATCAACCTGGGAGCCTGTATCTAATAGTTTTTGGGTCTCATGAAAAAATAAAGCGAGTTGGGTCTCACACGATCGCTGTTTCCGGAATCCGTGTTGATTCCTACATAGTAGATTCTGGGTTTCCAGAAATGACATGATACGCGAGCAAAAAACATGTTCTAAAATTCTACAACTGATCGATGTCAGAGATATAGGCCTATAGTTTTGCGCGTCTGCTCGACTACTCTTCTTGAAAACTGGAACTGCCTGTGCTCTTTTCCAATCATTTGGAACCTTCCGTTCCTCTAGAGTCTTGCGGTACACGGCTAGTTCTTTCGCGTACTCTGTGTAGAATCGAATTGGTATCCCGTCAGGTCCAATCATCGCGATATAAAGAAGTGCAGATGCGAGTCTCTTCGGGGAACCGATATCGACGAATATATGATTCTTGATGTGAGTTACACCGTGGAGGCAAATCGGGAAATCGACAGGCGCAACGAACGTAGCTAGCTAGCAAACGAGTCGTGGCGCCCGGCGGCGGAGAAAACAACCGAGCGTAACGGAGAGGTGAACGCGTGCCGAAGAGATTTCCGATGCACTGCGCCAGTCGCAGCTGCGGCTCAGCGCGTGCCAGACTGTGGTCTGCTGGTAGGGGGCAGCCACGAGAGCGAGGGGGGAAGGTGGGGGGAGCGGGTACAATGTGCGCATGCGCGGCGCGCTGCCGAGATCGAACCGGCGCCGGCCGGCTCTGGCTCTCTCCGTACACGGGGGGTGGCGTGGACCACTTGGCGGCTCTGCCGCGCTGCCAGCCGGCGTTGGTCACGCGGAGGACAGGAAAAAGGGGGCGAGCTGCGTTGCCAGGAGCGAGAGACGTAAAAACACTGGCGGCGCCGTACAGGCTGAGTTTTTCGGGATACGACACCGCGCCGTTGCGGTTAAAATATTTTACAACGTTTTGGCGCCAGTGCTGGTGCTACACACTTTGTCGGAATTCCTCCCGTGAACTAGTGTATAACTGAAAAGGATATTTACTCCAAGATCCTACCTCTCTCAAAAAATATTCTTTCGTGGTCGAACACATAAACAAATATTTCAAATCTGCTGCATACGGCAAACCACAAATCGTCGAACCATTACGGGCACCTCCAATAATTTTCTTTATAGCGCACCACCGAGAGTATGTTACGGTGGAAAACAGGTGTTAACAACCGCTTTGACAACAGGAGTAGGATATGTTCGTAAACACGGAGCAAGGAGTGAGAAATTTTTGAGACACACACACACACACACACACACACACACACACACACACACACACACAGAGAGAGAGAGAGAGAGAGAGAGAGAGAGAGAGAGAGAGAGAGAGAGAGTGGGGGGGGGGGGAGAGAACCTTCGAGATTTTTGAGAGAGATTCCTGATGTTTGAGAGACATGACAGTTCTGTGGCGTACTGTCGACCACTAACCAGGACACGATCACACGGAGTATATTCGCAAATATACAGGGCTATTACAAATGATTGAAGCGATTTCATAAATTCACTGTAGCTCCATTCATTGACATATGGTCACGATACACTGCAGATACGTAGAAAAACTCACAAAGTTTTGTTCGGCTGGGCAGAAGCCTTACCGTTTACAATTGCTACAAGCCCTGGCACCCGATGACAAAGTCAAACGCTTTGAATTTTCGGCGCGGTTGCAACAGCTCATGGAAGAGGATGCGTTCAGTGCGAAACTTGTTTTCAGTGATGAAGCAACATTTTTTCTTAATGGTGAAGTGAACAGACACAATGTGCGAATGTGGGCGGTAGAGAATCCTCATGCATTCGTGCAGCAAATTCGCAATTCACCACAAGTTAACGTGTTTTGTTCAATCTCACGGTTTAAAGTTTACGGCCCCTTTTTCTTCTGCGAAAAAAACGTTACAGGACACGTGTATCTGGACATGCTGGAAAATTGGCTCATGCCACAACTGGAGACCGACAGCGCCGACTTCATCTTTCAACAGGATGGTGCTCCACCGCACTTCCATCATGATGTTCGGCATTTCTTAAACAGGAGATTGGAAAACCGATGGATCGGTCGTGGTGGAGATCATGATCAGCAATTCATGCCATGGCGTCCACGCTCTCCCGACTTAAGCCCATGCGATTTCTTTCTGTGGTGTTATGTGAAAGATTCAGTGTTTAAACCTCCTCTACCAAGAAACGTGCCAGAACTGCGAGCTCGCATCAACGATGCTTTCGAACTCATTGATGGGGACATGCTGCGCCTAGTGTGGGAGGAACTTGATTATCGGCTTGATGTCTGCCGAATCACTAAAGGAGCACATATCGAACATTTGCGAATGCCTAAAAAAACTTTTTGAGTTTTTGTATGTGTGTGCAAAGCATTGTGAAAATATCTCAAATAATAAAGTTATTGTAGAGCTGTGAAATCGCTTCAATCATTTGTAATAACCCTGTATGATTGGTTCGAAGAATATGTGCCTAACAGAGCCCAATAGGTTACACTGGAAGGTGAATGTTCCACGGAAACGAAGGTAACATTGGATATGCCCCAAGGCACCGTAAGTCGAACTCTAGTGTTTCAACATACATCAGTGATTTGTCAGTGAGGGCCAGTGCCAAAGCAAGAGAGTTCGCTGACGATAGAGTTGTGTACAGGTAAGTATCATCGTTGGTCTAAATGGTTCAAATGGCTCTGAGCACTATGGGACTTAACATCTGTGGTCATCAGTCCCCTAGAACTTAGAACTACTTAAACCTAACTAACCTAAGGACATCACACACAGCGATGCCCGAGGGCGGACTCGAACCTCAGTCTGGCGCTGTTCACATCCAGCTGCCGCTGCTTAACACTACAATGGCAGACAACAATGCAAACTAGCCACAGACTGCACACAGCACAGCCAGTGATTTTCATACTGAGCGCTACGTGGCGTTATCAATAAGAAAACCTAAACAACCTACTTACAAAAGTTTGACAGATGTGTTGGGACGTTAGCAGTGAGAGAAGTGATATAGGTCTGAGCTACTGTGCTACAAGGGGTCGATCACAGGCAGGGCTAGTGTGCTGTGAGGCGTCTAAGCACAGACAGGCACTGCTGTTACGGAGTCAGTGGCGTGCCGTGCTGCTGGCGGACGGGCGGTCCCTGGGAGCCAGCCAATTGGACGCTGCTTTCTAAACTGCGGCGCCCAAATGGACTTCCTGCGCGCGACGCGGGGCGCTCTGCTGTGCTCTGATACGGCCTTCCTGCCGCTAGCTCCTCGTTTCACGCAACTTCTGTCTGTGCGTGCAGCTCACACTCAGCATTCACACGCGACCCTGCGCGCATTCTGCACTAGTTTAAAATATACAAGCTGCTGCCAAATTGTCGTCTCCATGTGAATCTAATGCTTGCGTGATTCTGAGTACACGGGGACACAACTAGACGCATCCCCACGGTCCCTCCCTGAATAAGTACAGCGGAAGGGAGTTGATATAAGGACTGCTGCGTCATTTGACGGTAGTTGTTCAGACCGTCAACGCTGAAGCTGGTCGGATGCGGTTCTGCGTTCCTGTGACTAGCCAGCTGTCGTCATCACTTCAGGAAATAAATTTCTCCTGGTTTTCTCTTTTCTCTGTTGAATGGAGGGAGAGAGTGGCCTGATAAGAAAGCATGTTTATGCTCTTTTCAGCAACCGATCTGTTTATTCTCTTTGGACTAAATGTACGAGGTGCATTCAAGTTCTAAGGCCTCCGATTTTTTTTTTCTCCGGACTGGAAAGAGATAGAAACATGCGCATTGTTTTAAAATGAGGCCGCGTTCATTGTCAATATGTCCCAGAGATGGCAGCACCGTACGGCAGATGGAATTTTACCGCCAGCGGCGAGAATGAGAACTGTTTTAAATACTTAAAATGGCGACGTTTTCCTTACTTGAACAGTGTGCAACCATTCGTTTTCTGAATTTGCGTGGTGTGAAACCGATTGAAATTCATCGACAGTTGCAGGAGACGTGGTGATGGAGTTATGGATGTGTCGAAAGTGCGTTCGTGGGTGCGACAGTTTAATGAAGGCAGAACATCATGTGACAACAAACCGAAACAACCTCGGGCTCGCACAAGCCGGTCCGACGACATGATCGAGAAAGTGGAGAGAATTGTTTTGGGGGATCGCCGAATGACTGTTGAACAGATCGCCTCCAGAGTTGGCATTTCTGTGGGTTCTGTGCACACAGTCCTGCATGACGACCTGAAAATGCGAAAACTGTCATCCAGGTGGGAGCCACGAATGCTGACGGACGACCACACGGCTGCCCGTGTGGCATGTTGCCGAGCAATGTCGACGCGCATCGACAGCACGAATGGGACTTTCTTTTCGTCGGTTGTGACAATGGATGAGACGTGGATGCCATTTTTCAATCCAGAAACAAAGCGCCAGTCAGCTCAATGGAAGCACACCGATTCACCGCCACCAAAAAAATTTCGGGTAATCGCCAGTGCTGAAAAAATGATGGTGTCCATGTTCTGGGACAGCGAGGGCGTAATCCTTACCCATTGCGTTCCAAAGGGCACTACGGTAACAGGTGGATCCTACGAAAATGTTTTGAAGAACAAATTCCTTCCTGCACTGCAACAAAAACGTCCGGGAAGGGCTGCGCGTGTGCTGTTTCACCATGGGCATTTCATTTATAAGTACTCAGACGGCGGTTGGGTTGGGTTGTTTGGGGGAGGAGACCAGAGAGGTCATCGGTCTCATCGGATTAGGGAAGGACGGGGAAGGAAGTCGGCCGTGCCCTTCCAAAGGAACCATCCTGGCATTTGCCTGGAGCGATTTAGGGAAATCACGGAAAACCTAAACCAGGACGGCCGGATGCGGGATTGAACCGTCGTCCTCCCGAATGCGAGTCCAGTGTGCTAGCCACTGTGTCACCTCGCTCAGTTCAGACGGTGGTCTGGTAGCTATTAGAGCTGTTGATAATATATAATTTTTTTTTTCCAAAAAATATCAATTCATATCGGCGATATTTTTCCTCCGATATACCGATATCAAAATAGTATTATCGAGTGCTGATATTTTTATTTTATATTATCTTTTTTTCAGAATTTTTCGTAAATATTTGAAGTTGTTCTTTTGAAATTGTAGTAGAACATAATATTACTTTTGCTATGTGATGCAGTCTTGCTACTTTTGAGCTTTCATCGCAACCAGTCTTTCAAATATGGTTCAAATGGCTCTGAGCACTATGGGACTTAACTTCTGAGGTCATCAGTCAGCTAGAACTTAGAACCACATAAACCTAACTAACCTAAGGACAGCACACACATCCATGCCCTAGGCAGGATTCCTACCTGCGACCGTAGCAGCAGCACGGTTCCGGTCTGAAGCGCCTAGAACCGCTCGGCCACCCCGGCCAGCTCCAGTCTTTCACTTTGACTATGTGAAGCAAGTATAGTTGGCACAAAAGAGAAATCCGATTGCACTGGTGTGTGGCAGTCTGAATGGAATAACAAGATTTCCAATTCGAAGAAACAGCACACCAGTGTGCTAGTGTGCTGCTTCTTCACGAACAGCCGCCACAACGAGACCTGGAACGCTTCCGTTCAAAACTAATAACCACACGCACTAACACATCTATCCTACTGGAAGACGAAACGATCAATTCCTGTTTCGCAGAGCATGGTAGGCCCCTGACTGGTCCAAAACCGCACCCACTCTTGCACTTCTTCGTCTGGCTGTAGCGAGCGACCATGTACGCCTTTCTTCGGGTCGCCAAAGACGTGAAAATTGGACGGTGAAAGATCACGGCTGTACAGAGGACGTTGCAGCGTTTCCCAACCAAATCCCTGAATTGTAGCTTTCGCCCGATTGGCAGTGTGGGGGCGGGTGTTTACGTGCACTGCATGATTCCTTCCGATAGCATTACGACCGTCCGAGGGCAGACGGCTACGCCAGTAATGGAAACATGCCACATCTCCCCTGCAAAAAAAAAAATCGAGAGCCGTTCACACAAGTTCTGGTTACATATATATGAAGACGGTATCTCTTCTCTCGGATATGTACGAGAGAACAGATACCATTTTCATACATATATAGTTACGGCTCACCGGCCATTTGACCATCTTCTTCTGTGCGGATGCACAAACAGTGCCCGAATTCTTACGGGAATCGCGGTAAAGCCGCGAGTAATGAGTAGCATGGGCAGGGGCACTATGAATATACTGCGGGACAATATGTTGCGAATGTGGGTCTCACGGGAGGCGTGCCAGAGATAAGTCCCTGCAGTCGCACTATCCTCTGTTTCCTCGGTGGCCCAGATGGATAGAGCGTCTGCCATGTAAGCAGCAGATCCCGGGTTCGGGTCATGCTCGGGGCACACATTTTCAACTGTCCCCGTTGACTTATGTCAACGCCTGTATGCAGCTAAGGGTATTCATTTCATTGTAAGTTCTGGTTACGTAATGATGACTTCCTTCGGTTCCAGGGGTTCTCTGCTCGGCGAGTTCCTCGAGTTGGAACCACAATCGCTGCGCAGCGCTATGAAGACACTTTGCAGAAACCGCGACACGCCGCAAAGTCAGAGTGCCTAGGAAAGCTATCCAGTGGAATCCTGCTGTTGCGCGATAACGCTCGCCACCACACTGCCAATAGGGCGTCGGCTACTTTTCTGCGATTTGCTTGGGAAACAATGCAACATCCCCCGTACAGCCCAGATCCTTCATCGTGTGACTTACACATCTTTGGCGACCTGAAGAAAGATGTGCGCGAACGTCTGTTTCAGTCGGGCGAGAAAGTACAAAAGTTGGTGCGGTTGTGGATCCCTCGGCAGCCGACCGCGTTCCACGAAACAGGAATGTATTGTGTCGCCTCCCAGTGGGATAAATGTGTTAACGCGTGTGGTGATTACTTTTGCATGGAGCCATTCCATTCTCCCGTTGCGGCAGATATTGACTGCCCCTTGTACTACGATTTTCAATACACGTCTGCAGTTGTTCCCAGCGACGTGAAAGCAGCGGCATTCGTTTGTGGTCTGTCGAGACAGCTCTGGAGATAGCAACGTTGTCAGGCCACATGAGGTGTACCGGCTGGAACGTTGTTTCTGGTGTCTGATGTTTTGATGTTGGAGGTTCAACCTTTGCACCATCACCTTCGGCAAAACCTTGGTTTCAAATCTATAAGAGGAGGTGTCCAACGTGCCACTTCAGTCGGATGTGGTGACCCTGAAGCAGTCGCCACACGGACCGTGCATCCGAACGTTGCGCGTTGAGCGTGCCGAGTTCTTGACGTCATAGCGTGGAATAGCACGTTCGGGAGTCTTTCCGAACGTGCAGAGCAATATCTCGCATGTCAGATATTCTGAGCGTGCGTCTGAGCGTTGACCAATGAGATGGCACAACGCCGCCTACGTCACACGCACGCCGTTTCCCTGCACAGGGTTGTGAGGCGCCATATTGGCATTCATTTCAAGCCTGTACGTATATATGCCGTTTCTGAGCACCAGCAAATTGAGAATTACTGGAAAACCCGTTGTTAACTGTGGATTCGTTCCAATAAAATAATGAGAAACATCATGTTCGTGGCAAAAGAATTATTCTAACTTGCGTATTATGAGAGTAGGCTATTTCAAGGCAGCGACACACTGAAGATCCTCCCAAAACGTATTGTTCTTATTACAATTTGTTATAATTAAATTTCAAAAAAATGGCTCTGAGCACTATGGGACTCAACTGCTGAGGTCATTAGTCCCCTAGAACTTAGAACTAGTTAAACCTAACTAACCTAAGGACATCACAAGCATCCATGCCCGAGGCAGGATTCGAACCTGCGACCGTAGCGGTCTTGCGGTTCCAGACTGCAGCGCCTTTAACCGCACGGCCACTTCGCCCGGCTAAATTTCAATTAGTAACATATCTACGATTAAGGTTTTCAGCAAGGGGTAACTGAAACGTCCCCTTTGAAAAATTATACAAGACTGTGCTTAAACTGACACACAATATTTTTAGCGCAACGCAATCTGACTTTCAAAAATCCCTACAAAAGAATGGCCCTGACTAATATTAAACTATACCTTTCACAAATCACTTACCTCACAAAAATCTTCATTACTCGAACTACTGTAATACAGCGAGCGCCACTACTGCCAGCTAAATAAAAGATTCAAACTACTGAAGGCACTAACTACTGATAGGCATAGATAGCAAATGAAAGATTTTAATAGAGAACAAACATTGTATTTACCTTAATAGTCATAATATATATAGCAGTTCATGACATCCATTCTGTACTCAAAAATCCGCCATCTCATTTCCCATATCCACCACTGCTGGCGGCTCACCTCCAACTGCGCAACGCTACGCGCTGTTCACATCCAGCTGCCGCTGCCCGACACTACAATGGCAGACAACAATGCAAACTAGCCACAGACTGCACACAGCACAGCCAGTGATTTTCATATAGAGCGCTACGTAACGTTGCCAATAAGAAAACATAAACAGCCTACTTACATAAAGAAAACACAAACAGCCTACTTACATAACATACTATGATTAGTTACATGGGTTGTGTTGTTGGTTTAGCTTCATGAGTAGTCACTGTTCTCTAGTGAGTCTAGTGGTTTGTGTAGCAAGGTTTCCATTTTTTCCTCTAACATTCGCGTTTTTATTAGGTTCTGATACTTTATTATTAGTTTAATATAAGTATATACTATAATATTTGATGTTATGTAAATATAAGTTCACCTTTTGTTGAGGGGTGACTTTGTTTGATTGGCTTAATTTACAGGACAGCTTGCGCTACTTGAATAAACATATTTTGCTCCTTTTTCTTTTATGCTTCGTAATTTACATGTTGCAAAAAGATTCTGCTACTGAGCAGGAACAGTGATCAAGTAGGACAGACCTTGGGGCTGTACTAAAATGTGAGAATGATGAAATAATGTTTATGTTATGCGGAGAAGTGTTCCAAATTTGTACCGCACTGTTTGTAATGGAACTTTTATAAGCCTGTGTCCTTATTGATTGGACATGGTACTTTCCTTTTCGTGGACTACGGGGAAAATGTGCGTTTTAATAGAGCTAACGTGGGAATATTACGATCGCCCTTTGAGTAAACAGTGTGATTTACGAACTAGAAACATCCCTTAACTGTCGCTGGAGTGTCTTGCAATCGCGTACACCGCGTTGGGGCCCACGTACCGTATGCACAAGTCGCATCATCCCTGAGCGTTCAGTAGCACTTTGAACTTAGACCGCTCAACGTTAAGCCGTCGGCACACAATCCGTGCTGTCGAACGTTAACGTTCAGCCGTGTCAAGTTCAACGTGCTGCTGAACGCTCAGGAACGATGCGACTTTCGCATACGGTACGTGCGCCCCAACGTGGTATACGCGATCGCAACGCACTCGAACGGCAGTTGAGGGATGTTTAAGTTCGTAAATCACACTGTTTACTCAAAGGGCGCACGTAAATCTCCCACGTAAAACGCACATTTCCTCCATCGTCCACGAAAAGGAAAGTACCATGTCCAATCAATAAGGATACAGGCTCACAAAAGTTCCATTGCAAACAGTGCGGTAAAAATTTGGAATACTTCTCCGCATAAGATAAACATTATTTCATCATTCCCACATTTTAGTAAAGCCCCAAGGTCAGTCTTACTTGACCACTGTTCCTACCCAGTAGCAGAATCTTTGCAACATGTGACTTACGAAGCGTAAAAGAAAAAGGAGCAAAATATCTTTATACACGTAGCACAAGCTGTCCTGTAGATTAAGCCAATCGAACAAAGTCACCCCTCAAAAAAAGGTGAACTTATATTTACATAACATCAAATAATATAGTATATATTTATATTAAACTAATAATAAAGTATCAGAACCTAATAAAAACGCGAAGGTTAGAAAAAAAATGGAAGTGTCAATATGCGAACCAAATAAGTAGATGACAGTGAGGCTACTCAGTACGCTAAACCAACAACACAACCTATCTAACTATACATAGTATGTTACCCCTTGCTGAAAACCTTAAACGTAGATATGTTACTAATTGAAATTTAATTATAACAAATTGCACCAGGAACAATGCGTTTTGGGTGGATCTTGAGTGTTTCGCTGCCTTAAAATAGCGTACTCGCATAATACGAAAGTTACAATAATTCTTTCGCCACGGATATGATGTTTCCCACTATTTTATTGGAACGAATCACTCAACTAACAACGGGTTTTCCAGTGATTCTCAATTTTGTGGTGCCTAGAAACGGCATATATACATATAGGCTTGAAATGAACGCCAATATGGCGGCTCACAACTCTGTACTGAAGGGAGACGGCGTGCGTGTGACGTAGGCGGCGTTGTGCCATCTCATTGGTCAACGCTCAGACGCACGCTCAGAATATCTGACATGCCAGATATTGGTCTGCACGTTCGGAAAGACTCCCGAACGTGCTATTCCACGCTATGTAGTCACAAACTGTGCACGCTCAACGTTCGGATGCACGGTCCGTGAGCCGACGGCTTCAGGAGTCGCAGGCCAGCCCCGCGTGCTCCCCGCACTGCACAGCCCGCTGCCGGACGGCAGGTGCTGCGCCTGCCTCCACCTGCCGCCCCTGCAGTGTACACAGCGCAGCGCCCCCTAAAAATAATTCCCCGCCCGCCTGGCCAGATAGCGACCGCGGCCAGCCGGCGTATCGAGCGCGCCGCTGCAGCCCTCGGCGCTGCGCCGCGGCACGCGCCTCACGGCTGCCGCTCGCGAGGAGAACACGGCACGTGACAGAACGCAATCTCCCAGAAACTTTGCTCACTGGAAGAGAGGTTAAAATGAGCGAACATGTGTCTCGGCTTATCCGTAAGAACTAGATCGTTTCCGAGAAAACGTCGGCCAAAGTTTCGGACGTACTTCAGATACCTTTCAGCGACTAAGTAGTTCAACTGAAGCGGTGGCACAGTTGCGTCGCGGCTTCACAGCTGTGCGCCCCGTATTCGAAAGACGATTACTATTTTCATTTTTGTTTTCCATGTATCTACCCATGCCCCAGAAGATTACTATACGAATGTTTTCCAATGAATACTGAAATACCGTTGTCCTTAATCGTTTATTACACTACTCGGCACTAAAATTGCTACACCAAGAAGAAATGCAGATGATAAACGGGTATTCATTGGACAAATATATTATACTAGAACTGACATGTGATGACATTTTCACGCAATTTGGGTGCATAGATCCTGAGAAATCAGTACCCAGAACAACCACCTCTGGCCGTAATAACGGCCTTGATACGCCTGGGCATTGATCAAACAGAGCTTGGATGGCGTGTACAGGTACAGCTGCCCATGCAGCTTCAACACGATACCACAGTTCATCAAGAGTAGTGACTGGCCTATTGTGACGAGCCAGTTGCTCGGCCACTATTGACCAGACGTTTCCAGTCGGTGGGAGATCTGGAGAATGTGCTCGCCAGGGGACCAGTTGAACATTTTCTGTATCCAGAAAGGCCTGTTCAGGACCTGCAACATGCGGTAGTGCATTATCCTGCTGAAATGTGGGGTTTCGCAGGGATCGAATGAAGGGATGAGCCACGGGTCGTAACACATCTCAAATATAACGTCCACTGTTCAAAGTGCCGTCAATGCGAACAAGAGGTGACCGAGACGTGTAACCAATGGCACCCCATACCATCACGCCAGGTGATACGCTAGTATGGCGATGACCAATACTCACTTCCGATGTGCGTTCACCGCGATGTCGCCAAACACGGATGCTACCATCATGATGCTGTAAACGGAACCTGGATTCATCCGAAAAAAATGACGTTTTGCCATTCGTGCACATAGGGTCGTCGTTGAGTACACTGTCGCAGGCGCTCCTGTCTGTGATGCAGCGACAAGTGTAACCGCAGCCATGGTCTCCGAGCTGATGCTGCTGCAAACGTCGTCGAACTGTTCTGTGCAGATGGTTGTTGTCTTGCAAACGTCCCCATCTGTTGACTCAGGGATCGAGACGTGGCTGCACGATCCGTTACAGCCATGCGGATAAGATACCTATCATCTCGACTGCTAGTGATACGAGGTCGTTGAAATCCAGGACGGCGTTCCGTATTGCCCTCCTGAACCCACCGATTCGATATTCTGCTAACAGTCATTGGCTCTCGACCAACGCGAGCAGCAATGTCAAATGGCTCTGAGCACTATGGGACTTAACATCTGAGGTCATCAGTCCCCTACAACTTAGAACTATTTAAACCTAACTAACCTAAAGACATCACACACATCCATGCTCGAGGCAGGATTTGAACCTGCGACCGTAGCAGTCGCGCGGTTCCGGACTGAAGCGCCTAGAACCGTTCGGCCACCATGGCGCCGAGCAGCAATGTCGCGATACGATAAACCGCAAATGCGATAGGCTACAATCCGACCTTTATCAAAGTGGGAAACGTGATGGTACGCATTTCTCCTGCTTACACGAGGCATCACAATAACGTTTCCCCAGGCAACGCCGGTCAACTGCTGTTTGTGTATGAGAAATCGGTTGGAATGTTTCCTCATGTCAGCACGTTGTAGTTGTTGCCACTGGCGCCAGCGTTGTGTGAATGCTCTGAAAAGCTAATCATTTGCGTATCACAGCATCTTCTTCCTGTCGGTTAAATTTCGCGTCTGTAGCACGTCATCTTCGATGTGTAGCAGTTTTAATGGCCAGTAGTGTAGTTGTATGGTGAACGAATCAAAATGAAAAAAAAGACAATATTTAATGGAAAATTGTTGGAAATTGTTTTCGGTGATATTCATTTTTCCATTTGATTCATAAACTATTACAACCGTTAGCTTCCTGAAAAGTGATCCGTTGCGTGTGGTCTCCCGCGAAATTACTGGCAATGCTTGAAATCTCCAGCAATGTTAACGACGTTTTTTTTATCCGAGTGAGAACCATATGAAGAAATGTCGCTGTGGCAAACCTGCCTTCGCGCGATGCTCGTGGTGTACGGAATTTCTACGCTTCGACTGTTTCTACGATCGGCATCGCCAAACGGAATAGACCAAATCTTAATGAACGATAAGCGTACGTATAAAGTACAAGAACTAATCTCAGAGTTGATATAACAATGAAATTTAAAAATATGAGAATTTGTAAAGATTGTGACCCCTGAAAATACGACATACACACATATATTTATAATAAATGTGTGGCACTAATTTTGAAAACCAGTTGTAATTTTACAATGCGTATAACGCTCTTGTATTCCCTCTTTTCATAAGAAATATTCGTTAAGTAATTTTCTACAGGCATGGGTAGCTCAATGACAAAAATAAATTAAAATAAATGTAAAAACATTAATCTGGTTTCGAATAAGGGCCGCATAACTGAGCCACTGCGGCTGGTACTATCGCGCGCTAAAGGGCACGTACAGTACCTCAAAAACTTTGACCATCGTTGTCTCAGAAAGGCTCGAGTGTCTACGGATAAGACGAGACATATATTCACTTATTTTGACTGTTCTTCCACTGAGGAAAGTTTGTGGGAAAATGGGTTATAGTACTTGCCGTGTTCGTGAGCACCGGCTCACTGACCATCTATCCCAGCCAAGCAGTTATCATTCAAGACGTCTACTTGTCGCCGCGGTTGTCTCTCTATACAAGATAGTGTGTAAAGTCATAATAGCCTTACTTTTGCCCAGCGCGCTTCACCGACGCAGATAACGAAACAGTTTTAATAGAACTTAGCGATACTCGTCGTTAGACATATTAGATTCATCGAGATTTGACTTAAATTCTCAATAGACGAGTAACATTTTTATCTTCTCTTCGTACGGGAGGGTACGATGTGCTGAGAAATAATGAAACAAATGTGATACTTTGCGCCGTTTCCGATGTGATTAGCACCGATGTTAGCCTTTGAGATTGTTTTGCGCGCAACTTCAAGCACTTGGACGCGCAAAATGCGGTAATACACAGACGTCTCAGGGCCCGTGAGTTGTCACTTGTTCAGCTGCTGATCATCAGTTAAAACGCTCCTCTTTTTGGAAGTGATAATTTGAAGCTAGGTGAATAAAAGCCACATTTGTTCGCTCGTCTTGAGGAAACCAAACGAAGAGCACGTTTGGCGAGACTGTCTCTTTCAGGCTGCTGGAATATGCACGCACAACGACCTGCGTGAGTAATTTCGACGATAATTCAATCGGAAACTGCGCAACGTATCTAATTTTTTTCTTAACTGCTATTTCTCAGCACACCGCACCCTGCAAAACCGTTACAAGCTTTTCAGTCTATTTCTGAGTACCATTTATAAATACATATATAACAAAGCCGACTGATGATAGTTTCTAAACAAAGATTTCTTGTGAGACCTTAGTTTCTCCCTATGTATACAGAGTTCAAATAACTTACGGGAATGCAACCAGTTGACGACGTCGACAACCGCCGATATTCGACAGTGGCACACACCTTGCCATATTGAAGGAATAACTGAGAAAGTAAGCGCTGTGCAAGGAAATTTAAAATCTCTGTTTTCAGAGTACCTCTTGAACACGCACACACACGCGCTGTAAACTAGCGCCATCACAAACTAAAGACGATCTACGTCAGAAGTTAACGATAGTGAAATTAATAATCAACGGGTGGGGTAGCATTAACTATTTCGCTCTGTTGTTTGACGTGGGTCCGCAGCTCGTGGTCGTGCGGTAGCGTTCTCGCTTCCCGCGCCCGGGTTCCCGGGTTCGATTCCCGGCGTGGTCAGGGATTTTCTCTGCCTCGTGATGACTGGGTGTTGTGTGATGTCCTTAGGTTAGTTAGGTTTATGTAGTTCTAAGATCTAGGGGACTGATGACCATAAATGTTAAGTCCCATAGTGCTCAGAGCCATTTTTGAAGTTTTTTGACAAGTCAGAGGGCAGGATTTCATGCAGAATTTAAACAAAACCACCATCTCTATCTATAAGGTTACCTGCTAATTCAATTTCAACACCTTCCTTAATAACACTATCCCAATAGCTGGAAGTGCATGCCAGAACCTCCGTCTTGTTATATTTGGTAGGATGACTGGTGCCAAGACAATGGGTTGCAATGGTGGATATGCTAGGCTTTTGTGAGCGTGCACGATGCTTATGCTCTGTACACAGGTCCTCCACGCTCCTGATAGTGTGCCCAATATGTGACATGTCAACTGCAAGGAATACGGTAGACACACGGCTTACTCAAACCAGGACCATTCTTTCCGGAACCTGAAAGGACCCTGATCTTAGATGGTGATCGAAAAATACACTTAACATCATATATCGGCAAAATACGACCAATCGTGTTCGAAATGTTTCCTGCGTTAGGTAAAAAGGCCACAGACTTTGGTGCCACCTCGGTATTATTATCACTCAGCTGGTGAGCAATTGGTCGATAGCACAACGCACGTCTGATCTCTTTCCGGAGTTTCTCTGAAAACCGAGGTTTTAAATTCTCTTGCACAGCGTTTAGATTTTGCAGTGATGCCTTGAAAATGGCAAGGTGTGCTCCGTTGTCGACGCCGTCACCCTCCTGCATTTCCGTAAGCTGTTGTTGTTGTTGTTGTGATCTTCAGTCCTGAGACTGGTTTGATGCAGCTCTCCATGCTACTCTATCCTGTGCAAGCCTCTTCTTGTCCATTAGGCTCCTAGAAGAGAATTCAGAAGCCATGTAAGTCTACGTTTAGAGAGTACTAGGAACAGAACTCGGTAGTAGTTCAGTAACACCGTATCGATAAACATCATTTACATAGGAAAGCAGACTTATTGGTTTTTAGTTAGGAGCAGGGCTGTGATTTACTCTGAATAATTTTTCTTTAACAACGTTCACCACAGTATATCTGCCTCTGATTACACATGAATTTTTGAAGAATGTTTTCATTTTTGCGTGCTTCGTCAGCGACGTGTGCGTACATTTCAGTGTAAATTAATATTCCGTGCTCGACTGGGGATGAAACGTGACACCGCGAAAATGATGTTAGCGCTGAAATATCACGCTTGATGAGCAGTCCGCAGCCTCTGAGATAGCGCAGCGCGGCTAATTTTCCTGTCAGTTCTTTTTACCGAATAACATCTGCGTAATTCACGGACGTAAGCTTGTTTACGATTCGATGGCAGGTACGCTGACTGTGAAATTTTATAATTAGTACATCAGCGCCGAGACGTGACGCGTTCAGCTTTTGACCCTCAGCGAGCGTCGTCGCCCGAACTAACTGCCGCTGCTGCAGCCGGAGGCTGTTTTGTGACGAGCACAATGCGGAATTAAGGTTAGCATTTTAATTATTTTCAAGCTGAGTGCGTTTTCAAAAAGAGTAACGGAATGGATGTCCGACAGCGGGATGACGGGAGGAGAAGTTACAGAAAGTGGACGTTAACGTGGGGTATAAGCAGGATGTACCGCGAAAAAAAATGGTTCAAATGGATCTGAGCACTATGGGACTTAAGATCTGAGGTCATCAGTCCCCTGGACTTACAACTGCTTAAACCTAACTAACCTAAGGGCAGATGACCTCCTCCTACGGGTCGGCGGCCGCAGCTGGGAAGATATAGAGCCCAAAATAGAAAGTGCAATAGAAATACTACAACTTTGGTGCCGAAATACAAAGATGAAAATCTCACCAGGCAAGTCCACTTATCTTCTTCTGAAAGGACAGCTAATTCGTAATCCAACAGTCAGGATTGAGGGCTCACCAGTTCTCCGGCGACGAGAGACTCGATACCTTGGGATCATCATTGATGAAAGGTGGTCCTTCGGAAGGCACATTGAAACCGTAACCCAAAGTGCCCTGCGAGTACTCAACGACCCCATTTCCATTGGACACAAAAGATTTCATCTTCCACCACATCTCATCAAACTATACCACAATAATATACTCACCTCAATAGTGGGTCGGGAGTCTGGGCGCACTGGCTCACGACGGTGGTCCCTGCCATGACAGTGAGAAGAGTACAGAGAAATATGATTCTGAGATCAGTGGGGGCATACAGGACTACGCCGGGAGGAGCCCTGTTAGTCATAATGGGGCTCTGCCCCTTGGACATCAAAATTCGGGAACAGGCCGCTTGCTATTGGGCAAAGAAGGGGAACATAGAGAAAACAGAGGAGATTTTAGGCAGCAGGGCTGGGAACAGGGTTGAGATCAGGTTATGAGGGGACCAGTTATGGCAAGAATCTTGGGAAGCTGAAGAAACCGGACGTAGAACTTGCGATCTTCTTCCAGATATTAGGGAACGAATGGGAATGACATACTTCGAACCAACCCGGGGACTATTTCACTTTCTCACTGGACATGGACCCTACCCGACATATTTATGTCGTTTCGGGAAAAAGGCAACACCCGCGTGTGGCTGTGGTGCTCCGGAGGGTACTCCTGGCCATGTCGTCTACGAGTGCCCCCTTTTTCAATGTAGTAGCTTCAATGCTACGCGACCAACTGCCACACCACGACACATACAGATTACTTAGACAAAACGACACCTTTCAGACCATTAACAAACTGGCTAACGTGGTATCGCAAAAAGTTTTAAAGGAATATCTAAGAGACTTGAAATAGCAAAAATGAGAGAATTACTTAAACACCTATACAGTCTGGTACCCTATTCCCATACCGCCTGTGCGCGGTAAGGCCGACTTCTCCAGTCTGGAATCCGCCGCGTTTCGGGACTTAGGAGGAGTGGGGTGCAAATGCACCGAACTTGACTTTAGGATAGGTTTAGTTGTAGGACTTAGGTTTTAGGTACTATTTCTAGGAACCTGCAGCGATCAACATCTTGGCCTGCCCAGTGTCACGGCCACGCTCATTGGGTTCCTCTCCACGAGGAAACCTTACGAATGTGTGTCTGTAAACGGAGAAAGACATTTCAAAAGCTCGGGCTACCCTCTTTCACATGGAGCAGATGACTCCAGTATAGTCAACGCACGCTGCATGTACACATTACAGAGCGCCTACACTCTGCCTTCTCTCAGGGGCATAACCTACCTTAAAAGACGCCCAACGTCACCGGGCACCATCAGCGAATATATTGTCTCTAACTAAAGTTGTCTCTTACGATATAATGTTTCACCGCTAGATGTTTGATGGAAATATTTTGGAACACCCATTGTATATTCCTTGATATGATAGTGCTATGTTTACGAAAGTTGGTTATTTCTTTTCAGGTGTATCAAAATTATACAGTTCTTATAAGTCAGTCCTAGTCATATATAAACATGCTCGCCAGTAGCCAGATTAAATTCACTGCTGGTTGAAAACCACCTTCGGCGCCGACCGTTGTGGCCGAGCGGTTCTAGGCGCTTCAGTCCGGAACCGCGCTTTTGCTACTCTCGCAAGTTCGAATCCTGCCTCGGGCATGGATGTGTGTGATGTCCTTAGGTTAGTTAGGTTTAAGTAGTTCTAAGTTCTAGGGGACTGATGACCACAGCTGTTAAGTCCCATAGTGCTCAGAGCCATTTGAACCACCTTCGGCTTTTCTATGCATTACAGTCTCCTGCACATGTCCCCCACTGATCAGTTACTCGATCTATCCATCCAATACTCAGCATTTTACAAGCATCTACTCCATGATTTTCTGAACTGCTTATCGTGCACGTTTCACTTCCATAGAAGACAACACTCCAGCCAGGAACGTTCACAAAAAATTGTAACTCTTAAAATTAGTATTCAGTGTTAACGGATGTATCATGCACATCAACTCTACTTCGGTCACTGCTGTGCAAATAATAAAGCTAATGTAGTACTTTCAGTGTCTAAATTCCTAATGTAATTGTCTCAACAACGTATGATTTCATTCGAGTACTTTCCATTACCCTTGTTTCGCTTTTGTTCAAAATGGTTCAAGTGGCTCTGAGTACTATGGGACTTAACTTCGGAGGTCATCAGTCCCCTAGAACTTAGAACTACTTAAACCTAACCAACCTAAGGACATCACACACATCCATGCCCGAGGCAGAATTCGAACCTGCTACCGTAGCGGTCGCGCTGTTCCAGACTGTAGCGCCTAGAACCGCTCGGCCACTCCGTCCGGCCGATCACTTTTGTTGATGTTAATCTTATAAACTATTTTTCAAGATACCATCGACTGCGTTCCAACGATCTTCCGAGTCCTTTTCCATCTGTGGCAGAAATACAGTGTCGGTTTGCGTTTCAAAAATAAACTGGAAAATTCATTTCGACAGTTGTAACTGTCTGAAAATGTGCTGCTGTTGCTGGAAGTAGTGAAAGTATCTGCAGCGCGGACGTTTTGCTTTCAAAGGAAGCACCCAACCTCCTCTTTTTTCCTCCTTGCCAATAACCGCACTTGCGGTGTGAAAGAATCAATGTTATTGTATCCAGAATGAGATTTTCACTCTGTAGCGGAGTGTGCGCTGATATGAAACTTCCTGGCAGATTAAAACTGTGTGCCCGACCGAGACTCGAGCTCGGGACCTTTGCCTTTCGCGGGCAAGTGCTCTACCATCTGAGCTACCGAAGCACGACTCACGCCCGGTACTCACAGCTTTACTTCTGCCAGTACCTCGTCTCCTACCTTCCAAACTGTACAGAAGGTTCGCAGGAGAGCTTATGTAAAGTTTGGAAGGTAGGAGACGAGATACTGGCAGAAGTAAAGCTGTGAGTACCGGGCGTGAGTCGTGCTTCGGTAGCTCAGATGGTAGAGCACTTGCCCGCGAAAGGCAAAGGTCCCGAGTTCGAGTCTCGGTCGGGCACACAGTTTTAATCTGCCAGGATGTTTCAATGTTATTGTATTCAGGTGATACGGAGAATAAAGTCTTCACCTCACACCATTGAAATTAATCCACACTGCTAGCGGCCTGGTGAAGGTTAACGGCGAGCAACGAGATGCATGCGCGAGAGGCGAGCGTCAGTTATGAGCGGTGACGAGCCAGTCTACAGCATTATTATGACTGGTTCTGATTTACGTTCCGCGTGAGGGAGGGTCTCCAGTGAGTAACAACAGACGCGGAGGGATGCGTACCGCAGTGCTTACTTTCACGCTTAGCTTAGGAAGAAGAGAGAACACGGACTGTGCATCCTAGCGTTGAGCGTTGAGCGTGACGAGTTTCTGACGTCATAGCGTGGAATAGCACGTTCGGGAGTCTTTCCGAACGTGCAGAGCAATATCTGGCATGTCAGATATTCTGAGCGTGCGTCTGAGCGTTGACCAATGAGATGGCACAACGCCACCTACGTCACACGCACGCCGTCTCCCTTCAGTATAGAGTTGTGAGGCGCCATATTGGCATTCATTTCCAGCTTATATGTATATATGCTGTTTCTGAGAACCAGCAAATTACGAATCACTGGAAAACCCGTTGTTAACTGTGTGATTCGTTCCAATAAAATAATGAGAAACATCATATTCGTGGCAAAAGAATTGTTGTAACTTCCGTATTATGAGAGTAGGCTATTTGAAGGCAGCGACACACTGAAGATCCACCCAAAAGGCGTTGTTCTTGGTACAGTCTGTATTAATTAAACTTCAATTAGTAAGATGTCTACAATTAAGGTTTTCAGCACGGGCTAAGATAATGTGATTAGATGTATTGCATGTGATGTTGGTTTAGCGTAATGAGTAGTGTCATTGTCCCATAAGAAGAATTATATTGATGGCGGTGGTTGGCAACTTCACACTCCCAATTTTTTTTTCTTGACATTCGCGTTTTTATTAGGTTCTGACACTTTATTATTAGTTCAATATAAGTATATACTATAATATTTGATACTATGTAAATATAAGTTCCTTTTTTTGAGGGGTGACTTTGTTCGATTGGCTTAGTCTACAGGACGGCTTGCGCTACTTGTATAAAGATATTTTGCTCCTTTTCCTTTTACGCTTGGTAATTCACATGTTGCAAAGCTTCTGCTACTCGGTAGGAACAGTTATCAAGTAAGACCGAACTTGTGATTTTACTAAAATGTGGGAATGATGAGATAATGTTTATCTTATGCAGATAAGCATTCCAAATTTGTACCTTACTGTTTGTAATGGAACTTTTATAAACCTGTGTCCTTATTGACTGGACATGGTACTTTCCTTTTCGTGGACGATGGAGGAAATGTGCGTTTTAATAGAGCTGACGTGGGAAATTTACGCTCACCCGTTGGGTAAACAGTGTGATTTACGAACTAGAAACATCCCTTGCGATCGCGTTTACCACGTTGTGGCTCACGTACCCTATGCACAAGTCGCATCGTTCCTGAGCGTTCAGCAGCACGTTGAACTTGGCACGCTCAACGTTAACGTTCGACACCACGGTCCGTGTGCCGACGGCTTAAGGCGAATAGCGTGCGGGGCCGTTCCTGAATGGGCCGCGGGTGGCAACGCGGAGCGAGAAGATGGCGGCTCCGGCTCCGACGGCGGCGTCGGCTCAGGCGGGGGTGCGGCGTGCGGCTGGCGACCCCAGAGCGGGGGCAGGCGGGGGCGGCGTGCGCCTCCGCCTCCACGGAGCCAGAATCGATATCGGCGGCGCCTCGCCACGCCGGGCTGTCCGCCCGCACGCCTAGCCGCACCTGCGACGCCCCGCCTCGGCGCACCCCACACCTCGCCCTCGCACCTAGCTGCTGCAGCCTCCCTGCAGCTGTGTCCACGCGCACAGTGCAGCTGAGGTACCCGTCACTGATAGACGTCAAAATACGCGGGCAGGGCCGTTGGCAGGTGTTTTGTCGCCCTACGTAAGAACTGAAAAATAATGCCCCGTCTTTCGTACTACCGTCAGTCTCCCTGATACCCTTCCCCTCCACCAACATCCAACGGCACGATACTCCAAATCTCCTATTATACACTACTGGCCATTACAATTGCTACACCAAGAAGAAATGCAGATGATAAACGGGTATACGTTGGACAAATATATTATACTAGAACTGACATGTGATGACATTTTCACGCAATTTGGGTGCATAGATCCTGAGAAATCAGTACCCAGAAGAACCACTTCTGGCCGTAATAGCGACCTTGATACGCCTGGACATTGAGTCAAGCAGAGCTTAGATGGCGTGTACAGCTACAGCTGCCCATGCAGCTTGAACGCGATACCACAGTTCATCAAGAGTAGTGACTGGCGTATTGTGACGAGCCAGTTGCTCGGCCACCATTGAACAGACGTTCTCAATTGGTGATAGATTGCGTGAATGTGCTGGCCAGGGCAGCATTCGAACATTTTCTCTATCCAGAAACGCCCGTACAGGACCTGCAACATGCGGTGGTCCATTATCCTGCTGAAATGTAGCTTTTCGCAGGGATCGAATGAAGGGTAGAGCCACGGGTCGTAACGCATCTGAAATGTAACGTCCACTGTTCAAAGTGCCGTCAATGCGAACAACAGGCGACCGAGAGGTGTAACCATGGCACCCCATACCATCACGCCAGGTGAAACGCCAGTATGGCGATGATGAATACACGCTTCCAATTTGCGTTCGCCGCGATGTCGCCAAACACGGATGCGACTATCGTGATGCGGTAAACAGAACGTGGACTCATCCGAAAAAATGACATTTTGCCATTCGTGCACCTAGGTTCGTCGTTGAGTACACCATCGCAGGCGCTCCTGTCTGTGATGCAGCGTCAAGGGTAACCGCAGCCATGGTCTCGGAGCTGCTAGTCCTTGCTGCAGCAAACGTCGTCGAACTGTTCGTACAGATGGTTGTTGTCTTGCAAACGTCC
The DNA here is from genome assembly GCF_023864275.1 of Schistocerca cancellata. NCBI lineage: Eukaryota > Metazoa > Arthropoda > Insecta > Orthoptera > Acrididae > Schistocerca > Schistocerca cancellata. The sequence goes on along the minus strand of NC_064631.1, from coordinate 551,696,808 downwards.
CCATCTGTTGACTCAGGGATCGAGACGTGGCTGCACGATCCGTTACAGCCATGCGGATAAGATGCCTGTCATCTCGACTGCTAGTGATACGAGGCCGTTGGGGTCCAGCACGGCGTTCCGTATTACACTCCATGAACCCACCGATTCCATATTTTCCTAGCAGTCACTCCAACGCGAGCAGCAATGTCGCGATACGATAAACCGCAATCGCAATCGGCTAAATCCGACCTTTATCAAAGTCGGAAACGTGATGGTACGCATTTCTCCTCCTTACCGTAGGCATCACAACAACGTTTCAACGCCGGTCAACTGCTGTTTGTGTATGAGAAATCGGTTGGAAACTTTCCTCTTGTCAGCATGTTGTACGTGTCCCCACCGGCGCCAACCTTGTGTGAATGCTTTGAGAAGCTACTCATTTGTACATCACAGCTTCGTCTTCCTGTCGGCTAAATTCCGCGTCTATAGCACGTCATCTTCGTGGTGTAGCGATTTTAATGGCCAGTAGTGTACTTTAACCGGTAAACTAATGTGACCAGACGTGCTCATTTTCTGGTAACATCAGTTGTCATGCTTCATCTTCAATTCCTTTAAATCTGATTGAGGACAAGATATGTCCTCAATTTCTTATTTTTTGTCTCAAATTTTTTAAATTTTCCATATAATGGCAATAAAATGTGCTGAAAAGTTTCAACTACAATTCAACTGAATATACCAGCGAAACGAAATTTGGTATCAATTACTTATCTTATTTAACTGCAAGGAAACTGAGTAATTAGGGGTGAAACTATTTTCTGGTGAGAATTAATTTTTCCTTGAATTTAGAAATCATGAATACTGGTGGGACATATGTCGAATCACCAAACTAGGCCATCTGCATAATCGTTGCATTATTTCGTTCTGCTTTCATTGAAATATTTTTAGAATGAGGAATAAATTACATCTTATTTAGTATCCACTTTCTTGCAACTAAATAATAAAGGACGCCTTGCTTGCGGGACCGAGGGAGGTAAGCTAGACTGAATACCTGGTGAAACAGTTGCTCAGTAATGCAAGGTTCACTTCCGCAGATAGCTCACAGCTTTTAACCCGCTTTTATTGTCTTGAATATCAGCACCGCTTTCAGAACAACTTAATGCATCAGCTTTACAATGTACTGCACGAACAGTGCATGTAGAATGCAATAACGTGTATTAGACATGGTAAGGTGCTGCATTTTTGGTGTTTCCATACTTTTCTGCAACCCCGCTAGATTTCAGCAGGTCCGCAGAGGTGAAGATGCTTGTATCGAATAAGAGTATCGTGAGGAGCTGCATCGAACCAGCCTTCGGACTGAGAAACGTAACAACGACGTCAATGCAGGGCGAAACACGAGAAGCCACGTCGCAGTGGCGGAGGCGTCGACTTTGGTGGAGAGGCGAGTGACTGCCTTCCCCTGGTGGAGGCGCAGCGGACGTTGTGGGCGCGTGCGGCATCGTGATGGCGGCGCAGCAGCGCGCAATTAGAGTATCGCGCCTCGAATAACTAATCAGGCAGGCGGGCTGTGTAGACGGGCTGTCCAGGTAGCGGGGACAAAGCCGGCCGTGATCCGCCGCTAACGAGTTGCCGCGCTAGATCTGCAGGCGCCCTGATTGTGGCGCCGGCTGCCGGCACCCTCTGCAATTACACTCTAACCCTGCCGCCCACCCCCGTGGTCGCTCTCCCTCGCCGACCACTCACCGCCGACACCGCACTCTGCACCTACACTCCACCTGCAGACCGGCATCTGCTGGGCTGACTGGCTGACTATCATCATCTCACAAGAAAGGCCGCTTGGTCATTTAATACGAGGGTGACTCAAATGAAAACCTTAAATATTTTTTTAAAATATTGTTTATCGTGCAGAAGTGGTAAAAACCTGTATCACTTTTCAACATAATCTCCCCCACGCTCAATGCAAGTCCTCCAGCGCTTACAAAGTGCATAAATTCCTTTAGAAAAAAATTCTTTTGGTAGTCCGCGCAACCACCCATGCACCGCGTGGCGTACCTATTCATCAGAACGGAACTTCTTTCCTCAAATTGCGTCTTTGATTGGTGCAAGCATATGGAAATCACTTGGGACGAAGTCTGGTGAGTATGGTGGATGAGGAAGACACTCACCTCCACACTTTCCTCCAATTGCGTCTTTGATTGGTCCAAACATATGGAAATCACTTGGGGCAAGATCTGGTGAGTATGGTGGATGAAGAAGACACTCCAATTGCGTCTTTGATTGGTCCAAACATATGGAAATCACCTGGGACGAGGTCTGGTGAGTATGGTGGATGAGGAAGACACTCACCTCCACACTTTCGTCCAATTGCGTCTTTGATTGGTCCAAACATATGGAAATCACTTGGGGCAAGGTCTGGTGAGTATGGTGGATGAAGAAGACACTCCGATTGCGTCTTTGATTGGTCCAAACATACGGAAATCACTTGGGACGAGGTCTGGTGAGTATGGTGGATGAGGAAGACACTCACCTCCACACTTTCCTCCAATTGCGTCTTTGATTGGTCCAAACATATGGAAATCACTTGGGGCAAGGTCTGGTGAGTATGGTGGATGAAGAAGACACTCCAATTGCGTCTTTGATTGGTCCAAACATACGGAAATCACTTGGGACGAGGTCTGGTGAGTATGGTGGATGAGGAAGACACTCACCTCCACACTTTCCTCCAATTGCGTCTTTGATTGGTCCAAACATATGGAAATCTCTTGGGGCAAGGTCTGGTGAGTATGGTGGATGAGGAAGGCACTCAAAATGCAGGTCTGTCATTGTTGCAACTGTTGTGCGGGCAGTGTGGGGCCTTGCATTGTCATGTTGCAAAAGGACACCTGCTGACAGCAATCCAAGTCGCTTTGATTTGATTGCAGGCCGCAGATGACTCTTTAGGAGATCTGTGTGTTATGCACTGGTGACAGTGCTCCCTCTAGGCATGTAATGTTCGAAAATGACTCCTTTTTCGTCCCAAAAGAGAGTCAGCATAACCTTCCCTGCTGATGGTTCTGTTCGAAACTTCTTTGGTTTTGGTGATGAGGAATGGCGCCATTCCTTGCTCGCACTCTTCGTTTCCGGTTGGTGGAAGTGAACCCAGGTTTCGTCCCCAGTAACGATTCTTGCAAGGAAGCCATCACCGTCTCATTCAAAGCGCCGAAGAAGTTCTTCACAAGCATCAAAACGTCGTTCTCTCATTTCAGCAGTCAGCTGCCGTGGCACCCATCTTGCAGACACTTTGTGGAACTGGAGCACATCATGCACAGTGTGGTGTGCTGACCCATGACTAATCTGTAAACGTGCTGCAATGTCATTCAGTGTCACTCGGCGGTTTTCTTTCACTATGGCTTCAACTGCTGCAATGTTCTGTGAAGTCATAACTCGTTGTGCCTGACCTGGACGAGGAGCATCTTCCACTGAAGTCACACCATTTGCGAACTTCCTACTCCATTCGTAGACTTGCTGCCGTGACAAACATGCATTAACGTACTGAACATTCAATCGTCGATTAATTTCAATAGGTTTCACACCTTCACTACGCAAAAACCGAACAACACAAGACTGTTCTTCCTTGGTGTAAGTCGCAAGTAGGGCGGCCATCTTTAAACTGATACTGCGACGATATGTGTGCATCTGCTCTATGCTGCCACCTACAGGCCATTCTGCACGCTGTTTGTAGCACGCTGACCAACTTACAGGACAACCGCGCGAAATTTCGATTTTTTATTACAAATTTAAGGTTTTCATTTGACTCACCCTCGTATGAAATGATAGATGCTTCTGCGGCAATACTGAAAATGGCTTGCGTAGCGATGTTCCTCAAGTTTCCAAACACAAGGACCCATGAAATTTCACGCTAACCACCAGAACATGGTTGTCGTAAAAGTTTGCGTGATCCATCTTATCTGAAGCGTAATGTGTTTTCGGTGCATAAGAAAGAACACGCGTGTGAAAGAATTGATGTGCCTAATTTGCGGATGCAAATTACATTTCAAAACACTTCATTATTGCAGGAAACTTGGGATTATTATGGAAGCAGAGACTGAGATTAGACAGTGCAATCTTTGAAAAATGATAAATCCAAATTGTAAATGAAACTAATTCCAGGTTTGTAAAACGGCATGCTCAGAGAAGTTGCTGCTGTACAAGGTAACGTTGACCACGTCACTGTATGGAGAGTGCTACGGGAGAACCAGTTGTTTCCGTACCATGTACAGCGTGTGCAGGCACTATCAGCAGCTGATTGGCCTCCACGGGTACACTTTTGCGAATGGTTCATCCAACAATGTGTCAGTCCTCATTTCAGTGCAAATCTTCTCTTTACGGATGAGGCTTCATTCCAACGTGATCAAATTGTAAATTTTCACAGTCAACATGCGTGGCCTGGCCAGAATCCGAACGCAATTGTGCAATCACGTCATCAACACAGATTTTCTGTGAACGTTTGGGCAGGCATTGTTGGTGATGTCTTGATTGGGCCCCATGTTCTTCCATCTACGCTGAATGGAGCACATTATCATGATTTCATACGGGATACTCTACCTGTGCTGCTAGAACATGTGCCTTTACAACATGTGGTTCATGCACGATGGAGCTCCTGCACATTTCAGTCGAAGTGTTCGTACGCTTCTCAACAACAGATTCGGTGACCGATGGATTGGTAGAGGCGGACCAATTCCATGACCTCCACGCTCTCCTGACCTCAACCCTCTTGACTTTCATTTATGGGGGCATTTGAAAGCTCTTGTCTACGGAACCCCGGTACCAAATGTAGAGGCTCTTCGTGCTCGTATTGTGGACGGCTGTGATACAATACGCCATTCTGCAGGGCTGCATCAGCGCATCAGCGATTCCATGCGACGGAGGGTGGATGCATGTATCCTCGCTAACGGAGGACATTTTGAACACTTCCTGTTTGAAGTCACGCTGGTACGTTCTGTTGCTGTGTGTTTCCATTCCATGATTAATGTGATTTGAAGAGAAGTAGTAAAATGAGCTCTAACATGGAAATTGAGCGCTTCCGGACACATGTCCACATAACATATTTTCTTTCTTTGTGTGTGATGAATGTTTCCTGAAAGTTTGGCCGTACCTTTTTGTAACACCCTGTATAGGCGTTCCCGAACGCAGCGCCGTTATTCTGTCTGTTTACGTATCTCTGCATTTGAATACGCTTGCCTATGCCAGTTTCTTTGGCGCTTCAGCGTAGTAGCGTGTTTGCTCCTCCGAACTGTCGTCGCTGTAGGCTAGGAAACGATGCGTCACAACCTCGTTTTCGAAGGGGCGTTAAACCCCGGTCTGCCTTTGCACTCTCGTCGGTGTTGGCATCGCTACACGAAGTGGCGCCGACAGTGGGTAGCCTGTGGGCAGAGTTTACCAGCGGCCCGCGAGCCGACCGGCCGTGGGAGCGCGCGGCCGGCCGCCGGCCCGTCGCCAGACGCGAATTCGGCAAGTGGGCTAATTGCGTTAGCGCTGGCTGGCGCGACCTCGCCCCCGCCTCCACCCCCGCCAACACACGGCGCGCTGCAGGCTGCCGGCGCTATTAAAGTGGATGACCGCTCCCGGCAGCCGCTATAAACACTGCCGCCGGGCTGGCCGAATTAAATATTTGTTGTCACACCGAATGTGAGCGGCGCGTGCCACACAGCTGCTGGGTGCGGCTGGTAGGCTATGTTAACGCACGCACAGAGGTGACAAAAGTGATGAAGAGTCGCAGGACGAGAAGAATTACGACTCGCTAAATTGCTCGGCTTTTATGACAGCAGTCTGGTTCCTGTACAGTTTGCAGATAACCGTTCGCTCCCTATGTTTTGTTCAACAATTTCAAAAGTTTTCTTCAAATTCCTAAATGCTACAGTCATAGGTTTTTCTTTGTCCTACCTTCTAGGTCAGGTCGTAGGTTCATTGTTCCTTCACACGTTCCTATATTTCTGCGGAAGCCGTACTGATCTTCCCCAGGTCAGCTTCTACTAGTCTACTAGTCTACTAGCTTTCTTCAAATTCCTAAATGCTACAGTCATAGGTTTTTCTTTGTCCTACCTTCTAGGTCAGGTCGTAGGTTCATTGTTCCTTCACACGTTCCTATATTTCTGCGGAAGCCGTACTGATCTTCCCCAGGTCAGCTTCTACTAGTCTACTAGTCTACTAGCTTTCTTCAAATTCCTAAATGCTACAGTCATAGGTTTTTCTTTGTCCTACCTTCTAGGTCAGGTCGTAGGTTCATTGTTCCTTCACACGTTCCTATATTTCTGCGGAAGCCGTACTGATCTTCCCCAGGTCAGCTTCTACTAGTCTACTACTCTACTAGCTTTCTTCAAATTCCTAAATGCTACAGTCATAGGTTTTTCTTTGTCCTACCTTCTAGGTCAGGTCGTAGGTTCATTGTTGCTTCACACGTTCCTATATTTCTGCGGAAGCCGTACTGATCTTCCCCAGGTCAGCTTCTACTAGTCTACTAGTCTACTAGCTTTCTTCAAATTCCTAAATGCTACAGTCATAGGTTTTTCTTTGTCCTACCTTCTAGGTCAGGTCGTAGGTTCATTGTTCCTTCACACGTTCCTATATTTCTGCGGAAGCCGTACTGATCTTCCCCAGGTCAGCTTCTACTAGTCGCTACAACTGTCTATAATTAATTATTTCGTACAAGGGACGTGTTGCGTTTTATTTATTTATTTATTTATTTTTAATAGAGATGGGGCCCCTCCGCGTCCGCAGCAACGTGGTGACCAACCAAAAGTTCTACTGTCACCTCCGTCAACATGTTAGTTGTCTAATAGGTAGATCACAGGATGCTGGGCTGTGATGTTATCCGTGCGTCTGGGTAAGACTGTGCATCAACACGGTCCATCAGGTGATAGTTAGTGGACGAAACGCGAATGAGGGTAGCAATTTGAAGAGCAGAGTGGGAAAAAAGTGCCAAGGCTCGTGCCGTGGGAAAGAAACCTCTGCGACAGTGGGATGGGTATTAAGAGTAAAATGGTGCAAATGGCTCTGAGCACTATGCGACTTAACTTCTCAGGTCATCAGTCCCCTAGAACCTAATACTACTTAAACCTAACCAACCTAAGGACATCACACACATCCATGCCCGAGGCAGGATTCGAACCTGCGACCGCAGCGGTCGCTCGGTTCCAGACCGTAGCGCCTAGAACCGCACTGCCACTCCTTCTCTGCCTCGTGATGACTGGGTGTTGTGTGATGTCCTTAGGTTAGTTAGGTTTAAGTAGTTCTAAGTTCTAGGGGACTTGATGACCTTATAAGTTAAGTCCCATAGTGCTTAGAGCCATTTTTGAAGTAGCAATCTGTAAAGAGGTTATAAGATAAATATCTGCTACGGCCGGCCTGGGTGGCCGAGCGGTTCTAGGCGCTACAGTCTGGACCCGCGAGACCGCTACGGTCGCAGGTTCGAATCCTGCCTCGGGCATGGATGTGTGTGCGATGTCCTTAGGTTAGTTAGGTTTAAGTAGTTCTAAGTTCTAGGGGACTGATGACCCCAGAAGTTAAGTCCCATAGTGAACAGAGCCATTCGAACCATTTGAAATATCTGCTACGAAAGTAAAACAAGGGTAACGGAGAGTAGTTGAATTAAATCAGGCAAGACTGAGGGGCTCAGGATAGGAAATGAGACACCAAAACTTATAGATGTGTTTTGTTTCTTTTGGGTAGAGAAAGAAGAAATGTTCAAATGTGTGCGAAATCTTATGGGACTTAACTGCTAAGGTCATCAGTCCCTAAGCTTACACACTACTTAACCTAAATTATCCTAAACACACACACCAATGCCCGAGGGAGGACTCGAACCTCCGCCGGGACCAGCCGCACAGACCATGACTGCAGCGCCTCAGACCGATCGGCTAACACCGCGCGGCTGGGTAGAGAAAGAGCTCACGGTGGCTGAAGTAAAGAAGGTATAAACTGACCATCCAGTTGAGACCCTGGATGCGTGCTTGCCGACAGAAAACTCGAGTTTGACAAATCGAGAAATTGTAAAATCGAGTATGCGGATACAGTGTGGCTGTCAGGAGAATTTAAGCACATTCTCTAGCGAAGAAAAAAAAAGCAATAGATGTGCTTAATTCAAGTGTTTTGTGGGAGATTTACGGGAAGTTCGCTCTGCGTTCGCACTGGTTGTACAGTAGTTGGCTGCTTTTGCAGGCGCGGCATTGCTGCTGCAAGCGATACGTCACGCAGACCTCTGCAGATAGCTGAAAGTGGTTGCCACACGCTAGGCGTGCGGATATCGGCTTCCGCGTTGCCGCGTTTGGCATACATTTGTCACGCCAGCAGAATGCAGAGCATGTCATCCGGCACTATTTTTCGCGCTGGCAGGCGGACAGGGACTCGAGCTGAAACATTCCACACCGCTTTGCAACATATTGCACCTAATCCCCTTGCGGTAATTCCATTAGCGACCTACCAGATAGCGGCAGAGCGACTCGTGCGGATACGAGGAATTTTCAATAAAATCCTTCTGGATGCGTTACCGCTTCACATTTGCAAAAACAACCAACCATGATTAAGGTTGGCCCGCATCTCGTGGTCGTGCGGTAGCGTTCTCGCTTCCCACGCCCGGGTTCCCGGGTTCGATTCCCGGCGGGGTCAGGGATTTTCTCTGCCTCGTGATGGCTGGGTGTTGTGTGCCGTCCTTAGGTTAGTTAGGTTTAAGTAGTTCTAAGTTCTAGGGGACTGATGACCGTAGCAGTTATGTCCCATAGTGCTCAGAGCCATTTGAACCATTTGATTAAGGTTGCATGCAATGGCAGCCGAAACTTCGGTAATTTTACCAAGCCGTCACGCACACCCAGAAGGATGTTATGGAAATGTGTAATGCGGGTACGAAACCGTACGAGGTTGAAGGGAATTTTCTTCAACAAACATTTGACTATCAAAGAGATATCGTTTGACTATGTCATCGGCGATCGATCGCTGGATTCATGTGTCTAGGAGTTTATGTAGGGAGCGATTTAAGCTGGAATGACAACATAAAGGCAGTGGGGAAAGCAGTTACCAGATTCAGATTTACTGAAAAAAATCTAAGGAATTGTAATTCGTGTACCAAAAAGGTCGCTTGCAAAACCTTGTTCGGCCAATTCTTCCGTATTGTTCACTACTGTTCATCGGGCAGGGGTCCGTTTGCGAGTTATATTAACGGAAGTGTTAGAAAAACTTCATAGAAAAGCAGCGTGATCCATCATGCGTTTGTTAATCAGAGAGTCTCACAGAAACCTCGGCGAGACCTGAGGAGACGTTATGCGAAAAACGTTGTGCATTGCGAACAGGCTTACAACATTCCAAGAGACAAGGGTCCAAAATAAGTTAAGAAACATACTATTTCGACCAAAATATATCTCGTATGGCGTCCGTAACTCTACAGTTAGATAAATTCAGACGCATACGGAAAGATACCGACTGTTTTTTCCCCTACATACCTCTTCTTCTTCTTCTTCTTCATTATCAATCTTTCGATTGGTTCGCAGCTGTCCACCCGGATCTGTTACAAACTAACCCTCTCATTTCTGCGTAAATAAACTCCTGCGTTATTATAGCTTACTCGTGTCGTCTTCGCTGTCTTGTTCTTCGTTTTCTTCGCCAATTCTTTGCAGGATTTCCTAGTTGTTGTTTTATCCGTCCACTTTATCGTTAACAGGAACCTCCAGCACAATCTCTTAAATGTTTCTACATATTTCCCATCATTTTTGCCTATTGTCCATGTTTCACAGCCATACAGCGCTGCACCTCAATTACAGCTCATAACCAGCATTTTCCTCTCTTCAATATTTATGTTCAACATTTTTCTTTAATTCATGAACAGTGCTTGTTTTACGTCTTCTTTGCTTCTTCCGCCACCACTTATCATACTTCCTTAACATTTGTATGATCTTGCGTGATTTATTTTTTCTATTTTATTAAACATTTCTTACGATTCCCATCCCGTCGGGATAGCCGTTACCACGCCATATCCGGGATTGGGGGAGGCTCGCAAAGGCCCAATCTAATCCACCTGGCGATTAACGACGGGAGCCGTTGCGCCGGCCAGCCTGGATGTGTTTTTAGGCGGTTTCCACATACGACTAGGCGAATACCGGGCTGGTACCTACATCCTGCCATAACTACAGGACCCGAAAACATTTGGAAAACGTTCGCAGTTTCACATGGGATAACATTAGATGCAGTCACATGGTGTGTACAAATCACGTTGCGAGGGGAGGGAGCTGGGGGATGCCGACACAGGAAGAGAATCCGACCATCCTCTACCACCAGCACTGACAAATCAAGATTACTATGCCGACCCTGTGAAGACACGGGATAAGACCAGAAAAACGAAAGATCCATTTTAATTCCCTGAAGATTTTCCATTTTGTGCTCATTCATCAATATTTTATCCATAACTTCTACGAATCTTTGGAGATATCTTTCATCTGGAGCTGTCGCACCTACAGGTATATCATCCGCAAACCTAATCACTTGTATTCTTTCTCCATTTATTCTGATACACAAATAATAAATACTCTTTGCACTCTTCTAGTACATGGTCTATGCAGATTTTTTGTAGGGATGGGTACAGACTTCAGCCGGCCGGAGTGGCCGAGCGGTTCTAGGCGCTTCAGTCCGGAACCGCGCGCTGCTACAGTCGCAGGTCCGAATCCTGCCTCAGGCGTGGATGTATGTGATGTCCTTAGGTTAGTTAGGTTTAAGTAGTTCTAAGTTCTAGGGGACTTGATGACTTTAAAAGTTAAGTCCCATAGTGCTTAGAGCCATTTGAACTTGACACCGTTCGCTTCGGTCGGAGTGCTCTTTTGTTTTCAATATTCCGAGTCAATAGTACTGAGAAAATTGTTTTAAAACAGCGTTGCTACAACGTTTCGAATGTCAGAAACTATAAAACAGGAAAAGTCATTTATGGCACCCACGGGCGGATACGCGAAAGATGTCGACAGTCAGCCGATTAACCAATATTCATACTGATCACAACACTAAAAACAGATTATCCCAGAGACTGGGTTGATTTGTTAGCGGTGGAACGTCTTTACATCTACATCTATACTCCGCGAGCCACCTTACGGTGTGTGGCGGAGGGTACTTATTGTACCACTATCTGATCCCCCCTTCCCTGTTCCATTCACGAATTGTGCGTGGGAAGAACGACTGCTTGTAAGTCTCCGTATTTGCTCTAATTTCTCGGATCTTTTCGTTGTGATCATTACGCGAGATATATGTGGGCGGTAGTAATATGTTGCCCATCTCTTCCCGGAATGTGCTCTCTCGTAATTTCGATAATAAACCTCTCCGTATTGCGTAACGCCTTTCTTGAAGTGTCCGCCACTGGAGCTTGTTCAGCATCTCCGTAACGCTCTCGCGCTGACTAAATGTCCCCATGACGAATCGCGCTGCTTTTCGCTGGATCATGTCTATCTCTTCTATTAATCCAACCTGGTAAGGGTCCCATACTGATGAGCAATACTCAAGAATCGGACGAACAAGCGTTTTGTAAGCTACTTCTTTCGTCGATGAGTCACATTTTCTTAGAATTCTTCCTATGAATCTCAACCTGGCGCCTGCTTTTCCCACTATTTGTTTTATGTGATCATTCCACTTCAGATCGCTCCGGATAGTAACTCCTAAGTATTTTACGGTCGTTACCGCTTCCAATGATTTACCACCTATGGCATAATCGTACTGGAATGGATTTCTGCCCCTATGTATGCGCATTATATTACATTTATCTACGTTTAGGGAAAGCTGCCAGCTGTCGCACCATGCATTAATCCTCTGCAGGTCTTCCTGGAGTACGTACGAGTCTTCTGATGTTGCTACTTTCTTGTAGACAACCGTGTCATCTGCAAATAGCCTCACGGAGCTACCGATGTTGTCAACTAAGTCATTTATGTATATTGTAAACAATAAAGGTCCTATCACGCTTCCTTGCGGTACTCCCGAAATTACCTCTACATCTGCAGATTTTGAACCGTTAAGAATGACATGTTGTGTTCTTTCTTCTAGGAAATCCTGAATCCAATCACAAACCTGGTCCGATATTCCGTAAGCTCGTATTTTTTTTCACTAAACGTAAGTGCGGAACTGTATCAAATGCCTTCCTGAAGTCCAGGAATACGGCATCAATCTGCTCGCCAGTGTCTACGGCACTGTGAATTTCTTGGGCAAATAGGCCGAGCTGAGTTTCACATGATCTCTGTTTGCGGAATCCATGTTGGTTATGATGAAGGAGATGTGTATTATCTAAGAACGTCATAATACGAGAACACAAAACATGTTCCATTATTCTACAACAGATTGACGTAAGCGAAATAGGCCTATAATTATTCGCATCTGATTTATGACCCTTCTTGAAAATGGGAACGACCTGCGCTTTCTTCCAGTCGCTAGGTACTTTACGTTCTTCCAGCGATCTACGATAAATTGCTGATAGAAAGGGGGCAAGTTCTTTAGCATAATCACTGTAGAATCTTAAGGGTATCTCGTCTGGTCCGGATGCTTTTCCGCTACTAAGTGATAGCAGTTGTTTTTCAATTCCGATATCGTTTATTTCAATATTTTCCATTTTGGCGTCCGTGCGACGGCTGAAGTCAGGGACCGTGTTACGATTTTCCGCAGTGAAACAGTTTCGGAACACTGAATTCAGTATTTCTGCCTTTCTTCGGTCTTTAAACTAAAAGTCTTTTTAGACCTCATATTTATACACTAAGACACGTACAGTACCTCAGCAAACCATCCCTCCGAACAGACATTCTTCAGACTCGTGTATACTGACGTGAAGATCCTTAATCTGAATCTACTGCGAACAGCAAAGCAAAATTCATGCTTCCCCAGGGCGTCCATAATTAGCAGTCTGTAATCTTCTTGGCTCAGTGACTTGTCCCTTTAACTCTGAAGCCGAAACATCTAGAGGTCCAGATTCTTATACCCACCAGTAGAAGTGAAATTCCATTCTCGCGTTTTGTTGCTTTCCCTGGGGTACTCATGTCACCTTAGAAACGTTTGCTCTATCATGTCTCATTCAGCTTCAGCATTTACGCTCGACAACAAATATTGGTTTGCCCGATGAATCGGAAGAATTTAAATGATTTGCCGTATTAACATTTGGAATAATGTCAGCACTAATATGAAATTCACTCATTCGTGACAAAACTGTGATTTCGATACATATACTGTTAAGCCTTCATCACGCACGTTGCTTCTAATTATTGCGTTTCCAATGTGAATTGTAAATAAAAGCTCAGGCTTTATTCTGTAACAATTATTGCACATAAAAATGTAAATTCCTCTCCTCGGCGAATCATCATGCGTTTCGCGTACACAACTACCAATCTGAAATGTGTTTACCTGGGTTAACGAAAACTTCTTGCTATCTTTGACAGCTTTGTTCATGTCTGAGCAAGATAATAACGGCTTTATCTGCAACGAAGTGCCTTTATAATACGGATGATGTTTTCACTTCTCGGTGAGCACAGTCTTGAATATACAATGTAGTGGGGTTAAAGAGCTAACTATTAAGGAAAAAGTTTTTCTTGCTTTGATTTCTGTTGTTTACATTGTGTAATTAGCTTAAAGTGGAAGCACGGTTGGGAATGTTTTCGTAGAGGCATCTATTATGTGGCTGTTCCGCGGATGTTAGCGAGCGCATCTTCTGTATCGGCGCTAGTAGAGAGAGAGAGAGAGAGAGAGAGAGAGAGAGAGAGAGAGAGAGAGAGAGAGGGGGGGGGAGGGAGGAGAACGCTAGCGGCTGGGGTGAAGTGGTGGGAGGGGGGAGGAAGACGGCACGCTGGGATTGAAGAGACAGACTTTCCAGTTGTTGCCGATATTTCCCGCTCCCAGAAGAGCGACCGAACATCCCCTTTAAGTCTGGCAGCTTTCTCAGTATCACCACACCGTGATCCAATTGCAACAGCGGTGTTGCTTTTCGGTTTTGTTCCTTCAGCACTCCACAGCCGACCACTTAATGTCCATCGTCCGGCCAATAAATTTTCTTAAACTAAAGTTAATGCAATCTGTTTCCGCATTCTGGGAGTAGTAGTGTTAACATTAAATTATCCACGATAGTGGTTGCTGAGTTCCATGCTCGTGTATTCAATTATTTGAAAAAAAAAAATGCAACAACCTGCCACTGATGCACATCAGTGTGATATGCATATAAATGCGAAACAAAGGGCTACACGTTGCAGAAGGAAAGGCGACTGCAGCGTGCAACTGACAAAAATGTCGTATTGGTGAATATATACACATCAAAAAAAGTTTTGCGTCACTTCGATTCCGAGAGTTCCGGAACCGGTACAGAAAATTGGAACAGTGATCAACATAAACATCATCTCCGCCCTTTATTTTGCTCATGAAAACCACACGATGCATGTTGTACCAACACACAGCGAGACCTTCAGAGGTGGTGGTCCAGACTGCTGTACACACCGGTACCTCTAATACCCAGTAGCACGTCCTCTTGCACTGATGCATGCCTGTATTCGTCGTGGCATACTATCCACAATTTCATCAAGGCACTGTTGCTCCAGATTGTCTCACTCCTCAACGGCGATTCGGCGTAGATCCCTGTGAGGTTGGTGGGTTACGTCGTCCATAAACAGCCCTTTTAAATCTATCCCAAGCATATTCGATAGGGTTTATGTCTGGAGAACATGCTGGCCACTCTAGTCGAGCGATGTCGTTATTCTGAAGGAAGTCATTCACAAGATGTGCACGATGGGGGCGCGAATTGTCGTCCATGAAGACGAATGCCTCGCCAATATGCTACCGATATGGTTGCACTGTCGGTCGGAGGATGGCATTCACGTAACGTACAGCCGTTACGGCGCCTTCCATGACCACCAGCGGCGTACGTCAGCCCCAAATAATGCTACCCCAAAACAGCAGGGAACCTCAATGGTGGACAGTGTGTCTAAGGCGTTCAGCCTGACCGGGTTGCCCCCCAAACACGCCTCCGACGATTCTCTGGTGACGCCTGTCCAGAGCGGTCCATTCGGCATGTTGCTGGTCCCATCTGTACCGCGCTGCATGGTGTCGTGGTTGCAAAGATGGACCTCGCCATGGACGTCGGGAGTGAAGTTGCGCATCATGCAGCATATTGCGCACAGTTTGAGTCGCAACAAGACGTTCCGTGGCTGTACGAAAAGCATTATTCAACATGGTGACGTTGCTGTCAGGGTACCTCCGAGCCATAATCCGTAGGCAGCGGTCATCCACTGCAGTAATAGCCCTTGGGCGGCCTGAGCGAGGCATGTCGTCGACAGTTCCTGTCTCTCTGTATCTCCTACATGTCCGAACAACATCGCTTTGGTTCACTCCGAGGCGCCTCGACACTTCCCTTGTTGAGAGCCCTTCCTGGCACAAAGTAACAATGCGGACGCGATCGAACAGCGGTATTGACCGTCTGGGCATGGTTGAACTAAAGACAACGCAAGCCGTGTACCTCCTTCAAGAGCCATTCATAATTCAATAATTGGTTCAAATGGTTCAAAAAATGGTTCAAATGGCTCTGAGCACTATGGGACTCAACTGCTGTGGTCATCAGTCCCCTAGAACTTAGAACTACTTAAACCTAACTAACCTAAGGACATCACACACATCCATGCCCGAGGCAGGATTCGAACCTGCGACCGTAGTGGTCGTGCGGTTCCAGACTGTAGCGCCTTTAACCGCTCGGCCACTCCGGCCGGCAATTCAATAATTAAAGCTGTTGATGCAACTACAGTATAACTGCCCTTAGTCACTAGAAAATTGTAAATTCGTAAAGATCTTACAGTTTTCATTGAAATGTGACAACGCCCAAAGCTAAGTCCGTATTTTCGTGCTGAGACACACGTTGTTCTAGATGCACGATCGGAGCTAGCAGTCGCTTGCGTGGGAAAGAGGTGGGTTTGCGCTCTCACTTGCGACACGGCGAGTATTGGTCGGGTTGGAAGCAATGCGTACGGCGCGCGGTCGGAATTCCTGACCTGCGAAAGAAGGAGGCGGGCTGCGCATTGCGAAGCACGTTCCGACGCAGGTGTGCGCTTGCAGTGCGAGAGGCGGCGATGGTTCAGCAAGAAGCCGCGTAGCGTAAAGGGCGCACGCAGTGCCGACACCTGCAGCCGCGCGTTACGGGGTTAGTCCATACCTGTAGAAGATGCGCAGAAGTGGCCTGGTGTCTTTCACGCACCTAAAATGGAAACACCAGTGTCCTGTCACATGGAGCACCACTCTCAGGTAATGCACTAAGTGTCGGGTTAGTCATCTGGTGGTCTGCAAGTGATGCAGTTCCTCACCCTAGAGCTAGACTGTCCTGTGCCAGTGTCATCATCATTTCTAAACTACTGCTTCCTGCATTTATTTGAATCTGTGTGCCGTATTCAACACTGGTTCTCACTCGACAGTATTTAACACCCATACTTCCCTCCATTACCAAAACGAACCCTTCATTTACTGAAATTGTGGCATGAAGTTCTTTTCAAAAAATGGTTCAAATGGCTCTGAGCACTATGGGACGTAACATCTATGGTCATCAGTCCCCTAGAACTTAGAACTACTTAAACCTAACTAACCTAAGGACATCACACAACACCCAGTCATCACGAGGCAGAGAAAATCCCTGACCCCGCCGGGAATCGAACCCGGGAACCCGGGCACGGGAAGCGAGAACGCTACTACACGACCACGAGCTGCGGACAAGTTCTTTTCTCCACGATTCCATTTACGTACCTCTTCAATAGTTACTCATCATCAGTATTGTTCTGAAATAACACATATCAAAATCTAATGTGCTCTTCGTGTCTGTATTAATTGTTTACTGTGCACGTTATTCTCCTACATAAGGCCACACTACAGGCAAATACACTACTGGTCATTAAAATTGCTACATCAAGAAGAAATGCAAATGATAAACGGGTATTCATTGGACAAATATATTATAGTAGAACTGACATGTGATTACATTTTCACGAAATTTGGGAGCATAGGTCTTGAGAAATCGGTACCGACAACAACCACCTCTGGCCGTAATAACGGCCTTGATACGCCTGGGCATTGAGTCAAACAGAGAGAGCTTGGATGGCGTGTACAGGTACAGCTACCCATGCAGCTTCAACACGATACCAAAGTTCATCAAGAGTAGTGACTGGCGTACTGTGACGAGCCAGTTGCTCGGCCAACACTGACCAGACTTTTCAATTGGTGAGAGATCTGGAGAATGTGCTGGCCAGGGCAGCAGTCGAACATTTTCAGTATCCAGAAAGGACCGTACAGGATCTGCAACATGCGGTCGTGCATTATCCTGCTGAAATGTAGGGTTTCGCAGGGATCGAATGAAGGGTAGAGCCACGGGTCGTAACACATCTGAAATGTAACGTCCACTGTTCAAAGTGCCGTGAGTGCGAACAAGAGGTGACCGAGACGTGCAACCAATGGCACCCCATACCATCACGCGCCGGGTGATACGCCAGTATGGCGATGACGAATACACGCTTCCAATGTGCGTTCGCCGCGGTGTCGCCAAACACGGATGAGACCATTATGATGCTGTAAACAGAACCTGGATTCGTCCGAAAAAATGACGTTTTGCCATTCGTGCACCCTGGTTCGTCGTTGAGTGCACCATCGCAGGCGCTCCTGTCTGTGATGCAGCTTCAAGGATAACCCCAGCCGTGGTCTCCGGGCTGATAGTCCATGCTGCTGCAAACGTCGTCGAACTGTTCGTGCAGATGGTCGTTGCCTCGCAGACGTCCCTGTCTGTTGACTCAGGGATCGAGACGTGGCTGCACTATCCGTTACAGCCATGCGAATAAGATGCCTGTCATCTCGACTGCTAGTGATACGAGGCCGTTCGGATCCAGCACGGCGTTCCATGTTACCCTCCTGAACCCACGGATTCCAATTCTGCTAACAGTCATTGGATCTCGACCAACGCGAGCAGCATTGTCGCGATACGATAAACCGCAATCGCGATAGGCTACAATCCGACCGCCGGTCGTTGTGGCCGAGCGGTTCTAGGCGCTCAGTCTGGAATCCCGCGACCGCTACGATCGCAGGTTCGAATCCTGCCTCGGGCATGGATGTGTGTGATGTCCTCAGGTTGGTTAGGTTTAAGTAGTTCCAAGTTCTAGGGGACAGATGACCTCAGGTTCTAAGTCCCATAGAGCTCAGAGCCATTTGAACCTCTCGGTGATACACAACGCCTCTCTTGTAGCGCCTGCCACCGGAGTTTGTTGAGACATGTTGTTCAGTGAAGTGAGCACTAAGGCGCAGGGACTAGAACTACACGTTGTATCGCAGGTAGCTGAAGGGGCTCCGGAACGCCCTATACTTGCAATGTTAAAATAACGCTTATAAATTACATCTTTCCTCACAAAGTATTTGAGGTAGGAAGTTGAACTTTTTACAGATTATTTATTGGAATATGGGCTACAACTTAACACAGGGATTTTACAAAACTTTAGTTCAGTTATTAAAGATGTTTTTTTTCAATTGTAATGAAAATTCACAACATTTTTTTGCAATTTTTTATTTATATATTCAAAAATATACAGTTTTTTGGAAAAAGGCTGTGTTAAATTATGCAGAAGGTACTGTGTAACATTTACTGAAAGTTTGAAACAAATATGTTTGGAAGATCCTTAGAAAACATGTAATTAGTATGAGAAAATAAAAGTTTTGGGAATCGAGCGACAAAGATTGGATTAACTTTTTAGTGCATTCCAGGTCCATAGGATGGATTATCTTCATCCTCTGCAAACTCCTCCTCCAGCTTCCTCTTGTTCCTCCTCCTGTTTACTCTTGCTTGTATTTCTAGACTCTTTACAGCCCTGTCTGCAGCCCAAAGGCGTTCCTTGTCTAAAGCAAGCATCGCTCGTACCATGTTAGAATGTTATTATTTACAGTAATAACACATACCTTTGGCTTTCCAACATTTCTCCTTTTCTTAAAAGCCTTCAGAGGATTTCTAATAACTTTACTTTTACTCATTATTATACTTCAACAAAACAGAGACACAAGAAACAGAATTAATTACGAATATTTTCGAGATAACGACAGAGTAAATAAACATGAAACATTCGACAATCACACCAGCGATATATATTGAACCATCACAGGTTAGCCACAACACATACTTTATCTCACATCACTAAAATGTATCTGATGAACACGGACGTTAATAATAACACCATTTGACAGCAGTTTAACAGCGCCACAGTGGGTCACGCCCATGTAGAACACATTACAAAAAAAATTTAAAAATAATTGTAGTCTTCGGAATTGAATAAATTATATATCTATTAAAAGGTAATAGTCTGCAGATTCAGAAAACGCAAAAAAGTAAAAATTGAACTTTTCATGATTTTGAGCCTTTCCGGAGCTAAACTGGGCGCAGCTGGTCCCCTTTGGTCTGCAGAATGGGAGCACAGCTGCTCCACTGCACTGAACGCTCCCACCCCCGCTGCCTGAGAGACGTGTTGCGACGGAGCGGTGTTGAGTTGCCGGCCGCAGTCGCTTGCGTAGGCTTGTCCAGAGCTGCATGTCAGCTATATACATGTGTGTGTGCGCGCGCGCGCGCGTGGTCGCTTGACGCAACCCACCGAGTCAGCTGTGCCTCGTTCTCACATCAGCTGGCATCCGGCGGGACTGCATTCGCATCCGTCAGGCAAGGGCACGTCGGTCTAACGTCATCCGTGCTACTACACATTCCACAGACAGCTGGCTCAGTACAATGAATGTCCGCACTGATTCGGTGCGCGCAGACGCCCCAGAAGCTACAGTCACATCAACTATACGAAGCATATTGTGTCACAAATGTTTCGTAGGTATTCACCATGCACTGCTTTAGATAGATTACTTCGATACGAGATAGTACGCGTATTTCATTATACAGGGTGATTCAAAAAGAATACCACAACTTTAAAAATGTGTATTTAACGAAAGAAACATAATATAACCTTCTGTTATACATCATTACAAAGAGTATTTAAAAAGGTTTTTTTTCACTCAAAAACAAGTTCAGAGATGTTCAATATGGCCCCCTCCAGACACTCGAGCAATATCAACCCGATACTCCAACTCGTTCCACACTCTCTGTAGCATATCAGGCGTAACAGTTTGGATAGCTGCTGTTATTTCTCGTTTTAAATCATCAATGGTGGCTGGGAGAGGTGGCCGAAACACCATATCCTTAACATACCCCCATAAGAAAAAATCGCAGGGGGTAAGATCAGGGTTTCTTGGAGGCCAGTGATGAAGTGCTCTGTCACGGGCTGCCTGGCGGCCGATCCATCGCCTCGCGTAGTTGACGTTCAGGTAGTTACGGACAGATAAGTGCCAATGTGGTGGCGCTCCATCCTGCTGAAATATGAATTGTTGTGCTTCTTGTTCGAGCTGAGGGAACAGCCAATTCTCTAACATCTCCAGATACTGTAGTCCAGTTAAAGTAGCACCTTCGAAGAAAAAGGGACCAAAAACTTTATTAGCTGAAATGGCACAGAAAACGTTCACCTTAGGCGAGTCACGTTCATACTGAGTTGTTTCCCTCGGATTCTCAGTGCCCCATATACAGACATTGTGACGGTTGACTTTCCCGTTAGTGTGGAAAGTTGCTTCATCACTAAACACAATCTTTGAAACGAAAGATTCACCTGTTTCCATTTGAGCAAGGATAAAATCACAGAAAGCGATTCTTTTAATCTTATCAGCTGCAGACAGTGCTTGAACCAATTTCAGACGATAAGGTTTCATAACTAACCTTTTTCGTAGGACTCTCCATACAGTTGATTGTGGAATTTGCAGCTCTCTGCTAGCTCTGCGAGTCGATTTTCCTGGGCTGCGAACAAATGCTTGCTGGATGCGTGCTACATTTTCATCACTTGTTCTCGGCCGTCCAGAACTTTTCCCTTTGCACAAACACCCATTCTCTGTAAACGGTTTATACCAACGTTTAATACACCACCTATCAGGAGGTTTAACACCATACTTCGTTCGAAATGCACGCTGAACAACTGTCGTCGATTCACTTCTGCCGTACTCAATAACACAAAAAGCTTTCTGTTGAGCGGTCGCCATCTTAGCATCAACTGACGCTGACGCCTAGTCAACAGCGCCTCAAGCGAACAAATGTACAACTAAATGAAACTTTATAGCTCACTTAATTCGCCGACAGATAGTGCTTAGCTCTGCCTTTTGTCGTTGCAGAGTTTTAAATTCCTAAAGTTGTGGTATTCTTTTTGAATCACCCTGTATATTGTAAGTACATGTTTCCATATTATCAATGTACACTGAAGAGCCAAAGAAACTGTTACAGGCGTGCGAATTCTAATGCAAAGGCTGTCAGCAGGTGGAACACGGCGCTGCGGTTGGCAAAGAATATCGAAGACAACAAGTGTCTGGCGTAGTTGTTAGATCGATTACTGCTGCTACAATGGCAGGTCGTCAAGATTTGAGTTTGAACGTGGTGTTACAGCCGGCGCACGAGAGTTCGGACACATCATCTCCGAGGTAGCGATGAAGTTGGGATTTTCCCGTACGACCATTTGACGAGTGTACTGTCAATGTCAGAAATCCGGTAAAGCGTCAAATCTCCGACATCGCTGCGGCCGGAAAAAGACCCTGCAAGAACAGCACCAACGACAACTGAAGAGAATCGTTCAACGTGACAAAGGGCAACCATTCCGTAAATTGCTGCAGATTTCAGTGATGGGCCATCAACAAGTGTCAGCATGCGAACCATTCAACGATATGGGATTTCGGAGCCGAAGGCTCATTTTTGTACATTTGATGATTGCACGACACTAAGCTTTACGCCTCGCCTGGGCCCGTCAACACCGACATTGGACGACTAGAAACGTGTTGCTGGTCGGAGTAGTCCTGTTTCAAATTGTATCGCGCGGATGGACGTGTACGGGAATGGAGACAAGCTCATGAATCCATGGGCGCTGCAGTTGGAGTGATATGGGAGCCCTGATACGACTTTGACGGGTAATGGAAATGAGCGTTTGGCTTCATTGGCCGGGAGGCCCCTTTCAGGGCAGACTCTGGTGACCGTGCGTAAGCATCCTGTCTCATCACCTGCATCCGTTCATGTCCATTGTGTATTCCGACGGACTTGGGCAAATGCAGCAGGACAGTGCAACCCCCCCACACGTCCGGAATTGCTACAGAGTGGTTCCAGGAACACTCTTCTGAGATTAAACACTTCCGCTGGCCACCAAACTCCACAGCCTTGGACGTACTGTTCAGAAGAGATCTCACCCGTTCGTATTCTTACGGATTTATGGACAGCGCCGCAGGATTCACGGTGGCAGTTCCCTACAGCACCACTACAGGTATTAGTCGAGTCGATACCACGTCGTGTTGCGGCACTTCTTCGTGCTCGCGAATGCCCTATTCGATATTAGGCAGGTATACCAGTTTCTTTGGCTCTTTAGTGTATTCAGTAAATGTCACCCCTTTGATTCGAAGTTATGACTTAACGTTTCCTTATAATTAAATGCAGTGTATTCAACGAGTTATTCACAGTACATATTTTGTTCTTACACTAACAATATTAGGTTGCCACTGAAAATGGAAAATCTGGAACAGAACAAGAAATCAGATTGATCCAGAAAATATAGTTCGATAGTCACGAAAATAATCAGAAAATGGCGAAATTAAAGCTTCCCAGAACGGAGATTCATAAATATTTTTTTTAAGTTATTATAAAACAGCCGTTTATTAGTTTCACAGATATACACTGACATAAATGCCCGAATGGTTCAAATGGCTCTGAGCACTATGCGACTTAACCTCTGAGGTCATCAGTCGCCTAGAACTTAGAACTAATTAAACCTAACTAACCTAAGGACATCACACACATCCATGCCCGAGGCAGGATTCGAACCTGCGACCGTAGCTGTCCCGCGGTTCCGGACTGAGCGCCTAGAACCGCTAGACCACCGCGGCCGGCTAAATGCCCGAGAATTTCACAATAAATATGAAATCTATAGAATAATGCTGACGATTAGATGGGTAGATCGCTTTAACTGATGAGGGTACTGAATCTAATTGGAGGGAAGAGAAATTCACGCCGCAGCTCGACTAAATGAGAGGACGAGTTGATAGGATACATTCTGAGGCATTAAGGAATTGTCAGTTTCGTGCTGGAGGGGTGTGTGTGTGCGTGGAGCGGAGGGGCGGAGAAGGAGAGGGGAATTTATAGGGAGATCAAGAAAAAATACAGTAAGGAGATTCGGAAGACAGTAGGTTGCAGTAGTTACTCGGAGATGAAGGGGCTAGATTATCGTGGAGAGCCTTACGAGACCAGTCTTCTGACTGAAGAAGACGACATCAACGCCTATTCCCTCATACTTCAGAAAGGAATAAACTACTCCCCTCCGTTCGAACATCTATGAGCACTGCTAACAAACTGGAGTCGTATTCGACAGAAAGGCGATTAAAGTTTACGCCCAGTCATCCACATTTAGTTTTCCGTGGTTTTCCAAAATCAATGTGGGTAAATCCCGAGATGCTTCCGGCTGCTTTTCTTCCGCATGCTTCCCCAGTCCGAGATTGTCTTCTGTTTGCATGGTCCTATTTAAAGTACTTGACATTTGACAGCGGTCCGGCCGGACTGCTCCCACCAGCAATAGACCAGTGGGAGTTGCACTCGTATATTTGGCTGTTGCCACTTCCGCTGCGGAAGGCATTGTTCGCACCATTTCTCAAGTAGGAAACTTTACCGGGAGGGAAAATATCGCCTGGGAAAATATCGCCTACTTTAAGACAAAACATAGGTTCAACCTTAATAAAAGTTAAGAACAGGTTTTAGAAATGTGTAGAGACACTATAGACATACGTATCGCTCGTCAATCTGTGTTTTATCTAATTTTTGATGATTTTATGCAATTCTTTCGAAGAGCAGTGTGCTGTTGCGGTTGGCTGCAAACATTACTTGTGAAGTGTTGGCAGAAGATCCAACACCTTGTAGCTAGAGGAGGCCGAAAGGCACGCGTTAGAGCTCACGCAGACTGGCGTGAGGTCTGGAACAGTTAACGGAAATTATAGTAGCAAATAAAGTACGTAGTTGAAGTAATACTTAACTTTATTCCATAATTGGTGTACATCGGTCAGATGGTTCATGCTTCATCAGATACATACGAGGGCAGTTCAATAAGTAATGCAACACATTTTTTTCTGAAACAGGGGTTGTTTTATTCAGCATTGAAATACACCAGGTTATTCCCCAATCTTTTATCTACACAGCACTATTTTTCAACGTAATCTCCATTTAATGCTACGGCCTTACGCCACCTTGAAATGAGGGCCTGTGTGCCTGCACGGTACCATTCCACTGGTCGATGTCGGAGCCAACGTCGTACTGCATCAATAACTTCTTCATCATCCGCGTAGTGCCTCCCACGGATTGCGTCCTTCATTGGGCCAAACATATGGAAATCCGACCGTGCGAGATCGGGGCTGTAGGTTGCATGAGGAAGAACAGTACACTGAAGTTTTGTGAGCTCCTCTCGGGTGCGAAGACTTGTGTGAGGTCTTGCGTTGTCATGAAGAAGGAGAAGTTCGTTCAGATTTTTGTGCCTACGAACACGCTGAAGTCGTTTCTTCAATTTCTGAAGAGTAGCACAATACGCTTCAGAGTTGATCGTTTGACCATGGGGAAGGACATCGAACAGAATAACCCCTTCAGCGTCCCAGAAGACTGTAACCGTGACTTTACCGGCTGAGGGTATGGCTTTAAACTTTTTCTTGGTAGGGGAGTGGGTGTGGCGCCACTCCATTGATTGCCGTTTTGTTTCAGGTTCGAAGTGATGAACCCATGTTTCATCGCCTGTAACAATCTTTGACAAGAAATTGTCACCCTCAGCCACATGACGAGCAAGCAATTCCGCACAGATGGTTCTCCTTTGCTCTTTATGGTGTTCGGTTAGACAATGAGGGACCCAGCGGGAACAAACCTTTGAATATCCCAACTGGTGAACAATTGTGACAGCACTACCAACAGAGATGTCAAGTTGAGCACTGAGTTGTTTGATGGTGATCCGTCGATCATCTCGAACTAGTGTGTTCGCACGCTCCGCCATTGCAGGAGTCACAGCTGTGCACGGCCGTCCCGCACGCGGGAGATCAGACAGTCTTGCTTGACCTTGCGGCGATGATGACACACGCTTTGCCCAACGACTCACCGTGCTTTTGTCCACTGCCAGATCACCGTAGACATTCTGCAAGCGCCTATGAATATCTGAGATGCCCTGGTTTTCCGCCAAAAGAAACTCGATCACTGCCCGTTGTTTGCAACGCACATCCGTTACAGACGCCATTTTAACAGCTCCGTACAGCGCTGCCACCTGTCGGAAGTCAATGAAACTATAGGAGACGAAGCGGGAATGTTTGAAAATATTCCACAAGAAATTTCCGGCTTTTTCAACCAAAATTGGCCGACAAAAAAAATGTGTTGCATTACTTATTGAACTGCCCTCGTAGCAAAGGATAAATGGCGACTTGCTAGGTCGTAGCAAATGACGTAGCTGAAGGTTATGCTAACTATCGTCTCGGCAAATGAGAACGTATTTGTCAGTGTAGCTTTGCTAGCAAGTCGTCTGTACAATTGGGGACGAGTGCTATTACGTCTCTCTAGACCTGCCGTGTGGCGGCGATCGGTCTGCCATCACTGACAGTGGCGACACGCGGGTCCGTCGTATACTAGCGGACCGCGGCCGACTTAAAAGCTACCACCTAGCAAGTGTGGTGTCTGGCGGTGACACCACAACTTGTCCCGACAACGTCACAACTTCGGACCTTAAACGTCAGATGCCAAGTAATTTAAATTAGGCTATTATACCGCCGCCATATTCGCGACGTTAAAGCCCAATTGTCGTTTCTTTCTGTTTTAACCCCTTCATTGTCCCCTGCTACTTCTTTCAGTGGTGCCGGTGCGTGTGAGCCCAGAAGGCATCACTTATTGCTATCCAGTCACGTAATGTCATATTAGTCTTGCGTACAGAGTCTACATCAATAGTCCGTAAGTCACCAATTTCCGCCGTAAAGCGAAATGCTTTGCGTCGTGACTGCTCTTGTCTTTTCACACGTTTCTGTTATGGGCTAGAACTGTAGCTAGACCTTGGCTTGTCTGATTTCACAGCTCCAGGATAACTTTTATCTAACAAAGTATGCAAAAACTGTTTCCAGAATTAGGTTTTTAATCAATACATTACCATTCTTATAAATAAAAGACTTCTATTTTTTATTTCCCGCGCTTTTTAAAAAAATGGTTCAAATTGCTCTGAGCACTATGGGACTTAACTTCTGAGGTCATCAGTCCCCTAGAACTTAGAACTATTTAAACCTAACTAACCTAAAGACATCACACACATCCATGCCCGAGGCAGGATTCGAACCTGCGACCGTAGCGGTCGCGCGGTTCCAGACTGTAGCGCCTAGAAGCGCTCGGCCACTCCGGCCGGCGCACTTTTTCACTTCGCAATATTTTGAAAGAAGTACTCACTAAAAATTACTTTTTTTTTTTAATGTGATAGCTGCACTTCTGTTTGATATGTACTACCATTACGTTCATTACATTGCAGCTTAGGAAATGGAGCTGGAAGTCGGAAAAGATTCTGACATCTATCTCCGTTTATGAGTTAAGGGGATGTGTTGTAAAGGCGTTAGTATCGCACGCTATCGCGAGTCGGCGGTGGACGACATCCGCTGAGGAACAACTGCTGACTGTCGCTCTCCACAGCCATTTGGTCGCTGCGCCAGTCGTAGATTGATAGATGGATAATACGCAATTACTTACTTAGTGCCTTCTTTGTCGGCGATATCAATAACAACAGCGTCAAAAATCGACTGGGTTTATCCAATTAATCAAAAATGAGAAGCGGTGGATGTTTTACAGCTCCTGCTTGAAGACCTAAGGAGAAACAAAGCCATTTTTTTTTATTTCTATCATATGTGTTACAAGCTTCGACGAGCTGCATTGTCGGCTTAAGAAACATACAAGATTTATGTAAAAAAATAATATATATCACAATTTCCGAAAATAGAAGAAAAATTGCTTTCAGAAACATTTATTGAACCTGAACGACGAAGATGAGGCACAGCTTTGTATGATGGACTGAAGCTAATGTGTATATAATTTTAATGAATATGTGTCTAGAGACTCAAATTGTACGTTCTTAACGTTCGGCATTCGATGTGGTTGTTCAAATGTGTGTGAAATCTTATGGGACTTAACTGCTAAGGTCAGCAGTCCCTAAGCTTACACACTACTTAACCTAAATTATCCTAGCCGGCCGCGGTGGTCTAGCGGTTCTGCCGCTGCAGTCCGGAACCGCGGGACTGCTACGGTCGCAGGTTCGAATCCTGCCTCGGGCATGGGTGTGTGTGATGTCCTTAGTTTAGTTAGGTTTAAGTAGTTCTAAGTTCTAGGGGACTTATGACCTAAGATGTTGAGTCCCATAGTGCTCATAGCCATTTGAACCATTAAATTATCCTAAGGACCAACACACGTCGGCCGGAGTGGCCGAGCGGTTCTAGGCGCTTCAGTCTGAAACAGCGCGACCGCTACGGGCGAAGGTTCGAATTCTGTCTCGGGCGTGGTTGTGTATGATGTCCTTAGGTTAGTTAGGTTTAAGTAGTTCTAAGTTCTAGGGGACTGATGACCTCAGAAGTTAAGTCCCATAGTGCTCACAGCCATTTGAACAATTTTTGAACAAACACACACACCCATGACCGAAGGAGGACTCGAACCTCCGCCAGGACAAGCCGCTCAGCCTATGACTGCAGCGCCCCAGACCGCTCGGCTAATCCCGCGTGGCATTCGATGTGGAATTGTGATCTTTTCATATGTCTGTATCCTTTTCTCATAGCGCAGGTCTTGGCTGTACCAAAGTAATTAACTCATCCACGTCGACTTCAACATCCATTTTCCCACAAAGTCGCGGTATACACATAATAAAGAACGCAATTAGTAGTGCAGTGATGCGCTCGACAGCTGCTTGCCGTCCGGCCTTCGCCACACCGCGCGAATCCCACCCACTACCCCACACTGACCCTGCTTGCAGACATACGGTCGCCGGATGGCAGTTGCTGTGTCCCGAATAGGACTGTTAATATTTTTAAAAATATCGGGAATCCAATATATCGATATATAGAAAATATCGTTTGTCGCTCCTAGATATATCGAAAAATTGTAGATATATCAACGGAAAAGGTATCGACGTACTGGCCTACAAAAATATCTGATGCATATTGTAAATATGATGCCAGTTTTAGAGCTGTATATTTGAGTATTGAGTTATTATTAGATATTATGTACATCAACAACCTACCATCTTGCAGTTGTTGTGGTCTTCAGTCCAGAGACTGGTTTGATGCAGCATCGGCGAACTCAAAGTTTCTATTCTTTCTCTATGGTTTTTAATTCCTACTCCGAATTTTTCCTTTATTTCCTTTACTGCTTGCCAATATACAGATTGAATAACAACAGGGAGAGGCTACAACTCTGTCTCACTCTCTTCCCAACCACTGCTTCCCTTTCATGCCCCTCGACTCTTATAACTGCCATCTGGTTTCTGTACAAATTGTAAATAGCCTTTCGCTCCCTGTATTTTACCCCTGCCACCTTCAGAATTTGAAAGAGAATATTCCAGTCAACATTGTCAAAAGCTATCTCTAAGTCTACAAAAGCTAGAAACCTAGGTTTGCCTTTCCTTAATCTTTCTTCTAAGATAAGTCGTAGGGTTAGTGTTGCCTCACGTGTTCCAACATTTCTACGGAATCTAAACTGATATTCCCCGAGGTCGGCTTCTACCAGTTTTTCCATTCGTCGGTAAAGAATTCGTGTTAGTATTTTGCACCCGTGGCTTATTAAACTGATAGTTTGGTAATTTTCACATCTGTCAACACCTGCTTTCTTTGGGATTGGAATTATCATATTCTTCTTGAAGACTGAGGGTATTTCGCCTGTCTCATACATCTTGCTCACCAGATGGTAGAGTTTTGTCAGGACTGGCTCTCCCACGGCTGTCAGTAGTTCTAATGGAATGTTGTCTACTCCGGGGGCCTTGTTTCGGCTTAGGTCTTAGTCCTTTGTCAAGCTCTTGTCGCAGTATCATTTCTCCCACTTCATCTTCATTTACATCCCCTTCCATTTCCATAATATTGTCCTCAAGTACATCACCCTTGTACAAACCCTCTATATACTCCTTCCACCTTCCTGCTTTCTCTTCTTTGCTTAGAACTGGGTTTTCATCTGAGCTCTTGATATTCATACAAGTGTGTCTCTTTTCTCTAAAGTCTCTTTAATTTGCCTGTAGACAGTATCTATCTTACCCCTAGTGAGATAAGCCTCCAGATCCTTACATTTGTCCTCTAGCCATCACTGCCCTCTTGCTTTTCCCTCTCAAAAGCTAGAATTGAAAGGAAAACGATGCATGTTCACGCTTGGCTAACAATGGTGAGTGGCATGATAAAAGGTGTCCGATGGTTCCGCCGTTCGGTTCACATAACGGATTTGTCCAGAACACTACGTGTCGACTTCCCTGTGTTTTTTTTTTTTTTTCATTTTTTTTCATTTCTGCAAACGCCAGCTACCTATCGGTTGTAGTGTCAGAACTGCATGGTGAAGTTTAAGAGCTGCAGTTTGTTAGTAGCACGGATGCCGACTACATCATCGTTTCCCCTCACACGTATCCGCCCTACTCAAAGATTAATCTTGTCGTTTAAATTTTTGTTCATTTTCAACAACTGTTTTTGAAAAAATGCCGATGTGAAGAAATAGCGAACTAGTTGCGTTAAAACTGGCGCGCTATTTCTTCACATCGGAAATCTTGACATTCCATTTACACTGCTACCCCCCGAGTGCAATCGGACTTCTTCTTTGTGCTACCTATACATGCTTCACACAGTCAAGAAGAAAGACTGGACGTGGTGAAAACTCAAAAAGTAGTAAGACTCCTGCAGCCAGTGAAAATAAAATTACTTTCTACTATAATTTCAAAAGAATAATTTCAAGTATTTAGTGAAAATTGCGAAAAAATATAATATAAAATAAAAATATCGGCATTCGATATTGCCATATCGATATATTGATATTTTATCAACAGCCCTAGAACACTTGCCGTAGTACCCCATTTAACGCCGCGGGCTATCGAAAGCCGGCGATTTGCCCTATGTCGGAAACCATAGCGAGTGACACAGACCTTACCGAGTATGGCAGAGGGTACTTTGTGTGCATTTTTTTTTTCTTTGTCCTAGTCCTGTTCGATTCACAATTGCCTCGCGAGAAGAAAGATTGTCCGTATATCTCTATATGAGCTTGAATTTCTCAAAAATGGTTCAAATGCCTCTGAGCACTATAGCACTTAACATCTGAGGTCATCAGTTCCCTAGAACTTAGAACTACCTAAATCTAGCTAACCTAAGGACATCACACACATCCATGAGACGAAGCGCCTAGAACCGCTCGGCCACAACGGCCGGCTTGAATTTCTCCCATTTCACGATGTACATTAATTTTTTTCTATGCCTGTTGTCTTAGACTTGGTTTTGTTGTGTGTGTCTACTATCCGCATTATTATCAACTCACAAACAGTAAACACCTACAGTAAACACGCTTAAAGAAGTGAAGTGTATATAGCGAAACGAGCACCCTAATAACAATTAAAGGACGTCTTGACTGTGCAGGATAACCAAAAAACAACTCGATATTGGCGCAGATGTGAAGAAACGACACACAAACTCGCCACTGAGAAAAGTTCTAAATAAAAGATAAAAGTGCTTATGTCTATCAAAAAAATAGATTTAAGTTTATTTGCAGAAATGACCTCATACAGTAAGAAGATACACACGACCCATGTTTAAACAAAAGCAGCTGCGGCAGTATTCAACACAACCATTTGTGTTCATTCCTTTCTTTCTTTCTTTCTTTTTCCTGCCGCGCGGGATTAGCCGAGCGGTCAAGGGCGCTACAGTCATGGACTGTGTGGCTGGTCCCAGCGTAAGTTCGAGTCCTCCCCCGGGCGTGGGTGTGTGTTTGTCCTTAGGATAATTTAGGTTAAGTAGTGTGTAAGCTTAGGGACTGATGACCGTAGCCGTCAAGTTCCATAAGATTTCACACACACACACAATTTCTTTTTCCTTTCTCTGCCTTCCATGATTCAGAAGGCGTGTGAAGGGTATGCTACCATCCAAAGAAATACAATAATTCTGCTTAATATTTTCCAGATGTACACGTCTCACATTATAGCCTATATATCATATTCAGCGCTTCCCTCAGTCGTATTTGCAATTAAACATCATGTGGCTGAAATCTAGGAATGTACTGGAGTGTCTTTGAAGTTTCATTAAGTTTTTCCATGGATCATACTAAAATGTAACTGCCATTTGATGACAGTGGTATGCTGTTCAGCTTTAAGAGACCACTTTAAAAGGTATGTATCTCACATCTTTCCCCCATTAACGGTTATGAATGCAATTGGGAGTGATGGAGTCTACTGTTTACTCCCACCAGCAGATAGTGTATTAATCATACTTTTTTTAAAAAAAAGCAGTAAGTCGATTGAGAACTGTGTAGTGTGGAGAAATAGGATGTCACGTAAATAGCGAACTGTTTGCATTTAGTTCCGTAGTCAACATTTTGCAAACTGAGCTTTGGCTGCTTCCTAATTTGTAATTATAAAGTCTCTGAACACGAGTATTACAACCTTTGCAGCCCTCTAATTTTCTTAATTAGTGGCAGCGATGGCCACGCAAACCCATGAGTTCCAGCATTTCAGTGCTGCATTTGTAGTACGCTTTGGCGAGACGGCCTTGAGCGTCGGAGAAATCTATTCGCCAGGCAGATATGATACCTCGGGCTAGTTCCTGTGTAGTCGTCGGCTCGTTACTGGGAAGCTCCCATGTCTGTTTCCGCACGAGGACCGGGTCGCACACCTGTTGTGATGAGCGCAGGAAGGCCGATAAGTCTTCGCCTGTTTAGCGTTAATTGCTGCGCGGCGGAAACCCGCACTAATTAGGGAGCGAGCGCAGGAGAGGGAGGAGGGGAGGGGAGGTGGTGGGAGCTGTCGGCGGTAGGGGAGGGGGGGGGGGCGGCGACGAACGGAACGGCGAGAGGGGCGGGAGGGGATAGCTGGAGAAAGCCGGTAACATCGTGCAGCCGCTGTATGCTGTTCGGTCACCAACGGCGTAATCCTACGACAAAACCCATCCTACAGCCTCAGCGGACGAACCGACTGCAGCAAGTCGGTACGACTGTTTGACGCCTTTATTCTCCGTAAAAGCGCAGAACTTTGCTGTCGCCATCAAGTGCTAACTCTTATTTTCATCATTGTGAACACTATTTTGTTGTTATTATCTTCAGTCTTAAGACTGGTTTGATGTACTCATTCACTATTTATTTATTTACTAAGATGGTATCTGTTCTTTCGGACAGGTCCGAAAGAACAGATACCATCTTAGTAAATATATAGTTAAGGCTCACCGGCCACTTGACCATCTTCTTCTTCTGTACGAATGCACAAACAGTGCCTGAACTCTTACGGGAATCGGCAACGCGCCGCGAGTAATGAGTATAATGGGCGGGGGCACAACGATTTAGTGCGGGACAATACGTTGAGAATGTGGGTTTTGCGGGAGGCGTGCCAGAGATAAATCCCTGCAGTCGCGCTATCCTCTGTGTCTTCGATGGCTCAGATGGATAGAGCGTCGCCCATGTAAGCAGGAGATCTCGGGTTCGAGTCCCGGTCGGGGCACACATTTTCACCCAGCCCCCGTTGACGTATGTCAACGCCAGTAAACCGCTAAGGGTGTTCATTTTATTGTAATTTCATTCACTATTGTCTATCGCGTGCAGTTGTCTTCATCTCTGCAGCACTACGGTAACCTTCATCCATTTGAACCTGCTTACTGTAGTCAAGTCTTATTATTCTTCTACAGTTTTTACCACCGCTCCGGCCGGGGTGACCGAGCGGTTCTAGGCGCGTTAGTCTGGAACAGCGCGACCGCTACGGTCGCAGGTTAGAATCCTGCCTCGGGCATGGATGTGCGTGATGTCCTTAGGTTAGTTAGGTTTAAGTAGTTCTAAGTTCTAGGGGACTGATGACCTCAGAAGTTAAGTCCCATAGTGCTGAGAGCCATTTGAACCATTTGCCATTTTTACCGCCGCAACCCTCTCCCTCTCCGCTTCCATTACCAAACTGACAATCCCTTACGACACCTACTTATCATCTTTAGATTACTTCCATCTCCTCCATAAATCGTAACTGTTACGTGCCCCGCTTAACGAGCTCTCAACCAGAATCGGTCGGACGAGAGTTCTCTTCGCTAATTCATTCATACGTGGAGTACATTTCTCTAGGTTCTTTCAGTGAATCTTATTGTGGTTACTGCTGTTCCTAGAAACAGTTTTCGTGGTCGTTCCAACTAAAATCGATAGTGAAGCATTGTATTGTATTGAACTGGGGACCTAGAAACGACGGAGAGGCTTCGTCCCCGCCGTAGCCTCAGTGGTGGTACACAACCCCCACAACAGGTTACAGCAGTCCACTGACCCCTCCGCCGCCCCACACCGAACCCAGGGTAATTGCGCCGTTCGGCCCCCAGTGGGAACCTCCCCCCCCACCCCGGAAACGCCTCACTCACACCACAGTGTACCCACAATGTTTGCGTGGTAGAGTAATTATGGTGTACGCGCACGTGCAGAAAGTGTTTGCGCAGCAATCGCCGACATAGTGTCACTGAGGCGGAATAAGGGGAACCAGCCCGCATTCGCCGAGGTAGATGGAAAACCGCCTTAAAAACCATCCACAGACTGGCCGGCACACCAGACCTCGACACTAATCCGCCGGGCGGATTCGTGCTTCCCGCCCGGAAAGCAGTGCGTTAGACCGCACGTCTAGCCGGGAGAGCATATAATCAAGCATACTCTCACTTATTTCACTGTTCTGGCAGTTGCGAGTGTCTAATCACCCATAGTGTAATCAAACAGTAATACGTGTTTACCAATTTCGCTTTAATTTAAGTAATTAAATAAGTGGGATGGTAAAGTAAAAAAGTTTCCTTTTTATTTATCACAGATAGCTTACGCTAAAACCAACTTCACAAATACTGACATCTAGTCAAAGGATCTACATTCCATATGTGTTTGCTTCACGAAGGCGGTAGCTAACAGAACCATCATTCGGCAGATTCATGGGAACTGCTCATGAGTCTGGGGCCCTCATCACCTAGGATTAACGGAGGAGATGGAAAAAACACGAATAAATGCGCCGTGTTTCGTCACCGGTTCGTTCAGTACCTGCGGCGCTTCTCCAGTTCCAATGGTTCAAATGACTCTGAGCACTATGGGACTTAAGGTTGTATGTAGATGAATGCAAAAGACATATAAAATAACCATGTAAAATCAGATGGTTCCTTTGAATCTACATCTACATGGATACTCTGCACGTCACATTTAAGTGCCTGGCACAGGATTCATCGAACCACGCTCAAATCTCGTATAGCGCGCGGAAAGAACGAACACCTATGTCTTTCCGTACGAGCTCTGATTTCCCTTATTTTATAGTGGTGATCGTTTCGTCCTATGTAGGTCAGTGTCAACCAAATATTTTCGCATTCGGAGGAGAAAGTTGGTGATTGGAATTTCGTGAGAAGATTCCGTCGCAACGAAAGACGCCTTTCTTTATGATGGGCTCTGAGCACTATGGGACTTAACATCTGAGATCATCAGTCCCCTAGAACTTAGAACTACTTAAACCTAACTAACCTAAGGACATCACACACATCCATGCCCGAGGCAGGATTCGAACCTGCGACCGTAGCGGTCGCCCTAGTTCCAGACGGAAGCGCCTAGAACCACTCGGCCACTTCGGTCGGCTCTCCAGCTCCAATGAGAGCCGCTACGGGAGAAGCTTTTAGTATCAAGGGGAGGATTGCTATGAAAATTTGGAAAGCTTACTTTCCAAGAACAGTCAAGCACCATATTTGCTCCTTCTG
This sequence comes from Schistocerca cancellata, assembly GCF_023864275.1. Lineage (NCBI taxonomy): Eukaryota > Metazoa > Arthropoda > Insecta > Orthoptera > Acrididae > Schistocerca > Schistocerca cancellata. Next base: position 551,661,822 of record NC_064631.1, on the reverse strand, counting down.
CATCCACCTCACGAAATGAACATGACAGAAATTCAAGCTCTTACGGGGGCCTGCTGATAGTTGCCTTTATCGCCCACCTTTCGCGAATGGAAATGACATGAGGGAGGGGAAGGGGGGGAGGGGGATACTGATATTCAAAATACCCTCCGTCACACACCGTAGCTTGCTGAGTACAAATATAGATCGCCGTGGAGGAACGCATTGTCAGAAGTGAAACCCGCGGTGGTATTGTGTAGCGTTCTGCAATATTCGCCCTGCTATGGTAATCCAGTACTTCCGGAAGGCCCGCGCCGTGCGAGTGATGTCTCGGCGACAAACGCCCGGTGGCGGGTCCTCGCGGCCGTGGGCCGGCCTTCCGGGTCAGCGACCCCTCATCTGCATACCTCGCCTGTGTGGCCGTCGACCGATGCCCTCACTCGCTCGTTTGGCCTACGGCACGCCGCAAACTGGTTCCACCTATCTACGTGACGTACGTCACCAGAATAGTGGACTTCTGGGAAACTGTATACTCCTTATCCCGACCTTCCAACATGACGTAGCATACGCTAGATCGATATTCATGACTAGAATTACGTACGCCTCACTCACCCCCCCCCCACCCCCCCGCCCCAAGAAAAACGACAATAACATGCCACTGACAGCGAGGTTACCGCAACATTACATCAAGTGCCCAACGAAAAACAAGGATAGGGTTATAAGGCTCTGAGCACTATGGGACTTAACATCTATGGTCATTAGTCCCCTAGAACTTAGAACTACTTAAACCTAACTAACCTAAGGACAGCACACAACACCCAGCCATCACGAGGCAGAGAAAATCCCTGACCCCGCCGGGAATCGAACCCGGGAACCCGGGCGAGGGAAGCGAGAACGCTACCGCACGACCACGAGATGCGGGTTAGGGTTATAAGGGTTTAACGTCACGTCGACAGCGAAGTCATTACACAATGAGCTTGTGCTCGGCTTCAGGAATTGAGCTGTTATCCTTTCGAATGCGAGTCCATTGTCTTGCCACTGTTCCATCTCGCTCGATCCTAGACATCGATGATGTAGGCAATCGCAATTACTGATTTCACTGATTTCTGTCGCTTCATTATAAAACATCCAGCAAATCAGATGTTGTGACAACCTCCAGAACTTTCCCACTACGTGCTACCATGGGATACTATCTCTTTGTTGTGGGCATTATCCAGCATTAAGAAAACTGAACCAAACACCGTGATCAAGTCACGAGAACCACGCGATGCCGATCGACCGCCGTGTCATCCTCTACCCTGCCGTATGGTATCATTCGGTTGCGGTATGTAATTTGCAGCCTTATGCGGCTACTTCTCATTCAGATTGTACCACGAGGCTGAATGCATCCCGTTCCACTCCTCCCAGCAGGAAGATAGCCGTGGCAAAATCACGAACTGAACCAGGAGCCTTCACATGGCGATCAGACTCGCTGACTGTGGAGGCCGACATTATCTTCCATACAGCCACGTTTTAAGACGGCTGCCATGCAGCAGAGAAAGTGGAAGTTCTGCCCCAGTCGTTCTGCATCTCTTCGTGGTCATCCAACTTCGGCCGGTCGGTGTGACCGAGCGGTTCTAGGCGCTTTAGTCTGGAGCCGCGCGACCGCTACGGTCGCATGTTCGAATCCTGCCTCGGGCATGGATGTGTGTGATGCCCTTAGTTTAGTAGGTTTAAGTAGTTCGAATCCTGCCTCGGGCATGGATATGTGTGTGATGTCCTTAGGTTGGTTAGGTTTAAGTAGTTCTACATTCTAGGGGACTGATGACCTCAGATGTTTAGTCCCATAGTGCTCAGAGCCATTTGAACCAATTAAGTAGTTCTAAGTTCTAGGGGACTGATGACTTCAGAAGTTTAAGTCCCATAGTGCTTAGAGCCATTTTGAACCATCCAACATCGCCAGCGTGGATAACAGCATCGCCTGCGAACTGAGAGTCCTGCTGCTCACCCTACGTGATTCACATTCCTGTTACGCTTGTTTGCAATTGAAAGGATTTCGCGAGACAATAAACTCCACCTGTAATACTGTGCAAAGAAAAAGAAGTTATCTCCGAATGCTTCCAGAAAGATAGACGAAGGTAATGATGATAGTTCCTATTTCCAAAGTCGTCCTGCAACGTACTTGCTACTTGCTCCGGCGTGTGTGCTTGTATCGTATCAGAACTTTATTCCTAAACTGAGCTTGTACTGAAGCAGATACATGTATAGCAAAAATCCGACATACATAATTTTTTGGAGAAACACTCTGGCACGGAAATAGTGACTGAAGTATTATAAAATGGTTCAAATGGCTCTGAGCACTATGGGGCTTAACATCTGATGTCATCAGTGTACTAGAACTTAGAACTACTTAAATCTAACTAACCTAAGGACATCACACACAGCCATGCTCGAGGCAGGATTCGAACCTGTGACCGTAGCAGTCGTGCGGTTCCGGACTGAAGCGCCTAGAACCGCTCGGCTACAATGGCCGGCTGACGTATTATACACTTCGGTCTAGTCTAACAGAATAATCACTGAACGTGATTATAATTACAACAACACATGTCGTGGACGAATTGTTCGCCATATACTGCGTATGACGTTTGAATTCTGAAGAAGGCCGATACAGCTGTGATGGTTGTTACAGTTGCATTCATGTGTTTTGACTATGTCTAAAATAAAAGTAAGTTTATTTTTCCAATTTTATTGTAGTTGATTTCACAAAACACAAGGAGTTCCAACGTTGGGTTGAAATACGCTTGGAATTTACACACACACACACACACACACACACACACACATATATATATATATATATATATATATATATATATATATATATATATATATATATATATATATATATGAAAAATATATATATTGACAATATATATATATATATATATATTTATTGTCAATTCCGGATTTGTTCCATTGAGATCAAAAGCGCTTTAATTTATTGATGCTTATGGTGAATTATTTTTAAAATAGGAACACAGGAAAAAATTAATAGTCGTGGTGCAAAGCGATATAACTGATGACCATTACAATATAGGTTACAGTTTAAAATTATCTGTTCTAATACACCCAGTATGCCAATATTACTGAATTACGGGGGCGTGCTGAAAAGTAATGCCTCCGAAAATTTTCTGTGAAAACTCGTAAAGCTTTTTAAATCAGACAAACATTATTAACATTCTACATATTTATTCTTCGAATCTACCTATTTTTGCAGCCGTCTGCCGCTAGAGTGCTCCGAATAGTAACATTTAACATGGCGGCGTGTAAAGTAACTATGCCGATGCGTGAGAAACTACGTGTTGTAATAGAGTTTCAAATTCTAAGAGTTAGCCCGCACATGGAGCCTCTTCTGTTTCAGCATGTCAATCCCAGATCACACGTGAACGCTACATCTGCAAACAATCCGAGGCCTTGGGTTAAATTGCCACTGATCACACAGTTCCGACTTGGCCCCATCCGATTTTCATCTGTTTCCGAAACTTAGAGAACACCTTCGAGGACAACACTTTAGTATTGATGAAGCAGCGCAAGCAGAGGCGAGGCTGTGGATCCGTCAACAAAGTCAAACACTCAACAGTCACATCAACAAACTCGTCTCTCGATGGGAGAAATAATATTCGTCGCAAAGATGACTATGTTCAGAAATTTATATGTAGACATGAAGAATAACGATGTAGAATGTTAAAAACGTTTGTCTTTGAGAGTTTTCGCATAACAATTCGGAGGCATTACTTTTCAGCACGCACTCGTACATTCAGTTTGAGTTTGTTGTTCTTCAACAGTATCTAGTAAGAAAGAGCATACACTAATGATCTTAATAACGTATTTGTTGAGTACTTTATCCTAAAAGCGAACAAAAAAACTGTATGAAAACCTTGCTTGCAGATAATTCTTGTTTTTTGTATCATTTGTGATGTATAGACTCCTTCGTCAACAAATAACAAATTCATTAAACTCTCTGTTATGTGTACTGCCATTCTTCTATCTCTGTGGAATTCGAAACTAATATTATGTTTCTCTTGTTTTCAGGTAAGTCTGGTCGATTGGCATTTCCAGTGACACTACATAATCTTCCATCAGATGACAGTCGCAATGCGAACAGAAGAATTTTTTGGAGGTAACCGCTGCCCACTGCTTACATCTCCTCATGCACTTAGGTCCATTGTCTCCATCTCTACTCTTCTACAGCTCTTAAAGCTGTTAAGAACTTTCTCGACAACTCTTAAGACTCGCCTCTTCATCAGATCTCCATGAGCACCTAAATAGATACCTGCCCATATTTCAAAGAATCCAAATGTTATACCATGGTTTACAAATTAATTTGAAGCCACAAGAAATAGCAAAATGCGGCAACACATCATCCTAATCATCATTGCGTTACAGTCGTGTGTTTCCTAATCATCTACCCTTTATACTGGAAAGCAAAGTGCTGCAGCGGGCAGAGTATACGCCCAGTGCTATTGACCAGAAATTCAGATTCAATGAAAATTGTCATAACAGTGGAACTCTCTCTTTTGAAAGAGAGAACTAATTGCTGATATTATATTCGCCACGTGGAAAGAAAACACTACGCAGAGGATGAAGTAAAAAGGCAAGATATACGGCCTTCTAAAAGTTGTTCGAATATTTCTTTCCTCGCGCCATGTTTGGTACTGTTTCGACGACACTATCCATATTCTTTGAGTTTTCAGAAGTATGAAGGATTCATTATACACGTTTTTGTCAAGAACATTCACTATGAATCTGACTCTGGTTATTAATAAACTTAACTGCCATTGATGCATAGATTTTAAATAATTTCAGTAGATTTCAGCTTGTGGTAAGAAGGATGTTCCCTCATAAACTCACTTTCACAGAAGAAAGCACTCACAAAACACACAAGTTCGGCACTCTCTGTGTAAACAAAAATGATGTCTCGTGACTAGATAGTCACAATACAAGAACATGAACTTTGCTAGTCACTGAAGATAAAATTCAAAGGCGTGCAATCTTAAATATGTGTAGGACTTAGTACAAGGGTAATGAAAGAAAACTGAAAGAAGTATGATCATGTATTCTGCCCATTAGTCAGGTCCATCACTGGAAGGTCAGCGTTCTCCTTAATATAGGCTTTCCGCCATCTTTGTCGTAGCACCTATACTGAATATATCTTGATGTCAATTAATTGGTTGAAAACTGGTTCAAATAGCTCTGAGCACTATGGGACTTAACATCTGAGGTCATCAGTCCCCTAGAACTTAGAAATACTTAAACCTAACTAACCTAAGGACAGCACACACATCCATGCCCGAGGCAGGATTCGAACCTGCGACCGTAACGGTCGCGCGGTTCCAGACTGAAGCGCCTAGAACCGCTCGGCCACAACGGCCGGCAATTAATTGGTATATTTTTCTTCATCTGATCCTCTCCCCATTCACAATTCGCTGTAGTGAATCCTTTACTATGCAGCCCCGCTTCATCCAATTTGTCTCCTCCTCCACTGTTTCCAGTATTTATCTTTCCTTGTTCACCCTTTGTAACACAACGTCATTCCGTATTTCACACTTTCCATTTTTCTCCACATGAGTATCTTGAGCGCCTCTAAACATTTCTCCGCCGCAATGTCCATGTTTGGGTACCGTACAGGGCAACGCTCCATACAAAACGATAAATCTCTTGCTCTTTTCAAATTGCGAATACGATATTACATCAGCTGTATTGTTTTCTAGAAACACATGAAAATTTGTGCCGGACCAGGACTCGACCACGGATTTCCCGCTCATCGCGAGTGGTCGCCTTAACCACTTCGGATAATTATTTTGGTTTGTGGGGCGCTCGACGGCGTTGTTATCAGCTCCCGTTCAAGTTCCCAATTGTTGCGCAATACACTTCCGCCATTATCCTGAATGGTGATCAAATGATGAGGACAACACAAACACGAAGGCCCCAGGTGGCGAAAATCCCCGACTCGGCTGGGAATCGAATCCGGGACCTCGTGGTCCAGAGGCAGCAACGCTAACCATTAGAGAACGAGCTGCGGACATAACCGCATCGGCTATCCGAGCACGCCTGCAGGACTACTCCAAACTTCGGTATGTCCAAGTGTTTCGTCCTATACTGTTCGCACATCATGTGATACCCGCACAGGGATGATGATGATGATGATGATGATGATTGGTTTGTGAGGCGCTCATCTGCGTGGTCATCAGCGCCCGTACAATACCCCAGTTTTTACTCAGTCCAAATTTTTTACACAGTCCAATCTAGCCACTAGCCACTGTCACGAATGATGATGATGATGATGATGATGATGATGATGATGATGATGATGATGATGATGATGAAACTATGCCAACACCCAGTCCCCGGGCAGTAAAAATCCCCAAACCGAGCGAGGTGGCGCAGTGGTTAGCACACTGGCCTCGCATTCGGGAGGACGACGGTTCAAACCCGCGTCAGGCCATCCTGATTTAGGTTTTCCGTGATTTCCCTTAATCGCTTCAGGCAAATGCCGGGATGGTTCCTCTGAAAGGGCACGGCCGCATTCCTTCCCCATCCATCCCTATTCCGCCAGGGACGATGAAAACGCTGTTTGGTCCCCTTCCCCAAATCAACCAACCAACCAACCAACCAACCAAAATCCCCAACCCGGCCGGAAATTGAACCCGGGACCCCGTGATCCAGAGGCAGCCCGCACAGAGAGAGAAAATGTTTTGCTCCTCAGTTTGCCTTTCTTTTGCCATGAAATACAGTTATTGCAGTAAATAGTAAAGCTGATGTATAATCATATTCGCAGTTTTCGATTACATTTCATGTATTTACGATGGTAATCCCAAAAGTAAGGTCTCCTATTTTTTTATGAGTACATAGACCTGTTTATTTCTACAATGGTTTACATCAGTTTACAGTTTGAACATTTAGCTATTTTTCGACAGAATCACCATTTCTGTCGCTGCATTTTTGTAGACGCTGTGACAGTTTTCGTATGCCAATGTCATACAAGCTCGCCGCAGTGCTGTTGAGAAAGCTATGAACCTCTTCTTTCACCTCTTCGTCGGAGCTGAATCGCTGGGACCACAATTAACGCTGACAGGTACTGTGAGACTCTGAAAAAACTCAAACGGGCATATCAGAACCAAAGAAGAGGAATGTTGAGCAAAGGCGTACACATTTTCCGTGACAACGCTCGCGCACACATCGCTCGGCAAACCGTTGCTCTCCTGCAACAGTTTCAGTGGAACATAATCACCCACCTACACTATAGCCCTGACTTGGCGCCCAGTTACTATGACCTGTTCCCTAGGTTAAAAGAACATTTGGCAGGAAAGCGATTCAGCTCCGACGACGAGGTGAAAGAAGAGGTTCATAACTTTCTCAACAGCATGGCGGCGAGCTGGTATGACATGGGCTTACAAAAACTGCCACAGCGTCAACAAAAATGTATCGACAGAAATGGTGATTATGTTGAAAAATAGATCAATGTTCAAGCTGTAAAATGATGTAAACCATTGTAGAAATAAATAGGTCTACGTACTTTAAAAAAATAGGAGACCTTACTATTGGGATTACCCTCTGTTAGGGGTCCGTAGGCCCTTACTATAAGTTTGCACTCGGCACAGGTCGATAGGGCAAACAATCGATAGTGTCGTGTTGCGAGAGCGAGTGTAGAGTTGAGCAGTCCCGTGTGGCGGGCCGAGCTGTGCGGAAGCCAGCAGTAGTTGTAATGCAAGGCTTTACCGACAAAGGGAGTAACCATCGCCGCGGTTTAACCCCTTTGTGCTAAAATAATACTGGTAAAGTGAAGAAGTATAATTACGAGAGTGATCAGTGATATTTGTAGTGCCGATATTTTGGTTTCGCGTCTACCGCGCCGGCATCATTTTGGATTGCAGTGTTGGATTGCAGTGATTGTATTATCGTGTGACGATAATGAATAACGAAGGAGCCTGTGCTGAGATTAGCCGTAATTAGATGTGTATGACGAAGGCAGTGGCTGTCTCCTTGCTTTTGTATTTTTGAGACGAATATAGGTTCTTGATTAGTGAAACTGTGTTGGTGTTCTTCTTGTTACCAGACATTTCATTATTACAGCATTTGAGAAGGACAAACTGGAAAGTAACAACTCCGTAGCAGTCAATTCCGATTGCCAGCCCCATTAGGTACACGGTCACATTAATTAATGATTATTGGGCTGCTATTCTGTCAGATCAGACCAGGTCGGGTCGAAAATAATAAATCGGAGGTGTTACACCTCGTAATACTGCTGTAGATGGTCATGCATGCATGTCTGAAGGACATTCGCATCGAACTACAAAGATACCGCAAAATACAGACGCCGCAATATCTGTCTTCCTCAGATGATTGTTCAGTGGACCACTGAAAATTCTCCTATTTGCGTAAAACATTTATTTTGCAGTGGCTATTCTTGTTTTCATTGCTTAATAACATACATGTTTAGTAAGTGGTTATTTTGCGTATTAAGAAAAAGGCAGAAGTAAATGCACAAAAGGTAGGGCTAAATACGAATTTGCCTGGATGGGGATTTGAAGCGGCTGGAACTGAATGCTTAATATTTTCTGAGCAGCGCCATTCGAGGTGTTCGCCTGCAAATAGAGCCGGTGTGGGAGTTCCCACGCAGTGCGCCAAGTTCAAGTTCCCAAGAACAAAGGCCGGCGAGGAATGTCCGCGGCCAGATGTCGGCGGCGCGGGTAGTAGTTTAAAATCCGGCCCGGCGGCTCCGCCGCTATCCCCAAGGCCCCTCGGCCGGCTATTACGTATCCTTGTTATGGATTCAATGACCCTTGACATAACAACCAGTTTCCCGGGCAGTCCCCGCTCTGCGCCGTGCCTCGCCTCGGCTTGCTGCACGCCGCTGCGCCGTGCTGTACCGGACGCGGCCAGTTGCCACACACACCACCGGCTACGTCACGGCCGCGTCTGCGGGCTTCTGCGCAGTGCGTCCCGAACCTCCACGCTCACAGCTGTACACGCTGACGAGCATTTCGACAGGTGCGGACCCAGGGTTCGGTTCTTGGGTGAGGAGGTCACCTAGTGTTACCCTTGCCTCCCCTCCCCCTCCACCCCCCAACACACACACACACACACACACACACACACACACACAGTACTTGCTGCCACACTCATTTTTAGCATGCCACAGATACGTAATACTTTAAAGTAATAACAACAAAATACGAGGGTCACTCCAAAAGAAATGCACACTATTTTTTTTTAAATCCATCTTTTATCCTACATGTTTGAAAGCTTTACACTGTGTAGATACACCAATTAGGAACAATATTTTCATTTCTCCACATAATTTCCATCCCTCTCACCTGCCTTACGCACTCTTGGAACTAGCGCGTGTATACCCGCACGGTAAAATTCTGACCAACCTGTTGGAGCCACTGTTTGGCAGCGTGCACAAGGAATCATCATCTTCAAACCTTCTTCCACGAAGAGAGTCTTTCAGTTTCCCAAAGAGATGATAGTCACATGCAGCCAGGTCAAGGTTGTAAGGCGGGTGTTTCAGTGTTGTCCATCCGAGTTTTGTGATCGCTTCCATGGTTTTCTGACTGAGATGTGCCCGTGCATTGTCGTGCAACAGCAAAACATCCTGCTTTTGCCGATGCGGTCGAACACGACTCAGTCGAGCTTGAAGTTTATTCAGTGTCGTCACATATGCATCAGAATTTATGGTGGTTCCACTTGGCCTGATGTCCACAAGCAAGAGTCATTCGGAATCGAAAAACACCGTAGACATCACTTTTCCAGCAGAAGGTGTGGTTTTGAATTTTTTTTCTTGAGTGAATTTGCATGCCACTCCATTGATTGCCTCTTCGTCTCTGGTGAAAAATGATGGAGCCATGTTTCATCATCTGCCACAATTTTTCCAAGAAATTCATCTCCACCATTCTCGTACTGTTCCAAAAGTTCGCTGCATACTGTTACTCTTGTTTCTTTGTGAGCCACTGCCAACATCCTGGGAACCCATCTGGCACAAACCTTTTTTAACGCCAACACTTTCAGTATTCTGCAAACACTTACTTCCCCTATCCCAACGTAGCATGATAATTCGTTCACTGTGATGCGTCTGTCAGCATTCACCAATTTGTTAACTCTCTGCACATTGTCTGGAGTGTGTGCAGTACGAGGCCTGCCGCTGCGAGGACAATCCTCAATATTGCCGTGCCCGCTTTCATCGCGTAACCTGCTTGCCCACCGACTAACTGTACTGCAATTGACAGCAGCATCTCCATACACCTTTTTCAACCACTTGTGGATGTTTCCCATTGTCTCGTTTTCACAGCACAGGAATTCTGTGACAGCACGTTGCTTCTGACGAACGTCAAGTATAGGAGCCATCTTGAAGACATGCTGCGACGGCGCTACTCACGGGAACAGGTTGAACTAAGTTTGAAAACAAGCGGGAAGGATGTATCTACACAATGAAACACTTCCACACATGCAGAATGAAAACTGTATTTTTACAAAAATAGTGTGCATTTGTTTTGGAGTGACCCTCGTGTAAGGGCTGAAGCGAGAATATCCCACAATGTTTCATACGAAAATTCCGAATTTTTTCATTCTAAATTGGCCGCGAAACAAATTTGTCACATTACTTATTGGACGCCCCTCACACTTTTCATGATTACCATTGTTTTATATCTGTCTGATGACACCGTGTGTTCTGCCACAACATTGGTGAGAAATGGAGGGAGCAGCTCAGAACTGAATATTAGGCTGTGTCTTTAAAAAATAAATATGATGTGCAAAGAAGAGTTATTCGCGAGAAGCGAAGTTAATCGGGGGGGGGGGGGGGGCGGGGTTACGCAGAAGCGCGGTATATCCCCAACACGTGTACAGTAGCCGGCCAGGGCGGCGTCGCATATGGAGCGGTGTATGCGATGGGAGACGGAAGGCTGGCTAGGAGCTATTTGCGGCACGCGTGTAATTGGCGCCAAAGCGCGCCAGAATCTGAAACACGCCCAACTTTGCGCCGCTCTGGATTAGGGCGTGCGCCGCCTCTGTCGCCATTATGGCGCTCGGGTGGCACAGGGCGGCAGTCTTTGAGCACGGCAGCTCTTTATGTAACACTACCTGCCGCCGCACAGCCGTGGAGGCCCTACCTCCGATCGCAGCCTCTGCAGCCGGCAGCTTCAAAGTCCGCCGGGTCACAGCTGCCTTCTACCCACGGACGAACGAAAACTGCCTGCGACCCAAACTGCTCCGTCCTACTCGACGAGGGAGCACGCCGCCATTCCCTCCATTCTCTTCCTCACCTTCTACTTTCCAATTCTCTACGTAAGACACATACCCTTCCGCCTCTTCCTCTGTTCTCTCCGTCACTACAACCTCATCCCCTTCCACCATGGTTTTCGTCATCACCACATCTTCCTCCTTACCTATTCCACCACGGCCTTCGTCATCTCCACATGCTACTCCTACATTTTCATCATATTCCTCTCCTTCTTTACCCCCATTCTCTTTCATCACCTTCACCAACGCCTCTGCTATTGCATTGTCTTCGTCACCAACTTCTCCTCTGCCTCCTTTCCCTTCGTCAGCTACTAGCGCGGATCCAACGACGAATGGGGGTGCAAATTCACCCAAGAAAAAAAATTTAAAACCACATCGTCTGCTGGAAAAGTTATGGCTACGGTGTTTGTCGATTCCGAAGGACTCTTGCTTGTGGACATCATGCCAGGTGGAACCACCATAAATTCTGATGCATATGTGACGACTATGAAGAAACTTCAAGCTCGACTGAGTCATGTTTGGCCACATCGGCAAAAGCAGGATGTTTTGGTGTTGCACGACAATGTACGGCCACGTGTCAGTCAAAAAACCACGGAAGCGATCACAAAACTCGGATGGACAACACTGCAACACCCTCCTTACAGTGCTGACCTGCCTCCATGTGACTATCATCTCTTTGGGAAAATGAAAGACTCTCTTCGTGGAACAAGGTTTGAAGATGATGACTCCCTTGTGCACGCTTCCAAACAGTGGCTCCAACAGGTTGGTCCAAAATTTTACCGTGCGGGTATACAGGCGCTGGTTCCAAGATGTCGTAAGGCAGTTGGGAGGGATGCAAATTATGTGGAGAAATGAAAATATTGTTCCTCAAGGATGTATCTACTGACTGTGAAACTTTCAAACATATAGAATAAAAGATGAATTTAAAAAAAATAGTGTGCATTTCGTTTGGAGTGACCCTCGTAGTTTCATGAAGTGCCGATAGGTGGCGGCGCCATACGTAGCCTTTAAATTGGCGTGTGCAACGGAGGTGGGTTCCAAGCAGACAGCTGTCACAGAAATTTCTTCTGCCGGAAAGCCAGAGCACCGCAGATATTCATAGTCTCCTGCAGAAATGTTTACGGCGACCTGTTACTGAACAAAAAGACCGAGGTTCGTTGAGCGAGATGTCTGTTATCATCGCAACAAGGTCTCGCAAACCTGCCACACCTCCAGTGTCGGTCTGCCGCACGCGCCTATGACTCCTGCGAATGCTGAAATATGCGGACATACTTATTGGAGATGATCGACGGATCACAATCACACACCTTGCTGCTCAAATGGACGTCTCTGTTTGGTAGTGCTGATACACTCGCCCACCAGTAGGTGTGCAAAATGGTTCAAATGGCTCTAAGCGCTATGGGACTTAACATCTGTGGTCATCAGTCCCCTAGACTTAGAACTACTTAAACCTAACTAACCTAAGGACATCACAAACATCCATGCTCCAGGCAGGATTCGAACCTGCGACCGCAGCAGTCGCGCGGTTCCGGACTGCGCGCCTAGAACCGCGAGACCACCGCGGCCGGCAATTTATTAAAACTGGTAAAAATGTCTTCCTCACGTAAGAGGCACCTTACACGTGCTGTGGTCTTCAGCGATGAAAGCAGACTCTGCCCGCACGCAAGTGACGGTCGTTTGCGCGTACGACGTAGACCTAGTGAGCGCTATCTCGTTAAGTGCATTCGTCCATGGCAAACTGCCCTCACCCCAGGCCTTACGGTCTAGAGTGCGATAAGCTACAACTCCCGCTCGTCTTTGGTGTTTCTGGAAGGGATGCTAACCAGCGCTCGCTAAGTTCAGAATCTTAGTACACCCATTGTTTTGCCGTGCTTGCAACAGGGACGTGACATGTTCTTCGAATAGGGTAATGCTCGCCCACACAGTGCCCGTGAAACTCAACGTGCTCTACAAGACCTGCAGCAACTTCCCCGGCTATCACGATCTCCGCACTAGTCTCCAATCGAGAACGTGTGCGATACTACTGAAATTATCTCTGCATCTATCGATTTCGTTCCGTTAAGAGCGGCGTGTTGAGTTCTACGTGCAAGGCATTCCTGAATCTTGTCACAAATCCTGTTCGATACTCAATAGTTATTTTTTGTAGTACTCGTCAGCCAAAAACTCTGAAACCTTCCCTTAGAAAAATTAATGAATTACTGTGCTGATAAACCTCTTACATTATTTGATTTTCAAACAGCTGAGCAGAACTGAACGTACTCACACATTTCACCCTTTACCTATTCTGATCAACACTAAACTGACACACAATATTTTTAGCGCAATGCAATCTGACTTTCAATAATCCCTACAAAAGAATCGCCCTGACTAACATTAACCTATACCTTTCACAAATCACTTACCTCACAAAAATCTTCGTTACTCGAACTACTGCAATACAGCGAGCGCCACTACTGCCAGCTAAATAAAAGATTTTAACTACTGAAGGCACTAATTACTGATAGGCATAGTTAGCAAATGAAAGGTTTTGATAGAGAACAAACAATGTATTTACCTTAAGTGTGTTCAAAAGTCATAATATATATAGCAGTTCATGGCATCCAGTCTTACAAATTTACTCTGATGGACACACGTCCAGATCATCCGCTCTCAAAACTCCGCCATCTCTCTCCCCACATCCACCACTGCTGGCGGCTCACCTCCAACTGCGCAACGCTACGCGCTGTTCACATCCAATGCTAACCAGCCACAGACTGCACACTCACAGCCAGTGATTTTCATACAGAGCGCTACGTGGCGTTACCAACATAAAAACCTAATCAGCCTACTTACAACTCTTACAGAACTACGTGAACAGGTCGAGCAGGGGTGACATAACGTATCAAGTGACGGTATTAGCCACTTGTACGACCGACGAGATACCAGAGTCAGAGCCTGCATAGCCGCCCTTGGGGGCTACACCACGTACTGATATGGATGTTCCAGCATGCGTCGATACCTCACACCTCAGAACCGCTTGTGGTATTGATCTGTAAATGTAATCACTTCATGTACTCCACACGCACTTTAATGAATTAGAAATCTCGGAAAGTGTGTACTAATGCTTTTTTTTTTGTCGTGGTGGCCCTACACACTTCCTTGGGATACTCCTGAAATTACCTCTGCATCTGTCGATTTCGATAAGAGCGGCGTGTAGAGTTCTACGTGCAAGGCACTCCTGAATCTAGTCACAAATCCTGTTCGATACTCGATAGTGTCGTAATGTTTTTACTTTTATTTTTTTAAATGCTAAATGACTGTGGAAAGATAAAAAGACAATTCGGTTGCAACCCCCGAAACTTGTAAAGCAGTAGAAAATTCGGCCACAAACCACTTGTGTGTAAACGGACAGCAAGCGTCCCTCCCGTCTGCAGGGCCGTGGACTGCCGAAGTCAGCTGTGGGGGGCAGAACGCGGCGGCGGCGGCGCCTATGCCGCGCCGCTGCCGGCTGGTTCAATACCAGACACCCCAGCCCGGCCCAGCCCAGGGCAGCCGCTGCCCCCCCCCCCCCCCCTCCAAAAGCAGCAGACAGCCGGGGCCGCCTTTCCACGCACGTTGCGGCCGGCTTAACAGCTGTGTCGGGGTACGAGACATCGACCCTCACCACCCACACATTTCGTCGCTGCTAGGCAATTCAGAAATGCCGACTGATCTTAACAGTCATCACAAATTTATCTATTATTTACAGCGAACCCGGCAACGCTCCGCAATTGCCAAATATGTATTCGAATTGGATATACGTCTTAAACTCCTTCTCCCCCACTTTCTATCACCTCCTCCCCCCTCTCTCTGTCCATCTGGTACTCCTCACCCCTCTCTCTCTCTATGGCCATTTCTCCCTCTCTCTTTCCACAGCTGCTCCTCCCCCCATCTCTCTCTATGGATCTCCTACTTTTCCATCTCTATGTTCGTTTCTCCCCTCCCCGGTGCCAATCTTCTCTTGCCCCCACTCTCTGACAATGAAACTCGTTTAATGTTATTGGAAACAAAAGCTTGATTGGGAACTGAACTCCCTTAAAATGAATGGGTAGATCGGCTGGGGTCATTGATGCATGGAGTAGAGAGTGACCACCCTAGCAGCTCCATATGTGAGGATAGTAGCTTCAGTGACAAGGTTTCACATAATTTTAATCTGCGAATGGGTGAGCGTACAAAGTTTCGGGCGATTCAGATTCCGTAGTAATGTTCTAATCATAATCCGATAATCCTCAGACACAATTTTCCTATTTTCTGTTAAAACCGATGCGAGGAAGAAAGCAAATTAACACATTGTTGTGTATACAACTTTTGTTTCAAATTATAGACAATCGGAAGCAATACACTGGGTGATCAAAAAGTCAGTATAAATTTGAAAACTTAATAAACCACGGAATAATGTAGATATAGAGGTAAAAATTGACACACATGCTTGGAATGACATGGGGTTTTATTTGAACAAAAAAAAACACCCCATATTTCTAAACGCGTGAAAGATCTCTCGCGCGCGTCGTTGGTGATGATCGTGTGCTCAGCCGCCACTTTCGTCATGCTTGGCCTCCCAGGTCCCAGACCTCTTTCCGTGCGATTATTGGCTTTGGGGTTACCTGAAGTCGCAAGTGTATCGTGATCGACCGACATCTCTAGGGATGCTGAAAGACAACATCCGACGCCAATGCCTCACCATAACTCCGGACATGCTTTACAGTGCCGTTCACAACATTATTCCTCGACTACAGCTATTGTTGAGGAATGATGGTGGACATATTGAGCATTTCCTGTAAAGAACATCATCTTTGCTTTGTCTTACTTTGTTATGCTAATTATTGCTATTCTGATCACATGAACCACCATCTGTCGGACAATTTTTGAACGTTTGTATTTTTTTGGTTCTAATAAAACCCCATGTCATTCCAAGCATATGTGTCAATTTGTACCTCTCTATCTACATTATTCCGTGATTTATTCAGTTTTCAAATTTATACTCACTTTTTGATCACCCGGTATATAAAACAAATTATGTGTCTAATGGTTTAAATGCTTTGCTATATTCGTTAAAACTAGAATGCGAAAAAGAAAACAACCATTCATTTTCAAAGCACAGCACTGCACAGTACAGCATTTTCTTTCCCTCAGTGAGTTTTAACGGGAAAGCGTTGATTTTTGTTTAGGAAAATATGTAGTATATGCTCAAACGAATGTTTATTAGAATATCGTGTAAAAATTTGAAGCAAATCGGTCAAGAACTTTTCGAGATTTTTGCTAACTATGTTCCACACACACACACACACACACAGACACACACACACACACACACACACACACACACACACACACACATCAGAGAAGCATGTAGTTTATGTCCGTCCGAGTATTTGTTCTAGTACAAAATTGTTAAGGCTTTCGTGGTCACTTGTTGACAAAATGCCTGTTGGCTTCTGTCTGGGGTTCAAAAAATGGTTCAAATGGCTCTGAGCACTATGGGACTTAACATCTTAGGTCATCAGTCCCCTAGAGTTAGAACTACTTAAACCTAACTAACCTAAGAACATCACACGCACACACGCCACACCGGCCGGCAGTTCACCTTGGACGTAAATAAATGTGAAATACTGTGAATAAGCAGGTGAAGAAATCCACTACCGTGTCACTAAACTATTAGTGACAAATCACTGGAAACAGTAACTATCGTCAAACGCCTAGCGGTAACCTTCTGGAGCTACTTTCAATGAAATGACCACATAAAACAAATAGTAGGCAAAGCAGATGCCAGATTGAGAAGGCCATACGGGAAATGTTAAGTAAATGTTTGCAGTCTCGGATTTAGTCGAAGCACCGTGCATTCACTTAGGCTACGACACAACGCCACATCACGGACTATCGCTTGTTTCACCTGACGAAGTCTACCAGGTTAGTTTTCAAAATATTGCGTAGCAAAATGGTGTTGCCAATCTACCCAGAGTTAACCTTGTACTATATAGGCCATAGAAACTTCTGCACATATTAAGTTGTAGTGTAACAAACTTAATCACCTTTTTCCAGTTCCATGCGCGTTTCCAGCAAGGGAAAATGTCTGTCATATCTCAGTACGCACTGTAACCTGCTTTCGTGTTGCCCTGATAGTGCTTGCGAGTAGTTCACAGCTGACCAGTAGGCTCTGGTGTCACCTTGACGACGTCTGTAAACTCTGAAAACTCGTTCCTCCGGAATATTATCTGTGATTTTCTTTAGGGGTCCGCATCTCGGTCGATAAAAACGGAATCCTTATAGGATCACTTCACTGTCCGTCTCTTATAAACCTTTTTTCTCTGGAACGGATAGACGTATCCAGTGAAGATTTATGTCACATACTAAAGTCTACGGTCCCTTAATAAATTAAAGCTTCTACGTTAATGCAGTAAAAAGATGCAGTCATTTATGTCAGATATTTTGGTACTCGCAATCCCGGTCATCAAAACCTACATGATAAATTTCCTTTAATTTACATCTATGGTCGCAAACTTTTCGTTCACAGATTACCGGTTATAATGACCATCTTCAGATCTGTGTTTTATAAAAACAGTGTCCTAATGTATTGCAGCCATAACATTTGACGATGGCACTATGGCTGCAGTACATTAGGACACTGTTTTTATAAAACACAGATCTGAAGATGGTCATTATAGACCGAAACCGATAATCTGTGAACAAAACGTTTGTGACCAAAGACGTAAATTAAAGGAAATTTATTCTACATACGGGTTACTGTTTTATTCGCGACATTGTCGCAACTTCTGGAAAACCTATACGGTTCTTAATCATAATTTTTGGCAAGGACCAAGGTTTCACATTACAAGCAAAGGAAAAAATACGAACGTTTGAAATGTGTAATTATATAACACGAAAAAATGTCTTTTTTGTTATTTGTTACGTGACTGTCTCGGGAATGGCTCTTGCCTGTATCGATATCGGTAACAGGCAAGAATTGTCAAGATTCTCGACTCCCGGAATGCAATTTGTACGGAACATAACGGATTTTATATTACTTTTTTTTATTTTATTTTTAAAAGAGATCCCCCATATGGGGTCTGTTTTTGTTCCGTTGTGTTAACACGTTACTGAACACCATAAACATTTTAAAAAAACTGTCATTTCGCGTCACTATCAGATAATGTAAGTTCCAATCACGCCACATCCTCAGCCTAGAAGTCCTTCAATTGACTGCACATATTTACAAGAGGAATTCGCTTCGATTGTGTTCAGCAATAAAGAATCACCAATTGCTTTTTCTGAGAAACCCCCTTTTCATTTCCAGTTTTGGACGAGTCTGTCAGTCCTCTTCATGCAGCCTACGAAACAAAGTGGACAAAGTGCGCTTGTAGAAAGTGAGCAGGCGACTTATACATAAGTCATGATTAGTGGCATTGTCTGGACAGCTGCGGCTTATCAGTTCTCACACGTGTCCGTGGCAGTCTACAACAATGTCTGACGGTTATCTCCGTTACAGCGAGGTGACTGACGGACTCCTTTTCTGATTAAAGTTTGTTCCGCTTTCAGCGACACATCGTCGGATTGGAAGCCCGAGACTCGCGTAATGATTCGCTCGTGTAATCCTTTTTTTGTGTGCAGTTGATGTATAAGTGCTCCTGGCTGCTTTTCTCCTCGCCGTCAGGGTTATACTAGTCAAGTTAGCATTAAAGCAGGGGCGGGCAAACGCTGCACGCGGCTCATGAGCGCACAGCGCTGCACGTGTGCTGCTCGCGTGCAGCCGTCGACCGGGGCTGTGGCGACAGCCGGCAGGTTGCGGCAGTGTAGTACCAGGCTAAGCTGCGGACGTTGATGCGTAGCGACCACTACGTAGTCAACGTTGTATTTCAAGAAACTGAAAATGCAGAGTGAAACAAGGAAACGGAGAAGTGGAGATTTGCTACCTTTTAAAAAGTAATGGGAGAATCATTTTTTCTTTGTGCAAAAACGTGAAAATTCAAAATGTTTAATATGTGGTAGTATTCTCGCTGGTCAGCGGAAGTTTAGTATTGAAGGCCATTATAACAAGTTTCACAAGGACGACTACAATTTATTGTCGGATTCTGAGCGGATGGGGAAAATGACTGAGCTTAAGAAGAGCGATCTGACGATACTAGATGAATCTGCCGTAGTTGCTGTGGTCACGAGAAATCTGCGACTTCCTTTCGTCATGTCTCTCATGTAACTGATTTAACATTTTACGGAGCACCGTTTTCAATTTTTCCGGACGACAACAATAATAGCCCAGCTGTACGAGCTTAATATAGCGAGAGCTGGAAAACCATTTGCTGAATTAGTAAGCGTCGGTTAAGAGCAAACATCAGCGATGAAAATTTAAGTAACTGCTTGCGTTTGTCTGTATGTAGAAATTTTGTTCCACTCCACCTGTGATAATTAAATAAAACGTATCTTAGGTAATAGGTACTCTTTCAAACCACGATATCTTTCAAGCACTACTGCTACTAATCTTATTCCTACATTCAATAAAGCAACTAGGAAACAAAACGCGTTGCAGAGGAAGGAGCGGACAGAAGGTATGGTGGGGAGGGGAGATTAGCGGATGACCAGCTTGCCCCTGTGTGCACGCAGAAAACCTGTTAACTGCACGCGTGCAAGTGCACCGCACACGTGCAGGATTCCTGGCCGCCCCTGCATTAAAGTGTAGAAGCAGTAGTAGTAGTTCCTAATGTCTTGTTTCAGAAGTAAACTGAATCCAAAATCGTCACTCGTAGTAATGAATGGTGACATTTAATGATTGTGAAACAAAACTGATTGTTTTATGTTTCCAACCTCAGCAAACCGCAAATTTTTTTCTTCTGGTGTCACTAAATAAAAACACTGAGTTTTGATGGCTTCTTCTTCACCTTTTATCAGTCTCTCTTAAGCAAGAAACATTTAACGCTAAATGTTATGGGCTTGGTAGTAATTTCTTTATATATTTTAGAGCTTCTGTTTTTTATTCTGTAATTTTAAAACACGTAGTCTTTTGTTTCAATTCTTGCTACTGTCTCAAACTCAATATCGCTCTTGCCAGCTATATAATATTACAAGGTACACGCTTTGGCTTTAGTTACATTTTGTAACAAGTGCTAAAGTCCCTTGTAACCAGCATCTTTTATATAAATATAAGCTATAGGTATAAATTGAAGTATCCATACGTTTCGACTCCTTTATGCCGACTGGTACGCACTAAAAAAAGAAGTCAATTTTATAGCATGTAGTCACTATCACGTAATATTCATACAACTTCCTTCGTGTTCTCTCTCGGGACGTGTTTCAATCGATATCACGTCTGGAAACAGATACGACAGGATTAGTGTACTCGGAGACGAGTCAGCAATAGAATAACTTGTTGCGAGCACGAAATCGGTCTGGGTAGGAGGGCCAGTCAAGCCACTGATAATGAGTAGACGATACCATGAAAGCACCAGAGGATCAATATGCCTGAGAGCAAATTTCAAAACTGACATATTTTGCCAAATGGAGATCAATGCGCAACACCAAGCCGGGAATCGGTCTCATTGCAGTCTGTCATCTGTTTAAGTCACACTGACCCAACCGTTGAAACTGTGCCGTTGTGAAACGAGCAATACTCACGGATACAAGACATCCATTTTTGTTGCTGTTGTTGTCGTTGTGGTGGTGGTAGTCGCCTTCAGTCCGAAGACTAGTTTGACTTTCATGTGCAAGTCTCTTCATCTCTGCATAACGTCTGCAACCTACAGTGATTTGAACCTGCTTACTGTAGCTAAACACTGATCTCCTCCTAGAAATTTTATCTCACATACTTGCTTCCATTACCAAATCGATGATTCCTTGATGTCTCAGAATGTAGCCTACCAACCGATCCTTTATTTGAGTCAAGTTGTGCCTATCATTTACTTTCTCCCCAATTGGATTCAGTAACCCTTCTTTAGTTACCCGATCTCATCTAATCTTCAGCATTCTTCCGTAGCACCACGTTTCAAAAAGCTTCGATTCTCTTCTTGTCCGAACTCCTTACCGCACCCTTTTCATTGCTGTACAAGACTACTGTCTAGACAAATATCTTCAGAAAAACTTTCCTAATTTTTAAATTTCTATTCTGCCTTAACCCACGTTCCTGGTTTTTCAGAAAAGGTTTTCTTGTTGTTTGTCTGCATTTTATGTCCTCTCTACAGAGTCCATCATCAGTTATTTTGCTGTCCAAATAATAAATCACATCTATTACTCTTAGTGTCTCATTTCTTAATCTAATTCGTTCATTATCGCTATATTTTATTCGACTACACTCTATTATCCTTGCTGTTATTTTGTTGACCATCTTAAAACCACATTGCAAGATACTGTACGTTCTGTTTAACTGCTCTTCCATCCCATTTGCCGTCCCTGACGGAAGACACTTACTACGTCTACATATTAAACATCTTCCTAAAGACGAAAACCGAACCCGGAAACGGTTTTTCGATGTCGCGTTTATAGATGTAAAAGTCTGAAGCGGATTTGCTAGCCCATTTAAGTATGGCGCCTGAAAACTAGCTGTTACAGTTTCTGATATTTCAACTTATCAGCCGGCCGGTGTAGCCGAGCGGTAATAGGCGCTTCAGTCCGGAACCGTGCGACCGCTACGGTCACAGGTTCGAATCCTGCCTCGGGCATGGATGTGTATGATTTACTTAGGTTAGTTAGTTTTAAGTATTTCTAAGTTCTGGGGGACTGATGACCTCATTTGTTAAGTCCCATAGTGCTCAGAGCCATTTGAATTTCAACTTATCTTTCACTATGCAAAAAGCCAGTCCGCCCGTATTAGCCGAAAATTTTTAAAAACAAGACGAAGCCTGATAGCCCAAGCACGTTTCAAAACCGTTGCTTTTAGATGGAAGCGAACATCGATTGCAGAATTGGTAAACCGGCAACTAGAAGCCGATATCCAGAATCGATTTTGAAGTGTTTACATGAGCACCCAGAAGCGCTATTGGGAAATCCATTTACGACGTACGGTTTTTGGTGTCCCATGTAAAGGGGGTGAATGTCATCGGCGAAGTTTTATTGCTTCCCTCTGAATTTTCTCTTTTGTAATTTTTTTTTAAATTTTCTTTAGTGCTTGCTTAGTGTTCAGAATGAACATATTCTATGATGCTGTTACAGGTAATGAAAATCGATAGTTGTTTTTGTAATGTTACGTGTAGTGAACATTAATTGCTATCGAGCCAGCTGCTGTGGACGAGCGGTTCTAGGCGTTCAAGTCTGGAACCGCGCTATCGCTCCGGTCGCAGGTTCGAATCCTGCCTCGGGCATGGATGTGTGTGATGTCCTTAAGTTAGTTAGGTTTAAGTAGTTTTAAGTTCTAGGGGACTGATGACCTCAGATGCTGAGTCCGATAGTGCTCAGAACCATTTGGACCATTTTTTTTGCTATCGATGCGAAGCACTTCAGAAGTCACACGGCAGTAGTAGAGTTACATCAAATCACCATGGTTCTCATTGTAGGGAACCGGTTGGAGCCACTCCGACCGTGCACCAGGGGAATTTTTAACATTCACGACTCTGTGGTGAATTTCGCTTGTAATGCCTCGCCTGAAGGGACAAGATGTTTCACTGAACAGCCCTCCAATACCTGAAATTTTTCATCCGCTCAGAAACGATTCAGATTCCGTACAATGCAGACACCCTCAGATGCCAAGCCGAGTGTATCCTTCCGCGCCGGCAGTACTGTTCTCCGCGCACTTGGAGTGAAGCCAGCGTGCCGCTCTAAAGTGAGCAAGCCTCCAGGCTGCGTGTACAACGACTGCTTCAGTTCCCACGCGGAACCTGTAGTGTCTCTCGGCGACGAGTGCGGGCCGCCACAGCGTAACCACTCCTGAGGGTCCTCGACTTTTAAGATCCCCAGCAGCGCCGCTGTTCAGCCGACTGGCGAAATACCGCCTTATTGGAGAACAATGCAGATCTGCCACACGGCGCAGCCGTTAGCGGCCAAGCTGCGTTTGAATTTCAAACGTACACCGTAGCGGTTACCGCGTTTTCAGTAGACTTATCCACTGTTTCTATGTTTCGGTACAGTGTATCGATACGTGGAACTGTGTCAGTGTTTCGGAACGGCTGTGGTTCACTGTTTCGAAACAGTGGTGTTTCATTTCGCCCCTGTCTCGGACAACCGGACCAGATTCGATCTCGAGCCAGACACAGGAACTGTATCGTTGTTTCAAAATAAGGCTGTTTCAGTCCACTTGGGCTTGGAACGGACTAATTGTATCGAAACAGTGATGTTTCATTCCGCTCTGTGTCGGACGAGATTCGGGCTCGGCACAGGTACTGAAACACAACATAACACTTCATGTAACACTTTCAAGAGTGACGAAATGTTTTTGACAAGCAATAGCATGAAGCTTAAGATATCCGAAAATAAAGCTTCGTTTCTAACTGACTGTCCTATTACGAAATGGCGTAACATCTGCTTTATAAACACTAACCAAACAATAGAACAACGCATACTATTCACATTCCAAATAATAAATATGTGAAAATCATTCAGTTAAATTACACTTTTTTATAACATACGCTTCTGCTCATGTACAGTAATAACATTAAGAAACGCAAGTAAGCCTACAACATTTTGAAGAAAAAAAAGGCGTAGAGTGACAGTTATTAGACATATACATAAATTTGATGTAGGTATAATTGCAAGCAATCTGTTTGACGTATCACTGATAGTGTAATGGTGAACGGGAAGGGCTGGGAAGCATGGTGTATTTATATTAACGATTCGAAACACAGCCGGCACGGTAGCTCAGCGTGATATACCAGTTCCTAGGACTACTCCCGACTTCTCAATGGTGTTATTAACTTCATTATGACGTTTTCATTAATTTATGTACCTGTGCATCTCTTGTTATCCGTTTGTGTGCTCCAAATGACTTTGAGTTTGGACGGTTATGAATCAAATGACAGACCTGTCCTTCCAGTTAAGACAATCAATTATATATATGTTTGCGTTTCGGATCTATGTCTCTGTCTGGACTGAAGAGGCTACTATTTATGTTCTATTTTGTAAGCTTACAAATGGCACTATATTGAAATGTGTTCTTCAGTCTATTGTAGGATACAATTCGTGTTGAATCAGTTCCAGCACTTCAATATTTTGTTTTTGTGCTTATGTACATATATGGTTGTTTTAATAAAGGAAAAAAAGGTTAAAAAAAAGCGTGTTCGGTCAGAGGGTTAGGTGCCCTCTGTAATAAAAAAACTGAGTTAATCGATGAACAACGAACTTAAACGGATGTCTTACGACGTCCGCCCCGAGCAGATGCAACGAACAAAAGCGAACAAAATGAGATTTAAAAAAAAAAAAAAAAAGATAGTGTAATGGTGAACGAGAAGGGCTGGGAAGCATGGTGTATTTATAGTAACGGTTCGAAACACCTTGAAAGACAAAATTTTTTTCTGTTATATTTTGTTATTTATTCGAATTATTTGGCGTTATTTGTGAGTCTATAGTCACTGTGCCTATTATCCACAATGATTCCCTTTGTGTAAATGGGAATTAGCAGGATGGGTATATTACCCATACTAACAGAATATGGGAATCCCAGTAGCATATCCGTTGTTTCTGCAGTTTGCTCCCACCTCCATTTCCGTTCGTGGTGGTTCTTCTGTCGTATGAAAGTCACACGACACGAAAGCAGCGCATTTGCTGCAGGAAATACGAAACTGTTGACGCCTCATATTGCTTTCTGCAATATGATTAGCGCTCTCGCGCCTAATTTGTGTTTATATGGACATACTTATAGAGTAGGCATTCAAGATGATAAAATGTGTAGGTTTATTAGATTACAAAACACAAACTGTTTCACTGCTTCGAAACAGCGTATCGAAACATTACATTGTACTGTTTCATTTGTTTCGAAACAGTTACGTGTTTCAGTTTGCCCATCTCTAGTTGTCAGGAGTTTTAATTCGGCAACGAGTGTTTAGTCGTTTCTGCGCAGAAATCTTCGACCGAAAACCTAATTTCAGGATAACCTCAAGCGATTGTAATGGAGTCATTACTTTTCGCAATATATGTAAACAACCTAGCAGAAGTCGGAAGTTCCATGGGCCTTAACCAAGAACAAACACTGCTACTTACACGAGTGGCGTTTGAAAAGTCCGTGCAAAAACAAAACTACTTACGTGTCTGGGGTAAACCTTTTTTATTTTTCGGCAAAAATAAAAATTCGGAGTAGGTATTAAAATCCATGGAGAAGAAATAAAAACTTTGAGGTTCGCCGATGACATTGTAATTCTGTCAGGGACAGCAAAGGACTTGGAAGAGCAGTTGAACGGAATGGACAGGGTCATGTTACACGCATGGGAGAAGCAAGGTTACCCAAGAGACTCATGGATTCAGCAGTAGAGGGTAGGAGGAGTCGGGGCAGACCGAGGAGAAGGTACCTGGATTCGGTTAAGAATGATTTTGAAGTAATAGGTTTAACATCAGAAGAGGCACCAATGTTAGTACTGAATAGGGGATCGTGGAGGAATTTTATAAGGGGGCTATGCTCCAGACTGAACGCTGAAAGGCATAATCAGTATTAAATGATGATGATGATGAATAAATATCGCGTGCACAAGACAGGA
The DNA here is from genome assembly GCF_023864275.1 of Schistocerca cancellata. Classification (NCBI taxonomy): domain Eukaryota; kingdom Metazoa; phylum Arthropoda; class Insecta; order Orthoptera; family Acrididae; genus Schistocerca; species Schistocerca cancellata. The sequence goes on along the minus strand of NC_064631.1, from coordinate 551,635,951 downwards.
ATGACGAACAAGAAGCAATTGTGAACACTCGTCTGCTAATGTTTGAGGGGATCCAAGATGGCGGCAGGCCCCGCCCACCGGCTTGAAAACAACTTACAGCGTAAGTCTGTAGCGCCATCTCCCGTTATTCTACCTCCATGGGCAAAGTAGCAACTCAGTGACAGTAGCAACTTAAATAAACAAAGTGAGGTGGAAGTACGTTAAAAACAGGATGGCGGGAACACGAGCCACGCACGGATCACCCATACTGTCCGCCAAGACTAGGCTGTGCACACCGAGTCTGATAGAGAATACGCACCTGGCCTCCCTTCCTGTGAGGGTATTTATTTGGCTAGACTGCTTGCGTTTGTTTTGGAGCGCCAGACGCGATCACCGCTGGCGGGCCGTAGCCAGGCAGCCAGCCCGCGCGGGTCACCTCTGCGCGCAGCTCTGCGGAGCGAGCACAGCGGCGGCCTCGGGAATAATGGGCGGAAGCACGGCGCCCAAGCCGCCGCCGCCGCCGCCGCCTACACCCGCTCCTCCGCCGCTGCCGTTCCGCCAGAGGCGCTGCTCGGGTCCGTAGGAGCCTCTGCCGTGCCCACATGCGATAGCGTTTTCCGGTTCTGCTTTGCGCATGACTGTAGCCCCTATAACCGCTCGGCCACTCTGGCCTTGCTCGATCACTGTTCCTTTTCAGCAGCAGAACGTTTCAACATGTGAAATAAAACCTTAAAACAAGGAAGTGCAGTTACGGTCGCAGGTTCGATTCCTGCCTCGGGAATGGATGTGTGCGATGTCCTTAGGATAGTTAGGTTGAAGTAGTTGTAAGTTCTATGGGACTGATGACCTCATATGTTAAGTCCCATAGTGCTCAGAGCCATTTGAACCATTTTTTGAATGAAGTGCAAAATATCTTAGTGCAAGTAGTGCAAGCTGTTTTGTAGAATATGCCAACAGAACGAACTTCACTTCTCAGAAAGAGCGCACTTATATTTACATAACATTGAATATTAGACAATATTTATTTATTTATTTATTTATTTATGCATTTATTTTACCTGGCAAGATTAGGGCCTTCAGGCCCTCTCTTACACCTAATACTTTTATTAAACTAATAATAAAGTTTTTTTTTTTTTTTTAAATCCAGTGAGGCGTCAGTACGGTGCGACGCGGCACGCTCAAGGTTCGAATGCACGGTCCGTGTGTCTAAAATGTTCAAATGTGTGTGAATTCGTAAGGGACACTCTCTGTCTCTCTCTCTCACACACACACACACACACACACCTTCTCTGTCCTTTCCAGCCCGTTTAAATGGCTCTGAGCACTATGGGACTTAACATGTATGGTCATCAGTCCCCTAGAACTTAGAACTACTTAAACCTAACTAACCTAAGGACAGCACACAACACCCAGTCAGGCAGAGAGGCAGAGAAAATCCCTGACCCCGCCGGGAATCGAACCCGGGAACCCGGGCGTGGGAAGCGAGGACGCTACCGCACGACCACGAGCTGCGGACCCTTCCAGCCCGGCAAACACATCGCTGTGTGCCTGTTAACGCGTACCTTGAAGAGCCAGAGTACAGCAATAGTCCATGGAGATAGGCAGACTGCCTAAACTACTATCCCCATCTTGCTAGCGTATGTCGGACGGAATCGCAGGAAAAACGTGATACAGCAATAAATGAAATACGCTTTATGTTAAATGTATGTAAATAGCAGATAACAGTGAAAAAAATGAAAAAGAAAATAAGTCTCAGCGTTGAATTGCCGGGAAAGAGGTGTTATTTAGACACGGAAGAGAAGTAGCGCTAACAGTGTATACTTTTATGAACGAAAAGTACAGATAGCTCTTTGACAGACTATGACTGATGAAGAACATGGATTTTTAAGAGTAGCCGATCCTTCACAGGAAAAGTAATTGGTTTTCTCATTACAGTGTTCTGTTTCGTTGATACGTGTTACACAAAGTCCAGCAGCAGTCGATTGTCCTCGCTCCTCTTCAGCTAATTTCAAAACGAGTATTCGTCCTCTAATAGAAGTATTTCCGAAGAAATCTCAAGCTTACCCTCTACACCCGTCTGCTCACACATCTTTTCACCCTTAACGACCGTGTTCTTGTTTCCGTATCGTTCACTGCTACAGCGGCCGCAGACAACACAAGAACTGGTGATTTACTATTAGTTAACACTCGATGTCATCATAGCTTTATCTCTCTGTGTGCAGTACTGAAGAAGCTTTGTGGAGCGTCTGACCACAATCGACCTTTTCCGTTCGCTATAGCGCACCACTTTGTTGCACATTTTAAGCGACAAGGAAACGGGCACTTACGAGCTGTGGATTCCGTGTCCGGACGATCGTGAGGTTTCGCGCGACTCCACGGCATCCACGAGGACACAGGAATGTTTGCAACGTGCACCGCATTCCATAGCCCTTTGCCCCCCCCTTCCCCCCCCTCCCACTAGCCCTATCACTTTACACAGTCCCGGCGGCATTCATTATTTAGCAACGTTAGTTGCTCAAATGGCAATCATTTTGCCGTCCAGCGTATCCGATAAAATCGATGACAGAGTTAATTTTAATTTGTCCGCGTTTTCGCAATTTGCGAAGCACGAGAAATGGAATTAGGCCTGTCCATATTGAATGAGGCGCCGCTGCGAACTAATGTTGTTTGATAGAGTCCGCTATTTTCAGTGGCGCTAGTTGAGCGTTCTCGATTTCGAGGATTCGGCTCTGTCTGTCGTTAGCGGGCAGATTTGCGAGATGCTCGTCATGTTTGTGTCCAACTCCGACTCATCTGTGTTGTACTGAAAAGCTGCAGCGTTGTGTAATGTGCCCAGATATCGTCCCGTGTGATGTGGCGTCGCGCGTAGTCTCAAACGTGTTGCGGCTGGAATCTCATTCTCAAGTACTGGATAGTTACACAGTGAACATTAATAAAACCGACAAACTGCAGGGACGGATTCCTGACTGGGAATGGAAGGAAAAAAGTCCATGTGTTCCTTGCGTGTTGCAGGTTGTGTGACTGACGCAGCGTACTGTACGCACCAGAATGGTCCGGAATTCATGTCGGGAGGTAGCCAAGATGGTATTTATGTACGGCCAAGCAGATGGAAACGGTCGAGAGGCAGCACGACTATACCAAAACAAGTACACTCACAGACACCAACCACACCACACATCATTTCAAGCCGGCCGGAGTGGCCGAGCGGTTCTAGGCGCTACAGTCTGGAACCGCGCGACCGCTACGGTCGCAGGTTCGAATCCTGCCTCGGGTATGGATGTGTGTGATGTCCTTAGGTTAGTTAGATTTAAATAGTTCTAAGTTCTAGGGGACTGATGACCTCAGATTTTAAGTCCCATAGTGCTCAGAGCCATTTGAACAACATTTCAAACCCTTTTTGGGCGTCTGTGTTTTCATAGTCCCTTCAAACAGGTGAACGCGCAGGAAAGCGGCGGACTGTGTGTACGCCACATTTGAAGGACCGGGTTCTACGGGATATTGAGACGAACCGTAATACAAGTTCCAGGCTAGTGACCCGCCAACATGGTGTTAAGCCAACGTACGATTTCACGTATCCTGCATGACAACCCCTACTATCGCTATAACCTGTAATCCCATGGTGGCCCCTTGAACATTTGTTGTGACGTGGATACGATGCAGCTCTGTACTGAGTTTCGGGGCGATTTGTTGTCGTTGCACACACACCGTCCCATTTCCGGACACCTGTTTAAAAAATGGTTCAAATGGCTTTGTTCACTATGGGACTTAACATCGGAAGTCATCAGTCCCCTAGAACTTAGAACTACTTAAACCTAACTAACTTCAGGACATCACAGACATCCATGACCGAGGCAGCATTCGGACCTGCGACCGTAGTGTTCGCGCGGTTCCAGACTGAAGCGCGTAGAACCGCTCGGCCACGCTGGCCGGCGGACATCTGTTTATATGACATCCTTTCCTCCATTTCTACTCAGGAATCCGTCTTTGCAGTTTGTCGGTATTGTTAATGTTCACTGTGTATTTATCCAGTATTTGAGAATGAGATTCCAGCAGCAACACGTTTGAGACTATTCGCGACCTCTCACACAGGACGATATCTGGGCACGTTACACAATGATGCAGCATTTCAGTACAGCACAAAAGAATCAGAGCTGGACACAGACGTGACGAGCATCTCTCAGTCTGGATGCTAACGACAGACAGAGCCGAATCCTCGAAATGGAGAACGCTCAACTAGCACCACTGAAAATAGCGGACTCTACCAGCCAACATCAGTTCGCAGCGGCGCCTCATTCAATATGGACAGGCCTGACTCCATTACTCGTGCTTCGCAAATTGCGAAAACGCGGACAAGTTAAAATTAACTCTGTCATCCATCAAGTAAAAAAAAATGGTAAAGTCAGAGTAGAATTCGCGGATTGAGGGGTTCCGTAAAACGTTATTATGTGTACACGTATTTCATCCATCCTGGGAATCGAGAATCTCAATGATTTTTGCCTGTTATCGATATCGATACTGGCAAGATATTGTTCCGGTAATTCCATGACCGTATCAAAATGTCTACAGTAGTTCCGAACATACAAAAAGAAGCGAACCCGACATCAGTTTATGTATGTAGAGAGAGAAGATTTATTAATACATTTCTTATTTACTTACTAAAACATGTCAACTTACATTTTCTATTTGCATGCAGTAATGTTCGTGTGCCGGCCGGTGTGGCCGAGCGGTTCTAGGCGCTACAGTCTGGAACCCCGCGACGCTACAGTCGCAGGTTGGAAACCTGCCTCGGGCATGGATGTGTGTGATGTCCTTAGGTTAGTTAGGTTTAAGTAGTTCTAAGTTCTAGGGTACTGATGACCTCAGACGTTAAATCCCATAGTGCTCAGAGCCATTTGAACACATAATTTGAATGTTCGTGTATTATGCTTTTGACAGATCATGAGTGCAAAGTGTGTTCAAATGGCAAAAGATATTTTTTGCATAATGTAATTACAGTTTAACAAGTTTCATGTTTTTTACTTTACTTGTACTGTGAAACCTCACTTATTGTAGAATTTCATCGTTCTAGATAAACGGGAAACACGCTGCAGGTTTTGATGAGTGAGTTTTCGAGTATCAAAATATGTGACTTAAATGGCCGTGTCTTTTGATAGCACTAGCTTAGCAGCTTACAATTTTAAAAGACCTTAATATTTGAACTTGATACGTTTATCGATTCCAGGAAAAGAAGGTTCTTAACAGCTGGACTGACAGACAGGCAGAGGGATACCAACGAAATCCTCTACGAGTTCCGTTTTTACAGACTGAGGCACGAAACCCTAAAAATAAATAAAAAAATGGCTCTGAGCACTATAGTTCAAAAATGGTTCAAATGGCTCTCAGCATTATGGGACTTAACTTCTGAGGTCATAAGTCGCCTAGAACTTAGAACTACTTAAAGCTAACTAACCTAAGGACATCACACACATCCATGCCCGATGCAGGATTCGAACCTGCGACCGTAGCGGTCGCGCGGCTCCAGACTGTAGTGCCTAGAACCGCTCGGCCACTCCGGCCGGCAATAAATAAAATAAAAATAAGATTATATTTACAGGGTTCAATGAATTCCTCTGTGATACTGTTCATTTTACAATTTCAGACGATGTGAAACAAACACAATCTCTCAAAACTAAAGGACATTACTGAATGCACTATAAATTAGCACGACGCGATCTGCAATAAACCACTTCCGAAGTTCTCCCTTGCAGACTAGAACACAGTTGTTCTGATAGCTTTGCACTTGACGCCTGCGCAGATGACACGTGCACACATTCCTGTTTACACTCCTGCAAAGGTAGAAAGAATCGATTTCCAATCCTCCGGTCGGATGTACAGTCGTGCTCGCCCACACAGTTTTTTTGGCACACGCAATCCGTTTCACCTCTGTAGATTGTTGTTGTTGTTGTTGTTGTTGTTGTTGTTGCGGTCTTCAGCTGGTTTGATGCAGCTCTCCATGCTACTCTATCCTGTGCAAGCTGCTTCACCTCCCAGTACGTACTGCAGCCAACATACTTCTGTATCTCCTTAGTGTATTCATCTCTTGGTCTCCCTCTACGATTTTTACCCTCCACGCTGCCCCCCCCCCCCCATACTAAATTGGTGATCCCTTGATGCCTCAGAACATGTCCTACCAAGCGATCCCTTCTTCTGGTCAACATGTGCCACAAACTCCTCTTCTCCCCAATGCTATTCAGTACCTCCTCATTAGTCATGTGATCTACCCATCTAATCTTCAGCATTCTTCTGTAACACCACATTTCGGAAGCTTCTATTCTCTTCTTGTCTTAACTGTTTATTGTGCATGTTTCACTTCCATACATGGCTACACTCCGATCAAATACTTCCAGAAACGACTTCCTGACACTTAAATCTATACTCGATGTTAACAAATTTCTCTTCTTCAGAAACGCTTTCCTTGCCATTGCCAGTCTACATTTTGTATCCTCTCTACCTCGACGATCATCAGTTATTTTGCTCCCCAAACAGCAAAACTCCTTTACTACTTTAAGTGTCTCATTTCCTAATCTAATTCCCTCAGCATCACCCGAGTTAACTCGACTACATTCCATTATCCTCGTTTTGCCTTTGTTAATGTTCATCTTATATCCTCCTTTCAAGACACTGTCCATTCCGTTCAGCTGCTCATCCAAGTCCTTTGCTGTCTCTGACAGAATTACAATGTCATCGGCGAACCTCAAAGTTTTTATTTCTTCTCCATGGATTTTAATACCTACTCCGAATCTTTCTTTTGTTTGCTTTATTGCTTGCTCAATATACAGATTGAATAATATCAGGGATAGGCTACAACCCTGTCTCACTCCCTTCCCAACCACTGCTTCCCTTTCATGTCCCTCGACTCTTATAACTGCCATCTGGTTTCTGTACAAATTGTAAATAGCCTTTGGCTCCCTGTATTTTACCCCTGCCACCTTCAGAATTTGAAAGAGAGTATTCCAGTCAACATTGTCAAAACCTTTCTCTGAGTCTACAAATGCTTTTTCTCAATCTAGCTTCTAAGATAAGTCGTAGGGTCAGTATTGCCTCACGTGTTCCAATATTTCTACGGAATTCAAAGTGATCTTCCCCCGAGGTCGGCTTCTACCAGTTTTTCCATTTGTCTGTAAAGAATTCGCGTTAGTATTTTGCAGCCGCGACTTATTAAACTGGTACCGCTCAAGTATACTGATACGTACACAGGGTGTTACAAAAAGGTACGGCCAAACTTTCAGGAAACATTCCTCACACACAAATAAAGAAAAGATGTTATGTGGACATGTGTCCGGAAACGCTGAATTTCCATGTTAGAGCTCATTTTAGTTTCGTCAGTATGTACTGTACTTCCTGGATTCACCGCCATGATTTCATACGGGATACTGTACCTGTGATGCTAGAACATGTGCCTTTACAAGTACGACACAACATGTGGTTCATACACGATTGAACTCCTGCACATTTCAGTCGACGTGTTCGTACGCTTCTCAACAACAGATTCGGTGACCGATGGATTGGTAGAGGCGGACCAATTCCGTGGCCTCCACGCTCTCCTGACCTCAACCCTCTTGACTTTCATTTATGGGGGCATTTGAAAGCTCTTGTCTACGCAACCCCGGTACGAAATGTAGAGACTATTTGTGCTCGTATTGTGGACAGCTGTGATACAATACGCCATTCTGCAGGGCTGCATCAGCGCATCAGGGATTCCATGCGACGGAGGGTGGATGCATGTATCCTTGCTAACGGAGGACATTTTGAACATTTCCTGTAACAAAGTATTTGATGTCACGCTGGTACGTTCTGTTTCTGTGTGTTTCCATTCCATGATTAATGTGATTTGAAGAGAAGTAATAAAATGAGCTCTAACATGGAAAGTAAGCGTCTCCGGACACATGTCCACATAACATATTTTCTTTCTTTGTGTGTGAGGAATGTTACCTGAAAGTTTGGCCGTACCTTTTTGTAACACCCTGTATGTTTGTTGGGGGGGGGGGGGGGAGGAGTGAACGTGTGACGTGTCAAGTGCGCCGTGTGTGTATACGACTGGCTGCGCAGCTGTCGGTAGCGCCGCACTGGGCGCCCCGAATTAATAAGGAAGCAGCGCGGAGAGCGGCCAGGGGCGGGAGTTTATCTATTTAGCGGCGTAGCCGGCGGTTGCTAGGATACCGGTTTGAAGGGGAGCTGCCGGCGTGGCGGCGAGCGCGCCGCCCCGGAGCTATTAACTGCCGGCTTAAAGCCGAAGCTCCAGTATTAGCCGGCGGGCCCTCATTAAAACCAAGGCTGGCGCGGCGCACAAAAGGCGCGGCGCGGCGGCGCTCTTAAAGAGGACGACGCGCGACGCCGCCCTTCCTGCTCCCCCTCTGCAGTGCCCGAGCCGCTGTCCTGACAAACAAGTGCCGACCCGCCGCTGCAACCCGATCCGCGCCAAAGGGAAAGCTGATGCGTGCGCCATTCAAGTTGTTGTTTGTTTGTAATTGTGTGAATTGTGTGTGGGCGTGTGTGTGTGTGTGTGTGTGTGTGTGAGAGAGAGAGAGAGAGAGAGAGAGAGAGAGAGAGAGAGAGAGAGAGAGAGGAGGGGGAGTGAGAGGGGTTGGGGCGGCAGCTGTTACTTGAAAGGAATGGTGGACACAGTAGATGACATATATCTAAAAGTTTTCCCTGAGGACCAGTTCTAAAGTTCATATTAAGATGGTGACCTGGTTATCAACCGAAATAACGAGGCAAGAAGTCGACAGCCCGAAATTTATGGAATGTATTAGGTTGGTTCAAAATGGCTCTGAGCACTATGGGACTTATCATCTGAGGTCATCAGTCCCCTAGAGCTTAGAACTACTTAAACCTAACTAACCTAAGCACATCACACACATCCATGCCCGAGGCAGAATTCGAACCTGCGACCGTAGCGGTTTCGCGGTTTCAGACTGAAGCGCCTAGAACCGCTCGGCCACACTGGCCGGTATTTGGGGTGGTGCGTAAGTTCGTAATTGTCTTGTTTTACGCGTTGGGATTCCGATTGTTATGGGTTTATCCATCGATTGTCATTTTTTATTTGTAGTTCGCTGCTGCTGTTTGAGTTTAAATATTGTCATTTTGTCATTTAGAGATAGTGAGTGGAGCTGCGAGTGGCAGAAAATGTAGTGCCATATGTAGAAATCGGAACATTTCCGATATATTCTTCTACGAGGGTTATTCGGAAAGTAAGGAACCATCGGGCGCTAGTGGAAACCACAGTCAAAACCCGATGAAGTTTTGTACAGTTGTGTTGGGCAACGTCTCTAATATGACTGTCGATCGCGGTACGCCGTTCTTTTTAGTTCTGAGCACACAGAGAGCTCATAAAGATACTTATAACAGTAGTCTCTCCCGCCGAGTACTATTGCCTGGTGAGACATTTCGCCTGAAGCTATGCAGCCAACATTACATAACCGTCGTGCGGATTCTTCTTCAAGACTAGTTTACAGCTTTTAGGTTTGTATGATTTATCGCGTAACTGAAATTTAGCGGATTCCTTTTAGCATTCAGGTGAATTACTTCACACTTTACATGATTTAGAGTCAATTGCCAGTTTTTGCACCATGTAGATATCTTGTCTAAATCACCATATAGGTATCTCGTATTAATCATTTTGCAATTCGTTTCAATCATCTAACGACTCGAAAATCCCATGTATTAATGTATCTCAAAGTTTTAAGTGAACATGGATGAGCAACATCTGATGGGGAAACGGATTTTCCTTGTGGGATTAGGCAAGGTACGATTGATTTATTAAAAAAAGAAAGAAACACACTCTTTCTTTCATAAATGTATCCGGCTAACGTGCACTAGTTATCTACGACGTACAGCTTGGGAAATGCACAATTACAACTCCATTCACGAGTGCCGTAACCCAATTTCCAAGAAACTTCGCTCAGTGAAAGCGGAGTCAAAATAAGCGGACTCGTGTCTCCGCTTATCCGTAGATACTGGATCGTTCTTGAAAAAAACGACATTCAAAGTTTTTCGAGATATTTTCGAGGTACTTTATGTGCCTTTTACCACCTGATACCCTCAGACGAAATGGTGGCTCTGTGGTAATGGTGGCTCTGTGGTTCATTGAAAGGTCTCTAAATTTCGAAACCCCCGAATACTTCTTTTATTTTTCATGTATACAGGGTGAGTCGTGTAAGACGTAACACCGCCATTATTCCGGGAGCGATTGCACGTATCGACAAGTGGTGTTCGGCGAATCATGGCCTACTATGGGGCACATACTTGGTACATGCACAATAATCGCAACGTTTATATTGACCGAGATAATGAGGCAAGTACATGTTTTTAAATGGGACGCTATACTTTATTTACCGTCATTCGAACGCTCTAGAAAAGACGCGTATAGTGATGTAACGCATGTTGCTATTGTGATTCAAACTTTGCTTAAAAGACGCTGGGAAACATTGTACGATTGAACGTCGAGGCGGTCGGAAGCGGCTGCAGACTGTAAACACGCCTCGCGCGACCCGCGGGCCGAGTTGCCGTGCTCTATGCAGCACGCACGGCCTACGCTACGTAGCTAAATCCTCATCCGCACTCTTTTAAGCAAAGTTTGAATCACAATAGCAACATGCGTTACGTCACTATACCCGTCTTTTCCAGAGCATTCGAATGATGGTAAAAAAAGTACAGCGTCCCATTTAAAAAACAAGTACTTGCCTCATTATCTCGGTCAACATAAACGTTGTGATTATTGTGCATGTACCAACGTACGTGCCCCATAGTCCGCTATGATTCGCCGAAAACCGCATGCCGATACGTGCAATCGCCCCCGGAATAATGGGGGCGTTACGTCTTACGCGACTCACCCTGTATATATACCCGTGTCTACCGTGTCTGTAGAACATTACTGCACTGTTTTCCGTTGTATATTGATTTAATGTTCTCCTAATTGGTCTACTAACTGTATGTCAGATCAATGAACTGAAAAAAACGACAAAATTATTTGAAATTGTTTCCGGCGAAATTCCTGTAGTGTGTCTTGATTCTTAATCAATTGCAAGTACCAGTTTTATGAAAAGTTTTTCGTTATGCATGGTTTGCCGCGAAATTATTGCCAACGCGCAAAATCTTCAGCAATGTTGACGATGTTTCTTTCCAGGCTGAGATTCATACGAATTAATGTCACTGTGGCAAAGGCGCATTCGCGCAATGCTCGTGGCGTTTGGAATATCTGTGTTTCAAACGTTTCTACGATCGGCAGTTCACCGAATCTTAGTGAAGAATAAACATATGAATAAAATATAAGAATTAATATGAGAAAGAAATGGCTCAAAAGGCTCTGAGCACTATGGGACTTAACTACTGAGGTCATCAGTCCCCTAGAGCTTAGAAAAATGGTTCAAATGGCTCTGAGCACTATGGGACTTAACATCTATGGTCATCAGTCCGCTAGAACTTAGAACTACTTAAACCTAACTAACCTAAGGACAGCACACAACACCCAGCCATCACGAGGCAGAGAAAATCCCTGACCCCGCCGGGAATCGAACCCGGGAACCCGGGCGTGGGAAGCGAGAACGCTACCGCACGACCACGAGATGCGGGCTAGAGCTTAGAACTACTTCAGCCTAACTAACCTAAGGACATTATACATACCCATGCCCGAGGCAGGATTCGAACCTGCGACCATAGCGGTCGCGCGGTTCCATACTGTAGCGCCTAGAACCGTTCGGCCACGAGAAAGAAATACGAGAATTTAAAAATAACATACTACACACACACATTAATGTATGGCGCTTATTATGAAATGTAGTTGTAGTTTTACAATTAATATAAAGTACTTGTACCCATGTCACCTACAGCCATGGGTAGATAAATGATAAAAAAAATGGAAACAAATATCGGGTAACGAACACGGGGCGCGAAATTAAGAAGCCTCGGCGCTGATCACTGAGCCACAATTTCGAATGAGGATATCGCGCTAAAAGGCACAGAAAGTACTTCGAAAATACGTCGAAAACTGTGATCGTCATTTCTTCAGAAACGGTCGAATACCTACGGATAAGCCGAGACATGTGTTCGAATGACTCCGCTTCCACTGTATGACGTTCCTGGGAAATCGAGTTATGGAACTTGCCCTGTTCTCGTGAGCATGTGCGTGCTGCGTGCTAGCAGCGGCGCGTGGCCCAGCTACCGGCCAAAGGCGCTGTCGAGCGCAAGGTCGGCGCTGTCAACATGCCACTGGCGTATGAGTCCGCGCGCAGCGGAGCCGAGCAACCCCCGTCCGTGATGACAAACTATCCCGGGAACGGAGAGCGAGAATGTCTCACAGTGTGAGAACAGAAAGGACACTGAGTCACGACAGAATCTACTCTGTAGGAATCAACATGGATTCCGGAAACAGCTATCGTGTGAGACCCAACTCGCTTTATTTGTTCATGAGACCCAGAAAATATTAGATACAGGCTCCTAGGTAGATGGTAATTTCCTTGACTTCCGGAAGGCGTTCGATACAGTTCCGCACTGTCGCCTGATAAACAAAGTAAGAGCCTACGGAATATCAGACCAGCTGTGTGGCTGGATTGAAGAGTTTTTTAGCAAACAGAACACAGCATGTTGTTCTCAATGGAGAGACGTCTACAGACGTTAAAGTAACCTCTGGCGTGCCACAGGGGAGTGTTACGAGACCATTGCTTTTCACAATATATATAAATGACCTAGTATATAGTGTCGGAAGTTCCATGCGGCTTTACGCGGATGATGCTAGTATACAGAGAAGTTGCACCATTAGAAAATTGCAGCGAAATTCAGGAAGATCTGCAGCGGATAGGCACTTGGTGCAGGGAGTGGCAACTGATCCTTAATATAGACAAATGTAATGTATTGCGAATACATAGAAAGAAGGATCATTTATTGTATGATTATATGATAGCGGAACAAACACTGGTAGCAGTTACTTCTGTAAAATATCTGGGAGTATGCGTACGGAACGATTTGAAGTGGAACGATCATATAAAATTAATTGTTGGTAAGGCGGGTGCCAGGTTGAGATTCATTGGGAGAGTCCTTAGAAAATGTAGTCCATCAACAAAGGAGGTGGCTCACAAAACACTTGTTTGACCTATACTTGAGTATTGCTCATAAGTGTGGGATCCATACCGGGTGGGGTTGACAGAGAAGATCCAAAGAAGAGCGGCGCGTTTCGTCATAGGGTTATTTGGTAACCGTGATAGCGTTACGGAGATGTTTAGCAAACTCAAGTGGCAGACTCTGCAAGAGAGGCGCTCTGCGTCGCGGTGTAGCTTGCTGTCCGGATTTCGAGAGGGCGCGTTTCTGGATGAGGTATCGAATATATTGCTTCCCCCCTACTTATACCTCCCGAGGAGATCACGAATGTAAAATTAGAGAGATTCGAGCGCGCACGGCGGCTTTCCGGCAGTCGTTCTTCCCGCGAACCATACGCGACTGGAACTGGAAAGGGAGGTAATGACAGTGGCACGTAAAGTGCCCTCCGCCACACACCGTTGGGTGGCTTGCGGAGTATATATGTAGATGTAGACATGACGTTTATGCCGCTGGAAAACGGGACCTACCGAAAACTGCGAACTTCTCGTTCCGAAATCCGCACTGGATACATAAACACAACCGAGCGAGGTGGCGCAGTGGTTAGACACTGGACTCGCATTCGGAAGGACGACGGTTCAATCCCGCGTCCGGCCATCCTGATTTAGGTTTTCCGTGATTTCCCTAAATCACTCCAGGCAAATGCCGGGATGGTTCCTCTGAAAGGGCACGGCCGACTTCCTTCCCCACCCTTCCCTAATCCGATGAGACCGATGACCACGCTGTCTGGTCTCCTTCCCCAAACCAACCCACCAACCAACATAGACACGAGTTGTAATGCACCTGAATTTAGTGTTACAACACCTTGTAAGACTAAGAAGAACGGCTTATCCAGCACCAGAAACTGAGGCCATCAAAACGAGAGCAAATCATGTCAATTCAGTTCGAAGGGCAAAGAACGAACTCGTATGTAAAAAAAAAACAAAAAAACAAAAAAAAACAAAAAAAACCATCGCAATGATGCCAACAGCAGTCAGGGCCAGCGTGGCAACGGGAACAACCCTTCTCTCAACCAAAAGTAAAAGAACAAACAGCGTAGAAGACCCGGCCACCAGCGGTCCCACTCCTCATCATGGAGGCATTGCAGTTAAAACAGTAGAAATACATGGTGTTGCTGGAGGAAATGATTCCGTCATTTAGATGTCAGGCTTTAAAAAATTTTAAATGTCGCCCTCGGTAGCTTTGTCAAACACGTGGTCAGTAAAATACGGGGAGGACCCAAAAGAAACCAGATTGTTGTCATAAAAAATTTATTGATGAACCCTTTTACAAAATTACTTCAGTCACCTTCAAAATACTCTCCATTGCATGCGATGCACTTGTCAAGTCTCTTTTCCCACTCACATCGTCATAACGCTCCTCTTCTAGCGTTTTTTTTTTTTCATTCGTGGAAATAGGAAAAAGTCGCACGGGGCTAGGTCCGGCGAATACGGAGCGTGGGAACGACAGACCACCTCTGAGATGTCAAATAGTGGGTCACTCGTAAGGCCGTGTTCGCTGGAGCGTTGTCGTGATGCAGAAACCAGTCACCTGATCGCCAAAGTTCCGGGCGTTTCCTCCTCACATCCTCTCGCAGACGCCTTAAAACATCCAAGTAAAAGTGCTGGTTGACAGTCTGGCCAGGGGGTACGAATTCCCGATGCACAATTCCACGAACATCAAAAAAGACCATGATCATCGTCTTCACATTTGACCTCACTTGCCTTGCTGTTTTTGGGTTGGCAGAGTTGGGAGTCCTCCACTGGCTTGACGCTTGCTCGGTTTCTGGGTCATACCCGTAACACCAACTCTCATCCCCTGTAATGACTTTGTTCAAGAAGTTTGGATCACGTGCAATCTCTGTTTTCAAGTCCTGACACACATTCATTCGGATGGTTTTTTGCTCCTGTGTGAGAAGGCGCGGAACAAATTTAGCAGTAAAACATCTCATGTGCAAATCCTCACTCAAAATCCGCGGGCACGAGCTCCAACTGATTCCTGTCTCTGCTGAAATTTGGTCGATCGTTTGGCGGCGATCCTCGTTGATCTTTTGACCTTTTCAATGTTCTCCTCATTTCGCGATGTCGAAGGGCGTCCAGAACAAACTCGGTCTTCAACACACATCTCACCACGTTTAAACCGTCCAAACCACTCGAAAACCTGTGTGCGGCTCATAGCGTCCTCATGGAAAGCTTCGTGAAGCATTTGGTGTGTCTCCGTTGCAGTTTTTTTCTACATCTACATTTACATTTATACTCCGCAAGCCACCCAACGGTGTGTGGCGGAGGGCACTTTACGTGCCACTGTCATTATCTCCCTTTCCTGTTCCAGTCGCGTATGGTTCGCGGGAAGAACGACTGTCTGAAAGCCTCTGTGCGCGCTCTAATCTCTCTAATTTTACATTCGTGATCTCCTCGGGAGGTATAAGTAGGGGGAAGCAATATATTCGATACCTCATCCAGAAACGCACCCTCTCGAAACCTGGACAGCAAGCTACACCGCGATGCAGAGCGCCTCTCTTGCAGAGTCTACCACTTGAGTTTGTTAAACATCTCCGTAACGCTATCACGGTTACCAAATAACCCTGTGACGAAACGCGCCGCTCTTCTTTGGATCTTCTCTATCTCCTCCGTCAACCCGATCTGGTACGGATCCCACACCGATGAGTAATACTCAAGTATAGGTCGAACGAGTGTTTTGTAAGCCACCTCCTTTGTTGATGGACTACATTTTCTAAGGACTCACCCAATGAATCTCAACCTGGTACCCGCCTTACCAACAATTAATTTTATATGATCATTCCACTTCAAATCGTTCCGGACGCATACTCCCAGATATTTTACAGAAGTAACTGCTACCAGTGTTTGTCCCGCTATCATATAATCATACAATAAAGGATCCTTCTTTCTATGTATTCGCAATACATTACATTTGTCTATGTTAAGGGTCAGTTGCCACTCCATGCACCAAGTGCCTATCCGCTGCAGATCTTCCTGCATTTCGCTACAATTTTCTAATGCTGCAACTTCTCTGTATACTACAGCATCATCCGCGAAAAGCCGCATGGAACTTCCGACACTATCTACTAGGTCATTTATATATATTGTGAAAAGCAATGGTCCCATAACACTCCCCTGTGGCACGCCAGAGGTTACTTTAATGTCTGTAGACGTCTCTCCGTTGATAACAACATGCTGTGTTCTGTTTGCTAAAAACTCTTCAATCCAGCCACACAGCTGGTCTGATATTCCGTAGGCTCTTACTTTGTTTATCAGGCGACAGGAAACAAAATTTCACACACACTCTTTGTTACTTTAAAGTTGCCATAACGACTTCGCAGAGGTAACCCGCCAACAGTCAGAGAAACACAATACCACACTTGCACGTTCAGCTCTACACTGACGCCGTCTGCACAGCTGTTTCATGAGCACCACGACTACGAGTGGTAGCGCCCTCGGAGTCCGGTTTCTTTTGTGTCCCCCCTCGTATGTTCCGTCTCAATTGAGGAATTGTACTCGATTTGAATTCTATGAAGAGCATAAGACAAATTTCGTTAATAAGTAAAAAATAATAATTCACAGTCAAAGACTAGATAAACATTGTTGTACGATTGAAGCAGGACATAACTTCTGCGTCTACGGCTCTGTTTAAAATACAGGGTTATTACAAATGATTGAAGCGATTTCACAGCTCTACAATAACTTTATTATTTGAGATATTTTCACAATGCTTTGCACACACATACAAAAACTCAAAAAGTTTTTTTAAGCAGTCTTGCATATGCGGATGACTTAGTTGTGATGGCAGATTCGATTGAAAGTTTGCAAAGTAATATTTCAGAGCTAGATCAGAAATTTAAGGACTATGGTATGAAGATGAGCAACTCCAAAACGAAAGTAATGTCAGTGGGAAAGAAATATAAACGGATTGAGTGCCAAATAGGAGGAACAAAGTTAGAACAGGTGGACGGTTTCAAGTACTTACGATGCATATTCTCACAGGATGGCAACATAGTGAAAGAACTGGAAGCGAGGTGTAGGAAAGCTAATGCAGTGAGCGCTCAGCTACGATCAACTCTCTTCTGCAAGAAGGAAGTCAGTACCAAGACTAAGTTATCTGTGCACCGTTCAATCTTTCGACCAACTTTGTTGTATGGGAGCGAAAGCTGGGTGGATTCAGGTTACGTTATCAACAAGGTTGAGGTTACGGATATGAAAGTAGCTAGGATGATAGCAGGTACTAGTAGATGGGAACAATGGCAGGAGGGTGTCCACAATGAGGAAATCAAAGGAAAACTGGGAATGAACTCTATAGATGTAGCAGTCAGGGCGAACAGGCTTAGATGGTGGGGTCATGTTACACGAATGGGAGAAGCAAGGTTACCCAAGAGACTCATGGATTCAGCAGTAGAGGGTAGGAGGAGTCGGGGCAGACCGAGGAGAAGGTACCTGGATTCGGTTAAGAATGATTTTGAAGTAATAGGTTTAACATCAGAAGAGGCACCAATGTTAGCACTGAATAGGAGATCATGGAGGAACTGTATAAGGGGGGCTATGTTCCAGACTGAACGCTGAAAGGCATAATCAGTCTTAAATGATGATGATGATTCACAAATGTTCGATATGTGCCCCTTTAGTGATTCGGCAGACATCAAGCCGATAATCAAGTTCCTCCCACACTCGGCGCAGCATGTCCCCATCAATGAGTTCGAAAGCATCGTTGATGCGAGCTCGCAGTTCTGGCACGTTTCTTGGTAGAGGAGGTTTAAACACTGAATCTTTCACATAACCCCACAGAAAGAAATCGCATGGGCTTAAGTCGGGAGAGCGTGGAGACCATGACATGAATTGCTGATCGTGATCTCCACCACGACCGATCCATCGATTTTCCAATCTCCTGTTTAAGAAATGCCGAACATCATGATGGAAGTGCGGTGGAGCACCATCTGGTTGAAAGATGAAGTCGGCGCTGTCGGTCTTCAGTTGTGGCATGAGCCAATTTTCCAGCATGTCCAGATACACGTGTCCTGTAATGTTTTTTTTTCGCAGAAGAAAAAGGGGCCGTAAACTTTAAACCGTGAGATTGCACAAAACACGTTAACTTTTGGTGAATTGCGAATTTGCTGCACGAATGCGTGAGGATTCTCTACCGCCCACATTCGCACATTGTATCTGTTCACTTCACCATTAAGAAAAAATGTTGCTTCATCACTGAAAACAAGTTTCGCACTGAACGCGTCCTCTTCCATGAGCTGTTGCAACCGCGCCGAAAATTCAAAGCGTTTGACTTTGTCATCGGGTGTCAGGGCTTGTAGCAATTGTAAACGGTAAGGCTTCTGCTTTAGCCTTTTCCGTAAGATTTTCCAAACCGTCGGCTGTGGTACGTTTAGCTCCCTGCTTGCTTTATTCGTCGACTTCCGCGGGCTACGTGTGAAACTTGCCCGCACGCGTTCAACCGTTTCCTCGCTCACTGCAGGCCGACCCGTTGATTTCCCCTTACAGAGGCATCCAAAAGCTTTAAACTGCGCATACCATCGCCGAATGGAGTTAGCAGTTGGTGGATCTTTGTTGAACTTCGTCCTGAAGTGTCGTTGCACTGTTATGATTGACTGATGTGAGTGCATTTCAAGCACGACACACGCTTTCTCGGCTCCTGTCGCCATTTTGTCTCACTGCGCTCTCGAGCGCTGTGGCGGCAGAAACCTGAAGTGCGGCTTCAGCCGAACAAAACTTTATGAGTTTTTCTACGTATCTGTAGTGTGTCGTGACCATATGTCAATGAATGGAGCTACAGTGAATTTATGAAATCGCTTCAATGATTTGTAATAGCCCTGTACATTATGTAGCACATTCAACACTTATTTAATTTACATCACTTCACAACACGTATTACTGACTTCAGAAGAATAAGCAGTTTATTATACGCGTTTTCTTTATTCTTTCTCTGAAGGAGATGATAATATAAAGAAGAATCATATATATTCTATTATTTATTTTCTCTTCTTAAAGAACGCACACGAAAAAAGAGTTCCTTTTTATGATGATCCAGTTACTTGAAGGAGTAGAATTTATTACAATTGTGGCATTTATTTAACTGTAAAAGCAGTCATGGAACGTATAAAAAGGACGGTAAGAATGCTCACAGGCGTGTTTATCTGACAGAGAGTGAGCAA
The DNA here is from genome assembly GCF_023864275.1 of Schistocerca cancellata. Taxonomy (NCBI): domain Eukaryota; kingdom Metazoa; phylum Arthropoda; class Insecta; order Orthoptera; family Acrididae; genus Schistocerca; species Schistocerca cancellata. The sequence continues at coordinate 551,616,693 of NC_064631.1, read as the reverse complement.
CTAAAATTCTGAAAAATCGACATCTGTATACACACTGAGAAATACGCCTTACATCTCGAGAGAATTTTCTTGGAATACTTCTAGAACAGTTATTAAGGGCAGAAAATAGGAATATTCTTCCGCCCACAACGGATCTGTCCCATGGATATCGCGCGGATAAAATCAGTCCTATTACATCTCGCACAAAGGAGGGAGTGCACAAGCAGACGTTTTTCCCAGGCTCCATTCGTAAAAAAACCGGAAAGCAACACATTTTATCCGTTTCCGTCGTTCCTTAGTTGGTTGAAATTCATGGAGGTGTATTCCGTCTTTGCAATTAAATTAAAGGCAGTTTGTTTTTTACCATTAGCATCTTCAGTGGTCTGTAATACATTTTTGTGTCTAGTATATAATAAATGCGTTCTATAGTAATTACAAATATGGTAATTTTTTAAATTTTCTCTTGTTATTTAATACAACAGGGAATTAAATTATTTATTTTGCAAGTTGGATTGTATCTTTTGTTGGATGGTCTTGTGGAATCTGAGACGAATATTCTTCAATGAAGATACTTCACAAACAAAAGAAGCGAAACGTGTACCACAAAACACACGCTGCCTGTCGTTTCGTTGCAAAGATGAAATACGCCTCTATCAACCTACACATAATTCAATAAAAAGAACTGTCTACCGCACCCTTCACAGTGATTCGCAAAGTACAGATCTACTCATGGATGTAAATAGTTACTCTCCTTATTTGACGCGAGCCTTTATCTCAAACTCTTCTGGTGCCACTCTCCTGTGTATGCGTGTCTGTTATATCGGTCGTGAATGCTGTCTAGTTCGCTATCATAATTGAAAACGAGATGTAATTCCAACTTTGGGGAATTATAAAAGATCACTCCGTGCCAGAAGTGTACTAATATCAGACATGGCCCTTCAATTGAGCAAAGATTTTCTGAGAATGTACGGCCGGCCGATGTGGCCGAGCGGTTCTAGGCGCTTCAGTCCGGAACCGCGCGCCTGCTGCGGTCGCAGGTTCGAATCCTGCCTCGGGCATGGATGTGTGTGATGTCCTTAGCTTATTTACGTTTAAGGGGCTCCGGAACGCCCTATACTTGCAATGTTAAAATAACGCTTATAAATTACATCTTTCCTCACAAAGTATTTGAGGTAGGAAGTTGAACTTTTACAGATTATTTATTGGAATATGGGCTACAACTTAACACAGGGATTTTACAAAATTTTAGTTCAGTTATTAAAGATGATTTTTTTTCAATTGTAATGAAAATTCACAACATTTTTTTGCAATTTTTTATTTATATATTCAAAAATATACACTTTTTTGGAAAAAGGCTGTGTTAAATTATGCAGAAGGTACTGTGTAACATTTACTGAAAGTTTGAAACAAATATGTTTGGAAGATCCTTAGAAAACATGTAATTAGTATGAGAAAATAAAAGTTTTGGGAATCGAGCGACAAAGATTGGATTAACTTTTTAGTGTATTCCAGGTCCATAGGATGGATTATCTTCATCCTCTGCAAACTCCTCCTCCAGCTTCCTCTTGTTCCTCCTCCTGTTTACTCTTGCTTGTATTTCTAGACTCTTTACAGCCCTGTCTGCAGCCCGAAGGCGTTCCTTGTCTAAAGCAAGCATCGCTCGTACCATGTTAGAACCTATCTTCATTCCCATATTTCTAAATATCTTGCACCTTACAATGTTGCCATCATTGAAAGTCGCAACAGCATCATACACACCAAAGTGAAGTGTTTCTATTCCAACAAATACAGTCTTGGGGATTCTCGACCATATAACACTATTTACACTTTCATTGGGATTTTGAGTTTTTCCGTGAATACACTTTTTCAACAGTTCAGGTGCTGCTAAGTCTCTGAAAATAGGTTTAGCCACAACACATACTTTATCTCACATCACTAAAATGTACCTGATGAACACGGACGTTAATAATAACACCATTTGACAGCAGTTTAACAGCGCCAAGTGGGTCACGCCCATGTAGAACACATTTCATAAAAATTTAAAAATAGTTGTAGTCTTCGGAATTGAATAAATTATATATCTATTAAAAGGTAATAGTCTGCAGATTCAGAAAACGCAAAAAAGTAAAAATTGAACTTTTCATGATTTTGAGCTTTTCCGGAGCCCCTTAAGTAGTTCTACGTCTACGAGACTGATGACCTCAGATGTTAAGTGCCATAGTGCTTAGAGCCATTTGAACCATTTGAGAATGTACGTCTGGAGCACAGTATTGTACGCAAGTCAGTCGTATGGTTTTGGGAAACAGGAACAGAAGAGGAATGTTTTGATACACGGTGTTCCAGAACGGTGTTAAGTAGACTGAAGAGATAGGAAATAAGAAGGCAATCACTAAAAATAGGCGAGAAAAGCAATAAGTCGAAAACACGTAGCACAAGAAGTGATAGGCTGGCTGAACATATGCTAAACCATTAAGGAAAAAAGAAAAGAAACCTCGGTAGCTTCTTTTCTTTGCCATCCAGCTTCGGTGAGTTCCTATGTGACACTGCCGAGCGGAACCACACTGTAAGCTCAAAATTAGCCCCATTTTCACAGAAGAACTGCCTCTGTAATCAGACAATATCCGTTTAGTGGCACATGGAAAACTCTGATTTATGTATGACAGGAGATTGCGTTCGAAATGGCTTCAATTAAATTTTAACCAGGGTTTCGATCAGTTCAGGAAATGCAAGTCCACCACTTGGGTCATTTTACGGTCCGAGTCTTCATTGTTTCCTGTATTGAGATCAGTGTTTAATGAACAGCGAGAAAAATTCTACTGAGTCCTGTTTCCGTATTTGTCAAATGGTATTCGCTCCGATTCTTAGGATTCCGTACTTATGACCACACAAGCGCTGCGGGAAACAAAACTGTAGTGACGCATTACGTTTGGCGCTGTCGTAGAGAATTTTTTGCATAGAAAACTTAGGACCTATATCCTCGGTATTCGGTGGTGGAATTATTGTAATAACGGTTCCCTTAATTTCTACCAACACGGTTTCTCGAGAAAATCATCACCTTCGTTACACCGTCCCCTATTTCAGGTCCCTGGGCAACTGTGTTACACTTTGCTATGTTCTACTACGATCGTAGCAGCACGTCTCTGAATTCTTTCTCGGTGTCAGCTGTCCTTCCTACTTCATGAAGACGCCAAACGCAGGAGCAGCAGCAGCAGCTTCCTTTACAGACACATTGCACATTCCCAGAAGCCTTTCTTCACTACTAATGTGACATGTTCCTTTACTGTATTTTTCACAAAAGGCATGAAAAGGAAAGGCAAAGGAAAATTTGAGACTGCAAATAAATTTCCAGGCAGCGGCCTTGCCGCAGTGGATACCCCGGTTCCCGTGAGATCACCGAAGTTAAGCGCTGTCGGGCGTGGTCGGCACTTGGATGGGTGACCATGCCTGCCGTCATGCGCTGTTGCCACTTTTTCGGGGTGCACTCAGCCTCGTGATGCCAATTGAGGAGCTACTCGACCGAATAGTAGCGGCTTCGGCCAAGAATACCATCATAACGACCGGGAGAGCGGTGTGCTGCCCCCACGCCCCTCCTATCCGCATCCTCCACTGAGGGTGACACGGCGGTCGGACGGTCCCGGTAGGCCACTCGTGGCCTGAAGACGGAGTGCTAAATAAATTTCCAGGAAGTACTGAGAAACATGAGAGATGAAGATCAGCTCATTTACCTCATACGGAATTTATATTCTGACCAAGAAGCCACGGTGATAACCCTATGTGCGGCAACAAAATGGGTCAAGAATGAGATTTTCACTCTGCAGCGGAGTGTGCGCTGATATGAAACTTCCTGGCAGATTAAGACTGTGTGCCGGACCGAGACTCGGTCCGGCACACAGTTTGAATCTGCCAGGAAGTTTCAAAATGGGTCAAGATTCACAAACGAGTGCGGCAGGCTGCACATTGTCAGCCATATTTGTTCAGTTTGTATGCAGAGCAGGGTTAGACGAAGAAGAAAGTTAGATGAAGAAGAAACCGGAATTCAAGTAGCTGGGATAAATATAAATAGCCTTTGATATGCAGATGATTGCAGGATGACAGGAAGTGAAGAAGAGTTACAGATCTCTTACTGAAGATGAAAGCAAAAAGTGCAAATGCTGCTTTAATGCCGAATGTCAAGAAAACTAAAACTATGGCAACTACATCTATCACTTCATGGTATGTAGGAGGAGAAACACTGGAGGTAATTTTTATGTTCAATTATCTCGGCTCCCACCTTTCTGTTAGTGCTAACTGCAGCCACGAAATCAAGAGACACTTGTTACCCCGAAGAAAGGCAATGTCCAACGTTGACAAAGTTTTAAGAAGCAGAGACATAACTTTAGTAACAAAGATCCGTTCCGTTTGTGATTTATGGACCATAAAAAAAAGACTGAATGGAGTAGAACGCATTCCTTTGAATTGTGGTGTAGTAGACAACTCCTTGGAATTCCATGAACCACAAAGAGAACGAATAGGTCAGCATTACAGCAAATAAAAGCAGATTGCCCCTTGGAAGGTCTGATACTGAAACGAAAACTGATCACGAGAAAACATGATTACCTGGAAAAAAATATTAATTCTGAGGAAGATCGGAGGCACAAGGAAAAGAGGGCGACAAAGAATAACACGGATCGATGGCATGACACAAGTAATGAATTCCAGCTTGGAAAGTACGCGTACAGAATAAATTGACGTGCTTTAGTTCATGGGATTATGGAGAGCCATAAATGAATATAGTCTGTCTGTAAACTCGAGAGCGAGCAGCGCTTTTGGTGGGGGAAGTGACCTTTCCCGGAAGAACCCTGCCACTGGCCAGGGCAACCCAAAAACAGTTGCCCGTTACCTATCTAGCGGTGTAGTTCGGCGTGCAGTGATATACGTCGTCTCTGTTCGTGGGATCTTAGTTGCACATCTCAGTCAGTTCACTTTGTGTACTCACTGATATACTTCAGTATCCGGAAGTGATGCATAATCGCCCTGCATTGCAAGAAAATGTGCAGAATACGAAGGAGATATTGGCGCAGAAGGAGCGTTCGATCGTCTCTAACGTTATTACAGCTTGTGTTAAGGAGGCTACACAAAAAGAGCTGTTGGCTAATATTACCAGTCCCAATGAAAGGGATGCAGTTTATGCAAACGTCAGCCTCGCCAAAATAGGACGCATAAGGAAGGAACGCGAAAAGAATGCGCAGGGTTTACTGGAATCGCCGAGAAGGAAAACTAATAATTTAGGGAGGAAACCCATCGTTATAGACAGTTTCACAAAATTGGTCATTCGACAAACGATGGAGGACTTTTATATAAACCAAAAAATAATGCCCACATTACGGAAATTACTCACTGGCGTGAAACAAAAAATTCATTTTCGTTGCAGAAAGATGTTTTACACAAGACATTGCGTGAAATGGGATTTACCTGGAAATACTTGCCGCGCGGGATTAGCCGAGCGGTCTGAGGCGCTACAGTCATGGACTGTGTGGCTGGTCCCAGCGGAGATTCGAGTCCTCCCTCGGGCATGGGTGTGTGTGTTTGTCCTTAGGATAATTTAGCTTAAGTAGTGTGTAAGCTTAGGGACTGATGACCTTAGCAGTCAAGTCTCATAAGATTTCAGACACATCTCAACATCTGGAAATACTTTTCAGACATGTTTACGAAGACAATGACAAAAAAAAGCAGTCCGAATCGAACTAATGCAACACACGTAATTATAAATTTCTGGTTACTTTTTAAAGACTCTTCGCGTTGTTAAGTTTTAATGCAGCGCTTCAAAGAAAACTTCTACCTTTCAGTAGAAACACAAAATAAGAACAAGCCTTAAATTCTACAGACTGATTGCACTATATCTGGTTCGTCTTACGAATAGAGGAACATACATTCATGTGAATAGGCATTCGGATCTATGTTTGTAGTGGCATCCTGACTTCCGTTCTTATGTTAGTACTATTTACTCTATAATGTTTTGTTTCGAAGAAGCTATCGTCGTTTGTTTTCCTTATACTCTTAACGCATTTGTCTAAAAATAAACGCAGACAGGACGTATCTGTACACGGCGTCGTCACAGATTTAAAGCGCGCCGCGGCAGGGACTGTACTACGTTGTGGAACAGCCTGTAGAAGCGCCCTGTGACGTAGCACGGTATAGGCAGAGTGCGGACTCGACCGCTCGCTCTTCAGCTTAAGCCGTCGGCACACGGACCGTGCTGTCGAACGTCAACGTTGAGCATGCGGAGTTCAACGTGCTGCTGAACGCTCAGGAACGATGCGACTTGTGCATACGGTGCTTGGGTCCCAACGTAGTACGCGCGATCGCAACGCACTCCGGCGGCAGTTGCGGGAAGTTTCTAGTTCGTAAATCACACTGTTTACTAAACGGGCGCGCGTAAAATTCCCACTTTAGCTCTATTAAAACGCACATTTCCTCCATTGTCCATGAAAAGGAAAGTACCATGTCCAATCAATAAGGACACAGGCTTATAAAAGTTGCATTACAAACAGTGCGATACAAATTTGCGATACTTCTTCACGTAAGATAAACATTATTTCATCATTCCCACATTTTAGTAAAACTCGAAGGTTAGTCTTACTTGATCACTGTTCCTAGCCAGTAGCAGAATCTTTGCAACACGTGAATTACGAAGCGTAAAAGAAAGAGGAGCAAAATAGCTTTACACAAGTAGCGCAACGTGTGCCGTAGATCAAGCCAATCGTACAACCAAAGAAAGGTGAACTTATATTTACACAACATCAAAAATTATGGTATATACTTATATTAAACTAATGATAAAGTAACAGAACCTAATAAAAACGCAAATGTTAGGGAAAAAAATTTACGTACTGACGAGTCGCGAACCACCGCCCAAACATAAAAATTCCACTTATCAGTAACGCTATTCACCATGTTAAACCAACATTTGGTAGTTAATTGCTATTCCTAGGATCTTACGAATCTTAGTACTTGTTGAAAACTTTAATCGTAGCTATGTTACTAACTGAAATTTAATTATATCAAATTGTACCAAGAACAATGCGTTTTGGGTGCATCTTCAGTGCATTGCTGCCTTCAAATAGCATACTCTCATAATACGCAAGTTGCAGTAATTCTTTTACCACGAATATGATGTTTCTCATTATTTTATTACAACGGATCACACAGTTAACAACGGATTTTCCAGTGATTCTCAATTTGCTGGTGCTCAGAAACGGCATATATATGTGTAAGTTTGAAATGAATGCCAATATGTCGCCTCACAACTTTGTGCTGAAGGGAGATGGCGTGCATGTGACGTAGGTGGTGTTGTGCCATCGCATTGGTCAACGCTCAGACGCACGCTCGGAATATCTGACATACCAGATATTGCTCTGCACGTTCGGAAAGGCCTCCGAACGTGCTATTCCACGCTATGACGTCAGAAACTCGGCACGCTCAACGCTCAACGTTCGGATGCACGGTCCGTGTGCCGACGGCTTATTACCGACAGACTACGAGGAGAGAGAGAGAGAGAGAGACAGACAGAGACAGAGTGTGTGTGTGTGTGGCCGCCTTGTGCCAGCGCACTTGGTGAGCTTCGCCGCCGGTTTCCGGGCTGCCGCTCGCTACCTGTATGGCAGAGCACGCTGTACTGACTGCATCCGGCGCAGGCGCGGCTCGCGTTACCACTGGCCACGTCTAGCTGCTGCCGCTGCCGCAGCCTCCGCCGCCACCGCTGCTGTTGTCCTCTCACCTGGCACTGCAGTCGGCGTCACGTCCGCAACTTCCTCACTGTCAAGAAAAACCGCGGCTAAACGTCCCGTCCCCAACGAGGGCACTCCCAATGGGCCTTGGGACTGCTGATTGACGGAAAAGAAAAAAAAAAATTGATCTGCGCCAGTGAAAAGAGTTTTACACTATTGGCCATTTAAATTGCTACACCGCGAAGATGACGCGCTACAGACGCCAAATCTAACCGACAGGAGGAGGATGCTGTGACATGGAAATGACTAGCTTTTCAGAGCATGCACACAAGGTTGGTGCCGGTGGCGACACCTACAACGTGCTGACATGGGAAAGTTTCCAATCGATTTCTCATATACCAACAGCAGTTGACCAGCGTTCCCTGGTGAAACGTTGCTGTGGTGCCTCGTGTAAGGAGGAGAAATGCGTACCATCACGTTTCCGACTTTGATAAAGGTCCGCTTGTAGCCTATCGCGGTTGCGGTTTATCCAATCGCGACATTGCTGCTCGCGCTGGTCGAGATCCAATGACTGTTAGCAGAATATGGAATCGGTGGGTTCAGGAGGGTAATACGGAACGCCGTGTTGGATCCCAACGGCCTCCTATCACTAGCAGTCGAGATGACAGGCATCTTATCCGCATGGCTCTAACGGATCGTGCAGCCACCTCTCGATCCGTGGGACAACAGATGGGGACGTTTGCAAGACAACAACCATCTGCACGTACAGTCCGTCGACGTTTGCAGCAGCATGGACTATCAGCTCGGAGATCGTGGCTGCGGTTACCATTGACGCTGCATCACAGACAGGAGCGCCTGCGATGGTGTACTCAACGACGAACCTGGGTGCACGAATGGCAAGCCGGCCGGTGTGTCCGAGCGGTTAAAGGCGCTTCAGTCTGGAACCGCGTGACCGCTACGGTCGCAGGTTCGAATCCTGCCTCGGGCATGGATGTGCCTGATGTCCTTCGGTTAGTTAGGTTTAATTAGTTCTAATTCTACGCGACTGATGACCTCAGAAGTTAAGTCGCTTAGTGCTCAGAGCCATTTGAACCACGAATGGCAAAACGACATTTTGTCGGATGAATCCAGGTTCTGTTTACAGCATCATGGTGGTCGCATCCCTGTTTGGCGACATCGCGGTGAACGCACATTGGAAGCGTGTATTCGTCATCGCCATACTGGCGTATCACCCGGCGTGATTGTATGGGACCATTGGTTACACGTCTCGGTCACCTCTTGTTCGCATTGACGGCACTTTGAACAGTGGACGTTACATTTCAGATGTGCTACGACTCGTGGCTCTACCCTTCATTCGATCCCTGCGAAACCCTACATTTCAGCAGGATAATGCACGACCGCATGTTGCAGGTGCTGTACGGGCCTTTCTGGATACAGGAAATGTTAGACTGCTGCCCTGGCTAGCATATTCTCCAGATATCTCACCGATTGAAAACGTCTGGTCAATGACGGCCGAGCAACTGGCTCGTCACAATACGCCAGTCACTACTCTTGATGAACTGTGGTATCGTGTTGAATCTGCATGGACAGCTGTACCTGTACACACCATCCAAGCTTTGTTTGACTCAATGCCCAGGCGTATCAAGGCCGTTATTACGGCCAGAGGTGGTTGTTCTGGGTACTGATATTCAGGGTCTATGCACCCAAATTGCGTGAAAATGTAACCACAGGTCAGTTCTAGTATAATATATTTGTCCAATGAATGCCCGTTCGTCATCGTTCTTGGTGTAGCAATTTTAATGGCCAGTAGTGTATTTAGTACAAAACGGGTTGCGACTGTAAAACCATCAGCAGCAGCTGGCCAAGTTTTTTTAACTGTTTCTTGCAGCGCCATGAGTGGGGGCCGTGGTATCAACGTTCGATACCACACTTGTTAGCGGTTGCAGTTATCGACCGCTGTATTAGTATCACTGAACCCGCGAGTCGCGACCAGCGCCGCTCCGCGGCTCGTATCAAGTTTCTAGCGAGCTCTCGTCCACACTTGCTCGGGACGTCAAGTAGTAAAATAGTGTAGCCTTCAGCTGATAGGAAACAACCTCTAACAAGGCGCTTAGTAACGTGTGGCCTAAGTGAGGCCTCAATAGCTATCTGTTTATAATTATATGTATGCAGCCAAGAAGAATCCTGTACAACCACTCGAGTGCGAGGGTCACTCCAAAAGAAATGCACACTATATTTTTTAAATTCATATTTTATTCTACATGTTTGAAAGTTTTACAGTGTGTAGATACATCCTTTCGGAACAATATTTTCATTTCTCCACATAATTTCCATCCCTCTCACCTGCCTTACGCCATCTTGGAACCAGCGCCGGTATACCCGCACGGTAGAATTCTGGACCAACCTGTTGGAGCCACTGTTTGGCAGCGTGCACAAGGAGTCATCATCTTCAAACCTTCTGCCACGAAGAGAGTCTTTCAGTTTCCCAAAGAGATGATAGTCACTTGGAGCCAGGTCAGGAGTATAAGGCGGGTGTTTCATTGTTGTCCATCCGAGTTTTGTGATCGCTTCCATGGTTTTTCTACTGACATGTGGCCGTGCATTGTCGTGCAACAGCAAAACATCCTGCTTTTGCCAATGTGGTCGAAAACGACTCAGTCGAGCTGGAAGTTTCTTCTGCGTCATCACATATGCATCAGAATTTATGGTGGTTCCACTTGGCGTGATGTCCACAAGCAAGAGTCCTTCGGAATCGAAAAAAAACACCGTAGCCAAAAACTTTTCCAGCAGAAAGTATGGTTTTGAATTTTTTTTCTTGGGTGAATTTGCATGATGCCACTCCATTGATTGCCTCTTCGGCTAAGCTAAGTTTCAACACCTGTCACAATTTTTCCAAGACATTCATCTCCACTATTCTCGTACTATTCCAAAAGTTCGCTGCATACCGTTTTTCTTGTTTCTTTTTGGGCCACTGTCAACATCCTGGGAACACACCTGGCACAAACCTTTTTTAACGCCAACACTTTCAGTATTCTGCAAACACTTCCTTCCCCTATCCCAACGTAGCGTGACAATTCGTTCACTGTGATGCGTCTGTCAGCAGTCGCCAATTCGTTATCTCACATTGTCTGGAGTGTGTGCAGTACGAAGCCTGCCGCTTCGAGGACAATCCTCAATATTGCCGTACCTGCTTTCATCACGTAACCTGCTTGCCCCCCGACTAACTGTTCTGCGATCGACAGCAGCATCTCCATTCACCTTTTTCTACCTCTTGTGGATGTTTCCCACTGTCTCGTGTTCACAGCACAGGAATTCTATGACAACACGTTGCTTCTGACGAACGTCAAGTATAGCAGCCATCTTGAAGACATGCTGTGACGGCGCCACTCACGGGAACAGGTTGAACTAAGTTTGAAAACAAGCGGGAAGGATGTGTCGTCACACTTTCACAGATGCAGAATGAAAACTGTATTTTTACAAAAATAGTGTGCATTTCTTTTGGAGTGTTATTTTTTACCAACGACTTCTAATTATTTTAGTCGTTGCAGATCCAGACCATGCAGCCAGCACCTTACCGACATTACTGACAAACCTGCTGTGATTCGTATGTTTCTATTTAGCATTATCCACCAGTCAACACTGGCGGCGATTCGTTCGTCGTCATTGTGACAGGCCCCATGAGGTATATTGCCTCTTCCAGTTGCGTGAAGAACGATATGCGTGTTGCATTCTGCCGAAGAAAATCGCATACGCGCTGTATGTCAAAAAGTTTTTGTTTTGTAGTTATGTCCGAATTTCAGAAACGGCTTCCTACAACATTTATTCTCAATCCTATCAAATTTCTCTTCTTGTAAAACGCGATTCTTGCTATTGCCACTTCGCGTTTCTTTCTATTGCCACTCTGCGTTTTATGTCCTCTCTGCTTCGTTCATCGCCAGTTTTTCTGCTGTGTAATTGGCACATCTCGTCTACTACTTTTAGCGCCTCATTTCCTGATCGTATTCCCTCTATCATTTGATTTAATTTCACTATATGATTACCCTACTTTTTAGAGTTCCGTACCTCAGTCGGTAAAAGCGAAACCATTATAGGATCGCTTTCTTGTCCCCTCCGTCTGCCTGTCTGCCCGAATGTTAAAAACCCTTTTTTCTTAGGAATGGGTACGCGCGTCAAGTTGAAATTTCCTGTCGCACTCTGGGATCTACGGTCCCTTGGCGATGTTAAAACTTTAAGCTTCTACGTCCATGTAACCAAAAGATACAGCCATTTATATCAGATATTTTAATATTAGTAAACGCATCGCAACCTTCAGGGTACCTCCCGCTGGTCTACAATCATAAAATTTAGCAACGAGCAAGGTTTTACAGTAAAAGTAAAGGGCAAAAGCCCAAAATCGTTAGTTTGTAATAATATCGCCGGAAAAAAATTTCTCATGTTATACAACTGTCTGTTCGTCGGTCTTTAAAGAGCTCTTTTTCTCAGGAACGAGAAGACGTATGAAGTTGAAATTTATGTTGGACACTGGAGTCTTTGGTCTCTTGGCGGTGTAAAAAATTTAAGTTTCTACGTCCATGTAACCAAAAGAGACGGCCATTTATGTCACATATTTTGATATCGTGCTGTATCGATGGCGATAACAGGCAAAAATGAAATTTTCGATTCCCGGGATAGATGAACTGTCTACATATACAGTTAAGTTCGGAACCCTCGGTGGGCATTTTTTTAAAACTCTTTTCAAGACACTATCCATTCCGTTGATAGCTTCGAATGGTTCAAATGGCTCTGAGCACAATGGGACTTAACTTCTGAGGTCATTAGTCCCCTAGAACTTAGAACTACTTAAACCTAACTAACCTAAGGACATCACACACATCCATGCCCGAGGCAGGATTCGAACCTGCGACCGTAGCGGTCGCGCGGTTCCAGACTGTAGCGGCTAGAACCGCTCGACCACCCTGGCCGGCCATTCCGTTGAAGTTATATTCCAATACCTTAGCTGGTCTTCTATCTGCATTTCTGAATTACAATGTCGTCTCGACTACTCACAGTTTTTATTTCTTCCTCCTTTCCTTTAATTCCTTTCTTAAATTTCCGGTTGCTTTTCTTCATAGTGTGCTCAATGTACAGACTGAGTAGCAACTGAGGCAGCCTACAATACCTCGTAGCTATTGCTTGTTTTCATGTCCTTTCATTCGTATACCTCCAGGCTGGTTTCTGTACAAGATGTACGCGTTTCGCTCACTGTATTTTATCCCTGATAACATCAGGGTCCCAAATGGTGTCTTGTAGACAATTTTGACGAACGCCTTTCTATCAAAATCTACAAATATTTTAAATGTTGGCTCACTTTTCTTTTAATATACGTTTTAAGGCCAGTATTGCTTCACGTATTCCTATATTTCTCTGGAACTCAGTCCGTCCCCGTTAGCTGAGCGGCCAGCGCGATGGAATGCGACGCCAAGGGGTCTGGGTTCGATTCCCGACTGGGGCAGGAGATTTTCTCCGCTCGGGGACTGGGTCTTGTGTTGTTGTTGTCATCATCAGTTCATCCCCATCTCCGACGCGCAAGTCGGCCAATGTGGCGTCGAATTCAGTAAGTACGAGGGCAGTTCAATAAGTAATGCAACACATTTTTTTTTCTGAAACAGGGGTTGTTTTATTCAGCATTGAAATACACCAGGTTATTCCCCAATCTTTTAGCTACACAACACTATTTTTCAACGTAATCTCCATTCAATGCTACGGCCTTACGCCACCTTGAAATGGGGGCCTGTATGCCTGCACGGTACCATTACACTGGTCGATGTCGGAGCCAACGTCGTACTGCATCAATAACTTCTTCATCATCCGCGTAGTGCCTCCCACGGATTGCGTCCTTCATTGGGCCAAACATATGGAAATCCGACGGTGCGAGATCGGGGCTGTAGGGTGCATGAGGAAGAACAGTCCACTGAAGTTTTGTGAGCTCCTCTCGGGTGCGAAGACTTGTGTGAGGTCTTGCGTTGTCATGAAGAAGGAGAAGTTCGTTGAGATTTTTGTGCCTACGAACACGCTGAAGTCGTTTCTTCAATTTCTGAAGAGTAGCACAATACACTTCAGAGTTGATCGTTTGACCATGGGGAAGGACATCGAACAGAATAACCCCTTCAGCGTCCCAGAAGACTGTAACCATGACTTTACCGGCTGAGGGTATGGCTTTAAACTTTTTCTTGGTAGGGGTGTGGCGCCTCTCCATTGATTGCCGTTTTGTTTCAGGTTCGAAGTGATGAACCCATGTTTCATCGCCTGTAACAATCTTTGACAAGAAATTGTCACCCTCAGCCACATGACGAGCAAGCAATTCCGCACAGATGGTTCTCCTTTGCTCTTTATGGTGTTCGGTTAGACAACGAGGGACCCAGCGGGAACAAACCTTTGAATATCCCAACTGGTGAACAATTGTGACAGCACTACCAACAGAGATGTCAAGTTGAGCACTGAGTTGTTTGATGGTGATCTGTCGATCATCTCGAACGAGTGTGTTCGCACGCTCCGCCATTGCATGAGTCACAGCTGTGCACGGCCGGCCCGCACGCGGGAGATCAGACAGTCTTGCTTGACCTTGCGGCGATGATGACACGCGCTTTGCCCAACGACTCACCGTGCTTTTGTCCACTGCCAGATCACCGTAGACATTCTGCAAGCGCCTATGAATATCTGAGATGCCCTGGTTTTCCGCCAAAAGAAACTCGATCACTGCCCGTTGTTTGCAACGCACATCCGTTACAGACGCCATTTTAACAGCTCCGTACAGCGCTGCCACCTGTCGGAAGTCAATGAAACTATACGAGACGAAGCGGGAATGTTTGAAAATATTCCACAAGAAATTTCCGGTTTTTTCAACCAAAATTGGCCGAGAATTAAAATATGTTGCATTACTTATTGGACTGCCCTCGTACTTGCCCTCGGCGGCCGAACTTCCCCCAATGGGGGAATCCCGGACCACAATGCCGTACGCTCATTTCCATTTTTTCCTGGAACCCAAACCGCTCTGCATCCAGGTCGGCTTCTACGAGACGCTGCATCGTTCTGTAGATAATTCGCGCTAGTATTTCACACCCATCACTTATCAAACAGATAGTTCGGTAATAATCACATCCGTCAACGCACGCCACTTTTGTACAAGACGAACAAAAGTATAGAAGAGACACAAAAGTGAAGACACCGCATCAAGCGGCTGTGGTCTTTAGTCGCTATTCACGATAAGGAACTCGCCTTCGAAGAGTTTTCCGTACATCTCGACCATCTCGAATGCGGCCGCATTTTGGTGCGGCTACTTTGCACTCTTGTCGTGCGCCGTGTCGCTTGCAGCGCAGTCGTGGCCGTCAGGAGAATTAGTGCCTCGAAGAAGCCATAAATTCACGCCCGGAACCGGTCCGGAGCTGTAGTTTTATTCTGGAAAATCAGCGCCTGCCAGAGCCCGGCTGCGGCGTAACTCTCCCGCGCCCGGTACTAGATTAAGCACCGCATGCTAACCGGGTGTGCTGCGCCGTGTTACAAAACGTTTTAAAAATAATGATTATATTACACCCGCGCTCGGCCCATTTAGCCTTCTGCGGGATGCAGAGACCATGTGAAGCCATCCGTGTTTCTCTCCGTCGCCTTTGAATTTAAATCGACCCTGCAGCTCTGCGGGAGCATTCAACATGGATGCCGAGGAAATGAAGCAGTAATTTAACACGAGCTTATTATCACCAAACACTCCGCTGTGCGGTGTTAGTCGAAGTGTCGGAGAGTAGAAATAACACACTTTCAAGGCAAAAGCACTTCATTGCCTGTCTCCAGGCAGCGAAGTGTGCGCGTGGCTGTGAAGCAGGTACTGCACTGGGTTGTCTTTCCGCGCGAAGCAGAGGAATACTTCGAGAAGGCAAGGACGAGAGAAAAGGATTAACGTCCAGTCGCGGACGAGGTCATTAGATACGGAGCACAAGCTTGTACCGTGCAAGAGACTTCCACAAAATTGCCATTGACTGTAATGAAGGGCAGGTCTATTTAAAGGTAGATAAGTGTTGGGTAATTCACATAAAAAAGACACAACCCGATAGTAACCGGTTACAAGATTAGTAATGAATATCTTGACCAAGTCACGTGGGATACGAAGGTTAGTCGTATTTGACCCTACTTTGTCTTGTAATGACATTATGAATGTGAATCCAAGTCCGCTGCTCCAGTTTTTTTCTTTATTGTGATAGGTCTATTTCGGCTACAATTGCCACTGTCAAGCTATCTGTGAATAATGTATAGAAATTTATCATTATTTACTTAATTTTGTTTTTTGTATTTACATGTTATGGCTCTTATGGTATGTGTATACATGCGTAGTTGCGTCTAGTTATTCCTGATTTCCATTTCACTTCGGAGTGTACTGTCACTTATTAGATTGCTTCAAGAACGCTCATCGCTAGTTCCTAGTGCTTGAAGAAATGGAATATACGCACACGACATACTAAACGAACAGACTTTAAACATAAACTATATACAAAATTTAATAAAACCTTAAACTGCGATGTCGGATAGATATAGACATAACAAAAACACTTCATACTCAAAGGTTAAATTAGCATCAAAGTTTAAACGGTTACTCAAATGACTTTATAGACTATATAAAGCGACTTTGTAACTATATACTCGTATATCGTTGGCTCAGCTGTCAAATATGCGGTTAGACATTCGTTACCAACCAAATATAAACTAAAATATGTTGGACAGTATCCATTGATGTGAAAAAGAACCAACAACCTGTCATAAATTCGCTAAAATACAAACATACGTAACAAAATCATAGACAGAAATTTAATAAGCGACCGTACATACCTATGTGAAATGGAAGCCAAGAATAAAATTGTTCAAATGCCTCTGAGCACTATGGGACTTAAGCTTCTGAGGTCATCAGTCCCCTAGAACTTAGAACTACTGAAACCTAACTAACCTAAGGACATCACACACATGAGAAATGTAGAAATGAGAAATGTAACTAATCACCGTTCTGCTCATACCTAGAAGATAACTTACAAAGAGTAGAGACGACACTTTAATTCCAGTCGATGGTATGATGAATTAAATCAAGTGCATGGAAATCCTTAAGTGTAGCATTGTTCCATTTCTACACACCTTTGCAGACGTTGGAGCAATGTTTCAGCATGATTTGACCTTGTTTAATACTTCTGAAGTAGTCAAGACGTTCATGGAAGAAAACATCTTTAATGTGCTTATTGGCCTTGTAATACACCCGGCTTAAATAGCCATCGAGAATTTGTGGAGTACTGTGAAAATGCGTCGTGGTAAAATGGAATGTTCAGCAAAAGAATACATGTTAATAAATGTGGTAAAAGTGTGGTGTCATGACGAGGAACTACGAAACATATGCTGTAACCTAGTCGAATCTGTGCCACGACACGTCCAGAAGCTCGTTAAAGCAAAAGGAGAGCGCATAGTAACACTGCTGGCCATTAAAATTGCTACACCAGGAAGAAATGCAGATGATAAACGGGTATTCTTTGGACAAACCTATTATACTAGAACTGACATGTGATTACATTTTCACGCAATTTGGGTGCATAGATCCTGAGAAATCAGTACCCAGAACAACCACCTCTGGCTGTAATAGCGACCTTGATACGCCTGGGGATTGAGTCAAACAAAGCTTGGATGGCGTGTACAGGTACAGCTGCTCATGCAGCTTCAACACGATACCACAGTTCATCAAGAGTAGTGACTGGCGTATTGTGACGAGCCAGTTGCTCGGCCACCATTGGCC
Organism: Schistocerca cancellata; assembly: GCF_023864275.1. Taxonomy (NCBI): domain Eukaryota; kingdom Metazoa; phylum Arthropoda; class Insecta; order Orthoptera; family Acrididae; genus Schistocerca; species Schistocerca cancellata. The sequence goes on along the minus strand of NC_064631.1, from coordinate 551,599,212 downwards.
AGACGTTTTCAATTTGTGAGAGATCTGGAGAACGTGCTGGCCAGGGCAGCAGTCGAACATTTTCTGTATCCAGAAAGGCCCGTACAGGACCCGAAACATGCGGTCGTGCATTATCCCTCTGAAATGTAGGGTTTCGCAGGGATCGAATGAAGGGTAGAGCCACGGGTCGTAACACATCTGAAATGTAACGTCCACTGTTCAAAGTGCCGTCAATGCGACAAGAGGTGACCGAGACGTGTAACCAATGGCACCCCATACCATCACGCCGGGTCATACGCCAGTATGGCGATGACGAATACACGCTTCCAATGTGCGTTCACCTCGATGTCGCCAAACACGGGTGCGACCATCATGATGCTGTAAACAGAACCTGGATTCATCCGAAAAAATGACGTTTTGCCATTCGTGCACCCAGGTTCGTCGTTGAGTACACCATCGCAGGCGCTCCTGTCTGGGATGCAGCGTCAAGTGTAACCGCAGCCATGGTCTCCGAGCTGATAGTCTGTGCTGCTGCAAACGTCGTCGAACTGTTCGTGCAGATGGTTGTTGTCTTGCAAACGTCCCCATCTGTTGACTCAGGGATCGAGACGTGGCTGCACGATCCGTTACAGCCATGCGGATAAAATGCCTGTCATCTCGACTGCTAGTGATACGAGGCCGTTGGGATCCAGCACGGCGTTCCGTATTACCTTCCTGAACCCACCGATTCCATATTCTGCTAACAGTCATTGGATCTCGACCTACGCGAGCAGCAATGTCGTGATACGATAAACCGCAATCGCAATAGGCTACAATCCGACCTTTATCAAAGTCAGAAACGTGATGGTATGCGTTTCTCCTCGTTACACGAGGCATCACAACAACGTTTCACCAGGCAACGTCGGTCAACTGCTGTTTGTGTATGAGAAATCGATTGGAAACTTTCCTCATGTCAGCACGTTGTAGGTGTCGCCACGGGTGCCAACCCTGAGTGAATGGTCTGAAAAGCTCATCATTTGCATATTACAGCATCTTCTCCCTGTCGGTTAAATTTCGCGCCTGTAGCACGTCATCTTCGTGGTGTAGCAATTTCAATGGTCATTAGTGTATTAATATTCAGTAAGCTACTAACTGTTTTATGCATAGAGTAGTAAATGAGCACAGTTACGGTTCAATCGTCTTGTCCTAATTGATTTGCACTCTACTGTAGGCCTATAATTACACGGTCTTCTGCTGAATCTGAGTCTGCCATCTGATTGAAGGGTTAACAAAGCGAAGGCGAATATGCCGCTCGCGAAATTCGCGGCCGGCTGGAGACGCAAAGTCCCTCCCTCCTACCGCCAAATACATCTCGAGTAGTGGACGTGACGATACATGTAGAGGACGTACATGTAGAGTAGTGGACGTAACGATACATGTAGAGGTACTTGTGATGTTTCTGCCGCGCACTGTCCCTGAGTGTGGTAAGAAGAGCCGCCTGTAACACTGCCAGCCAACAGAGGTTGACGCGATAGCTGCTAGCCCAGCTTGTACGCACGGTGACGGATGGCAGGCAGCCAAGCGCGCCCATTGTAGAGGCGAATATGCGGGCGGTCGGCCCACAGCGGGCGAGCACACGTGGCCCGCATTCGGTCGCCTACCGAGCCCCGGGACTAGAGCATCAGTTAGCAGCCGCCTTTGTGGCCCGTTCCTCTTCACAGTTTATCCTCCCTTTCCCACGCTGCGGCTGTGCTGCCGATTGAAACCTTTCACTTTCATACCTTAATGTGACGCGCGGAGGCCAAAGGCTGCCGCAGACGTCAGAGGGCTACAACCCCTCTGCGATCTCGTAGCAGATCCAAATCTCACTTCAACTAAGGCGAATGCCACCTGCTCCCGGGGCAATACGCTCCGTATGGGACGCAGCTAACGGGCGGGGGTGAAAGGCGAGTTACTGGCGCCTTAAAACTGGCACAGGAAACAGGCAGTTCTGGAGGCCTCGAGATGGCAGCCCCACAATCAGATTCATACGGCACGGCGCCCGTGGCGCAGTCAGGGAACTTTTCTACAGGCAGTGTCCGAACAAGGCTCTAAATTCGTCTGGACGAACGTAGGAGACGAACACAGTCACGAAAAAAGATAAGCGAGAATAGATAGCAAAATTTTGTACTTGCCTGCACGTTCAGAGACCGTGAATAGTTACAATTGGAAGAAAACAGCCCTCGGTCACTATTTTTAACGAATTAACCGGGTTTCAACACTGCTAGGAGTGTCTTCCTCAGAATTTAAGGCACAGAATGGTCTATAACATGGTCACAGAATTATGACTAAAAACTAGTAGCCCTCATTGGCTCGCCACCACAGTTTTTATCTTTAATATCTTTGTGACTAATGCTCTTTTGGCATATTTATTATTTTATAAATGACGTATAAGTACTTCCAGTCTTTCACGATGATTCTGTACTGTAAATAGGCTGTTTAGATTTTTATGTTGGTAACGCCACGTACCGCTCTGTATGAAAATCACTGACTGTGCTGTGTGCAGTCTGTGGCTGGTTGGCATTGTCGGAATATTCGCCATTGTAGTGTTGGGCAGTTGGATGTGAACAGAGCGTAGCATTGCGCAGTTGGAGGTGAGCCGCCAGCAGTGGTGGATGTGGGGGGAGAGATGGCGGAGTTTTGAGAGCGGATGATCTGGACATGTGTCCATCAGAGACAGAAAATTTGTAAGACTGGATGTCATATAATGAGTTTTGAACACTATTAAGGTAAATACATTGTTTGTTCTCTATTAAAATCTTTCTTTTGCTAAGTATGCCTATCAGTAGTTAGTGACTTCAGTCGTTAGAATCTTTTATTCAGCTGGCAGTATTGGCGCACGCTGTATTGCAGTAGTTCGAGTAACGAAGATTTTTGTGAGGTAAGTGATTCATGAAAGGTATAGGTTATTGTTTGTCAGGGCCATACTTCTGTAGGCATTATTGAAAGTCAGATTGCGTTGCGCTAAAAATATTGTGTCAGTTTAGTGATGATCAGAATAAGTAAAGAGAGAAATGTCTGAGTACGTTCAGTTTTGCTGAGCTGTTTGAAAATCAAATAATGTAAGAGGTTTATCAGCACAGTCATTCATAAATTTTTCTAAGGGGACGTTTCAGTACTTATACTCTGTATCATACGTTTTTAGTCATAATTCTGTGACCATGTTATAGACCATTCTTTGATTTAAATTCTGAGGAAGACACTCCTAGGAGTGTTGAAACTCGGTTAATTCGTTAAAAATAGTGACCGAGGGCTGTTTTCATTCAATTGCGAAAATAGATCGCAAAATTGCTGAAAGCGGCCACATGGATCATTAGCGAATTAGCAAACAAAGAGGAGGAACTTTCACATTTCTTGAAAAATATTAGAATATGCATCACTGATATAACTGAATCAGAAACGAAAACAGTGTTAAACAACACAGTAGGAGAATAGGTTAGCCATTTTAATTACTGGGAACTGTTGTCACATACGAGTGTGTTAATGGCTCTAAGCACTATGAGACTTAACATCTGAGGTCATCAGTCCCTTAGACTTAGAACTACTTAAACCTAAGTAGCCTATGGACATCACACACATCCATGCCCGAGGCAGGATTCGAACCTGCGACCGTAGCGGCAGCGCGGTTCCGGACAAGCGCCTAGACCGCTCGGCCACATCGGGAGTATGTTGAACGGGACAGGGAAGTAGCATACTCTAGAAACAAGTGTGGAACAATAAACAGGGAACGTTTACACGTGAATCATTTGCGTACGAATGACAACTTCGCCAAAGTACTGCCCTTTTATAGCTCGCGCACGCGGTACTATCGCCATCTGTATTTGTGCACATCGCCATCCCTTGACCTTTGTCATCTCAGTGTAATGCTTAGTTAACCTTCTCTCGTCGACTTCATTACTTACACTCCTGGAAATGGAAAAAAGAACACATTGACACCGGTGTGTCAGACCCACCATACTTGCTCCGGACACTGCGAGAGGGCTGTACAAGCAATGATCACACGCACGGCACAGCGGACACACCAGGAACCGCGGTGTTGGCCGTCGAATGGCGCTAGCTGCGCAGCATTTGTGCACCGCCGCCGTCAGTGTCAGCCAGTTTGCCGTGGCATACGGAGCTCCATCGCAGTCTTTAACACTGGTAGCATGCCGCGACAGCGTGGACGTGAACCGTATGTGCAGTTGACGGACTTTGAGCGAGGGCGTATAGTGGGCATGCGGGAGGCCGGGTGGACGTACCGCCGAATTGCTCAACACGTGGGGCGTGAGGTCTCCACAGTACATCGATGTTGTCGCCAGTGGTCGGCGGTAGGTGCACGTGCCCGTCGACCTGGGACCGGACCGCAGCGACGCACGGATGCACGCCAAGACCGTAGGATCCTACGCAGTGCCGTAGGGGACCGCACCGCCACTTCCCAGCAAATTAGGGACACTGTTGCTCCTGGGGTATCGGCGAGGACCATTCGCAACCGTCTCCATGAAGCTGGGCTACGGTCCCGCACACCGTTAGGCCGTCTTCCGCTCACGCCCCAACATCGTGCAGCCCGCCTGCAGTGGTGTCGCGACAGGCGTGAATGGAGGGACGAATGGAGACGTGTCGTCTTCAGCGATGAGAGTCGCTTCTGCCTTGGTGCCAATGATGGTCGTATGCGTGTTTGGCGCCGTGCAGGTGAGCGCCACAATCAGGACTGCATACGACCGAGGCACACAGGGCCAACACCCGGCATCATGGTGTGGGGAGCGATCTCCTGCACTGGCCGTACACCACTGGTGATCGTCGAGGGGACACTCAATAGTGCACGGTACATCCAAACCGTCATCGAACCCATCGTTCTACCATTCCTAGACCGGCAAGGGAACTTGCTGTTCCAACAGGACAATGCACGTCCGCATGTATCCCGTGCCACCCAACGTGCTCTAGAAGGTGTAAGTCAACTACCCTGACCAGCAAGATCTCCGGATCTGTCCCCCATTGAGCATGTTTGGGACTGGATGAAGCGTCGTCTCACGCGGTCTGCACGTCCAGCACGAACGCTGGTCCAACTGAGGCGCCAGGTGGAAATGGCGTGGCAAGCCGTTCCACAGGACTACATCCAGCATCTCTACGATCGTCTCCATGGGAGAATAGCAGCCTGCATTGCTGCGAAAGGTGGATATACACTGTACTAGTGCCGACATTGTGCATGCTCTGTTGCCTGTGTCTATGTGCCTGTGGTTCTGTCAGTGTGATCATGTGATGTATCTGACCCCAGGAATGTGTCAATAAAGTTTCCCCTTCCTGGGACAATGAATTCACGGTGTTCTTATTTCAATTTCCAGGAGTGTATTTTGTGTTCCCTAGCGTGTGTAATGCGTTACGAAAATTGGCCCAGGAGATGCGCCAGAGGTTTGACTGGCAGAGATGCAACCTTAGGTGACATGGTACGGAGAACGCCGAACGCAGGACGCTGCTTTGGCGGCCAGCCCCTCAGCCCCTGCATGCGGCACACGTTTGAACAAAGAGAGGCTCCTCTCTGCGCCTGCGAGCATTCCACAACCAAGGAAAGCGCCCTGCTGCCTCGCCCTCGTCTTATTTTTCCAGCGCAAATTACCATACGTCTGTTGACTATACAAACTTCAAAAGGAATAGCTGGCACGCGAGAAAATATTTGTTCTGTGGCTTTATATTGGAAGGCCGCTCTCCGGAATATTTTAACATTTCAATGCTTCCCAATCTCCCGGCCATGATAATAAGTTGTCCAAGTAATTTCGGCCTCCCCTCTTGTTGAATCTGGTTGTTGAAATTCAGATGAGCCGAGACTTTCGCAGGAATTTCCTGTTGTAAGAGGAGAAGAACCTCCGAAATAGCGAGAATGGAACAACAACAAATACGTTGCTAAAGTTCGCTCGAACGTTCACGTCGCCACATACACGATGCAGTTCTTTTTCATATATTTTTTTAATTTCCCATAGAAGCATCTAAATTCACATATCCTGTAATATGTATATGTAATCTGTTAATATTTCGCCGGCCGGTGTGGCCGAGCGGTTCTAGGAGCTTCAGTCTGGAACCGCGCGACCGCTACGGTCGCAGGTTCGAATCCTGCCTCGGGCATGGATGTGTGTGTTGTCCTTAGGTTAGTTCGGTTTAAGTAGTTCTAAGTTCTAGGGGACTGATGACCTCAGAAGTTAAGTCCCATTGTGCTCAGAGCCATTTTTTTGTTAATATTTCCAGCCATTCTTCCTCACACATTCACTGCTGCTTGTCTCGCAGACACGAATAACTATAACTTGTATTTTGACTGACATTTATTTTTCGTTTTAACAAAAGTTTGCGAAAGACGAGTGACTTTTAGTCGTAACTGAGGAACTAACCCGCACAGAGGATTACAACCAGTCATTCATTTTTTGTTTCAACCGTGTATGGAACGAGAAGTAAGATCAGTGGATTACATCACAAAAAATTGTCCTGTTCACGGGTTGAGCGCCACAGATTTTACTTTTTAGCGGTAGGAGGTCTTGGGGTCTAGCGGGGTGTCATCTTGGGACAGTCTTCTGTGAAGTGTCTGATGGTTTGTGGTTTTCCGTAGCCCCAAATTGGGGAAGACTGCTTACCCCATTGTGTAGAAAACGCGCACATTTTCCAGGTTGGGTTCTAATTCTGTTTAGCATGGAACATGTTTCGCGTGGTGGGTTAAAAGGGGAGGATTTTGAGCGATACACGGCATATTATTGCTTTGTTATTGGGTGCGTTCTTGAGTCCACGCGTTGGTAAGTGTGAACTCTTCTTCCACCGCGATCCTTGCTGTTTTGTTGGTGGTATTCTAAAGCGGAGTCGGTTGTGATTGGTGTCATCGACATCTTGTTGGATTGGTAGATTTCTAGTATCCACGATCTTGTACTACTTGTTCATGACAGCTGTTGTGTAGTCGCAAGGGTAGAATGTGATTAGTACTGGTAGCCAGCGTGTAGTATTGATAGCCAATGTATAAGGGTTGATTTGATGACACCAACATTCATTATCGTGATTTTCTTTACCGGACACTTCTATTTTTCGTGCGTGTGGGCTGTTTAGCCAAACTGGGGCACAATATTCAGCAGCTGAGAAGACAAGATCCACTGATGGAGAATGCATGGAGGATGCCGACGCTCGCCAAGTTGCACCACCTAGCGTTTGGATGGTGTTGTATCTCGTTTTTAAATTTTTCGAACGTCTTTGATAGGTGCTCTCTGAAACAGTGTTCTATCAAGGGTCACCCCGCCCCCCCCCCCCAGTACGTTCGTGTTTTATTGTAAGTGCATTGTTTTCTAACTGTATGTTGAGCTTTCTTCCGCTGAGTTTATTATTTAGGTGATAGCATAAAATCTTCGTTTTGGTGGCGTTTGATTAAAGTCTCCATTTGCGAAAGTACTTTCCCACCACACCTAGCTCCACCCCTAGGATATCTCCCGACTGTTCGACTGAGCTACCCTCTGTTTCAAGTGCCCAGTCGTCGGCGTAACCAAACTTACTTGGTTTTCTCTTTGGAAAGTCCTTAGTGTAGAAAGTGAAAGGATGAGGAGTTAGGACTGATCCCCATGAGAGACTGTTCTTTAATTTTTTTGAGCAGCATACGTTAGATCCCATGACTAGTTGGAACCCTCGATCTTTAAAGATACTGTCGATTACTCAAACTGTTGGTTTGCAAGGAATTGCACGAAAAGAAGGCTGTAGGCGGAACGTCGCGCACTGTTATTTGTTCAGTGACCTCCATATGACTCCCACTACCGCCAGAGGAGAAGCAGCTAGCTGCTGCGTAGATAGGCCTTGTCTGCTATGAATGAAATGTTATGTTGCCTTGGGGGATGAGGGTTTCGGACACGGGTTTCCGGCTGTATACCGAAAAACATTGGAGATTTTAGAGGGTTTCAGGGGAAAAATAAATTGCAGATGGAAACTGTTGTCCGAAACCATAATCCGCCATGGAAACAAAGCATCGCACTCATAGGAGACAAAGCTTATCTCCACTGGGGATGGTGGCAATCAGTGGCGATCACTGAACAACAAACATCTTGCGAGACGTTCCGCCTGCGGTCCGACAGTATACGAAGTCACGTTGGCTACCGGAGGGGTGGCCAACAGACAGGCGCCAGCGTCTACAACTTCATAACTTCGGACGCTCTGTTGCGTCGTTGGATGACGTCTTCAGAATCCAGTTCCCGTCCTCGATTTGTTTCTCAAAACATGCTCTACAATCCCTCGGAAGTTTGTCGCAATGTTTATGGGACGCCCTGCACATGTAACTGATGTATCTGTATCAACTTTGAGTCATGGACCAAACCGGACTAGATCGACAGCTTCTCATTGGTACTTCCAAACGAAGGGAAGACAAGGTGTGGGAGAACTGAACTACCTCAATCAGCCGACACTTCCGTTGCTCCCCAGCATAGTAGTTTGAAGTCACACATAACTTGACTGGTGGGTTGGGTTGGATTGTTTGGGGCAAGAGACCGAATAGTGAGGTCATCGGTCTCATCGGATTAGGGAAGGATGGGGAAGGAAGTCGGCCGTGCCCTTTCAAAGGAACTATCCCGGCATTTGCCTCAAGCGATTTAGGGAAATCACGGAAAACCTAAATCAGGATGACCGGACGTGGGATTGAACCGTCGTCCTCCCGAATGCGAGACCAGTGTGCTAACCACTAAACTGCCTCGCTCGATTTCACTGGCTATAAGCTGGTTTGCCACAAGGGCTATTCGGAACGTAAGGCCCGGTCGCCCACGTGAGCACAAATGAATATCAGAAGAAGCGACGTTAGAGAAGTATAGTGGGCGATCGAAGACTTCTCACTGAAAACGCTGCAGTATTGTTTTCGTTGCCCCTGCAGTGTGCTGCCGAGAAACGTCATGGGGAAGGAAATGCATGACACTCACGTTATGTGGGCTGCATGAAATCAAGCAAAATCTGCCGGCAGGCGCCCGTACTTGGCGGGAAACAGTATTTTACAGGCACCTCTGTGTGCTTCCTGTGTGCTCAGAACTTAAGAGAGCGACGTGACGTCACCGACGGAAATACTAGAGACAGTGCCCAACACATCTGTGCAACGCTTCATCGGATTTTCACTGTGATTTCCATTTTGCGCGCCGATCGGACTTTATTTTCCGAACAGCCCTCGTAACAATTACCGTCGATCTGTTATTACCAGATTGAGATTTTCACTCTGCAGCGGAGTGTGCGCTGATATGAAACTTCCTGGCATATTAAAACTGTGTGCCGGACCGAGACTCGAACTCGGGATCTTTGCCTTTCGCGGGCAAGTGCTCAACCATCTGCCAGGAAGTTTCATATCAGCGCACACTCCGCTGCAGACTGAATATCTCACTCTGAAAACATCCCCCAGGCTGTGGCAAAGCAATTTCTCCGCAATATCCTCTCTTTCAGAAGTGCTAGTTCTGCAAGGTTCACAGGAGAGCTTCTGTATTGGTAAGTAGGAGGCGACGTACTGGCAGAAGTAAAGCTGCGAGGACGGGGCGTGAGTCGTGCTTGGGTAGCTCAGATGGTAGAGCACTTGCCCGCGAAAGGCAAAGGTGCCGAGTTCCGAGTCTCGATCAGGCACACAGTTTTAATCTGCCAAGAAGCTTCGATCTATTATTAATTTACATCTGGAAGAATGCTGCTCATTGTTCCAGACAATACTACAGCAGTTTTTGTTGTTAGATCATTGTTTGTACTAACAACAAATGGTTCAAATGGCTCTGAGCACTATGGGACTAGGTCATCAGTCCCCTAGAACTTAGAACTACTTAAACCTAACTAACCTAAGGACATCACACACATCCATGCCCGAGGCAGGATTCGAACCTGCGACCGTAGCAGTCCTGCGGTTCTGGACTGCAGCGCGTAGAACCGCACGGCCACCGCGGCCGGCGTACTAACAACAACAATTTCGTTTGGCTCAATGACCACTTGCTGATCTTTCAACTGGACGTACCTGTGTTGTCTTGGGTGTCCCTATTCTACCCACATTAACCAACAAGGGAAATAGCACCTGCAGTTTAAGGTGAAATGCGAGCCACGTGTCGATCCTGCCAACTCTTCACGTCGTTGAGAGGTGACGGCGATATTAATGGTAGACCGAAAATTTCAAAACCACGACCCCGGTTCCTAGGCGCGCACTTTACCAGTAGACCACGAGGCCCGGTGTAGTGTGTAGAACAAAGGTGAGCAAAATCGGTGACAGTTGGAAGTACGCTTGTGTCGTAAGTTCACGCTGGGCGCAACCTGGCCCGTGCTGCCGTCGGCGCCGGAACCCCGGCTTTTTTAAGTGCAGAGTGTAGCGCATAAGTAACGACCCACTCCTGTCGCGGCGACTGCTTGTGGCGGGCAGAGCCGGCTGCTGTTGGCCGGCGCGAGGGCAGCGCCCCGGAAGCAGCCCGTCGCTGTCTTCCGCCCGCATGCCAAGACTTCCGGCCGCGCACCGCGTCAACGGCCGGCGCGCCAGCAGGCGTGGCCCGGCTCCCAGCACGGCCTAAAGCCGTCGGCACACGGACCGTGCATCCGAACGTTGAGCGTTGAGCGTGCCGAGTTTCTGACGTCATAGCGTGGAATAGCACGTTCGGAGGCCTTTCCGAACGTGCAGAGCAATATCTGGTATGTCAGATATTCTGAGCGTGCGTCTGAGCGTTGACCAATGCGATGGCACAACACCACCTACGTCACATGCACGCCATCTCCCTTCAGCACAAAGTTGTGAGGCGACATATTGGCATTCATTTCAAGCTTTACACGTATATATGCCGTTTCTGAGCACCAGCAAATTGAGAATCACTGAAAATCCGTTGTTAACTGTGTGATCCGTTGTAATAAAATAATGAGAAACATCATATTCATCGTAAAAGAATTACTGCAACTTGCGTATTATGAGAGTATGCTATTTGAAGGCAGCAATGCACTGAAGATGCACCCAAAACGCATTGTTCTTGGTACAATTTGATATAATTAAATTTCAGTTAGTAACATAGCTACGATAAAAGCTTTCAACAAGTACTAAGATTCGTAAGATCCTAGGAATAGCAATTAACTACCAAATGTTGGTTTAGCATGGTGAATAGCGTTACTGATAAGTGGAATTTTTATGTTTGGGCGGTGGTTCGCGACTCGTCAGTACGTAAATTTTTTTCCCTAACATTTGCGTTTTTATTAGGTTCTGTTACTTTATTATTAGTTTAATATAAGTATATACCATAATTTTTGATGTTGCGTAAATATAAGTTCACCTTTCTTTGGTTGTACGATTGGCTTGATCTACAGCACACGTTGCGCTACTTGTGTAAAGCTATTTTGCTCCTTTTTCTTTTACGCTTCGTAATTCACGTGTTGCAAAGATTCTGCTACTGGCTAGGAACAGTGATCAAGTAAGACTAACCTTCGAGTTTTACTAAAATGTGGGAATGATGAAATAATGTTTATCTTACGTGAAGAAGTATCGCAAATTTGTATCGCACTGTTTGTAATGCAACTTTTATAAGCCTGTGTCCTTATTGATTGGACATGGTACTTTCCTTTTCATGGACAATGGAGGAAATGTGCGTTTTAAAAGAGCTAAAGTGGGAATTTTACGCGCGCGCGTTTAGTAAACAGTGTGATTTACGAACTAGAAACTTCCCGCAACTGCCGCCGGAGTGCGTTGCGATCGCGTGTACCACGTTGGGACCCGAGCACCGTATGCACAAGTCGCATCGTTCTGAGCGTTCAGCAGCACGTTGAACTAAGCACGCTCAACGTTGACGTTGACACGTTCATACAGTTTCTGTTAACGTTATTACCATCATTTTTCCAAAATTAAGTCTGGATCCGCGCGACCGCTACGGTCGCACGTTCGAATCCTGCCTCGGGCATGGGTGTGTGTGATGTCCTTAGGTTAGTTAGGTTTAAGTAGTTCTAAGTCTAGGGGACTGATGACCTCAGATGTTAAGTCCCATAGTGCTGAGAGCCATTTGAACCATTTTGAATGTTGTGCGTCCATCAGGCCTCGTTGATGGCCAAGCAACAAAAGCGGCCGCTTGGGACGCCAAGCTGGGAGGGAAGTCAGAGCGATCAAGTGCAGCGTTTTTGAAAGGTCTTATAAAGAGCCCAGGGAAAGGCAACTGATGTCTAAAAGTGGGGAGGGGGGGGGGGAGTGGAGAGAAACTCCGACTTATATGTCGCTTGTGTGGGCAAATGTTATCGAACCGGCTCTGGAGTCCATCACGACGGAAGTTCTTCACCAAGAGCACCAATCTGAGATAAGACCGAGATTTTTGGTCTACTCGTTGCACCATTTGGTCTCACTGGATACTGCACCTGCGACTCCGATCTTCAGCATGCACATTTGTACGTCCGCATTTAAAGTCTCGACACAACAGCCTAAATTTTCCTCCAAGCAGGCCCATAAACTGAGGAATATGAGTAGGTGTGGACAATTTTGCACACAAACGTCGAATTACACTTCGCGATTGATGAGGGCAACTATTTTCGAAACCACTGTTGTTTGCTTTCGCCCACAGTGAAACAACTACTGAATCAAAACAATGAGTTCAGTAAACTATGAACGGACGTTCTGCATTCGTGGAACTTAGTTCTGGACTGTCTAAATGTAAGCAAACGGCCCTTACTTTTTGAGTACGCTTCATATCTACATTTCACATACCGAGCGAGCCGTCGACTTTTTGTGTGGGAATAGTAAATTTTAAAGAGACTATGAAAAAGTATATGCTACATTTGTCAGCTAGAATCAATGTGCTGACATTTATACAGACCATTACAGAAGAGGACCTATTTCATTACATTAAGCACTGTATATGAACACGTATTAATTATCAACCATATGCAATGAAATCTAGATCCTATCATAGATCTCTATGAAGCACTAAAGATTATTATTTTGAAGGATACTGTGTCTGTCTAATATTTTTCTGTGTCAGTCGAACTTGTCTGCGACTACGCCTACATAAAGTGAATTCCATTTTGTTTTACGTCCTGATTTGTGTTAGCGGCAAGAACCTCAGTTTTTCTTTCCTTATTTTTGTTTCAACCTAACGTGACAGAGGAAACGTGGGAAGATGAAGTAAAACAAATGAAAGCGACAACGTTGCCGTGAAATCAGTGAATTGGTTAAATTGAAGGCGCTGCAAGAAAATATTGGCGCTTTCATGAAGACATCACGGAATGTTGCGAGCGCGGGAAAAAGATCTGTGAAATTGAATTTGAACGCTTGGTTTTTCGGACACTGTGTTCTGCCACCGAACGACTGCAGAAACCGTTAGAAGGTGTAAGATCTGTCTCTGTGGCAGTTTCACCTAAGATGGAAGTAATCCCCAGATCATTTAGTACGCAATACATGCGACATGTGAGACGACAAACATGTGTAGCAAATGCAGTTCTTCAGGAAAATTAGCAAAACGTTTCCCTGCAGTTAGGGTACTCAATGTTGTTTAATATATAAATGCAGAGTTGCAGAATTTTGAAAGTCACATTCGACCTATATATCTCGTTTTCTGACTGTTCCGCACTCTTAACGCTGACAACATTGGTTTTCGGAAGCTTTTTAATAAATAAACCGCTACTATGATAGCAATATACAGTTCTTTTCCGCCACTTAATTCTGCCAGCTGAATGTCTTTTTTCTGTTTTTCTTTTCTTTCTTCCTTGTAACTGTAAAAACCATGTTACTTTTCTCTAAACCACTAGCACGATCTGGTTCCTCATCTCAGAACTACTGATGCTGTCTTGTTTTCTATGACAATAGTCTATCTTCTACAAGTCAGGAATCGCGCGACAGCTACGGTACCATCACCAGCCTTTGTCCGTTGTTTTGGTTCAAATGGCTCTAAGCAGTTTGGGACTTAACATCTGAGGTCATCAGTCCCCTAGACTTAGAACTATTTAAACCTAACTAACCTAAAGACATCACACACATCCATGCCCGAGGCAGGATTCGAACCTGCGAACGTAGCAGCAGCGCGGTTCCGGACTGAAGCGCCTAGAACCGCTCGGTCACAGCGGCCGGCCGGCCGGCACCGTTGTTTTGACTGCAGTTTTGTTTTAGATGTGTAATGATGTATCCAGGTTTTATCAGCAGTTACAGATTGGAGCAAATAGTCTTGAGGATTGCAATTATACATCGACAGACATTGTGTTTAAATGTTGTGCCGGATGTGCATTTGGTCGAGTGTGAGCAATCACGGCACCCATCTCGCACGCAGCATCTTCATAACCAATTCTCCGTGCTGGATATTATGCACTGGCTCAGTTGAGATGCCTCACGATTTTTATTCGGCAGTCTTACATTACCATATCACGGATTCTTTCAATGTTTTCCTTTGAGATATCTCTATTGGACGCTCGGAACGTGGTTCTTCTTCGGTGCTTGCCCGACCCTTTTAAGATATATATATATATATATATATATATATATATATATATATATATATATATATATATACACACAAATTTAACAAATTTTATCATTGACTGTGGTTTCTGTGAATGTTGTTTAGACTGAACAGTTCAGAAATTCTAAAGCGTGTGTTACAGTAAACACCGCAGAAGCTCTGTCGTAATTTATAATTGTGGTTTTGCGCGACTTTGTAAGATATGCCGTCGATCAGTATTACACTACTGGCCATTAAAATACTACACCAAGATTGAGACGTGGCTGTACGATCCGTTACAGCCATGCGGATAAGATGCCTGTCATGTTTACTGTTAGTGATACGAGGCCGTTGGATCCAGCACGGCGTTCCATATTATCCTCCTCAACCCACCGAATCCATATTCTGCTAACGGTCATTGCATTTCGACCTACGCGAGCAGCAATGTCGCGATACGATAAACCGCAATCGCGATAGGCTACAATCCGACCTCTGTCAAAGTCGGAAGCGTGATGGTACGCATCTGTCCTCCTTGCACGAGGCATCACAACATCGTTTCACCAGGCAACGCCGATCAACTGCTATTCGTGTATGAGAAATCAGTTGGAAACTTTCCTCATGTCAGCACGTTGTAGGTGTCGCCACCGGCGGCAACCTTGTGTGAATGCTCTGAAAAGCTAATCATTTGCATATCGCAGCGTGTCTGTCTAATTTACATCTACATCTACATCTATACTCCACGAGCCACCTTACGGTGTGTGGCGGAGGGTACTTATTGTACCACTATCTGATCCCCCCTTCCCTGTTCCATTCACGAATTGTGCGTGGGAAGAACGACTGCTTGTAAGTCTCCGTATTTGCTCTAATTTCTCGGATCTTTTCGTTGTGATCATTACGCGAGATATATGTGGGCGGTAGTAATATGTTGCCCATCTCTTCCCGGAATGTGCTCTCTCGTAATTTCGATAATAAACCTCTCCGTATTGCGTAACGCCTTTCTTGAAGTGTCCGCCACTGGAGCTTGTTCAGCATCTCCGTAACGCTCTCGCGCTGACTAAATGTCCCCATGACGAATCGCGCTGCTTTTCGCTGGATCATGTCTATCTCTTCTATTAATCCAACCTGGTAAGGGTCCCATACTGATGAGCAATACTCAAGAATCGGACGAACAAGCGTTTTGTAAGCTACTTCTTTCGTCGATGAGTCACATTTTCTTAGAATTCTTCCTATGAATCTCAACCTGGCGCCTGCTTTTCCCACTATTTGTTTTATGTGATCATTCCACTTCAGATCGCTCCGGATAGTAACTCCTAAGTATTTTACGGTCGTTACCGCTTCCAATGATTTACCACCTATGGCATAATCGTACTGGAATGGATTTCTGCCCCTATGTATGCGCATTATATTACATTTATCTACGTTTAGGGAAAGCTGCCAGCTGTCGCACCATGCATTAATCCTCTGCAGGTCTTCCTGGAGTACGTACGAGTCTTCTGATGTTGCTACTTTCTTGTAGACAACCGTGTCATCTGCAAATAGCCTCACGGAGCTACCGATGTTGTCAACTAAGTCATTTATGTATATTGTAAACAATAAAGGTCCTATCACGCTTCCTTGCGGTACTCCCGAAATTACCTCTACATCTGCAGATTTTGAACCGTTAAGAATGACATGTTGTGTTCTTTCTTCTAGGCACGTCTTCGCGTCTGTAGCACGTCGTGTTGTAGCAATTTTAATGGCCAGTAGTGTATGTCGCCTCCACCTATACTCCTCCGCAACCAAAACCGATCTTCGCCCAAGCCGGCTCCTGTAGCTCTTCCACTTCGCGTAGCGTTAAACAGCGTGATTCTTCGGCGAGACCGGACCTCGCGTTTAGTTCCACCAGGAGCTGAACACCCTGGAGCGGCGCCAGCGCTGCGCGGGTCTGGGCAGAATCCGGCTCAGTCGACCGCCGCTGTGGCAGCCGCACATTTCGACCCCCACGCAGCCGGTTCCCGGTTTCCTGTGGTCTGCCACAGCCGCAAGGCTGCCGGCGTTCGCCAAGTTCTGTGCCGGCTATCCAGAGCGCGGCCCCGCCACTCAGGCGTACACATGGACGACCCACTCCCGAACTGATTCAGAGAGCTACATCCTAATGTGGGTTGAGCTTTCGGTGACTCCGGCAAAACGAGCGGTAGCTCTTTTGGTTCGAGTGTGTCTCCAGTGATGTAGGTGAACGTATAGAGGATACCTGGGCAGGCAGCTGCAACAGCCTACTACGCGACACACTGAATTAGTCACTACGGCACAAACCAGTTGTTAAACTGCGACCCGCGCTTCTCAGCTGTATTTGGTAATAGACATAATAAGCGTCAAGCAACTAAAAGCTGAATCCAAAAAAGGCGACTAACTTCTTCAAAAATTGTTCAAATGGCTCTAAGCACTATCGAACCTATCATCTGAGGTGATCAGTCCCCTAGACTTAGAACTACACTACTGGCCATTTAAATTGCTACATAACGAAGATGACGTAATACAGACGCGAAATTTAACCGACAGGAAGAAGATGCTGTGATATGCAAATGATTAGCTTTTCAGAGCATTCACACAAGTTTGGCGCCGGTGGCGACACCTACAGCGTGCTGACATGAGGAAAGTTTCCAACCGATTACTCATACACAAACAACTGTTGACCGGCGTTGCCTGGTGATACGTTGTTCTGATGCCTCGTGTAAGGAGGAGAAATGCGGACCATCACGTTTCCGACTTTGATAAAGATCGGATTGTAGTTTATCACGATTGCGCTTAATCGTATCGTGACATTGTTGCTCGCGTAGGTCTAGATCCAATGACAGGTGGAATCGGTGGGTTCAGGAGGGTAATACGGATCGCCGTGCTGGATCCCAACGGCCTCTTATCACTAGCACTCGAGATGACAGGCATCTTATCCGCATGGCTCTAACGGATCGTGCAGCCACGTCTCGATCCCTGAGTCAACACATGGGGACGTTTGCAAGACAAAAACCATCTGCACGAACAGTTCGACGACGTTTTCAGCAGCATGGACTATCAGCTCGGGGGCCACGGCTGCGGTTACCCTTGACGCTGCATCACAGGCAGGAGCGCCTGCGATGGTCTACTTAACGACGAACGTGGCTCCACGAATGGCAAAACGTCATTTTTTCGGATGATCCAGGTTCTGTTTACAGCATCATGATGGTCGCATCCGTGTTTGGCGACATCGCGGTGAACGCACATTGGAAGCGTGTATTCGTCATCGCCATACTGGCGTATCACCCGCCGTGATTGTATGGGGTGCCATTGGTTACACGTCACTGTCACCTCTTGTTCGCATTGACGGCACTTTGAACAGTGGACGTTAAATTTCAGATGTGTTACGACCCGTGGCTCTACCGTTCATTAGATCCCTGCGAAACCCTACATTTCAGCAGGATAATGCATGACCGCATGTTGCATGTGCTGTACGGGCCTTTCTGGATACAGAAAATGTTCGACTGCTGCCCTGGCCAGCACATTCTCCAGATCTCTCACAAATTGAAAACGTCTGGTCAATGCTGGCCGAGGTACTGGGTCGTCACAATACGCCAGTCACTACTCTTGATGAACTGTGGTATCGTGTTGAAGCTGCATGGGCAGCTGTACTTGTAAACGCCATCCAAGTTCTCTTTGCCTCAATGCCCAGGCGTATCAATGACGTTATTACAGCCAGAGGTGGTTGTTCTGGGTACTGATTTCTCAGGATCTATGCGGCCAAATTGCGTGAAAATGTAATCACATGTCAGTTCTAGTATCTTTGTCCAAAGAATACTCGTTTATCATCTGCATTTCTTCTTGGTGTAGCAATTTTAATGGCCAGTAGTTTATGCGTCAAGCAGCTAACAGCTGAATCCAAAAAAGTCGACTTACTTCTTAAGAGAGTATTTTCCGTGCTCAGTAAACAACAAAAATACTTAGTGAAACAATAATATTTTAAGATACACGTAATTTTAGCTGGCGTTGATGAAATCGGCCGTGAACTACGTAAAGTTTGTCACTTACGTCGGATGCAAAGTGTTATGTACCACGGTCGTTGCAGGGTTAAGAGAAGTGAGAGAAGAAATATTTTATTGTTTATCTTCCAATGCTGATAACTCACGACCGTACGCAACTAACACCTATCAGAGGACGGTATTAACTGTCAGAAGGAAGTAACATGGATTCGTGAATTCGTGTTACAAAGATGGTCACCTTAAAAATGTGTACATGTTTGTAGCAAGTAATCTGCAATCAAATTAAGAATGATAAGATGCAATGAATAAAAGAAAAGTGTCATTCAAAACATTTGTGATCGTGGCTCAGATTGCAATTACTGTTATTAATTAACAAATATGCTAATTTATGGAGGTTACCAATTAATAGTAGAGCGGTAGGGAAAGGTGTGATAAAGTGGCCGGGACGGGACAAGTGGCCATTGGATATTTTTTGTTCTGACCATCGATGCTGCCTGCCGAGAAGAGGACATTCTAGCTCTAATATACATCGCCACTGTTGTGACTGAGATTAGCAGAGAAAGCTTATTCCGTTATTTTTTAGTAAAAATGTTCTTTTTAAGTTGTCTGATGTAAGATAAGTCATTTATATCATTCTTATTGCCTCACTTGTACGGAGAATAACAAATTTTTACATCATTGTTTAAGCAGTGATTTACTTCTGTTTGATATTTTCTTCTGCGAATCACTAATACTGACATGGTGTCCAATCGGTGCTAGCTTATGTCTGGTTGCACTCATGGTTTATGGTCTAAGAAAGGATGGGAACCACTGAACTAGAGTGTCACACACTGCCGCTTGCACTCCGCGTCGTTCCATCAGCCGCCTTCGTGTGTCCACAGTTTTGCACACAATAGCTGAGACCAGTCAATTTAAATGCACACACTTCTACGAACTCGTCGCCGACTGGCTGTCGTTTTATTGACGTAGTTCCACAACGATGCATTTTTGACCTATGCCTACTTGGAAAATGTTCCCCGGTTCAGATACCCAGCCCCGCTCTGACTTCTCGGGTTGTTTCTTTCCACCACGTATACAACAACTCGAGTAGCACCCAGTGCAAGACAGCATAGTACCACGCATGCGTATTCGTGTGTCAGGGACTTTCCGAGAGATAGTTTACTGCGCGCTTGTCACGTGGTTTCCACTGAAAATAGAGGACTGGGTTATCAAAGCAATTCGACCGTACACCGTTTTTGTATAATATAAATCACTGTGACTACATCAGATCCGGGCCCAAAGAACTATTTTGGACTCTACTGCCAAGGACCTGAGTACACACAATGGTAAGTACTATTAATCTTCATGTTTACATCTTCATACAACTTCCGAGTGTCCGACGTGAACACTGCATAGAAGAATAAAATAAAGAGCGATTGAACATAAAACGACTAACAAGTCAACATCTCCAAATGGCCATTTTTATGTTGATGTACCAAGCGACTTAAAACATTCCGCTTATATCTCAAGCATTTCGATGGAAATTAAATATTTTGATTTGTTTAGCGTACTCAGGCGTTTCTTCTACGCATTGAGCAGTTCATCCAAAGAATCCGAAACGTCTCTGCCTTAAGATGATGTAATTTCTTGTTACTTTCCAAAAGTCAGTGGTTCATCGTTGACACTTCTTAGCAACTACGAGGGCGGTTCAGAAAGTAACCTCCGATCGGTCACAGTGCGGGTTGTGGGGGGAGTAGCGACGCCATCTGTGCGTTCACGCACTCAACAGGTCAGTCGGCATCAAGCCGTGGTCGAGTGAACGTCGTACCTGCGCTAGTTTAGTTTTTGTGGCAGTTTGAAATGTGTGCTGCAATAGAAAACCCCGCCAAATGTGAAGTGCGTGCTGTCATAAGGTTTTTTACAGCCAAAGGATATTCTGCAGCAGCTATTCATCGTGAGCTTTGTGCCGTGTACGGACCAAGAGTTATGAGTGAAGGAGTTGTCCGTGAATGGGTACGTTTATTTAAAAGTGGACGAGAAAACGTTCATTATGAAGAGAGGAGTGGTAGACCATCATTGGTGACTGACGAACTCGTTCAGACAGTTGATGCAAAAGTTCGTGAAAATCGACGTTTCTCAATGTCGGAGTTGTCTACTGGTTTTCCACAGATTTCTAAGACTCTCTTGTACGAGATAGTGACAGCAAGATTGGGTTACCGTAAGTTCTGTGCACGATGGGTGCCCAAAATTCTTACCGACCACCACAAAACTCAAAGAATGGCCTCTGCATTAGACTTTCTGTCACGTTATGAGGACGAAGGAGAACCATTGTTAAACAGAATCGTGACCGGTGACGAAACCTGGATTAAGTACGTGAACCCTGAGACAAAAGAACAATCAAAGATGTGGGCACATTCAAATTCGCCTACCAAACCAAGAAAAGCCTCGCAAGATTTTTCTGCCAGAAAACTGATGGCAACGGTGTTTTGGGATGCCAAAGGGGTGTTGTTGGTTGAATTCATGGAAAGTGGTACGACCATTAATCAAGACGTGTACTGTGAAACAATAAAAAAGTTACGACGGGCTATACAGAACAAACGCCGTGGTGTGCTGACTTCCGGTATCGTTTTTTTGCACGATAACGCCCGTCCTCACTCTGCTCGCAGAACAACGGCCCTTCTTGAGTCCTTCAAGTGGGACGTTATCAACCATCCACCTTACAGCCCAGACCTGGCGCCAAGTGATTATCACCTCTTCATGCATTTGAAGAAATGGCTCGGGTCACAGCGGTTTGATGACGACGAAGAGCTCAAAGATGCGGTCACAGGCTGGCTCCAGGCACAAGCGGGTGATTTTTATGCAGAAGGAATTTCAAAGCTTGTGAAGAGATACGATAAGTGCCTCAATCGCTATGGAGACTATGTAGAAAAATAGTGCAAAGATGTAGTTGTAAAATGTATATATTAAAATATTTTTATTTAACTTGGTGTATTTTTTTAAATCAACCGGAGGTTACTTTCTGAACGGCCCTCGTATATGGACGTGATTCAAGTTCAGCTGTTTGTTGTCACGCACAATTCATAAACAGTGTCAACGATTTTCGTACTTAATTTTCTAAAGCTACTTCTCTAATGCTATTTATTGTTTTCCTAGCTGCCAAGGAATGACAATAACTAAACTTAAGAACATTATCAGTTTTTTGTTTTAGTACTTTACAATGACGCGGCCCAATACCTATCATTTTTTTATCAAAAAATGTTAGTTTTTCCTCACTTCCCATTGGTATTTGGGCATTACAATCTACTGAAAAGATAAATTTCAGCACAAATTTGCGAGCATCGCGGAACTCTCTGTACCATGTAAACTAAAGTAGTTAGTAAAACGTTTGTCAGAGAACTCAAACATTAAAACGAGTTCACCGTGAGTTTTTCTCTTGTTCATGTATCTGCGTTTCCCTAATTATTCTTTCGTTTTGAAGTGTCCAATAATATCAACATGCTCATTTTTTTAATGAGAATCCGTCTCTGAGCTAAAACCCAAGTGTTCATCTACTGTTTCAAAAGGAAACAGTGTGAGATACTGAGTGACAACCTTATGGGAGAGCGTGCCCATACTGTGGCGTGTATCTTTTGTTACTTTTTCGCCTGTCCTGGCCCTCCTAGTCAATGCACCTACACTGGTTTTTGCATAACAAGTACAAATCGCAAATTATTCTGATGACAAGCGTTAAACACTATTAAGAAACAGGAAGAAGATGTCGGTAGGGTTACGGTAACCTTTCCACTGCCGGCCGCAGTGGCCGTGCGGTTAAAGGCGCTGCAGTCTGGAACCGCAAGACCGCTACGGTCGCAGGTTCGAATCCTGCCTCGGGCATGGATGTTTGTGGTGTCCTTAGGTTAGTTAGGTTTAACTAGTTCTAGGTTCTAGGGGACTGGTGACCTCAGCGGTTGAGTCCCGTAGTGCTCAGAGCCATTTGAACCATTTTTTTTTTTTTAACCCTTCCACTGAAACTCGGTAATGCAGATGTGAGTACGAGATTTACTGGAAAAATTTTAGAAATCGTAATAATCAATCCACAAAAGAGGTAGCTTACAAAACCCTCGTTTTAGCAATACTCGAATACTACTCGTCGGTCTAGATCTGTACGAGATAGGATTCCTGCATTGCTTTTCCCTGGCCTTTCCCCCGTACCTTCACAGCATCAGCATGTTAATCGTCGGATGCGGCAATGTTGATTGTAGATGTGGCCGGATGCCGTACCACATAGTATTAATGGAGGAAAAAGAGTAGACACAAAGAAGAGTAGCGCGTTTCGTTACAGGTTTATTCAGTAAGCCCGAAAGCGTCACGGAGATGCTCAAACAACTCCAGTGGCACACTCTACAAGAGAAACGCTCTGCATCACGGTGTGGTTTACTGTTAAAATTCCGAGAGCATACATTCCCAGGAGGGTTAACCAACATATCGCCCCCCTGCTACGTATATCTTGCGAAAAGCCTACGAAAGTAAAATTAGAGAGATTAGAGCTCACAAGGAGTTTACC
The DNA here is from genome assembly GCF_023864275.1 of Schistocerca cancellata. Classification (NCBI taxonomy): domain Eukaryota; kingdom Metazoa; phylum Arthropoda; class Insecta; order Orthoptera; family Acrididae; genus Schistocerca; species Schistocerca cancellata. Next base: position 551,576,335 of record NC_064631.1, on the reverse strand, counting down.
AACAATCGCCCTTCCTGATCACTATACGGGACTTGAACAGGAAAGGGGTGTAGGACAGTGCTTCACGAAGTATCCTCCACCATACCACATGGAGTACAGATCTGGATGTCGAAATAATCCGTCCGACGTTCGAGACGGTCGATACGTTGCTCACGGTAGTGCAGAGGCAGGGCTGTTCATTCCAAAGTCAGTAATACTGACACTGGGCCGTGAATGGACAACTGTACGTAGCTTGCTCTTCACAGGTGAATCTAGAGCCAGTTTCCAAAGTATTTATGCTCGAAAATTTACCTGGAGCCGCAACCATAGAAAAAGAAAAGGATGATCACAGTTTAATGTCAAGTCGTCGACGCGGTCATTACAGCTCAATCTAGGAATGGCTAGGAACGGACAAGTGTAGGGAACCATCTCGCGCAAAAAGTGCAGCGAAGCTGCTGTTCTTAATTCGAAATAACAACTTGATGGTTGTATGGTATGAGTAAGCCACTGAATTTCAGGCCCATATCGTTAACGTCGATATGCAGCAGGATTTTAGAACATATATTGTGTTCGAACGTAATGAATTACCTCGAAGAAAACGGTCTGTTGACACACAGTCAACATGGGTTTAGAAAACATCGTTCTTGTGAAACACAGCTATCTCTTTATTCACATGAAGTGCTGAGTGCTATTGACAAGGGATTTCAGATCAGTTCCGTATTTCTGGATTTCCAGAAGGCTTTTGACACTGTACCACACAAGCGGCTCGTAGTGAACTTGCGTGCTTATGGAATATCGTCTCAGATATGTGACTGGATCTGTGATTTTCTGTCAGAGAGGTCACAGTTCATTGTAATTGACGGAAAGTCATCGAGTAAAACAGAAGTGATTTCTGGCGTTCCCCAAGGTAGTGTTATAGGCCCTTTGCCGTCCCTTATCTATATAAACGATTTGGGAGACAATTTGAGCAGCCGTCTTCGGTTGTTTGCAGATGAGGCTGTCGTTTATCGACTAATAAAGTCATCATAAAATCAAAACAAGCTGCAAAACGATTTAGAAAAAATATCTGAATGGTGCGAAAAGTGGCAGTTGACACTAAATAACGGAAAGGGGTCATCCACATGAGTGCTAAAAGGAACTCGTTAAACTTCGGTTACACGACAAATCAGTCTAATCTAAAAACCGTAAATTATACTAAATACCTAGGTATTACAATTACGAACAATTTAAATTGGAAGGAACACATAGAAAATGTTGTGGGGAAGGCTAACCAAAGACTGCGTTCCATTGGCAGGACACTTAGAAAATGTAACAGACCCACTGAGGAGACTGCCTACACTACGCTTGTCCGTCCTCTTTTAGGATACTGCTGCGCGGTGTGGGATCCTCACCAGGTAGGACTGACGGAGTACATCGAAAAAGTTCAAAGAAAGGCAGCACGTTTTGTATTATCGCGAAATATGGGAGAGAGTGTCACAGAAATGATACAGGATTTGGGATGCACATCATTAAAAGAAAGGCGTTTTTCGTTGCGACGGAATCTTCTCACGAAATTCCAATCACCAACTTTCTCGTCCGAATGCGAAAATATTTTGTTGACACCAACTTACATAGGGAGGAACGATCACAAAGATAAAATAAGGGTAATCAGAGCTCGTACGGAAAGATATAGGTGTTCATTCTTTCCGCGCTATACGAGATTGGAATAATAGAGAACTGGGAAGGTGGTACGATGAACCCTCTGCCAGGCACTTAAATGTGATTTGCAGAGCATCCATGTAGATGTAGATGTAGAAGTAGATGATCATTTTAGCAGCGTGTTAAAGAGTTTAACGAGAATTAACATACATCGTGGTAGTGTACTGAGAGGGGGAAGGGGGATGTTCGGGGGAAGAGACCAAACAGCGAGGTCATCGGTCTCATCGGATTAGGGAAGGATGGGGAAGGAAGTCGGCCGTGCCCTTTCAAAGGAACCATACCGGCATTTGCCTGGAGCGATTTAGGGAATCCACGGAAAACCTAAATCAGGGTGGCCGGACGCGGGATTGAACCGTCGTCCTCCGGAATGCGAGTCCAGTGTGCTACCTCGCTCGGTGTGGTATACTGAAATGACAACAGTGCGTGATTATTGGTGTATTTGCGGTCTAGACAAATATTAATATTGTAGAAACGGATATTTCTCCCAATAATTTAGTGTCGAAGTGCTGTGGCTCATAATGTCCAACGCCACAGTTGGAGTGACGGAATTTGTGGCCTGCAAGCCGCTACATACATAATTAACATTCTCCCCGTGACGTGGTTTGGTGTCGTTTCGCCGTAGTGATAAGCGTAGTGGCGGAGAATAGCGGAACTTTGGAACTACGTGTCTTTATTAGCATTCCTGACGCAAGCAGTCGCGGACTAATGCAGCGGCTTAGAAGTTGCTAGGCTCGCTCCGGAAACCAAAGTTGACTTCTTCCTTCCGAACAGTTTTTACAGTGTCGTGTTACACTACTTGTTCACCTTCCTATGAGCACGGAAATAACACTTTTTGACGCCACGTAAACGTTTTTCTGCGGTTGTGTGTTGCATTTATGTATTTATTTATTTTTAATTTTCTAATAATCTCCTCAGTTTCTTTGCGCCGTTTGCAGTCCACGTTTCCATCCTATTTGGAGCACGTAGTTATTTTCCATCTGGATTATGTAATGTACATTTAATGAACTGTCTTGTCGTTCTCCATATTGTTCAATATTCTAGTCGATGTGAAGTAAGAATAAAATGTTTGAAGAACTTAAAATAAACAGTACTCTGTAGTGAACTTCTGGGAAATGTATGGTAAGACGAGGAACAGAGTCAGTGTGCAGCAGATACATTACATTGTACATTTTTGAAATTACAGACTATAGGATAAACGCCTGGTGAGATACACGAAAGGTTACCAGGTGGAAATAAGGTAAGTAAAAATTGTTGAGATTTACATGTAACATTAAATCAAGCGGTTAAGAATGGTGCAGATCTGGGAAAATACTCAACAACTGACCAAAATGAACAGACGTTATTTAAAAAACGTATAATTTTTAGCACTCACATTTCTTTTACGGTATGATTGAGGATTCGATGGGTTGCTCAAGCAGCTACATAATTTTAAGATAATCAATATTGATCGCAACTTCTCATACAGTCGTATAGTATTTTTGAGGGTAGGCAGGTATATTATTCTCTATCGATGAATGAAATCATATACAGTAATTAAAAATTCCTGACTAGTTACTCGCGTATGAAAATGTAAGTATAAATGATTTCATCGCTTAATTCGATGGTGGGCAGGTCTCAAAGTTACTGTTACAAACAAAGGCAGCGTTACTAGATCCCCGGAAAATCCTGGAGACGCCCTACATTTTAACCTTGCTCCCGGCAAGGACTTCGAAGAAGAAATTGCTGTATTACATCCAATTATGATGTTTCCTAAGTATGGCCCATGACCAAAGAGTGTGCGACAGTTATCGGCGGTAGCGCAACTGTCATTATTGAAGTTTGGCGTCCGTTGAGACAAGCAAGGTACGACGGAAAGTGTGTTTCTGAGGAGAGCTGGAGGAAAGAGCACTTGCAGTTTGCTCGAAGCGTACATTAGCTGGTTATTTCTCACAATTTTAGGCCGTCCCATTTGCAAACTAAAATGCTGAACGGCGAATGAGAGACATAAATCCAGTAACATTTCAAAGTGTTTACAACAGTAGAAACGAAGATGCAATGCGGAAACATATGTTTCTTTGGCAAATAAAATTAAGTGAATTGGCATTTTTTCCTGTTCAAAGTCATCGAGCCTGAAGTCTGTGAAATGCCGTCGAGCCTCGCTCTTTATGTAACAAACATTTCTGAGGAGGGAAAATGCTTCAAATGGCTCAAAGCACTATGGGACTTAACGTCTGAGGTCATCAGTACCCTAGACTTAGAACTATTTAAACTTATCTAACCTAAGAACATCACACACATTCGTGCCCGAGGCAGGATTCGAACCTGCGACCGTACCAGCAGCGCGCTTCCGGACTGAAGCACCTAGAACCGCTCGGCCACAGCGGCCGGCGCGGAGGGAAACATAATTAAAAGTCTGAATAGCTTATTGATGTTTGTATGTTCAGTACACTTATGTTTCAAAATAAAAATAAAATTTAGGTCACCTATCGCTCATTCATGATGTCTGTCTTGCTTAGTCATCATGCTTCTTACTGGCTTAATGTGGCCTGCCAAGATTTCCTGTCGGGTACCAGCATCTTCGTCCCGCAACATTTACACCTACCCAATGCCCTGAGTTGTATTTTGGTTATACTTTAATATATGTCTTTCACTACAGTTGTAATCCTCTGCAACTCCGTGTTGTACCATGTAAGTCATTCCTGGTGTCTTAACACACACTTGTCCTGTCATTCTGACCACTCAGTACCCTCCGTTATTTGTTGGGTGTATTTCAGTTTCTATCTTGCCCTCAGTTGTAAACCTCTATAGCTCCCTACCGAACTATGTAAGCTACTTCTGGTGCTTTAGCACTTGTCCTGTCTTTCTGCCACGTCTTCTAGTCAGTATTTTCTACATATTGTTATCCTCAACAATTCTGCAGGGAAACCTTTAAATTTCTTATCTTATTAATGCACTTAAATTGCAACATTTTCTGTAAGACCACATCTATAACACTTTAACTCTCTCTCTCTCTCTCTCTCTCTCTCTCTCTCTCTCTCTCTCTCTCTCCCCCCCTCTCTCTCCTCTCCCCTCCTCTCCCCCTTTTCTATAATCAATCATTCATTTCCATATATGCTGTGCTTCTGAGAAACTGAGAAATACGAGGGTGAGTCAAATGAAAACCTTAAATTTGCAATAACAACTCGAAATTTCGCGCACTTATCCCGTAAGTTGGTAAGCGTGCTACAAACAGCGAGCAGAATGGCCTGTAGGTGGTAGCATAGTTCAGATGCACACATACCGTTGCAGTATCAGTATAAAGATGGCCGCCCCACTTGCGACTTGCAGCAGGGAAGAACAGAGTTCTGTTATTCGGTTTTTGCGTAGTGAAGGTGTGAAACCTATTAAAATTCATCGACGAATGAAGGTTCAGTACGGTGTTGCATGTTTGTCACTGCAGCAAGTCTACGAATGGAGTAGGAAGTTCGCAAATGGTGTGACTTCAGTGGAAGATGCTCCTCGTCTAGGTCAGGCACAACAAGTTGTGTCTCCACAGAACATTGCAGCAGTTGAAGCCATAGTGAAGGAAAACCGCCGAGTGACACTGAATGAAATTGCAGCATGTTTGCAGATTAGTCATTGTGCATGATGTGCTCCAGTTTCACAAAGTGTCTGCAAGATGGGTGCCACGTCAGCTGGCTCCTGGAATGAGAGAACGACGTGTTGATGCTTGTGAAGAACTTCTTCGGCGCTTTGAACGAGAAGGTGATGGCTTCCTTGCAAGAATCGTTACTGGGGACGAAACCTGGGTTCACTTCCACCAACCGGAAACGAAGAGAGCGAGCAAGGAATGGCGCCATTCCTCATCACCAAAACCAAAGAAGTTTCGAACAGAACCATCAGCAGGGAAGGTTATGCTGACACTCTTTTGGGATGAAAAGGCCTCATTTTGTAGCATTACATGCCTAGAGGGACCACTGTCACCAGTGCATCATACACAGATCTCCTAAAAAATCATCTGCGGCCTGCAATCAAATCAAAGCGACGTGGATTGCTGTCAGCAGGTGTCCTTTTGCAACATGACAATGCAAGGCCCCACACTGTCCGTAAAACAGTTGCAACAATCACACACCTGCTTTTTGAGTGTCTTCCTCATCCACCATACTCACGAGACCTTACCCCAAGTGATTTCAGTATGTTTGGACCACTCAAAGACGCAATGGGAGGAAAGAAGTTCCGTTTCCATGACGAGGAACTCCACGCGGTTCATGAGTGGTTGCGCGGATTACCAGAAGAATTTTTTTCGAAAGGAATTTATGCACTTTGTAATCGCTGGAGGACTTGCAGGAGAGATTATGTTGAAAAGTGATACAGTTTTGTACCACTTTTGCACAATAAATAATATTTAAAAAAATATTGAAGGTTTTCATTTTATTCACCTTTGTATCTTCCCAAAAGGCCTATGTTTGATACTAGAAGACACCTCCCCGTTTTTTAAGCTAGTAATGGCCACTTTTTCTGTGGTACTCTGTTGTTTGCTATAGCCTCCTTGCATTATCCGACATGCGTTATTTTGTTTCCAAGGTAACAGCACTCCTTAACTTCGTCCTTTTCGTGGTCTCTAATTTTGATTAGTTTACCAGTAATTTAATCACAGAAGTTCTTCATTACTGCAATCCTTCAAAACTTTGCGCTATATTTCTCTACAATTTTCTAAAACTTGCTCGATCAGGTGCTGAATTTGAGTAAGGGGGGGTAGGACGTCAAACGGGCCGACTTCGAGAAGGAGAGGCACCACAGGGCATTTTAATCTTCACTGTCTATACTTTTACAAATAAATTCATAAAACATTGACAGCATGACCAGGAAGGATTCAGGATTCACACTCATAGCAGTGGAAGTTCAAAAACACGAAAAAATAATATTTTTTAAATGTGAAATTTCATGATTTTTTTCACTTACTGTTGGCTGCATTTGTTGCTATAGGTACACTTTTCTTCATAAGTAAGAGAGATTCTTCGATGAATTTTGCACAGCTTGCAAACCATACATACAGGTGTATGAAACTCTAGAATTTATTTAATGTATGGAAAAATGAATGGGCTGTTACGTTTTAAACTTCGTGTTTAGAGAAAACGCGAATTTTATAGTTAATTATCTCAATTTTTACCACAGTTTTTAACAGATTTGGGAAATTCTAGACTTTCATACACCTGTAAGTATGGTTTGTATGCTGTGCAAAATTCATCGAAGAATCTCTCTTACTTATCAAGAAAAGTGCACCTACAGCAACAAATGCAGCTAATACCAAGTGAAAAAAATGATGGAATTTCAAATGTAAAAAAAAAAATGTTTTTTTATGTTTTTGAACTACCTCTGGTATGAGCGTGAATCCTGAATCCTTCCTGGTCATGCTAACAACGTTTTATGAATTTATTTGTAAAAGTATAGACAGTGTAAATTAAAATGTCCTGTGGTGCCTCTCCTGCTCCAAGTCGGCCCGTTTCACGTCCTACCCCCCTTAAAATCGATCTGTTAACACTGTCTTTGGGTGGAAAAATGGACCACCGCAGACGGAGGGATGACGCTTTCCCTACGTGCCAGTCCCGTTTGTCGGCATCGTGCTTGACTTCTGGCGCCGGCGCACCAGGGATTTGTACCCCGGACCGGCCGGCGAGGAGTTCTCCGGGTACGGCAGCGCCAGTCGGTGTATCCGGGAAGGTCGCACACAGCGCGGCGCAGCACAGCGGCCCTGGCCCCAGAACCGCTCGTGACGCAACACAGCCTTCACCTGCAGCTGGTCGCGCCGCTGCGAGCCTTAGATGGCTGGAGCCCTCTCATCTGCCCCACAGGCGGCAATGGCCGCGCTCCTCCTGCACCTCCGCACGTGCGGCGACCACCGCTGCTCGCTCACTGGTGCAGACTCTACAGGATCTACGTCTACATCCATACTCCGCAAGCCACCTGACGGTGTGTGGCGGAGGTCTACCTTGAGTTCCTCTATCGGTTCTCCCTTCCATTCCAGTCTCGTATTGTGCGTGGAAAGAAAGATTGTCGGTATGCCTCTGTGTTGGCTCTAATCTCTCTGATTTTACCCTCATGGCCTCCACGCGAGATATAGGAGGGAGCAATATACTGGGGTGGCGGAGCGGTTCAAGGCGCCACAGTCTGGAACCGCGCGACCGCTACGGTCGCATGTTCGAATCCTGCCTCGGGCATGGATGTGTGTGATGTCCCTAGGTTAGTTAGGTTTAAGTAGTTCTAAGTTCTAGGGGACTGATGACCTCAGAAGTTAAGGCCCATAGTGCTCAGAGCCATTTGAACCATTTTTGAGCAGAATAGTGCTTGACACCTCGCTGAAGGTACACTACAGGCCATTAAAATTGCTACACCACGACGATGATGTGCTACAGACGTGAAATTTAACCGGCAGAAAGAAGATGCTGTGACATGCGAATCATTAGCTTTTCAGAGCATTCACACAAGATTGGCGCCGTGGCGACACCTACAACGTGCTTACATGAGGAAAGTTTCCAACCGATTTCTCATACACAAACAGCAGTTGACCGGCGTTGCCTGGTGAAACGTTGTTGTGATGCCTCCTGTAAGGAGGTGAAAAGCGTACCATCACGTTTCCGACTTTGACAAAGGTCGGATTGTAGCCTATCGCGACTGCGGTATATGGTATCGCGACATTGCTGCTCGCGTTGGTCGAGATCCAATGACTGTTAGCAGAATATGGACTCGGTGGCTTCGGGAGGGTAATACGGAACGCCGTAATGGATCCCAAGGGCTTCGCATCACTAGCAGTCGAGATGACACGCATCTTATCCGCATGGCTCTAACGGATCGTGCAGCCACGTCTCGATCCCTGAGTCAAAAGATGAGGACGTTTGCAAGACAACAACCATCTGCACGAACAGCTCGACGTTTGCAGCAGCATGGAGTATCAGCTCGGAGACCATGGCTGCGGTTACCCTAGATGCTGCATCAGAGACAGGAGTGCCTGCGATGGTGTACTCGACGACGAACGAATGGTAAAACGTCATTTTTTCGGATGAATCCAGGTTCTGTTTACAGCTTCATGATGGTCGCATCCGTGTTTGGCGACATCGCAGTGAACGCAAATAGGAAGCGTGAATTCGTCATCGCCATACTGGCGTATCACCCGGCATGATGGTATGGGTTGCCATTGGTTACACGTCTCGGTCACCTCTTGTTCGCATTGACGGCGCTTTGAACAGTGGACGTTACATTTCAGATGTGTTACGACCCGTGGCACTAGCTTTCATTCGACCCCTGCGAAACCCTACATTCCAGCAGGATAACGCACGACCGCATGTTGCAGGTCTGGTTCGGGCCTTTCTGGATACAGAAAATGTTCGACTGCTGCCCTGGCCAGCACATTCTCCAGATCTCTCACCAGTTGAAAACGTCTTTTCAATGGTGGCAGAGCAACCGGCTCGTCACAATACGCCAGTCAGTACTCTTGATGAACTGTGGTATCGTGTTGAAACTTCATGGGCAGCTGTACCTGTACACGCCATCCAAGCTATGTCTGACTCAATGCCCAGGCGTATCAAGGCCGTTATTACGGCCAGTGGTGGTTGTTCTGGGTACTGATTTCTCATGATCTATGCACCCAAACTGCGTGCAAATGTAATCACATGTCAGTTCTAGTATAATATATTTGTCCAATGAATGTTTACCATCTGTATTTCTTCTTGGTGTAGCAATTTTAATGGCCAGTAGTATAGTATTAAACCGATTAGTCACGCAAACACAGGTGACAACCGCAGAGGCGAAGTGTGACGTCATACGGGGAAGGAAGGCCGCGGATTGCGCCGCTTTGGTCGTGGCGTGCTGCTGCAGCTAGCGCCGGCCGTCGCCCGCAGTCTGGCTGCACGAGGTGCGGGGATTAGGCGCGCTGGATCATTCATAAGTCTGCGTGACGTCACGTCCGGATCAATACGGGCGCGCCCGGCCTGACATCTGGCGACGCGCCCGCCAAGCGCGCCCGCGACCGGCCTCCGTGCGAGTACTACTGCCCGCGTACGGCCCGACTAGTACAACTCCCCGTGCCGTGTTGTCTCGCCACTGCTGAGCGCTGCTCTGCGCTGGTGCCAGTACGCCAGCCAGTGCCATTTCGCACGACGAGCCGAGCAGGACTGGCCGCCCGGCGCCGGGCGCCGGATTAATTAGCTGCCTCTGGCCGGCGCCGATCGCTCGATCGTTGCCGCGCGCACACTTCGATTTCCCGTTGGACGCGTGCCGCGCGCCGTCCGCGACACCCGATGAATGGGGGGCCAGGGAGTTGAGTTCGATGACCGACCAGCCAGACGTGCATCCTAGACTCTTAGACCTAGAATCTTTAGTCCCTAATAAAGCAATGAAAGAAACTATTGAAAATTTCGAAAACAATGGCAGGACTAGAATATTTCATTTTCAAAAATGGCTCTGAGCACTATGGGACTCAACATCTTAGGTCATAAGTCCCCTAGAACTTAGAACTACTTAAACCTAACTAACCTAAGGACATCACACACACCCATGCCCGAGGCAGGATTCGAACCTGCGACCGTAGCAGTCCCGCGGTTCCTGACTGCACCGCCAGAACCGCTAGACCACCGCGGCCGGCAACATTTCATTTTATTTCTTAAATGTTCCCTGAGGACACATTGCCTATGTTTATATAACGTATTCCACGTCTTTCAGGGTCACAATTATCTGGATGACTGATCGTAAGCTGATAATTTTGAGGTAAGGATCTTATGGTCGAAAAGGAATATTAATTTTTATAGGTATAAACAACTTATACTTCATAGCACCACACATGAACAACGAATCTCGCCGAGGTGGGCGACATACGTGCCTTAAAGCTGCAAACAGCCGAATGATAGGCGCATCGGAGGGTATCTGACTAACATACAGGAGATAGGCAAAATAATTTGAACACCTCTGCTTACTTGGGTTCTAATGGCTCTGAGCACTATGGGACTTAACTTCTGAGGTCATCAGTCTCATAGAACTTAGAAATACTTAAACCTAACTAACCTAAGGACATCACACGCATCCATGCACGAGACCGTAGCGTGTTATTATGGTGTGGTCGTATTTTTCATGGAGGGGGCTTGCACTCCTTGTTGTTTTGCGTGGCACTGTCACAGCACGGGCCTAAAATGAAGTTTTAAGCACCCTCTTGCTTCCGACTGTTGAAGAGCATTTCGGGAATGGCGATTGCATCTTTAGACGCGATCGAGCACCTGTTCATAATGCACGGCCTGTGGCGGAGTGGTTACACGACAATAACATCCCTGTAATGGGCTGGCCTGCACAGAGTCCTGACCTGGATCCTCTAGAACACCTTTGGGATGTTTTGGAACGCCGACTTCGCGCCAGGCCTCTCCGACCGATATTGACACCTCTCCCCAGTGCAGCATTCCGTGAAGCATGGGCTGCCATTCCCCAACAAACCTTTCAGTACCTGATTGAACGCATGCCTGCGAAGTGGAAGCTGTCGTCAAGGCTAAGGGTGGGCCATCACCATACTGAATTCCTGCATTACCGATGGAGGGCGCCAGGAACTTGTCATTTTCAGCCATGTGTCCGGGTACTTTTGATCACACAATGTATAATCGTTCCTAACAAGACAAAAATTTCATAAATTAACAAGTCAGAGAACCCATTGATCAAATTTTCATGTTGAGCACTTCAAGATAACGGCTGATGTTGTGTGTGTGTGTGTGTGTGTGTGTGTGTGTGTGTGTGTGTGTGTGTGTGTGTGTATGTATGTGCGTGTGTGTGAATTCCTAAGGGGCCAAACTGCTGAGGTCATCGGTCCCTAGACTTACCACTACTTAAACTAATTTATGCTATGAACAACACATACACCCATGCCCGAGCGAGGACTCGAATCTCCAGCGGGAAGGGCCGCGCAGTCTATGACCGCAAGGCCACTCCGCGCGGCACAACTACTAATGGATAGGGACATATATATTACGAGAAGATGAAACTGGTCTGGAAAGCTTTTAGGAAATGAGATTTTTCATCCCTGAAGTTTCCGATTTTTGGAAAAAGGAGAACCAAATTACGTTGGCTAAAGTAGGGGGAGGTCGAATAAACATTTCGCTGGTGTGGATAATGATGCGAGGGTATAATCTACGTTGTGACTGACAGTTTGTCGTTGACAGGACGGATGCCATAGCAAAACCAACCAGGAACTCTGCGAAGGAACTCTGACATAACTACTGTCATTCCTTCTCATGTGCTTTTTTTCCACAGTGCGGTACGTCTCTTTTACGGAATGTATTAAGCTAACTGTGAAATAGCCTAGGAATAATAAGGCTATTATGCTCCGGCAAAGCGAAGTTAATACAGCATGTGAACAGGGAACACCCGCCTCCGTACCAGAGGCCGCTGGATTAGGAGGTAAGCCGGTTTGAATCGTGGGAGTGGATGAAATTTCACTGCCACTATTTGGCCGGCAGCGCAAGGAGAGCTGGTAGCGTAAGGTTTCTGCTCACCAGTCTTTGCTCAAGCGTCCTGGATTAAATTCCAAACCTTCTCAGTTCATCATGAAATGACGCCACGTCACATGGTTGATGGTAATCCTCCCGAGGGATGGGTTCGTTAAGCTCGGGGATCCCTTTGGTACTCTGTGAGAGGGGTAGGCTATGGGCCGGCACCAGGTTTCATCTTCTCCCTTCTCTCATCGTTCCAGCACGAACATGGAGATATACTCCTCGAACACACACACACGCATTAGTCGCCTACCATTAAAAGATACACTTACCCACACAACTCTCATACTTCTCGAAGGAAAGGTTCCTGTGAGTGCGAGGAATAGGAAAAACCTTTCCTAGTAGGTGACTAAGCCTGCCCTTTGGAATCTCCCAGACATTCTTGCCCTACGACTTTTCTTCCTTTTTTAAACAGGGAACAAATGCATGTAATCAGTACGGCACTGCATAGCTACTGCTACCGTTGCTATACTGCGCTTGGGCGAAACGACGAACCGAGAACATTCCCCCACCCAATTCCTTCCCATGGTCAACTGTCAATCACTTCGTTATTTCGTTCCAGGTTTAGACTGTGTAAAGTTTCTAGCTATTTTTTGTATTCAGTGAGAGTTGAGTTCTCTGTTATTCGATGAGTCATACTTTGTACTTAAACTCTGGATATTTCTCAGACTGAAGTCCTTAATAGGCGATATGTTACACCACAGAGCTTCTGAGTCTAAGGAACGTGGTCTTTGGTTGTCAGTAGTGTTGTCGTTCCCTGTGTCGCATTCACTGAGAAGTAAGAATGTGAGCGAGTCGGATGTTCGTCACACTATTGAGCTGTCTGGGAGTAACTAGCAGGACACAAAGGCGCAAATGAAGGGGATGTTGATTTTTGGAAATATGCTTTTATAAACACTGATTTTAGAAGTGTCAAGATGTTCAGGTAATCCTGTAACTGCATTGCTTGCTCGTGTGTAATTTGTGATTAGTTTCTGTAAGGCAAATGTTTAGTACGATTTTTCTTTAGTGATTCGGAAGGAGGAGGAGATGAGTGTTGAACGTCCCGTCGACATCGAGGTCACTGGAGACGGAGCACAATCTCGGAAGAGGGAAGGATGGGGAAGGAAGTCGGCCGTGCCCTTTCAAAGGAATCATTGCGGCATTTGCCTGAAGCGACCCAGGGAAATCACGGAAAATCTAATTAGGATGGCCGGACGGGGGTTTAAACCGCCGTCCTCCCGAATGCGGGTCCATTGTGCTAACCGCTGCGCTACCCCACTCGGTTTTACTGATACGGGTCAATTAGCTTCATTTTCGAGGCGAGATTAAATAAAATTATCTGGTCAATTATCTTCGACTCAGAGTGATAGACTCACCAGTCAGTTACCAATCTATTATCGAATAGCATGGCAGAGTATCATATTTGTACATAAGAAGTGAATTTGGTAAAGTTATTGTAATGGATAAAAGTGAGTTTCATAGCAGAGTTTTTAAGTACTAGTCTCTTCTACATCATTCAGTAAGTTCTGTTTCTCTCACCGTCCCAACAGTGAAGTTTTATTTTTGGAATCGTGCGTCTCCACGGAACGCATTTACTTTATGGCTTTAAGTATGATGTGCTTAGCGTAACTGGTTTTTCTTGTATTGCACTCCGGCAAGGCTTTTCTTTAGTTGGTTGCTGCTGCGCTGAATTTTAACGTTCACCACTTTCGAACTGTCCCGGGTTTCCTTTGCCACGAAGTGAGTCACGAAAGTTTGTCAGGGCCAGTTTAACTGTTAGGACAGAGTCAGACTATTTATAGTCAAGCATTGCTTTTTCAAAATTTCCGTCAGGGGTAGTTTAGTAAAATTCAATTCAGCTTTCATTTCTTAGTCGGACATTCTTTATCGCACAGCGCAGTGTTACGCAATGTAACCTGTTCGTGACTGTGACGTTTACCTTCGGAACTTTACTTCCTCTGTTTGGGTACGTAAATTTGCAGGGCATTTTAACAGAATGATGATGATGATGAGCGTTTGGCGTCATTGGCCGGGAGGCCCCTCGCGGGGCAGGTCCGGCCGCCTTGGCGCAGGTCTTATTACATTCGGCGCCACATTGGGCGACCTGCACGCCGGATGGGGATGAAATGATGATGAACACAACACAACACCCAGTCCCTGAGCGGAGAAAATCTCCGACCCAGCCGGGAATCGAACCCGGGCCCGGAGGACGGCAATCCGTCACGCTGACCACTCAGCTACTGGGGCGGACATTTTAACAGAAGCATTTTGGACATTTGTGCTTCCAAAAGTTCACTTCGTAATTTTATGTAGAATATTTACTCTGTTAGTTCTGGGTGTTAGAATTCTCCATTTACATAAACGATTTGGAGTACGGGGTGGGCAACGTCTGCGGTTGTTTGCTGATGGCGTTGTGCTCTACGGTAAGGCGTCGAAGTTGAGTGATTGTAGGAGGATACAAGTTGACTTAGACGAAATTTTTGGTTGTTGTGATGAATGGCACTTAGCTCTAAATGTACATGCGGATGATAGGAAAGCATTAGTAGTGTCCTGTTTGACACAGTCACGTTGTTTAAATATCTGGGCGTAACGTTGCAAAGCGATATGAAATTGAACGAGCATGTGAGAATTGTGGTAGAGAAAGCGAACGGTGAGCTTCTGTATATCGGAAGAGGTCTAGGAAAGTGTAGACCTTCTGTAAAGGAAATCGCATATAGGACATAGTGCGACCTATTCTTGAGCACTGCTATAGAGTTTTTGGGATCCGTACCAGATCGGTTTAAAGGAAGCCATCGAAGTTATTGAGAGGCGGGCTGCTAGCTTTGGTACTAGTGGGTTCGAAGAAAACGCAAGTGTTACGGAGGTTATTTGGGAAGACAAACGGTTATACCTGGAAGACTCAAAAGCGAAGGCGACGTACTTTTCCAAGAACACTATTGGCAATATTTAGGGAACCGGCATTTGAAGCTGACTGCAGAACGATTCTACTGCCGCAACCATACATTGCGCGTAAGGACCACGAAGATAAGATACAGAGGCGTGTAGACTGTCGTTTTTCCCTCGCTCCATTTGCGAGAGGAACAGAAAAGGAAATGACTAGTAGTGATATAAGGTACTCTCCGCCACGCATCTACATCTACGTCTACATCTACATTTATACTCCGCAAGCCACCCAACGGTGTGTGGCGGAGGGCACTTTACGTGCCACTGTCATTATCTCTTTCCTGTTCCAGTGGCGTATGGTTCGCGGGAAGAACCACTGCCGGAAAGCCTCCGTGCGCGCTCGAATCTCTCTGATTTTACATTCGTGATCTCCTCGGGAGGTATAAGTAGGGGGAAGCAACATATTCGATACCTCATTCAGAAACGCACCTTCTCGAAACCTGGCCAGCAAGCTACACCGCGATGCAGAGCGGCTCTCTTGCAGAGTCTGCCACTTGAGTTTGCATCGTGAGATGGCTTGCGGAGTATCTATGTAGGCGTAGATGTAGAACTACAAGACCAGTACTTTGACGTCACGCACTATAGCACTGTTCACTGCAAAAAAAAAAAATGGCTCTGAGCACTACGGGACTCAACTTCTGAGGTCATTAGTCCCCTAGAACTTAGAACTACTTAAACCTAACTAACCTAAGGACATCACAAACATCCATGCCCGAGGCAGGATTCGAACCTGCGACCGTAGCGGTCTTGCGGTTCCAGACTGCAGCGCCTTTAACCGCACGGCCACTTCGGCCGGCTGTTCACTGCACTGCGCAATACAGAGTTTCGCAGAGCAGCTTCTTGAGAATACTGTTTTAGAGTTTCTAATTATTTTTCAAGAAAGTTAATTGGAATACACTTACGCAATTTCAGAAGAATTCAGAGACTCATTTTATCACATGGCATTCACGAAAGCACACGACTTTTTTTTAAAAAAAAAAAAAAGGTTCAAATGGCTCTGAGCACTATGGAACTTGACATCTGAGGTCATCAGTCCCCTAGAAGTTAGAACTACTTAAACCTAACTAACCTAAGGACATCACACACATCCATGCCCGAGGCAGGATTCGAACCTGCGACCGTAGCGGTCGCGCGGTTCCAGACTGAAGCGTCTAGAACCGCTCAGCCACACCGGCCGGCTCACACGACATTCACTGTCATACACACGGAAGTAAAGACAGGAAAGAAGTCTACAAAACAAAACTAACTTCACAGTTACAGCTGTTATCGTGAAAGTTTGCGGTTCGATTCCTTTTGGTCCTCGAGAATAGCGTTCCCGATTGTACCTGTGCACAGAAGAGGGGACTCCGCCGGCAGCGAGTGAGGTGGCGCAGTGGTTAGCACACTGGAGTCGCATTCGGGAAGACGACGGTTCAACCCCGCGTCCGGCCATCCTGATTTACGTTTTCCGTGATTTTCCTAAATCGCTCCAAGCAAATACCTGATGGTTCGTTTGAAAGGATACGGCCGACTTCTTTCCCCGTCCTTCCCTAATCCGATGAGACCGATGACCTCGTTCTTTGGTCTCTTCCCTCAAACAATCGAATCCAATCCAACTCCGCCGCCAGCCGGCCGTTGTGGCCGAGCGGTTCTAGGCGCTTCATTCTGGAACCGCGCGACCGCTACGGTCGCAGGTTCGAATCCTGCCGCGAGCATGGATGTGTGTGATGTCTTTAGGTTAGTTACACTACTGGTCATTAGAATTGATACATCAAGAAGACATGCAAATGATAAACGGGTATACATTGGACAAATATATTATACTAGAACTGACATGCGATCACATTTTCACGCAATTTGGGTGCATAGATCCTGAGAAATCAGTACCCAGAGCAATCAGCTCTGGCCGTAATAACGGCCTTGATACGCCTGGGCATTGAGTTAAACAGAGCTTGGATGGCGTGTACAGGTACAGCTGCCCTTGCAGCTTCAACACAATACCACAGTTCATGAAGAGTAGTGACTACCATATTGTGACGAGCCAGTTGCTCTGCCACCATTGACCAGACTTTTCAGTTGGTGAGAGATCTGGAGAATGTGCTGGCCAGCCAGCAGTCGAACATTTTCTGTATCCAGAAAGGCCCGTACAGCACCTACAACATGCTGTTGTGGATTATCCTGCTGAAATGTAGCGATTCGCAGGGATCGAATGAAGGTAGAGCCACGGGTCGCAACACATCTGAAATGTAGTGTCCACTGTTCAAAGTGACGTCAATGCGAACAAGAGGTGACCGAGACGTGTAACCAATGGCACCCGATACCATGACGCCGGGTGATACGCCAGTATGGCGATGACGAATACATGCTTCCAATGTGCGTTCACCGCGATGTTGCCAAACACGGATTGCGACCATCATGATGCTTTAAACAGAACTTGGATTCACCCGAAAAAATGACGTTTTGCCATTCGTGCACCCAGGTTCGTCGTTGAGTACACCATCGCAGGCGCTCCTGTCTCTGATACAGCGTCAAGGGTAACCGCAGCCACGGTCTCCGAGCTGATAGTCCATGCTGCTGCAAGCGTCGTCGAACTGTTCGTACAGATGGTTGTCGTCTTGCAAATGCCCCCATCTCTTGAATCAGGGATCGAGACGTGGCTGCACGATTCGTTACAGCCATGCGAATAAGATGTGAGTTATCTTGACTGCTAGTGATACGAGGCCGTTGAGATCCAGCACGGCGTTCCGTATTACCCTCCTGAACCCACCGATTCAATATTCTGCTAACAGCCATTGGATCTCGACCAAAGCGAGCAGCAATGTCGCGATACGATAAATCGCAATCGCGATAGGCTACAATCCGACCTTTATCAAAGTCGGAAACGTGATGGTACGCATTTCTCCTCCTTACCCTAGGCATCACAACAACGTTTCAACGCCGGTCAACTGCTGTTTGTGTATGAGAAATCAGTTGGAAAATTTCCTCATGTCAGCGCATTGTAGGTGTTGCCACCGGCGCCAACCGTGTGTGAATGCTCAGAAAAGCTAATCATTTGCATATCACAGCATCTTCTTCCTGTCAGTTAAATTTCGCGTCTGCAGGACGTCATCTTCGTGGTGTAGCAATTTTAATGGCCAGTAGTGTAGGTTTAGCTAAGTTCTAGGGGACTGATGACCTCAGATGATACGTCCCGCAGTGCTCAGAGGCATTTGAACTCCGCCGCGGCGGCTGCTGGCTGCCGTGCCCGCTGCCGGCGCGCGAGGATTTGCGTCCTGTGCCGGCGCAGTGCAAACAGCGCCAGCGGGTCTCCCCACGTGAGGCGGCGGCACGGCCGGCGATTATGCCTATCGCGGCACCTGCGCCGGCCTGCAGCCCGCACGCACGTGGCTGGGGGAGGTGGCGAGAGGCGCGGCGCCATTGCCGTTCGGCGCGCCCGCACTCCAGCACCGCAAAAATCGTTAAGGCCGCCACCGGCAGCGGCAGCGGCACCGACCCTGCTGCGCGGCACGGCGCCACACGACGCCACACATGCGGGCCTGCGCCTCCCCCCCGTGCTCTCCGGCGGGTTAAAGCCCGTCTCACACGGAGCAAGATTCGCTGTAAGTTTCCGAGCTGGCTCGCGCGACGGCTACCTTGCGGGCTCCGTCGTCTGCTAGCGGGCTACCTTGCTGGGAACCTTGCAAGATTTCCAGTATAGGTCCGGTGCTATTTTTCTTGTAAGGTTCCCTGCGTGCCACCTGCGTTGGCCAATCATGAGACGTTTCGAAACTTCCTGGCAGATTAAAACTGTGTGCCCGACCGAGACTCGAACTCGGGACCTTTGCCTTTCGCGGGCAAGTGCTCTACCAACTGAGCAACCGAAGCACGACTCACGCGCGGTCTCACAGCTTTACTTCTGCCAGTATCTCGTCTCCTACCTTCCAAACTTTACAGAAGCTCTCCTGCGAACAGGATATTGCGGAGACATGGCTTAGCCACAGCCTGGGGGATGTTTCCAGAATGAGATTTTCACTCTGCAGCGGAGTGTGCGCTGATATGAAACTTCCTGGCAGATTAAAACTGTGTGCCCGACCGAGACTCGAACTCGGGACCTTTGCCTTTCTCCTGCGAACCTGCAGGAGAGTTTCTGTAAAGTTTGGAAGGTACGAGACGAGATACTGGCTGAAGTAAAGCTGTGAGACCGGGCGTGAGTCGTGCTTCGGTAGCTCAGTTGGTAGAGCACTTGCCCGCGAAAGGCAAAGGTCCCGAGTTCGAGTCTCGGTCGGGCACACAGTTTTAATCTGCCAGGAAGTTTCATATCAGCGCACACTCCGCTGCAGAGTGAAAATCTCATTCATGAGACGTTTCGTTTGTGACGTCAGTCGCGGAAAGCTTGGGCGGGAAGCCTTTGTTGATAGTCGCTTTTCTGCTGTTGTGAGGTGCGGTAGGAAGTTCGTATAATTATTAAATAAGGCCACCGCAGTGGTCCAAGGAAGCGATTGAAGCATTGATATGTACTTATAGGGAAGAACAGTGTCCGTACGTCATGAAAAGCGCAAACTATTATAATAAACACTTGCGTGCTGAAGCACTCGGAAGAGTTGCAAGTGACGCGTGTTCTTCGACCATATCAATACGTATAAAATTTGCAAAGGATGTACGATCTTCTATCCTATAAAATAAAGTCGTATATAACAGTCATTATTGGTATATTTATAAAGTCAAACAGTAATGAAATGGTGATACTTTTCAAACAAAAGTAGGTGTTATGCGAACTAACCTCAACTCTTTATGAAGCATGGAGAGCACACCTTTTCCAGCGTTCCTCCTCTTAATACAGTTTTTCGTCAATTCTTTCTTTCTTCTTCTGTCATTAGCATACATTTCTGCATCGTTTAGCACCAAAACAGCTAATAACGGCAGTTTGCTCCGAACATCTGTACCTGAAGCAGCCATCTTCGTTCGATACAACATGCAGCCGATCACAACACAACTAGCTGACGATCTTGCACCGCGCGAGAGCTTCGGCATGGGAGACAGCCGGCTCCCTTCCCTGCAAGCCGGCGAGCATGCACGCCATCTCGCAAACTTGCGGCGAACCTTGCTCCGTGTGAGACGGGCTTAAGCGTTCTTCGGCGGCTGGCCGCAAGATGAGACGCAGGTCCGTGTGGTGACGCAGGGTGACACGGTGAGTTTTTGCGAACCACACAACTGAATGGTACTGCGCACGTTAGAGCGCAGCGTGACGTGACGCAGTTCCTGCGCTTGGTGACCCTGCGGACCGCAGTCTCCTGTACGCAGTTTACTGCGAGGCTCACGGTGGTTCTGGTTGTTGGTAGTTCGAAATGGAGGAATAGCTAATTGAAGTCGTACGTGTTCGCAAAGTTCTGTATAATACAAGCCATGAAGATTACTCGAAAAGCTGAAACTGAGAAGCGGGAGGAAGTGACCAAGGAAACGGACATACGAAATTGTAATTCGTTGTTAACATTCTAAAAAAAGAAAAAAAAAGTCGTTCAAATGGCTTTGAGCACTATGGGACTTAACATCTGAGATCATCAGTCCCCCAGAACTCAGAACTACTTAAACCTAACTAACCTAAAGACATCACACACATCCATGCCCCAGGCAGGATTCGAACCTGCGACCGTAGCGGTCGCGCGGTTCCAGACTGGAGCTCCTCGAACCTTAACATTCTACATTGACATTGTTGATACTCCGTAGCAAATTTTCGTGATGTGCTCTGTCCTGGCTAAATCTTTACCAAAAAAGATGCCTAGGTTCCTTACTAGCGTGTAGCCCTCCATATCTATCAGTGAAAATGGAATAGATGGATTTAACCACGTCTTTGGTATCAGTATAGAATCGAAACTGACGTCCGAGTACATTTCTGATAATATATGAATTTATACAAATTTTATAACGGGGAAACATTGTTACGAAAATCGTGAAAAATTACATGTTCAAATGTTCAAATGTGTGTGAAATCTTATGGGACTTAACTGCTAAGGTCATCAGTCCCTAAGCTTACACACTACTTAACCTAAATTATCCTAAGGACAAACACACATACACACACACCCATGCCCGAGGGAGGACTCGAACCTCCGCCGGGACCAGCCGCACAGTCCACGACTGCAGCGCCTGAGACCGCTCGGCTAATCCCTCGCGGCAAAAATTACATGTTTATAGGTTATATATAATATATTAAAGAAATAGGTACCTAAAAACCATCCTGTTTTGGAATGCAACGTTGTGTCTTAAGTTCAAAGCCATCGGTCAAGAGCTTTCGGAGGTTAGTGGCTATACGCAAACATATATATATATATATATATATATATATATATATATATATATATATATTAATCTAATAGCATACGTTAAAAACACAGCTAGTTTCTCCTTGGTTCTAATAGGCCTTGTAGCGTTGCATCCCTGTCTGTCAACTTCATTCTTGATGAGACCATGGACTTCTTGGAATTGATCACGGTTTAATCTAAAATAGTTCGTGAATTTTTCATCATCAAATTCCTTAGTTAAAGCGAATTCCCCATGACTTACTCTTCTAGTCTTCTTTTCATGTACGCACTTTTTTCTGCTTTTTGTTTCATCAGAGCGATGTAACACACCGTTTCGAACTCAAACTCAGAATCGGAATCCGATTGTGAACTTACATCTATTAACATAGCAGAAGTATTCGCCATCTCTGCCAGACCCAAAGTTCCTCAGCAAACTGCGTATTGAAACTGCGATCCGACTTGCGATGATTGACGCCGTGACTCACGCTGCCGTGAGGAATTTGGCGTGAGCCCCCCTGCGTCACATCACGGGCCTGCGTCATCACAAACACTCGAGGCGGAGTCCTCACATCACATCGAGGCAAACAGCCACGGGTTCACATTTCAGACTAAAACTAAAACTCCTCCCGCACAGGCCATGAAGGCCCAACGGTACCGTCCGGCCGCCGTGTCATTCTCATCCCATAGGCGTCACTGGATGCGGATATGGAGGGGCATGTAGTCAGCACACCGCTCTCCCGGTGAAACGTCCCCTTCCCTTAGAACAATTATACACGACTGTGCTTAACCTGACACACAATATTATTTAGCGCAACGCAATCTATCAAAAATCCCTACAAAAGAATGGCTCAACAAACATTAAACTATACCTTTCACAAATCACTTACCTCACAAAAATCTTCGTTACTCAAGCTACTGCAATACAGCGAGCGCCACTACTGCCAGCTAAATAAAAGATTCAAACTACTGAAGGCAGTAACTACTGATAGTCTTAGCAAATGAAAGATTCTAATAGAGAACAAACAATGTATTTACCTCAATACTCATAATATATACAGCAGTTCATGACATTTTTCAAAACTCCGCCATCTCTCTCCCCACATCCACCACTGCTGGCGGCTCACCTCCAACTGCGCAACGCTACGCGCTGTTCACATCCAGCTGCCGCTACCCAACACTACAATGGCAGACAATAATGCAAACTAGCCACATACTGCACACAGCACAGCCAGTGATTTTCATACAGAGCGCTACGTGGCATTGCCAATATAAAAGTCTAAACAGCCTACTTACACCGGCCGTATGTCAGTTTACGAGACCGGAGCCGCTACTTCTCAATCAAGTAGCTCCTCAGTTTGCCTCACAAGGGCTGAGTGGACCCCGCGTGCCAACAGCGCTCGGCAGACCGGATGGTCACCCATCCAAGTGCTAGCCTTGCCCGACAGCGCTGAACTTCGGTAATCGAACGGGAACCGGTGTTACCACTGCGGCAAGGCCGTTAGCTCACTTTTCCGACAGTCCTTTGGTTTTGACCTATTCAAGATGCACATTTTACAATTCCTTCAGTATGTCATTAAAATACTTCTGAATAGGATTCCGTCTTAACCAAAGAACCAACTGCGCCACTTCAGCCGACGAAAATTGAGGCCAGGGGCACACCTTATGGTTATAGACCCAGCATGTCGAACGGGTTCAAGAGGTTACAAGCTAAATGTATTTTTTTAAAAAAATCCTTTTGTTTTGTTTTTCTAATTCTCACAGATCTACAGTTTTATTACGATCTTGATGAAATTGTGTACACTTTACCTTCAGGACAAAAAAAAATTGTTCAAATGGCTCTGAGCACTATGGGACTCAACTTCTGAGGTCATCAGTCCCCTAGAACTCAGAACTACTTAAACCTAACTAACCTAAGGACATCACACACATCCATGGCCGAGGCAGGATTCGAACCTGCAACCGTAGCGGTCGCGTGGTTCCAGACTGTAGCGCCTAGAACCGGTCGGCCACTACGGCTGGTCCTTCAGGACAAGTAGACGATCACTGTCTACGTAAGATTTCGTAATCTGACTTGAAATATCAAAAAGAAACTGGTACAGGCATGTGTGATCAATTACAGATGTATGTAAACGGGCGGAATACGGCGCTGCGGTCGGCAACGCCTATGTAAGACAAGTGCCTGGCGCAGTTGTCAGACCGGTTACTGCTTCTACAATGGCAGGTTATCAAGATTTACGTGAGTCTGAACGTGGTGTTATAGTCGGCGCACGAGCGACGGGAAACAGCATCTCCGAGGTAGCGATGAAGTGATGATTTTCGCAGACAACCATTTCATGAGTGCAGCGTAAATCTCTGACATTGCTGCGGCCGGAAAAAGATCTTGCAGTAACGGGACCAACGACGACTGAAGAGAATCGTTCAACGTGACAAGTGCAATCATCGATACGCGCTTTCGGAGCCGAACGCCCACTCGTGTACCCCGGATCTGACCCTCGATTGGTTTCAGTCCGGCATGCGGAAGAAATTCTTTGGAGAAAGTGCGAGGCGCTCGTATTATTCTCCGCCCAGGTCGCATTTTCGGATATTTCCCGCGATGCTCGACTCCCCTCCGGTCTGCAGCTCATGGCAACGACCAGTGGAAGTTTTACTCACTCCGTGCATACTCAATGTCAATTTTGCAACGTAAGTTTTTAAGAGTCTGTTGTAAAGCATCTTAAGTTCGAGTATAATGATTTTTCTGGAGACTAGAAATCTACTCTGTAGGAATCAGCATGGGTTTCGAAAAAGACGGTCATGTGAAACCCAGCTAGCGCTATTCGTCCACGAGACTCAGAGGGCCATAGACACGGGTTCACAGGTAGATGCCGTGTTTCTTGACTTGCGCAAGGCGTTCGATACAGTTCCCCACAGTCGTTTAATGAACAAAGTAAGAGCATATGGACTATCAGACCAATTGTGTGATTGGATTGAGGAGTTCCTAGATAACAGGACGCAGCATGTCATTCTCAATGGAGAGAAGTCTTCCGAAGCAAGAGTGATTTCAGGTGTGCCGCAGGGGAGTGTCATAGGACCGTTGCTATTCACAATATACATAAATGACCTGGTGGATGACATCGGAAGTTCACTGAGGCTTTTTGCAGATGATGCTGTGGTGTATCGAGAGGTTGTAACAATGGAAAATTGTACTGAAATGCAGGAGGATCTGCAGCGAATTGGCGCATGGTGCAGGGAATGGCAATTGAATCTCAATGTAGACAAGTGTAATGTGCTGCGAATACACAGAAAGATAGATCCTTTTTCATTTAGCTACAAAATAGCAGGTCAGCAACTGGAAGCAGTTAATACCATAAATTATTTGGGAGTACGCATTAGGAGTGATTTAAAATGGAATGATCATATAATGTTGATCGTCGGTAAAGCAGATGCCAGACTGAGATTCATTGGAAGAATCCTAAGGAAATGCAATCCGAAAACAAAGGAAGTAGGTTAAAGTACGCTTGTTCGCCCACTGCTTGAATACTGCTCAGCAGTGTGGGATCCGTACCAGATAGGGTTGATAGAAAATATAGAGAAGATCCAACGGAGAGCAGCGCGCTTCGTTACAGGATCATTTAGTAATCGCGAAAGCGTTACGGAGATGATAGATGAACTCCAGTGGAAGACTCTGCAGGAGAGACGCTCAGTAGCTCGGTACGGGCTTTTGTCAAAGTTTCGAGAACATACCTTCACCGAAGAGTCAAGCAGTATATTGCTCCCTCCTACGTATATCTCGCGAAGAGACCATGAGGATAAAATCAGAGAGATTAGAGCCCACACAGAGGCATACCGACAATCCTTCTTTCCACGAACAATACGAGACTGGAATAGAAGGGAGAACCGATAGAGGTACTCAAGGTACCCTCCGCCACACACCGTCAGGTGGCTTGCGGAGTATGGATGTAGATGTAGATGTAGATAAGTAAAAAACAATCCTCAGACGCTTAAATAAATGCAAACATCTGAAAATGCTGTGAACATATATGAATGGACTCTCAGAAACGCGTATTTGGAGCATTTATTCGTTGGCGTGACGTGTCAGGAAAATCGGTGCATTATCCCATAAACATTAACCGTACGCCGGTCAGTGTGGCCGAGCGATTCTAGACGCTTCAGCCTGGAACCGCGCGACCGCTACGGTCGCAGGTTCGAATCCTGCCTCAGGCATGGCTGTGTGTGATGTCCTTAGGTTAGTTAGGTTCAAGTAGTTCTAATTTCTAGGGGACTGATGACCTCAGATGTTAAGTCCCAAAGAGCTCAGAACCATTTGAACCATTAAACGTCCGGGTACTATAGCTGTCACTTTATGCGTTAGGAGCGGCACTATCCGTAATTTGAGGAGGTGGCCAGTATGCTTAACCCGAGAGCAGTAAATGGGGGAAATGTTATGTTGCTGCTAAATCATTGTAAAGTTTACTACTCCACATTTATTCAAAGGATATCATAATTCATACGTTTTGGATTAATTAATTACAATTATTACATCTCCAGTGATGTGTTATACTGAATTAAGTACAAAATGCCGCGTTTCATAACCCACTGCAAACATCAATTTTACAAGTGTTTAGTAATCATTATAATATGCACTGGCCGCTATTACTTTCGAATCAGTCGTGCGTAGAATGTCGCGCCGCGGGAGTGTGCTCGCGCCTACCTACCGTGACCGCCGTACTTAACGCGCACACGGAGTTCGATCTGCGTATTGACTGCACACTTCCCACCGATTCTGCTTGGGTAAGAGCTGCTGCCCTTTGCTTTCTTGTCTCATATTCTCACAGTCAACATATTTCCCGTCGTCCTCTAATGATAGTTTTCCACATGTTACATATAATCACAAATGGTTCAAATGGCTCTGAGCACTATGGGACTCAACTGCTGAGGTCATTAGTCCCCTAGAACTTAGAACTAGTTAAACCTACCTAACCTAAGGACATCACAAACATCCATGCCCGAGGCAAGATTCGAACCTGCGACCGTAGCGGTTTCGCGGTTTCAGACTGCAGCGCCAGAACCGCGCGGCCACTTCGGCCGGCCTTATAATAACATTATACAATCACTGACTGCTGCTATCCCATCAGACATTATGTCTGTTTTTGCATAGTTTTCCACATTGCGCTACTTGGACTTTTTTGGCCTCTATTGATTGAGCTATTAAGCCACCACCATAGTCGGCTGTTTGGTTAACATTATTAATTTAAACGTACCTGTGGGGGGTCAGGAAAGAAAAATGACTTTTGTAGAACTTACGCTAAAAATAATTACGTTGACAATTCGATCCAAACTTAACAGTTACATGGACATTAATTTCGTAGTTAGAAAGTCCGACGAATACATCGATGTAATTGTTTATTTTACGCTACTAAAATTCACAAAATTGCTAGGGAAAATTTATACAGTCGTCAATTTTGCAATTTCTAAGTGCTCGACTAAGTCGGTGACGTAATAAGGGCAAAGACCAAAAAAGGATCTAACGGGGGAAATAATTGGTGCAGTCGCAAATTTATGCACCATGGTACGAGGGAGTGCCACGAACAACATACTAGAAATCCTGAAGGGTGGGGGCTGAGCGCAGGAGTGGGGGTGCGTTTGAAAGTCACTTTTGTAAATTTTTCTCGAAAAACTCAGACTACGGCCTCTAGCTTACATAGATCCTAGTACAAAATTTAACAACATTAAATTTCATACAAAACTGTTGTGTTCATTTTTTCTGCAGGAATAACTGTTTTCGCGTAGCGAGAGAGAGAGCAGGAAAATCTAGCGCGTTGTTTTTGAAAAGGTATAGTATTGCGGATTGCATAAAACGACATCGGCAGGAGCAGCTGAATCATCCTATATGTATATATTGAAATACTTTTCTGCCGTTCTGCTACGTGTTTATGGCCTTCCTGCCGTCCCTTATCCTGTAATTCCGTATGGCTGAGACATCTGCGATAGGTTCGATCTCCGATGGTGCCACTGTCTAGGTGACAGAAGTTGATACAAGCTAGCTTGTATCTGGAGATAGGGAAGCGGTAACAGACAGGACACCAACTGACTTAATTCGTTACTTAATGTAAATAGCTCTCGTAAAGTTGCGTTTACACCTGTGCAACTTTCCTTGCGTGTGGGGCAAGCACAGCCGCATGGCGACCAGCCGCAAGACGCACAGGTGTAAACGCATCTTAAAGCACACGAATGAGTCTCACCAGACATCGTTTAAAATGTATTTATATTTTAACCAACAACCATCGCCACAATCCATCCATTGGGCGAGACTCCGCTACAGTTAGGGGAGAGAGCGCGGCCAGCTCTCTCCTGTAATCAATGCCGGCGCCCCGTCGGGAAACCAGAGGATCCGCCGCGGCCCACTCCTGAGAGCGTAGGTCGCTGCGACAGCTCTAGCCGGAGCCGAGCGCCTTAAAGCCGACGGCGCATTGGCACAACAGCGGCGCTAGCGGTATTAATTACCGGCACGCGCGCTTGTCAGCTGTTCCAGGTACGTCTCTCTTGCTCGCCCGCGTTTCTCTCGTCCTTCTTCTCTTGCCCCTTGGTACGTGATTTCGATAATCGTACCACACACACACACACACACACACACACACACACACACACACACACACACACACAAACCATATCTTAAAGCCGGCCGAAGTGGCCGTGCGGTTAAAGGAGCTGCAGTCTGGAACCGCAAGACCGCTACGGTTGCAGGTTCGAATCTTGCCTCGGGCATGGATGTTTGTGATGTCCTTAGGTTAGTTAGGTTTAACTAGTTCTAAGTTCTAGGGGACAAATGACCTCAGCAGTTGAGTCCCATAGTGCTCAGAGCCATTTTGAACCATATCTTAAATACCATAAAAGAGGAAGCGGGGCGGAATCGTGGTTGGTAGTCACAATTTATAATTAAGACAATTTATTGACATTACGTCTTTTAAGGAATTTGACAATTACAAATTGTGGACGAGCCACTAGATAAAGCTGTGCAAATACAGTTAGAAACCCAACGTACTCGGTACTCAAATAAACAGTCCCTTATTAAGAAAACGGAATTACTGACAAACTTCAGAAATTCAAACTCCCGTATAGGATTTCGCTCAAAATACATATAATAAAAAGAATTACCAGTAAAGGGTGACTTACTGAGCTTGAACACTAGTGCCAAGCTAAGATCCAATTACATAACATGATAGAACCACTGAAATAAAAAAACTACAGCAGAAACACTGATTAATAAAACTAAATGTTCACGTAGTCAGACGTGTTAATAAAGAAATTACTAGTAAGAGCTTGACAAGGAACTCAGCTTAAGGTTATCCAGTTGCCAGTCCTTAATATTTAAGGAAACAGGTTCATATACGAACAGTTTACATACAATATATATTTATGTATCTACCAGCTTAACCCGCCTTGGCGGAAGGAAGATAAATACTAAACTTTGCAAGGCGATATGTGAACAACTCCAGGTAGTGGCCAGGTTCCGAAACACTGCCGGGCCTAGACCTCGGACGACATTTCACTACCCGCCAAGGCGCTGGCACAAGCAAAAGTTTCTGCCCGAATCACAAAGACGTCCCAGCAACAGCGAAACGTAGAAACACTCGACAGAAAAAAAATGGTTCAAATGGCTCTGAGCACTATGGGACTCAACTGCTGTGGTCATAGGTCCCCTAGAACGTAGAACTACTTAAACCTGACTAACCTAAGGACATCACACAGCGCCGGCCGGAGTGGCCGAGCGGTTAAAGGCGCTACAGTCTGGAACCGCACGACCACTACGGTCGCAGGTTCGAATCCTGCCTCGGGCATGGATGTGTGTGATGTCCTTAGGTTAGTTAGGTTTAAGTAGTTCTAAGTTCTAGGGGACTTATGACCACAGCAGTTGAGTCCCATAGTGCTCTGAGCCATTTGAACCATTTTTTTGACATCACACACATCCATGCCCGAGGCAGGATTCGAACCTGCGACCGTAGCGGTCTTGCGGTTCCAGACTGTAGCGCCTTTAACCGCTCGGCCACTCCGGCCGGCACACTCAGCAGAACCTTTGACTCGATATATGGGTAAGCGTGTAACGGAACACGTTACACTACTGACAAAATCGCAACTTTGACCTTAAGTATTTTACAACTGTATTAATAGAGTGTAGGCTTTGAAAACGCCATCATAAAATCATTTGATTACAAGAGACACAAAGCAAAAGTAAAACTTCTGAGAAAACTTTCAAATAACGGCCACCGTTTAACTAGGCCAATTGAACACTTCCACACCATCTTAAAGTTCTACTAAGAAAGTCTCACCATAATAACACAATTTCAATGCGTCGGTCAACAAAACACAATTACTACCACTTACTTCATATCATGTACACAATACGAGGCAGCGGGTTCCACGGCTTCACCGCTTCACTTCGAATTTTGTTCTCAGCGAAGTCACATAACTTTTATCTCCAAGCTGCCCCTGCCCACGTCGCCAAAACGCCCAACCAAATTCATACCACAACATGTAAGCGTCGTCACGCTCGTTCGGCAGCCGTTGACACTCGTCTCTCAGTGAATGTCACGAAGTCTCGGAGGTTACCCGTCGAAGGCTAACAACCAACTCGCTTCGCCCGCCAACCCGGCGAAAAGCAAAGATAGCTTAGCTCAACCACAATCGATCTCAACAATAAATGAACAAAACAACACTGGCGCCAGCTCGCCACGGCTCACCTCTCTTCGGTCGTTTTCCACAATTTTGGCGGTACACCTCGCTGTCCCCCACTTCCACTAACAAAAAAAAAAATGGTTCAAATGGCTCTGAGCACTATGGGACTCAACATCTGTGGTCACAAGTCCCCTAGAACTTAGAACTACTTAAACCTAACTAACCTAAGGACATCACACACATCCATGCCCGAGGCAGGATTCGAACCTGCGACCGTAGCGGCCTCGCGGTTCCAGACTGCAGCGCCTATAACCGCACGGCCACTTCGGCCGGCGATGTTCGTTGTTCAGCTGAAGATGGCCGTACATCCATGAAACTGGTAAGGGCTAAATAACAAAGTAAATGTTTATGAAATAGTTACCATTGGGTTTTAACTGCCTCCCGATATACCGGGTGATCAAAAAGTCAGTATAAATTTGAAAAGTTAATAAATCACGGAATAATGTAGATAGAGAGGTAAAAATTGACACACATGCTTGGAATGGCATGGGGTTCTATTAGAAGAAAAAAAAAAGTATTGGTAGACGCGTAAAAGATCTCTTGCGCGCGTCGTTTGGTGATGATCGTGTGCTCAGCCGCCACTTTCGTCATGCTTGGCCTCCCAGTCCGTGCGATTATTGGCTTTGGGGTTACCTGAAGTCGCAAGTGTATCTTGATCGACCGACATCTCTAGGGATGCTGAAAGACAACATCCGACGCCAATGCCTCACCATAACTCCGGACGTGCTTTACAGTGCTGTTCACAACATTATTCCTCGACTACAGCTATTGTTGAGGATTGTACATAACATCATATTTGCTTTGTCTTACTTTGTTATGCTAATTATTGCTATTCTGATGAGATGAAGCGCCTTCTGTCGGACATTTCTTGAAAGTTTGCATTTTTTTGGTTCTAATAAAACCCCATGTCATTCCAAACATGTGTGTCAATTTGTACCTCTCTATCAACATTACTCCGTGATTTATTCAGTTTTCAAATTTATACTGACTTTTTGATCACCCGGTATAATTGCGACGTTCTTGTTTCTATTGCTGGTGCCATGATGTGTGCAGCTCTGATGGCCTGTGAGGCTTCTACCCCAAACAAAGAGGCTGGTAACGGATGTAACGCCTTGAAGGCGTGGAATTGTGAAGGATGAGGGTGGAGTGATCGGTGGCTATCGGGTGGAGCCGGTCTGGGTCAGGGGCGCTCTCCTTATCTGGCTGCACAATGCGCCATTGACTGCCGCCACAGGCCGAACCTCTGTTCCCTCCCACACACAGGCCACGCTGTCTCCACTGCCCCGACTTCTACTTGCGCGATAGACTTCAGCGCACGCTACCGAGTCGCGCCGTACGAACGGAGTGATTTGAGCGTCGGGCTGGAAGCGACGGCGTAAGTAACATCCGCCCACCAGAGGGGACCGACCCTTTTGTGATGTACTCACGTGGTACATGTGCAGACGGCGCCACACACCTGCTGTGTAGCTGTTCACACAGAGGCCTCAAACTGATAGTATGCAGAGACAGTTGTTCAGTGAGACACTATGGATTTACAGCTATCGGGTAATAGCCTCACTTAGGAATGTCCGGCCTCTTCGCTTCTTTCAGTTGCGGCAATGCTTGTCAATGTGGAAGACGCCGAAATGCATTCTGGCTAGGAGTTCAAGTTAAACGCTGGGTCTCCCTATAAATGGCAAGGTAAATCAGCTAAAGATCCAAGAAAAACGTTGGCATATTTACTACCTTCAGCAGAATCACGCATAGTAAAAAGTTCTGCCGTGTGGCGGCGCTCGGTCTGCAATTACTGACAGTGGCGACACGCGGGTCCGTCGTATACTAGCGGACCGCGGCCGATTTAAAAGCTACCACCTAGCAAGTGTGGTGTCTGGCGGTGACACCACTAGTTCAACCAGCCTTCGGTTTAAAGACATTTTTAACTCTACACAATCTTAATTAATCTAATTCTGCTGATGCTGTAGATATCACACGTAGTTTGAGTGTTATTTAAGATACTTGTAGTTACTCCAATAAATCTGAAACTCGAGATAATTTCCCCTTCAGTCAACAGGAACTGGAAACAAAAAATCGTTCAAATGGCTCTAAGCACTATGGGACTTAACATCTGAGATCATCAGTCCCCTAGACTTAGAACTACACTCCTGGAAATGGAAAAAAGAACACATTGACACCGGTGTGTCGGACCCACCATACTTGCTCCGGACACTGCGAGAGGGCTGTACAAGCAATGATCACACGCACGGCACAGCGGACACACCAGGAACCGCGGTGTTGGCCGTCGAATGGCGCTAGCTGCGCAGCATTTGTACACCGCCGCCGTCAGTGTCAGCCAGTTTGCCGTGGCATACGGAGCTCCATCGCAGTCTTTAACACTGGTAGCATGCCGCGACAGCGTGGACGTGAACCGTATGTGCAGTTGACGGACTTTGAGCGAGGGCGTATAGTGGACATGCGGGAGGCCGGGTGGACGTCGCGCCGAATTGCTCAACACGTGGGGCGTGAGGTCTCCACAGTACATCGATGTTGTCGCCAGTGGTCGGCGGAAGGTGCACGTGCCCGTCGACGTGGGACCGGACCGCAGCGACGCACGGATGCACGCCAAGACCGTAGAATCCTACGCAGTGCCGTAGGGGACCGCACCGCCACTTCCCAGCAAATTAGGGACACTGTTGCTCCTGGGGTATCGGCGAGGACCATTCGCAACCGTCTCCATGAAGCTGGGCTACGGTCCCGCACACCGTTAGGCCGTCTTCCGCTCACGCCCCAACATCGTGCAGCCCGCCTCCAGTGGTGTCGCGACAGGCGTGAATGGAGGGACGAATGGAGACGTGTCGTCTTCAGCGATGAGAGTCGCTTCTGCCTTGGTGCCAATGATGGTCGTATGCGTGTTTGGCGCCGTGCAGGTGAGCGCCACAATCAGGACTGCATACGACCGAGGCACACAGGGCCAACACCCGGCATCACGGTGTGGGGAGCGATCTCCTACACTGGCCGTACACCACTGGTGATCGTCGAGGGGACACTGAATAGTGCACGGTACATCCAAACCGTCATCGAACCCATCGTTCTACCATTCCTAGACCGGCAAGGGAACTTGCTGTTCCAACAGGACAATGCACGTCCGCATGTATCCCGTGCCACCCAACGTGCTCTAGAAGGTGTAAGTCAACTACCCTGGCCAGCAAGATCTCCGGATCTGTCCCCCATTGAGCATGTTTGGGACTGGATGAAGCGTCGTCTCACGCGGTCTGCACGTCCAGCACGAACGCTGGTCCAACTGAGGCGCCAGGTGGAAATGGCATGGCAAGCCGTTCCACAGGACTACATCCAGCATCTCTACGATCGTCTCCATGGGAGAATAGCAGCCTGCATTGCTGCGAAAGGTGGATATACACTGTACTAGTGCCGACATTGTGCATGCTCTGTTGCCTGTGTCTATGTGCCTGTGGTTCTGTCAGTGTGATCATGTGATGTATCTGACCCCAGGAATGTGTCAATAAAGTTTCCCCTTCCTGGGACAATGAATTCACGGTGTTCTTATTTCAATTTCCAGGAGTGTACTTAAACCTATGTAACCTAAGGACATGACACACATCCATGCCCGAGGCCGGATTCGAACCTGCGACGCCGGCGGAGTGGCCGTGCGGTTCTAGGCGCTACAGTCTGTAACCGAGCGACCGATAAGGTTGCAGGTTCGAATCCTGCCTCGGGCATGGATGTGTGTCATGTCGTTAGGTTAGTTAGGTTTAGTTAGTTCTAAGTTCTAGGCGACTGATGACCTCAGAAGTTAAGTCGCATAGTGCTCAGAGCCATTTGAACCATTTGAACCGAACCTGCGACAGTAGCAGCAGCGCGGTTCCGGACTGAAGCGCCTAGAACCGATCGGTCACAGCGGCCGGCTGGAACGGGAAACAGAATCAAAGAATTTAATAGGGTATCCAAAGAAGGACAAGGGCTGCCTTACGCTAACCGTGCCTCTTTATCCTACTACAGTACCACATAGCAATAAATTGCTCAGTTTCATCTCTCGTAACCACGATGGACAACCAAAACTCTGAAGACTGAGCTTGCCGATATCTGACAGTCGACTTCATTTCGCACATGCTACGATGATCGCGGCAGTGTAAATAAACGTAAGAAGTGAACAATGGCTGAAACGTAGTTGTCGCCACCATTTCGGAGCGTTTCTTCGCTCGGAGATTGTGTGTTTGAACTGTCCTTACCATTTCATTACATCTTCATCATAAAGACGCGTAAGTCACCGAAGTGGTGTGAAATAGAAAGGCTTGGACCAAGCGGCCGAACAGCCTCAGCCCTCTCGATATCATACGAACATTTCCATTTTCCCGTTGCTCTCGCCCAACGTCCGTTTGAGTAAATTTCCGGCTCTGTCAGATAAAGTTGTAAAACAGTTTGACACCCAGAGAGAGAGAGAGAGAGAGAGAGAGAGAGAGAGAAGAAAAATTCAGAGAAGATAAGTCTGTTCTCATCTAGCGAAAGGAATGAAGCCAGCTTTTTACAACAGCCTAGCTACTGGGGCAACCTACACTACACACACGCAGCCGGCTCTACTCATGAAGCTCTCGTTTCTCGGATGTGTATCTACTGTATATGCGTCTATAATGTGAGATTACATATAATTTGCTGCACCTCTACAGAAAATGGTTTTAGTAAATGAATGAAACAAAGCTACTCCTGTAGCGAACTGTCTTATCTTCTCGATAGTGAACACTCCTCTCCAAGTGAACTGTGACGTAATATTAATTTATAATTCACACTTACAAAGTAAATTTATGATTCTTTTTCTGTTGCAACAAAGGTTGAAGAATTTTTGAGAACCAACGTGGCTGCAGAGTTAAGCTAAAAACGAAACAGTCTCAATATATTTGCCAGATATTTCATTTTCAAAATTATTTATTCTCTTCTGCTTTAATAACCATTTTTGAAACCTAACAGAAGAAATTTTGGCGTATTTGTATGGTGTGCTACGAGAAACACCGTACGTGTTATCGACAGGGGCTGTCAAATTGATTCCATCTTTTTAGATTACCACAATCCTTTTGACACCGTTCGTCACAGGAGGCTTCTAATCAAATTGCGTTTCTGTGGCGTGTCGCCTCAATTGTGCGACTGGAGTGGTGAGTTCCTGTCAGAAAGGCAGAAGTTCGTAGTAACTGTCGGAAATTCGTCAAGTGAAACAGAGGTAACACGATGTTCCTAATGTACATAAACGACGCAGGAGACAATCTGAGCGGTCCTCTTATATTGTTTGTAGATGGTGCTGTCGTTTACCGTCGCGGAAAATCATCAGATGGTCAAAACCAACTGCAAACTGATTCACAAAAGATATCTGTACGGTGCGGAACGTGAGTCAACTCTAAATAATGAAAAGTGTGTAGTCATCTCCATGAGTAATGATAGAAATACGCGAATTACACAAATCTGAACGCTGTAAATTCAACTAAATACTTAGAGATTACAATTATAAATAACTTAAATTGGAACTCCAGCATGGTAACCAGTGATTCCAAATGGTTCACTAACAGGCCTTGAGAGGGCAACCCATGTACTGTCAAAACGAAGTTCGTTTACCCTACATGTTTAAATATTTTTAACGCTTCTTAATTGACAATAGGCGTTAAATAAGGTAAGTTTAGTGTGTGTTTATTTTTATTTCTCGACAATGTTCTTTTAACTAAGAAATTTTACATCGTTATTTGACCTATAACCCATTGGTTAGAAATGACATCATTCCATCAGAAGTGGGCGGACTCTCCATTATGTATAGTTCATATGGTTCAAATGGCTCTGAGCACTATGGGACTTAACATCTATGGTCATCAGTCCCCTAGAACTTAGAACTACTTAAACCTAACTAACCTAAGGACAGCACACAACACCCAGCCATCACGAGGCAGAGAAAATCCCTGACCCCGCCGGGAATCGAACCCGGGAAATTATGTATAGTAGGACGTGCATTGGTTTCTCCAGTAGTGATTCTCATTGGTAATTACTCATTGGTAATTCATCGTTTTATAGCTTTATAACTTTATGTATGTTCTTTAATGTATGTAGCCCTCTAATTAAAGCTTTGTATACGACTTGTAGGTGTGAAAATGATCACAGTAGTGGTTGAAACCGGTCACCGTAATAAATAAATTGTGATCAAGACTTTTTTGATAGTAAATATTTGTAACACATTGATCACTGTCACTCCGATATTTTTTTTTTAATTACAAGAAGCGAGCACGTTAAAGCCATTGCCTAAATTATATTTAGAGGCAGCTGGTAAGAAACGCAAACGAATACACATCGGAGAACTGAGAACATACAAGAGAACATCCAACAACTGTTGTCGTCTAGTATTGCACGCGCGAGCTGATTCGCAGCACCAAACGGAGGGTTTTGTTGTTGGTTGTGGCACTCGAATACTCGTCTTCAGTTCTACATCTACATCTACATCTATACTCCGCGAGCCACCTTACGGTGTGTGGCGGAGGGTACTTATTGTACCACTATCTGATCCCCCCTTCCCTGTTCCATTCACGAATTGTGCGTGGGAAGAACGACTGCTTGTAAGTCTCCGTATTTGCTCTAATTTCTCGGATCTTTTCGTTGTGATCATTACGCGAGATATATGTGGGCGGTAGTAATATGTTGCCCATCTCTTCCCGGAATGTGCTCTCTCGTAATTTCGATAATAAACCTCTCCGTATTGCGTAACGCCTTTCTTGAAGTGTCCGCCACTGGAGCTTGTTCAGCATCTCCGTAACGCTCTCGCGCTGACTAAATGTCCCCATGACGAATCGCGCTGCTTTTCGCTGGATCATGTCTATCTCTTCTATTAATCCAACCTGGTAAGGGTCCCATACTGATGAGCAATACTCAAGAATCGGACGAACAAGCGTTTTGTAAGCTACTTCTTTCGTCGATGAGTCACATTTTCTTAGAATTCTTCCTATGAATCTCAACCTGGCGCCTGCTTTTCCCACTATTTGTTTTATGTGATCATTCCACTTCAGATCGCTCCGGATAGTAACTCCTAAGTATTTTACGGTCGTTACCGCTTCCAATGATTTACCACCTATGGCATAATCGTACTGGAATGGATTTCTGCCCCTATGTATGTGCATTATATTACATTTATCTACGTTTAGGGAAAGCTGCCAGCTGTCGCACCATGCATTAATCCTCTGCAGGTCTTCCTGGAGTACGTACGAGTCTTCTGATGTTGCTACTTTCTTGTAGACAACCGTGTCATCTGCAAATAGCCTCACGGAGCTACCGATGTTGTCAACTAAGTCATTTATGTATATTGTAAACAATAAAGGTCCTATCACGCTTCCTTGCGGTACTCCCGAAATTACCTCTACATCTGCAGATTTTGAACCGTTAAGAATGACATGTTGTGTTCTTTCTTCTAGGAAATCCTGAATCCAATCACAAACCTGGTCCGATATTCCGTAAGCTCGTATTTTTTTCACTAAACGTAAGTGCGGAACCGTATCAAATGCCTTCCTGAAGTCCAGGAATACGGCATCAATCCGCTCGCCAGTGTCTACGGCACTGTGAATTTCTTGGGCAAATAGGGCGAGCTGAGTTTCACATGATCTCTGTTTGCGGAATCCATGTTGGTTATGATGAAGGAGATTTGTATTATCTAAGAACGTCATAATACGAGAACACAAAACATGTTCCATTATTCTACAACAGATTGACGTAAGCGAAATAGGCCTATAATTATTCGCATCTGATTTATGACCCTTCTTGAAAATGGGAACGACCTGCGCTTTCTTCCAGTCGCTAGGTACTTTACGTTCTTCCAGCAATCTACGATAAATTGCTGATAGAAAGGGGGCAAGTTCTTTAGCATAATCACGGAAACGTACAGAACACGTTTGAAATCTATAAGATATCAACTGTCGACTCTCGGACTGCCCAAAAGGAAGAAAAGGGAGAGGGTGGGGGTGGGAGGAGAGGAGGGCAGGGGCGGCCAGTGGAGGAGGGTGTAAGACGCAAGAACGCGCAAGTGGCGGGCAGCTGCGGCGCACGCTGCCACAGCACGTGCCGCGGCGCAGCAGATGGCTGGCGGCGGTCGCCTGTCCACGGCAGCTGCGCGCGCACGCTCCGCTCCTTTCCGCGCCGTCTGCGGTGGCTGCCGGGGCGGCGTTGCCGGCTGCGTCTTGCCGCCCAAGACACAGGGGGCGCCCGCCACCCTCGCTCCGCGTTGCGATTCCACCCGCCCGACAAGTGCACCAACACGTGAAACCAGCGAACGGAACACTAAGATTTGTTGGCTGCGTTCTGGGAAACAGCCGTGCGCCTGCAAGGATAATCGTGTGTAACATGCTGGTGCTCGCAATTCTAGAGCACTGCTCCACCGTTTAGAGTTACTATCGGGTAGATGTGACAGCAGACATCGAGCGAATTCAGAGACGCGTGTCAACTGACCCTTAACATAGATAAATGTAATGTATTGCGAATACATAGAAAGAAGGATCCTTTGTTTAATGATTATATGATAGCGGAAAAAAACACTGGTAGCAGTTACTTCTGTAAAATATCTGGGACTATGTGTACGGAACGATTTGAAGTGGAATGATCATATAAAATTAATTGTTGGTAAGGCGGGTGCCAGGTTGAGATTCATTGGGAGAGTCCTTAGAAAATGAAGTCCATCAACAAA
This sequence comes from Schistocerca cancellata, assembly GCF_023864275.1. Lineage (NCBI taxonomy): Eukaryota > Metazoa > Arthropoda > Insecta > Orthoptera > Acrididae > Schistocerca > Schistocerca cancellata. The sequence goes on along the minus strand of NC_064631.1, from coordinate 551,537,600 downwards.
GGAGGTGGCTCACAAAACACTCGTTCGACCTATACTTGAGTATTGCTCATCAGTGTGGCATCCGTACCAGGTCGGATTGACAGAGGAGAAAGAGAAGATCCAAAGAAGAACGGCGCGTTTCGTCACCGGGTTATTTGGTAAGCGTGATAGCGTTACGGAAACGTTTAGCAAACTCAAGTGGCAGACTCTGCAAGAGAGGCGCTCTGCATCGCGGTGTAGCTTGCTGTCCAGGTTTCGAGAGGGTGCGTTTCTGGATGAGGTATCGAATATATTGCTTCCCCCTACTTATACCTCCCGGGGACATAACGAATGTAAAATTAGAGAGATTAGAGCGCGCACGGCGGCTTACCGGCAGTCGTTCTTCCCGCGAACCATACGCGACTGGAACAGGAAAGGGAGGTAATGACAGTCGCACGTAAAGTGCCCTCCGCCACACACCGTTGGGTGGCTTGCGGAGTATAAATGTAGATGTAGATTATATTTTAACATGTCAGTTTATCCCAGTGTAACAGAAATGCTCGGGGAACTTTAATGGGAAGTCAGGCGACGTTCTCGCGAGACCCTGATGAGTACATTTTGAGAGCTGTCACCATAGTACACCTCGCGTAGCGATCAGGGAAAGAACTTCGTTTCGTTTCTCTTCTCTCGCCACTTCCCTCTCTTCCTCCTTTCATTACCTGTGTTCTGTCCCATTCCTCATTCTCACCATCTCCTCTCCCTTCTCTCAAGTCTGTTGTCGCCAATATAAATCTCTCTAGTGTATTTATTGTTCTACCTATCACGAACGAATTCAAAACAAAAATGGTTCAAATGGCTGTGAGCACTATCAGACTTAACATCTCAGCTCATCAGTCCCCTAGAACTTAGAACTACTTAAACCTAGCTACGCTATGGACATCACACACAGCCATGCCCGAGGCAGGATTCGAACCTGCGACCGTAGCGGTCACGCGGATCCAGACCGAAGCTCCTAGAACCGCTCGGTCACACTGGCCGGCGAATACAAAACCTTGTTTTTTTTTCCCTTGTGTAGCCACTACTGGTTCTACTCTTAAGTGTTAACTTCATATTCAGTTTTCCCAAAAAAGTTCCACTAACGGGTCATAGTTCGATTTATAATATTACAGTTTCTGAAGCACAAACACAGCTGCGGTATAACTAACTTTGTTTCCATAAGACGTAATAGCTACGTCTCCCATACGTTATTCGACACATGCAATAAATCATCTCTGGAGGTCTTCCGCATAATAGCGAAAATGGTCCCAGTTTGAAAAAAAATGCGCCATTGCACACATACACTGCAATACAAACATCTTTATTTAAAATGTAATCTTTGGCTTTCGCTTACAAAATGTTAGGTAAACTTTAGTAGTGCACATATAACCTATATAGCATTTTAGAAACGATGTTGTTCGGATGTATTCGATGTGCAGGTTCGTAAATTGCGTAAAAGTAGTTTGTAATATTGTACAAAACCGATGAGGATCCTTTTACAGACTGTAATGAAGGCTACCTGCTGTTTGGTGTTCGTTTGTTTAGCTGGGCGAAAAGGACGGACAAGCTAGATTATACAGACTCGTTTCTTGTGAAGAACTGCACTTGTGTTCTAATTACAGACAAGTATTTTGAATCGTATCAGTCAAAGTTAAGGAAGGCAGTTCCTCTAAGCCGTTGTGATTGAGATAAATATAAAGTACGATACGCAGACTGCATGGCTGGAACTACGAGAGGACTTAATGGCCCCAGTCTTGCCAGGATAAATAAATAAATATAGACGAACACAATCTGTTATTTGACTTTCGCTGAGTAGCCGAATGGAATACGACAGAAAATCGCTTATACTGGAATGATCTACCCTCCGCCACACACTTAAAAACATCTTAAGGAATATTTGTGTACATCTGCATGGTCGAAGAAATGTGCGTTGTCGTCAGCGTGAGGCGGACACTGTACGATGCTGTGATTCAACTACGCAACGTAGGCCTAATCACCTCACAGCCGACAGCTAAAACTTTTTATTGTATGTCCCAAACACTATGGACCGGCAGTACCCCCGTGGACTGTTCGAGCAATTTTAGTATGGGTCGCCAGCCTGCTTGAGTCACTTCAAGAAATGTATGAATTATGCTGTCTCTGAAGTACGACGCTGTAGGAAATATACTGTAGTAAGGATTGCGAAAGAGAAAGGGGTTTACTATCTAGACGTAAAATTTGAGGCTCGAAAAAGGTGAACGAAACGCTATCCTTGGAGCACAGCTCTGTGTGGATTTGAAATTTGCGTAACAGGGAAGACGGAAAGAAAATTATCAGGCACTTCTGAAATTTGGTTGTTACAAGAGACTTGAAGATCAAAAAATGGTTCAAATGGCTCTGAGCACTATGGGACTCAACATCTTAGGTCATAAGTCCCCTAGAACTTAGAACTACTTAAACCTAACTAACCTAAGGACATCACACACATCCATGCCCGAGGCAGGATTCGAACCTGCAACCGTAGCAGTCGCGCGGTTCCGGACTGAGCGCCTTAACCGCGAGACCACCGCGGCCGGCCACTTGAAGATCAGATCATGTCAAAGTAAGAATGGAACACGTGCTCCAACGAGAAAACAAATGCCTCATGGCGAGCATAATGAATCGAAAGGAGAGAACGGTTGTGGAGATATTGTGAACCGATTTGTTGCTGCAAACCATAGCTGAAGGAATGATGGAAGAGAAGAACCCGCAGAGGCAGCTATAGATATAAGGCAGATCGGCGTATTGTAGGGGATATAGTAGTTATCTGTAAACTACGCTGGTAAGCGACAGTAGGCCCCAGAACTGCAACAAATCAATTACGACAACTAATTAGCAAACAGAAGCGTAAGAATCATTTTAAAATAAATAATCCATCTGTTGACAGAATCGTTAATAAATGCGTTAAGGAATTTTTAAGAGTAATTAATTTTGTGAAATGATTACGAGAAAAAAAGGACAGAGCAAGATATAAGCAAACTCAATTAAATCACTTTTAGAAACACATCAAGCGAAGTTCTTGCTCGAATTTTACTGGCATTAAGAAACATTTCAGCCTCTTGTTCTATTATCCGATGGCCTGATAAGTTTATATAATTCAGTAATTTTTTACGTTTGTTTATCCTTGGCAGATTAGCCACTTCAAATACCTCTTAACATCGGACACATCTTACGGCTCACAGCGTGCACTTGCATTGGTTTACGTGACTGTTAAAAGGAATACACGAGAGTCTATAGATGGTTTATACGTTTTACAGTGATGCGAACAATAGTTGCAACGAGAGGAATACACAGAAAAGGAAAACTAACGAAAGGGAGGCAAGGAACTATACTGAATCTGGGCCAGTTAATAAACTACACATCTTGAATACCGCATTTTAAAAAAGAAGTTTCTGTGGCCCAGAAAAAATTTTTACAATGAAAATGAAATGGATGTGTGTTAGTTGTTTAGCCAGACGATGGGTGGAGGGTACTATTAGGAAGTTGGTTAATGAAGACCAAAAAATAATAATAGACGTAGGCGACGACATATTCTATGGAGACATCAGATAATGCACAAGGCAACAAAGATGAGTGGGTACTAGAGAAAACTGTAGTGTATGGCGAAATTTGAAGACATTTATTCAGTATGGATGTGAAATGACCGACAGAGATGATTATGAGGATGATGTGCGAAGTACGAGGCAAATCAAGCATCAGATTTCGAACGGCCAGTGATTTGCTAGATGAGACGCGTATTCGCAGGCATTGCACTGTGTCTAATTCCGTAAAGTAAAATTTTGAACAAAAGATGTGACCACGATTTGATTGTTGGTAACATTTAGCTCTCGCGACAGCTCTCCACTAGCAAGTGGCGTACTCTATTACTACTTTTAGCTGAAACGACGGTGTTACCACAGTAGCCGGCTGGAGTGGCCGAGCGGTTCTAGGCGCTACAGTCTGGAACCGCGCGACCGTTACGGTCGCAGGTTCGAATCCTGTCTCGGGCCTGGATGTGTGTGATGTCCTTAAGTTAGTTAGGTTTAAGTAGCTCTAAGTTCTAGGGGACTGATGACCTCAGAAGTTAAGTCCCATAGTGCTCAGAGCCATTTGAACCATTTTGAACCACAGTAATCGGCAGAAAAGTTAGAAGTCGGAAAACAGGATAGTTCACGATTCCAATGTGTTCTAAAGAACTGATTTCGACATCGGTGAACAAGACCTCCCGTTTCACACTGCGCATTGGCTCGGGTCGCCAGGACAAAAAGACAACAGTTGGCTGTTCTCGTAAAAATTATGGGTTGTCGGTCTTACTACGAGAATCCGGCAAAAGGCTTTCGCTTCTTTACTTCTTACTGAAAAAAAATCGTTGCTCTGAAAGGTGCATTTAAAAAAACAATATTTTATAATTCATAGACCTACTTTACATCTGCAACAATATAATCTTACACAATTCCACTAAGAATTGCTCCCCTTGTATTCAAAATAATTATGACGAAATAATATTGTTTCGTCCATTGTTTTCAATAAAATCGCATAAAAAATGGTTCACATGGCCCTGAGCACTATGGGACTTAACTTCTGAGGTCATCAGTCCCCTAGAACTTAGAACTACTTAAACCTAACTAACCTAAGGACATCACACACACACACACGCCCGAGGCAGAATCGAACCTGCGACCGTAGCGGTCGCGCGGCTCCCGACTGTAGCGCCTAGAACCGCTCGCCCACACTGGCCGGCAAAGTAGCATAAGAAATACTGCTTAGCAAAGAAAACGTGATTGCATTCAAGTAAAACCATTTTACACAGACTACGCGTACTACCTAAGGGGAACACAGCAATCGTCATGTAACGAACTAAATTTTATTTTTCAGCCTAGGGTCAAGTCGTCATGAGATGTTTTGAATCTGTTACATAGTTAACTCGCCAACAGAACAGGCCAAGAGTGGCACACAATGTGAATACCCTGTTTACCCTGTTCAGCTGACGAGTTACCATGTAAAAGATTCAAAACATCTCATGATGACATACTAAGAAGTTCCGGCCATGATATTATTTGTGTGACCCGAGGCTGAGAAATACAGGAAAAGAGTTTCGTTGAACCACGTTATTTACAGGCGCAACAGATGACATGAAAGCCCTCCCTATGGACGCAGGCACACAAGCTGCACTTCTGAGAACCGAGGAGTTTACGAGTGCAGCCAGCTGCGTGGAGCTAGAGCGTTCAGTGCCCCTAGCAGCTAGGCTGTACATGTAAACAGTCTCGCTCCTCGGAGTGTGTTCAGATCGTTCTGGTTTTGATTATTGTAGGTTCAACACTCAAGAAGAATATAATAATTCCAATCCCAAAGAAAACAGGTGTTGACAGATGTGAAAATTAACGAACTATCAGTTTAATAAGTCACAGCTTCAAAATACTAACGCGAATTGTTTACAGATGAATGGAAAAACTGGGAGAAACCGACCTCGAGGAAGATCAGTTTGGATTCCGTTGGAACACGTGAGGCAATACTGACCTTACGACTTATCTTAGAAGAAAGATTAAGGAAAGGCAAACCTACGTTTCTAGTATTTGTAGACTTAGAGAAAGCTTTTGACAATGTTGACTGGAATACTCTCTTTCAAATTCTAAAGGTGGCAGGGGTAAAATACAGGGAGCGAAAGGCTATTTACAATTTGTACAGAAAGCAGATGGCAGTTATAAGAGTCGAGGGGCATGACAGGGAAGCAGTGGTTGGGAAAGGAGTGAGACAGGGCTGTAGCCTCTCCCCGATGTTATTCAGTCTGTATACTGAGCAAGCAGTAAAGGAAACAAAAGAAAAATTTGGAGTAGGTATTAAAATCCAGGGAGAAGAAATAAAAACTTTGAAGTTCGCCGACGACATTGTAATTCTGTCAGAGACAGCAAAGGACTTGGAAGAGCAGTTGAACAGAATGGACAGTGTCTTGAAAGGAGGATATAAGATGAACATCAACAAAAGCAAAACGAGGATAATGGAATGTAGTCGAATTAAGTCGGTTGATGCTGAGGGAATTAGATTAGGAAATGAGACACTTAAAGTAGTAAAGGAGTTTTGCTATTTGGGGAGCAAAATAACTGATGATGGTCGAAGTAGAGAGGATATAAAATGTAGACTGGCAATGGCAAGGAAAGCGTTTCTGAAGAAGAGAAATTTGTTAACATCGAGTGTAGATTTAAGTGTCAGGAAGTCGTTTCTGAAAGTATTTGTATGGAGTGTAGCCATGTATGGAAGTGAATCATAGACGATTAATAGTTTGGACAAGAGGAGAATAGAAGCTTTCGAAATGTGGTGCTACAGAAAAATGTTGAAGATTAGGTGGGTAGATCACGTAACTAATGTGGAAGTATTGAATAGGATTGGGGTGAAGAGAAGTTTGTGGCACGACATGACTAGAAGAAGGGATCACAAATTTAGCATTGGAGGGCAGCGTGCAGGGTAAAAATCGCAGAGGGAGACCAAGAGATGAATACACTAAGCAGATTCAGAAGGATGTAGGTTGCAGTAGGTACTGGGAGACGAAGGAGCTTGCACAGGATAGAGTAGCGTGGAGAGCTGCATCAAACCAGTCTCAGGACTGAAGACCACAACAACAACAACAGGTTCAACAGAAGTGAGTGTCAGCCGTCACGTGGCAATTGTAGTAGCGTTGGGGCAAGATCTCGCTGCTTCGCCGTAGGTGTGAGCTGGAAGGCAGGGCGCGGTCCGCCTGGCGGGGGTGGGTGTCTGGGGCGGCACCTGGGGGGGAGCCGGCTGTATTTTTGGCCGTCCAGAAGCGCCAAGCCGCGCTGTTCGATACGCAGTGCGCATGCGCGCGCGGCACGCGTCAGATCCATAGCGCCAGCGCCGCGGCGCCGCGCCGGCCCGCGTGCCATCGGCCGCCCCATGCTTGCGGTGACTGAAAGCTCAGTGGTGGGGGGGGAGTGGCTGGGGGAGGGGGGCATCGTAGTCGCGGTCTAGATGCCGTCCAGTCCTCTCTGCGCCTCAGACTGTCCGCTGCGGAGCTTCAGTCCAAGCGCGCTATGGCGGGATGATGTGCCAACGACCCTCACTGGCAGAGCTTCCCAACCTTTTCAACTGGCGGACCCATGGCTGACCCCTAGTCAGTCAAGAGCACAGTAACTTTAAATTTCAGAGCGAAACCCATGGGAACTGAAAGCTTCTTAATGCAAGTGCCATGTTCCCAATGACCCTCCCCTTCTTCCCGAAGTATCAATGGTCTTTGGTTTAGAGGTGAATGAAAACGGCTTGAAATTAACGATCCAATTTGAATCGATCCAGACACTTACAAGTGGATTTACTCGCTTTGTTCAACACACTATAGCCTTATTAAAATTACTTGGTAATTGAAATTTCACACGATGGAGCTGTCTTCCTCCAAGAGCAATCAACGTCACGTCCAAACTGTTCGCTGCTGAAAAGCTGCCGCTTATGGTCTGTTCACTTCCATTATTTGGCTACTGTTGTGTAAGGAGCATGCATATTTCGTAACAGTCGTGTGTGTGTGTGTGTGTGTGTGTGTGTGTGTGTGTGTGTGTGTGTGTGTCGTTTTTCGTGAAATCCGAAAAAAAATGTTCAAATGTATGTAAAGTCTTCCTTTGGTCGTCCTCCCTCCTCATTCATTTCAGCTGGAAACTTCCCTTGTTGTGAAGGCGATGGGGAAACTGCACCCTTCTTCAATGATCCTGACTTGAGCCACAGATCCATGTTAGAAGTAACTGGTCAAAAATCGACTAATGAAATAGGTAGTGCGCTGACAAAGCAAGTTTAACATTTAATGATGCCTGGGGCCGCGTACGTACCAACGAGCGCTGTGATTGGTCAACAAAGCTCGCTCCGCGCATGCGTAAAAGGTTTCACCGCATCTAGCGCCGTGAGCCGGGGCACAAATGACCCCCGTATTGTTGCTAAACAGTCCATCAGAGAAGCCGCATTCTCCGGCACTAAATTCTGTACACGTTCTCACTTTTACTCATTATTTTACACGATTTGGCGAAAGGTGGCCGCGGACCCTCTAGAAAGAGCCGGCGGACCCCTAAGGGGTCCGCGGACCACACGTTGGGAAGCCCTGCTCACTGGTAAAGCCCGGAACATACAACTAAAGAACCAGCGTTTCGGCCTCGCAACTATGTACCCTCTTCATAGCAGTAAGAACGTGGTTCTTGAATACTCGTCACACGAAACGCAATCCGTGCTGTAACACAACGTCCCACACAAGCGTAAATGCTGACAAATGAATGAACTGTCTGCGTTAATTTTTTAATAAAATTAGCGATTAAGGTATTTTTGGAGCCCATGTGATTACTCAGCAATTCACACTTCACTGTTTGGTAGCGGGCTCATAGAACCACTTGCAAACTGGAATGAGATTTTCACTCTGCATCGGAGTGTGCGCTTACATGAAACTACCTGGCAGAATTAAACTGTGTGCCAGACCGAGACTCGAACTCAGGACCTTTGCCTTTCGCTGGCAAGTGCTCTACCATCTGAGCTACCCAAGCACGACTCACGACCCGTCCTCAGAGCTTTACTTCCGCCAGTACCTCGTCTCCTACTTTCCAAACTTCACACACTGGACTCGCATTCGGGAGGACGACGGTTCAACCCCGTCTCCGGCCATCCTGATTTAGGTTTTCCGTGATTTCCCTAAATCGTTTCAGGCAAATGCCGGGATGGTTCCTTTCAAAGGGCACGGCCGATTTCCTTCCCAATCCTTCCCTAACCCGAGCTTGCGCTCCGTCTCTAATGACCTCGTTGTCGACGGGACGTTAAACACTCACTACCACCACCACCACTCCAAACTTCACAGAAGCTCTCCTGCGAACCTTGCAGAACTAGCACTTCTGGAAGAAAGGATATTGCGGAGACATGGCTTAGCCCCAGCCTGGGGGATGTTTCCAGAATGAGTAGAGCACTTGCCCGCGAAAGGCAGAGGTCCCGAGTCTGAGTCTCGGTCCGGCACACAGTTTTAATCTGCAAGGAAGTTTCACTTTCAAACTATTTCTCGGCTGTCGCTCTCCCGAATAGCACGTCGGAAAAACAAAAATCTAAATCTTCATCTCACGAACTCTGATTTCTCTTATTTTATCTCAACTGTCATACACTTATACGTAGGTGGAAGACAGCAAAATAGTTTCCATTCGGAGGACAAAATTGTTGATTGAAATTTCGTGAGAAGCTCCCCCCGCAACGAGAAACGACTTTGTTTTAATGATATCCACCCCAAATCGTGTGTCATGTTCGTGACACTCTCTCCCCTATTTCACGATAGTAAAAAAAAGAAGTTGCCTTTCTTTGAACTTTTTCAACGGCCTCCGTCAAAACTATGTGGTAAGGATTCCACACCGCGCAGAAATACTCCGGAAGAGAGCAGGCAAGCCCAATGTAGGCAGTCTCATGAGTAGATTTGTTGCACCTTCCAAGTGTTCCGCCAATAAAATGCAGGTTTTTGTTCACTTTCCACACAACATTTAGTTTGCGATGTTTAAGTTGTTCGCAATAGTAATCCATAGGTATTTAGTGGCATCCTTTAAATTTATGTGATCTTGCGTGTGACCAATATGAATTTACTAGACAGTAAATGACAGCATCATCTGCAGACAATTTCAGAGGGCTGCTCACATTGACTCTTAAATCGTTTGTGCAAATTAAAAATAGCAGACAGCCTATAGCACTTCCTTAGGGAATGATAGATGTCACTTCGGTTTCATTGCACGTCTGCCATAAGCCGAAACAAAGTTTTCTATTCTTTTTTTTTTCATGGTACACTCAGTGGCCTTTCTTGGCAGAATTAAAACACTGAAATAAGTGAAAATTTCATAAACAATCCTCCTTTTCTTTCAGTAGTGCTTTTCCTATTTCAGTTAACATATCGAAGCGACAGTTTCGTCACCGCGTTTTTGTTACATAAGGACCTCCACTGCGATGTCAGCATGCTACAAACGGAGTACTCACAATTTTGTTTATTTCTTTTCTATATGAAATCACTATTTAGTAACTCACACATGTTATTGTTATACCAGCATATAAAGTTATCTTGGCTTCTCAACTGAAAATGGTTCGGCACTGCCGTGGCGATCTCTGTGGGTACATTGTTTATTCATTTAGTTTATTTTATGGTGCATTGGCACAGTACCTTTGTACTTCATAAGAATATTATTACACCATACTATACTACTGTATCATTTGCAAGGCTCAAGTTTGGGAAGATAGTTGTCTAGCATTTCCTATTACCGAAAATTGAACTGTGCACCAAAACTTACACGAAATCGTTCTACACATGTAGATACTCCCAGAGGCAGTCACATACCCAGTAGAAACAAAATCAACACGGACTCTCTTATAGATAAAGTGAACGGCAGGCGTCGACTCATTGGGCGGATGCTGGAAAACTGTTGTTCATCCTCCCTTCCGTACCCTGTTACACCGTCAGAACACAATTTATCCTTTAAAACGACTGTACTGCACTTAGACATGGTACACTAATTTAATATTTCCTCCTAACCTACATTATTTAAAAATAAACATTAATTTTATACCATTAAAACACTATTTTCAATTACGTGCAATTTTTCTACTTCTTGCAACATGGAAACCGTAAGTCCTAGAGAAAAATGAATTGGAAATTTAATTTAGTTTAACGTTGTACTGGGAAAAATTTCCTCTTCTAGAAGCCACGGTTTTCGATTTATTCAAGAAGAATATAGATAATTGTCTTCTAGATTCCCCCCCCCCCCCCCCCCCGCATGTCTATCCTTCCGCTTACATCCCACCAGTCGGTATTTTTAGTACACTATGTGATCAGAAATATCCGGACACCTCCCCAAAACACACGTTTTTCATATTAGGTGCATGCTATTACCAGGTACTCCATATCAGCGACCTCAGTAGTGATTAGACACAATGAGAGAGCAGAATGGGGCGCTCTGCGGAGCTGACGGACTTCAAACGTGGTCAGACAAAAAAAAAAAAAAAAAAAATGGAAATGAGTGTATGGCATCGTTGGTCGGAAGGCCCTATTTGGGGAAGTTAGGCCGCCAAGTGCAAGTCTTCTTTCATTCGACGCCACACTGGGCGACTTGCGTGCCGGTGATGAGAATGACACGATGAGGGGGACAGCACAACACCCAGTTCATGAGAGGAGAAAATCTCCAACCCGACCGGGAATCGAACCTGAGCCCACTTGCATGGGATGCGCGCACGTTACCACACAGCTAAGCAGGCGGGCCGTGGTCAGGTGATTGTGTGTCACTTGCGTCATACGTCTTTAGGCGAGATTTCCACTCCTAAACATCCCTAGGTCCACTGTTTCCCAGTGATAGTGAAGTGGAAAGGTGAAGGGACACGTACAGCGCAAAAGCGTACAGGCCAACCTCGTCTGTTGACTGGCAGAGACCGCCGACAGTTGAAGAGGGTTGTAATGTGTAATCGGCAGAAATCTATCCAGACCATCACATAGGAATTCCAAATCGCATCAGGATCCACTGCAAGTACTATGACACTTAGGCGGGAGGTGAGAAAACTTGGATTTCATGGTTGACCGGCTACTCATAAGCCACACATCACGCCGGTAAATGCCAAACGACGCCAGGTTTGGTGCAAGGACCGTAAACATTGGACGATTGAACTGTGGAGAAGCGTTGTGTGGAGTGACGAATCACGGTACTCAATGTGGCGATCCGATGGCAGGGTGTGAGTATGGCGAATGCCCGGTGAACGTCATCTGCCAGCTTTTGTAGTGCCAACGGTAAAATTCGGAGGCGGTGGTGTTACGGCGTGGTCGTGTTTTTGGAGGGGACTTGCACCCCTTGTTGTTTTGCGTAGCACTATCACAGCGCAGGGCCAGCGGGTGATCAAAAAGGCAGTATAAATTTGAAAACTTAATAAACCACGGAATAATGTAGATAGAGAGGTAAAAATTGACAAACATGCTTGGAATGACAGGTTTTTTTTATTAGGACCAAAAAAAGAAACAAAGTTCACAAAATGTCCGACAGATGGCGCTGGACAGCAGGTAACTGCTACCGTGACGGGTGAGAGGTACGCCGATATGTTACAGAATCGCATCATCCCCAGCCTGGCTGATAAACACCTGCTGGAACGTACGATGTTTATGCAGGATGGCGCTCCACTCCATATTGCTAGACGCCTGAAAGATTTCTTGCACGCGTCGTTTGGTGATGATCGTGTGCTCAGCCGCCACTTTCGTCATGCTTGGCCTCCCAGGTCCCCAGACCTCAGTCCGTGCGATTATTGGCTTTGGGGTTACCTGAAGTCGCAAGTGTATCGTGATCGACCGACGTCTCTAGGGATACTGAAAGACAACATCCGACGTCAGTGCCTCACCATAACTCCGGATATGCTTTACAGTGCTGTTCACAACATTATTGCTCGACTACAGCTATTGTTGAGGAATGATGGTGGACATATTGAGCATTTCCTGTAAAGAACATCATCTTTGCTTTGTCTTACTTTGTTATGCTAATTATTGCTATTCTGACCAAATGAAGCGCCATCTGTCGGACATTTTTTGAACTTTTGTATTTTTTTGGTTCTAATAAAACCCCATGTCATTCCAAGCATGTTTGTCGCTTTGTACCTCTCTATCTACATTATTCAGTGATTTATTCCGTTTTCAAATTTATACTGATTTTTTTATCACCGTGTACATTGATGTTTAAGCACCTTCTTGCTTCCCACTCTTGAAGAGCAGTTCGGGGATGGCGATTGCGATCGAGAAATTGTTCGTAATGCACGGCCTGTGGTGGAGTGGTTACACGACAGTAACATTCCTGTAATGGACTGGTCTGCAGAGAATCCTGACCTGAATCCTATAGAACACATTTGGGATGTTTTAAAACGCCGACTTCTGGCCAGGTCTCACCGACCGACATCGATACCTCTCCTCAGTGCAGCGCTCCGTGAAGAATAAGCTGTCTTTGCCCAAGAAACCTTCCAGCACCTGATTGAACGTGTGCCTGAGACAGTGGAAGCTGTCATCAAGGCTAAGGGTGGGCCAGCACCATACTGAATTCCAGCATTACAGATGGAAGGCGTCGCGAAATTGTAAGTCAATTTCAGCAAGGTGTCCGGATACTTTTGATCACGTAGTGTGTGTTGCTCATGGCACTCTCTCCTACCACTGTACAAAAACGTACACTTATATGAATTTTCCCCCCTTCGGCGTTTTTTCGTATTCAGTTGGCTGAGGAAGGCGTGAGGATGTACGGTATGTGGCGCTCCAATGAAGTAAGGGTAGTGTACACGCGGAGCGCTACGAGCAGCGGATGACGTCACCCGTCTCCAGTCTGCGAGCGGTAGCAGCTGTTGGTAGGCCGCCGGGTGACTCAGCTGCCTACAGCATCCTTATCGCGCTCTACAGGGGTGTCCTCTCTCTCTCTCTCTCTCTCTCTCTCTCTCTCTCTCCACTTCCAAGTCCTTGTGGATGCAACAAGAACAAATGGTATTATTTTGTAGTCTCCATGTTTGCAGATCGATGTGGTGGGGCCTTTAACTGTAGCAGACATTTCAAAAAAGCATCATTCGATTTTGAAGGCCATATCTTCTACGAGAATGCATATTGAAACTCGGAATAAATTTTATCTCACGCATAGGACTAAAAGTTTATCCACTCTAAAAGGAAAACAAACGATGCACCACGAAATAATTACCCGAGTGCGACGGAAATCGGTAGACGTGATACGTATCTGTAGAAAAATAATGATTAAAATGTAATGAAAATTGGATGATTTATTCAATGGAAACAACTTCACAAATTGAGTACGTGAATAATGCGTTGGTCCATCTCAGTTCCTTATGCGGCTTGGCATTGATTGAAAAGAGTTGTTGGGTGTTGCAAGATCCCCTCGCTTCTAAACTGATACTGTTATTACTCAGCTTATCCGCGAGTCCGTAAGGGTGGTATACGTGACGCACAGTATAACTGGTCAGCATTTCCACCCGGAATTTGCGAGTGTAAGTCAGACCTTCCTTGATCCACCTTGGTGGGTCGTGTCGTCGGATTTCCTCCTACCTGTGCGCTGTGCAGCTCTCGTAAATGTCGTCCCGTGCAGATTCTTCATTGGCGCATTGGATGTCTCTGTCGGTGGAAGCTAATTATCTGAAATTGCTGTCAATCAACTTTGGGGTATCTATTTACTCGAAATTAACATTCAGAATGCTGTATTATCATGTTTATTCTTATTAGATCATTAAGGAAACACTCATGTCACAGACTACTCGTAACTGAGAGCACGGCTACCATCGAACAAGACAGGAAGAGCTCTTAACACCGATTGCCGACTTTGGCGCGCAGTCAGTATCTCTTACTAGTTTCGTCACAGTTCGTGGATTTCCGATCAAGTTCGTACTTACTAAGATATACATTTGTTAATGAACGGGAGTGAATTTTAACGAGGCAAAATTATGATAAATAGTTTTAAACATCCAGAAGCTCCTCCTAGTATTAATGTTGTCATAAATGACTTAATTATTAAATATAAATAAACAAGATCGGTGACTTTGGCGCCAAGATGGCGGTACTTCCCGTATGTATATTTCCCAGGCTGACGCTTGTTGCTACGGTCCAGCGCCGAGCCCCACCCCACTGCGCGCGGCATATGGTCGCTTCGTGACCTAGCCAGCCAGCGTGGGAAATGCTCTCCGACTCATGGCCGGCTACTGACTACAGCACTTCCTAACTATCGTGAATACATCAATAAGAGAGAATAATTTATTAAAACTGGTAAAAATGTCTTCCTCACGTAAGAGGCACCTTACAATGTCCTCCTTGAGGGATATTGTGCCAAATTCTGTCCAGTTAGAGCACTAGATAGTCAAAATCTTGAGATGGTTGGAGGACGTTGCCAACGAGGCTCCACACGTTCTCAGTTAGGGAGAGACCCAACGACCTTATTGGCCAAGGTAGGTTTGGCAAGCATGAAGACTGTGCTGGCGCCAGCACACCAGTCGACAAAGATGTAGCGCGAAGATCGATAGTCAGCGCTCGGTCAGACGCGCCTACCACGAGAGAGGCCACAGAAAGTCTCGCAAGCAGCGACTAACTACTCCAAGTTGGCGTATGTCAGTCCATTCGCGGAGCGGGTTAGTTCAGCACTGGCTCCGCCAGTACTTACAAGGGAACCTCCCCATCGCACCCCCCTCAGATTTAGTTACAAGTTGGCACAGTGGATAGGCCTTGAAAAACTGAACACAGATCAATCGAGAAAACAGGAAGAAGTTGTATGGAACTATGAAAAAATAAGCAAAATATACGAACTGAATAGCCCATGCGCAAGATAAGCAACATCAAGGATAGTGTGAACTCCCGAGCGCCGTGGTCCCGTGGGTAGCGTGAGCAGCTGCGGAGCGAAAGGTCCTTGGTTCAAGTCTTCCCTAGAGTGAAAAGTTTACTTTCTTTATTTTTGCAAAGTTATGATCTGTCCGTTCGTTCATTGACGTCTCTGTTCACTGTAATAAGTTTAGTGTCTGTGTTTTGCGACCGCACCGCAAAACTGTACGATTAGCAGACGAAAGGACGTGCCTCTCCATTGGGAACCGAAAACATTTGATCGCAAGGTCATAGGTCAACCGATTCCTCCACAGGAAAACGTCTGATATATTCTATACGACATTGGGGACGGCATGTGCGTCACATGACAGGAATATGTTGTCGACCCACCTAACTTATACACTTCGCGAGTGGGTAAAAAGATTCTTCTACCTTGCCCGATTTAGGTTTTCTTGTGGATGTTATAATCACTCCCGAAAAAGTGATGAAAACATAAGTGTTTGTCATGTAAACCGAAAATAAAAAATTAAAATTTTCACTCGAGGGAAGGTTTAAACCAAGAACCTCTCGTTTCGCAACTGCTCACGCTATCCACGGGACCAAGGCGCTCCTCAGCTCACATTCTCCTTGATGTTGCCTATCTTGCGCATGGACTACTCAGTTTGTATATTTTGCTTATTTTTTCATAGTTCCACACAACTTCTTCCTGTTTTCTCGATTGATCTGTGTTCAGTTTTTCAAGGCCTATCCACTGTGCCAACTTATAACTAAATCTGAGGGGGGTGCGATGGGGAGGTTCCCTTGTTAGCTTCCAGATTAATGTAATAGCAAGATTCCCGATACTGTCTGCGAGAGGACTATTACGGATGAGCTTGTACCACAAAACACGGACTCTATTAAAGTTAAGTAGCAGCTATCTCAAAAAAATGGCTCTGAGCACTATGGGACTTAACATCTGAGGTCATCAGTCCCCTGAACTTAGAACTACTTCAACCTAACCGACCTAAGGTCGGCACACACATCCATGCCCGAGGCAAGATTCGAATCTGCGACCGTAGCGGTCGCGCGGATCCTGTCTGTAGCGCCTAGAACCGCTCGGCCACCCCGGCTGGCCTATGCCCTGGTATCGTAACGTCCCCTGATAACTATCCTTGTCAGCTGCGGGGTGAACCTGCGCTGCAGCGCCGCACGGTCATCCACAGATCGCCCAAGTTTACAATTTTGCATTTTTCGTCGACACCTGTATGAGTATAAATTTGCGATTGATTTGCACAACTCTTTCGTCACGCGTCTGTTTTTTAATGTATTATTCACATGAAGTGTCGAGTGTATTGACAAGGGATTTTAGATTGATTCCGTATTTCTGGATTTCCGGAAGGCTTTAGACACTGTACCACCAAGCGACTTGTATTGAAATTGCATGTAATATCGTCTCAATTATGTGACTGGATTTGTGATTTCCTGTCAGAGAGGTCGTCGTAGTAACTGACAGAAAGTCATCGAGTAAAACAGAAGTGATTTCTGGCGTTCCCCAAAGTAGTGTTATAGGCTCTTTGCTGTTCCTCATCTATATAAACGATTTGGGAGACAATCTGAGAAGCCGTATTAGGTTGTTTGCAGATGACGCTGTCGTTTATCGACTAATAAAGTCAGCAGAAGAGCAAAACAAATTGCAGAATGATTTAAAAAAGATATCTGAATGGTGCGAAAATCGGCAGTTGACCCTAAATAACGAAAAGTGTGAGGTTATCTACATGAGTGGTAAAAGGACTTCGTTAAACTTCGGTTACACGACAAATCAGTCTAATCTAAAAGCCGTAAATTCAACTATATACCTGGGTATTACAATTACAAACAACTTAAATTGGAAGGAACACATAGAAAATGTTGTGGGGAAGGCTAACCAAAGACTGCGTTTTATTGGCAGGACACTTACAAAACGTAACAGATCTACTAAGGAGACTGCCTACACTACGCTTGTCCCTCCTCTTTCAGAATACTGCTGCGCGGTGTGGGATCCTTACCAGATAGGACTGACGGAGTACATCGAAAAAGTTCAAAGAAGGACAGCACGTTTTGTATTACCGCGAAATATGGTAGAGAGTGTCACAGAAATGATACAGGAATTGGGCTGGGCATCATAAAAAGGACGTTTTTCGTTGCGACGGAATCTTCTCACGAAATTCCAATCACCAACTTTCTCCTCCGAATACGAAAATATTTTGTTGACAGCGTCCTACATACGGGGGAACGATCACCACGATAAAATAAGGGGAATCAGAGTTCGTACGGAAAGATATAGGTGTTCATTCTTTCCGCGCGCTATACGAGATTGGAATCATAGAGAATTGTGAAGGTGGTTCGATGAACCCTCTGCCAGGCACTTACATGTGATTCGCAGAGTATCGATGTAGATGTAGATTCAAAGGAACCATCCGATTGTACATAGTTCTTTCATATGTCTTTTGCATTCACCTACATACAACCTTGAGGTACTTTCTTACAACTGTGTGTAGGATAAAAGTTTATATTACTCTTCACAAATTGCCCTGGACGCACAACACACATCCAAACCGTAGTCAAATTCGTCCTTTACTTTTGTAAGTAGCGGCGTTACTGCATTCACTGCTGTTGCGTGGCAGCTCGCCCAAAGATGTTGGTAGGGGAGGCACATAGACGTTGTATTCCATAATTCCTCTCCTCCACCCCTCCGTCTCCAAAAAAGATATCACTTACCACGACATCAGCCGACCTTGTAGGCCAATGGTGCAGTGCGAGATCTGTAGGCTCCTTACGCTGTAAGAGATGCATTGACGAACTCTCGGCAAAAACCACGCCGCACAGTTGAAACTAAACTGCAGCTGTTCAAACGGAGAACGAAAAACGACTTTTTCTGCTACGTTATCGCCATCTTGGTTCGGCGTCCACTGCATAAAGAAGGAACAAACGAGTGTGCTATCTGCGCCAAGGAGACCACTACATGCAACCGCGTGAACTAGAAATTAGCCTGTTATATTTAACCAAAGTTTCTACCTTCATTCATGTAGAAGACATATTCTTGTGGAAACCGACGAATCTTTCTGAAACAATCTGTATTTTGTAGTCGCATATGTGCAAATTTTCACTAAGCTGTCATTCATTAGAGTTATTCATACATTACCGGCCTTTTAAATAATACAGTCTTAACTTCAGATGTCCTTGTAGTTGCTCTGACTAATTTAAATGAGCTTTGGTCATCCAAACCAAAATGAAATTAATAGATTTCAGAACCTGTGTAATCTCTAAAGGCATCCTGTCCGCTCGTTTCAACCAGGTTGTCAGCGGAGCTGCAGAGAAAAAATTGGTTCTGAGCACTATGGGACTTAACTTCTGAGATCATCAGTCCCCTAGAACTTAGAACTACTTAAACCTAACTAACCTAAGGACACCACACACATCCATGCCCGAGGCAGGATTCGAACATGCGACCGTAGCGGTCGCGTGGTTCCTGACTGAAGCGCCTAGAACCGCTCGGCCACTCCAGCTGGCCAGCTGCAGAGACCATTAGGGAATTGTTAGCGGCACGCATATTAGTCGCATGTGGTATCTTCAGAAAATACCCCATTTTTGAAATCTGTAAATGCTGTTTTGGTCTGGATGACGTATTATAATTACAATTAATCAGAACAACTGTGTCGATATCTGAAGATGGGATTGTATAATATCGAAATCGATCATGTAATATGAATTACTAGAAGAAGAGACAGCGTGGTGAAAATTATCCAGCATACAAATGACATTATCTTGCCATACGACTTTCGTAAGTAATAAAAGTAAGCGAATATGCATCTCCTTATAGTGTCGCGGGGTATTGGCAAAAATTTACCGCATTCTGTATTTTATAAGTTAGTAAATGAATGTTCACAGCAGATAACAATGCGACATAACACTGAGCTGTATTTACATGAAATCAAAATAATTTTTGTAACATGACGCGAAAGAAAGCACACTCTTTGTTCAACAGAATCTTCGCCTAATTTTTGAATAAGAAAACCATTGTGGTGTGGATTACAAAGGTGGAAAAAGACTACTAAGAGCTCGGTATCTTGAAACGTGATTGTCTAAGCAGCAAATTCAACAGATAGTCCAAACCTAATGAAATTTACGACACTCCTGACGTAGACCGAGCAAGTGAAGGGAGATCCAGGCAGAAGAAAAGTGGACTATGAGCAAGAAAGAAAATCGTTGAAATAACGTGGTCCGTAGCTGGCCGAAACAATAAGGGTTTGAAAAAATAAAAGTGCGCAGTGGCTTCAAAGTTTTAGCTTAGCATTATCCCTCGCCGCAGCCTACATCCACTGATGTACCGTAATTGCCACAGGCAACAGCCACTGACGATACTCTGATTCGAAAAGCAACAAACCTAAATGCTTATGCCACAGAAGAAAAATTTTTCAACGGTTGAGAAGACACGGTTAACTTTTTCCTCTCTCGACGAACAGAATATACAACTAATGTGTTGGTCATGGAAACGAGAAACGTTTTGGCTTCTATGTATAATGGCATACTTTCATTCGTGTCAGTTCTCGCTAGTAATTATTACATACATCGTGTGTTCGCGTCCGTAGCTGAGTGGTCAGCATGCCTGACAGCCATGCGGAGGACAAGAGTTCAGATCCCCCTTCTAACAACCCTACCACAACAAAGGTCAAAAATTAATTGTGATTGTAGTGTTGCCCACGCTGCTAAATATTGCATTTTCGGGCAACAACAAAGTTATATTATGTGGCCTGTGTCATTAGAGCACAGTTAATAAAGTCATTTCTTGAAATAATGGATAAACTAGGCACTCATCTTTTCGTGCTTCCCACGCTGCTCTCGTTGTGAACTCATGGCTCAATCGTCGAAAATCTAGGTAGTGATGATTCCAAGCTCGGATGCAAAGAGGCCTAGGTGTTATTCTGCGATATCCAAAAGTTTTATAGGTGTGTTTCATAAACAGTTCTTAAAGATTAAACTTTTGCAAGTTAGGACAATGGTGATGTAAAAAAGTAATCAGCACTCCGCAATCAGTTACACTTCTTTTTTATTACTTTTGTTGCAACATCACTTCACAATATAAAACATACTTGAAAATATCTTCCTCACTGTTAATGTTCACATTTCATAAACTGACTACAATTTGCGTCTTTTCAACATGACGACCAAGACTTGACTCTCTAATAACCGCTTACGAGCCCGAAAATCAGAGTTACAAGTACGTCAAAGATCATAGTGACAAAAGAAAGAATACACATAATAATAATATCATTGCAACATAAACATATCGCTGTATCAAAGTACCTCTACATTAATGAAATCAAATCTGAACGTTGTCACAGAAGTATGTTAACTATTTTACAGAAACACAGTAGAATATTGCTGGTATCGAGAGGTTGAGGTGAGGTGCCGTAATGGTTATGTAATTCACCGAGCGAGGTGGCGCAGTGGTAGCACACTGGTCTCGCATTCGGGAGGACGACGGTTCAATCCCGCGTCCGGCCATCCTGATTTAGGTTTTCCGTGATTTCCCTAAATCGCTCCAGGCAAATGCTGGGATGGTTCCTTTGAAAGGGCACGGCCGACTTCCTTCCCCATCCTTCCCTAATCCGATGAGACCGATGACCTCGCTGTTTGGTCTCTTCCCCCAAAGAACCAACCAACAAATTGTAATTCAAATACCATTACACCCTACGGGCAAGGATTTTTTCAAGGTAGGACGACTGCAAAGGCGTCCTACTTGTAAGAGAGAGAGAGAGCTGTGTGATAACACCGCAACCCTCTATACTGCATTCAGATGACGCCACTGGCTGCGGATGACATGGCGGTCGGTCGGTGCCCACTGGCCTGTCTGAGGCCAGAGTGGCGGAGCTTTATTTTCTTTCATGTCTCGTTCAATGAAAACGTCGCTAAAATCAGAGAGATTAGGGTTGATACTAATGGATATCGTCTCTCACATACCATCCGTGATGAAATAGGAAGAGGAGAAATGAGGCTGTTTCACAATGCGTGCCTCCGTCAAAGTCCGATAAGACCTGTGGAGTAGAGATGTAGATGTGTAACTCTCCGACAGATCAGAAGCATCGCGAGGCCGGCGCGGTCCTCGTGAAAGCACGTGGTGATGAGGGCAGGTGGCTTTCCAACGGCGGTCGTAGGCTGACGCGGGATCTAACAGGCCACCGGATGTGCCGCACCGATTCCCTGCAGCCCACGTCGTGCATCAGATGTTAACCTGTGACCGCAGCGCGAAAAAGACAGTAGCTCTCCGAAAAACATCACCTCTCCCGTGACACGGCGCGAACAATAGGCACTGCTTCTTGTCGGTGGGAACCGCTGCGATTCCCAGTGTCGAGCACAGAACACCAGCTCTGCCCTTGATCGTACGCGGCACGCCCGGTAACATTCTCCCGCAGCAGTTGTCGATGGAAAAACGTCACCCATTCCAATCTCCTTTTGTACCATCCCTTCACAGCTGGACGTTTTACCTCCAGTAACTTAAACAGGGTAAAACTTTTTTTTTAAAGGGATTGTGACATCACAACTGTAGTGAAAGTATCCTGCTTTTTGTGCCCTTTTTACATTATTGCAGGACAGCTGGACGACAGATATTGTTTTATTGATTGGCGACTCCATAGGGTGCTGTGTGCACAACGAACAATACGTGAAATTAGAAGGAAGGTCAGCGTTGGCCGTAATTTTGATGGTTTATTGACAGCAAAATCTATTTTTAATCACATAGTGATCATCTTCAGTGCTGTAGTGTACAAATTAAACTCATAGGCACTGGTGTCAAGTTATCATCAGTAACCAAAGCTATATACCGATCACAATCAGTCTTGCTACAAAAGCGGACAAGTACTAAGATCTCTACTTGAAACATGAAACACGCGAAGGTAAATGTGACATATATCGACTAGTCAGATCAAAACGTTGGAAAACGGAGGATATCCAAACTTTTACGGCGTTAACGACGATACGGAGATACGGATGAGCTGCTGATCGACCAGAAGAAAGAAAAGGAACTCTGGCGGAGCTACTTTGAGAGAATTTCCACGGAGGAATTTCCCCATCCACCACAAAACATGTCAGCTGTTGAAGGACCAATCAAGGAAAAATGGTTCAAATGGCTCTGAGCACTATGGAACTTAACAGCTATGGTCATCAGTCCCCTAGAACTTAGAACTACTTAAACCTAACTAACCTAAGGACAGCACACAACACCCAGCCATCACGAGGCAGAGAAAATCCCTGGCCCCGCCGGGAATCGAACCCGGGAACCCGGGCTTGGGAAGCGAGAACGCTACCGCACGACCACGAGATGCGGGCACCAATCAAGGAAATTAACATTGCCGAAGTCGAAGATTCTCGGAAGGAGATAAAAAGACGGAAAGCCACTGGCCCCGATGGGCTCCCAGCAGTGTTATGGTGTTCTCAACAGTGGAATGCATTATGATGGCTAACAGATCTTTTGAACCAGATATCAGACAAGGTAGAATACCAGCAGACTGGCAGCACGCATCACTGTACAAACACCTCCGTTTGCTCCTTCACCAGCTCAAAATACTCTGCCTGTTTATTACAAGACAAGTCCATCCTACAACAGTTTTTACTGATTATCAGTTACGGCTCTGTCAGGATCAACTTCAAATCAAAAAGGTCTTAGTAAAATAAATATTCTTTCCAGCTTTTTAATGTTATTTTGAAATAGTAATTAAAACGACAAACACTACTTGTCCGTATGTGATAAAGTACTAAGCTCTGGAACGAACTACACTTTTCAGTGACGTTTTTACTCTAAAAATGACTTTGTGGGAGTTGGTATAGGTAACCGATTGCTGTGTGATCAAGACAGACTATTAGCCGGCAGTAAATTACAGACCTGTTACGGTTTTACAGGGGCTCCATGTCACATTTTTAAAGAAAAAACTGGGGCTGCGTCGAAGTGACGCCTTTCATGACTTCCGGGAACTAGCCAGTCAGATATGTAGTAACCTGCACGTCCATTGCCACTGAATTGACGAATTTTCTAATATTTTTCACGACATATGGACACAGATATCGTATGACACGCTACGAGACATGGTTCCTTAGTAATCACAGCAGTCTCTTTCCTTTTGGGTAAACGTAATCTTTTCTGTGTTTTTTCGTCCTGTCACGATTATCTCTCCTCCTGTTCACATCAAAGTTCTACAAAAACCTGCTTCCTCAGTTGTCAGTTGTATTTTTTGAATTCTCCGTCTTCTCCAGTTCCCCAATCATTTTTACCGTCCACGCCTCTCACTAGTATCACGGAAGTTGTTATTCTGTCAATCACAACACGTGTCCTACCACCACGTTGTGTTTTCCGCACGTTCCTTTCCTCGCCTGTTCGTTGGAGTACTTTAGTTCTTATCAGACCATTTTATTTTTAGCATCCTTATGTACTCCACACTGCAGAAACATCTATTCCTTTCACTTCGGTTTTGCCATAGCACATGATCCTTTACCGTACAATAACGTGCAACTGACGTACCTTCTCCGAGATTTCTTCTCAGATTTGCGCCAACGCCTTGTTGCTGAGGAAGGCTCTTTTTGCTTGTACTAATCTGCTCCTCGCGTCCTCCTTGCTACATCCGACATATCTTATTTTATATATACTAAGATGGTATCTGTTCTTTCGGACGTAAGAAGGTACGGCCAAACTCTCAGGAAACATTCCTCACATACAAATAAAGAAAAGATGTTATGTGGACATGTGTCCGCAAACGCTTAATTTCCATGTTAGAGCTCATTTTAGTTTCGTCAGTATGTACTGTACTTCCTCGATTCACCGCCAGTCGGCCCAATTGAAGGAAGGTAATGTTGACTTCGGTGCTTGTGTTGACATGCGACTCATTGCTCTACAGTACTAGCATCAAGCACATCAGTACGTAGCATCAACACGTTAGTGTTCATCACGAACGTGGTTTTGCAGTCAGTGCAATGTTTACAAATGCGGAGTTGGCAGATGCCCATTTGATGTATGGATTAGCACGGGGCAATAGCCGTGGCGCGGTACGTTTGTATCGAGACAGATTTCCAGAACGAAGGTGTCCCGACAGGAAGACGTTCGAAGCAATTGATCGGCGTCTTAGGGAGCACGGAACATTCCAGCCTATGACACGCGACAGGAGAAGACCTAGAACGACGAGGACACCTGTAATGGACGAGGCAATTCTTCGTGCAGTTGACGATAACCCTAATGTCAGCGTCAGAGAAGTTACTGCTGTACAAGGTAACGTTGACCACGTCACTGTATGGAGAGTGCTACGGGAGAACCAGTTGCTTCCGTACCATGTACAGCGTGTGCAGGCACTATCAGCAGCTGATTGGCCTCCACGGGTACACTTTTGCGAATGGTTCACCTAACAATGTGTCAGTCCTCATTTCAGTGCAAATGTTCTCTTTACGGATGAGGCTTCGTTCCAACGTGATCAAATTGTAAATTTTCACAATCAACATGTCTGGGCTGACGAGAATCCGCACGCAATTGTGCAATCACGTCATCAACACAGATTTTCTGTGAACGTTTGGGCAGGCATTGTTGGTGATTTCTTGATTGCGCCCCATGTTCTTCCACCTATGCTCAATGGAGCACGTTATCATGATTTCATACGGGATTCTCTACCTGTGCTGCTAGAACAGGTGCCTTTACAAGTACGATACAACATTTGGTTCATGCACGATGGAGCTCCTGCACATTTCAGTCGAAGTGTTCGTACGCTTCTCAACAACAAATTCGGTGACCGATGGATTGGTAGAGGCGGACCAATTCCATGACCTCCACGCTCTCCTGACCTCAACCCTCATGACTTTCATTTATGGGGGCATTTGAAAGCTCTTGTCTACGCAACCCCGGTACCAAATGTAGAGACTCTTCGTGCTGGTATTGTGGACGGCTGTGATACAATACGCCATTCTGCAGGGCTGCATCAGCGCATCAGGGATTCCATGCGACGGAGGGTGGATGCATGTACCCTCGCTAACGGAGGACATTTTGAACATTTCCTGTAACAAAGTGTTTGAAGTCACGCTGATACGTTCTGTTGCTGTGAGTTTCCATTCCATGATTAATGTGATTTGAGGAGAAGTAATAAAATGAGCTCTAACTCGGAAAGTAAGCGTTTCCGGACACATGTCCAGATAACATCTTTTCTTTGTTTGTGTGTGAGGAATGTTTCCTGAAAGTTTGGCCGTACCTTTTTGTAACACCCTGTATAGTTAAGGTTCACCGGCCACTTGATCATCTTCTTCTTCTGTGCGAATGCACAAAAAGTGCCCGAACTCTTACGGGAATCGGCAACACGCCGCGAGTAATGAGTAGACCACGGAGTTTTAGGTCGTAAAAAAGTGTGTTTTAGGCGCCTAAAATAGGGTCCTTCAGTAGTTCATTTAGGCTATATAAAACCTAAAATAAGCTCTAATAAAAATGATGCACAGAAAATGAAAATAAATTAAAATACACAGTGTTGACAGTATGAACATCTTATTAGTCATCAAAACAAGGAGAATGAATATTTACACTGTTACAGAGTACAGCAATCTACAACATTAATGTTGAACATAACTCCAAATATTTTTGAATTCCTACAAGATAAAGATCTCCGTAAAAAAGATGTGACAATGGTTTAATTAATACATTTTGACCATAGTTGGCTTCACAATAAATAACCAAAATCTTTTCTAAGTTTTCTAGTGAAAAACTGTGGCGCTTGTCTGTCAGAATCAATTTATACGCTGAAAAAGAACGTTCTACAACAAGAGATGTGACAGGGGCGTACTTCATTTTCGGCACATGTTGGACAGGAATGCTACAGTCAGGAGTGCTGGATTTTCCACTAAGTATGTCGGCAGCTGCACACAACTCCTTTAGGCCAGTGTTCTTCTACAAAACAGTTTGCATTTTTGCCCGTACTTTTTCCCCTACTTCACATGGCGCTTCATTAATTTTCATTTTGACTTCTTCAAGCAAAGAAATATTGTCGTAGATAGGTCTTCCTGAGCCTTCTAATTGTGAAATTATTCTTGCCATAAATGCGTAGTGGGCCCTAATGTAAGATAAGTCCTGTTTTAAAGAAGAATCTTTGAGTAACTCCATTGTTGCCGTTACCCATGCAGCATCCTCCGGTATATTTTCAACCACCTTCTGGACAGCTGAGAGATGCGTACTATAGTATTTTGCTGTTATCAGCCACGTGCCCCAGCGAGTGACAACAGGCTCTGGCGGCAATGGGACATCTGGAAGCTGTTCTTTGAATGCCTGTATTCTTGATGGTACCTTAACAAAAATTTTCTTCATCATAGATATTACTTTATTTACTTTAGGAAATTGTAGCCTTACTTGCCCTGCTATGCGGTTGATCCCATGCACTACACTAGTTACGTGCAGCATCAATGGGTAGAATACTTTTAATAGTTGAAACGCTGCTATCATATATGCAGCAGCATCAGTGACGGCCAGAAGCACCTTATTCTCATCCACTCCATCTGGGTATAGCACCTTAAGCCCATTGTTCACAAACTGTGCTGTTGTTTGTTGGTTAGTTTTTGCAAGCTGTTTTAAATAAATCAAATGAGCCCTGGATGGAGCATCTGGATCTAGCTTGCCAATAATCGGGTCTGCAATGTAACGGCCAAGACTGTTAGTAGTTTCTTCCACAGAAATCCATATACAAGATTCCCCAACATCATCTCGGATTCTGTGCAATGCAGCATTGCAAGCTGAATCCACATAATTCTTACGTTAAGTTGACTCTGCAGGAATAGACTGATGGCAGTACTTCTCAAGAAAACCCCTGAAAATCGGCTTTTCTAGTTTCAGAAAGGGGATGTTTGCTGCCACGAGTGCATGACACAAATCACTGCAGTTGTTTTTTTTCGGAGGATTCACCAGATTTATTGGTTAAAAGAGTTTGCTTCAATTTTGACTTTCGTTCAACATTAGCTTTATGTGCGATTCCATCTGCATGCTGAGTTAAGTGAGATTTCGTAACACTCGAAACCTAATATGAGAGAAAAGGGAAATGCAGTTTAGAATCACATGTAAAGAGTATTTCGTATTACTAAGGGATAGCGATAAAAAAGAATCCTAAGTGACAGGAAAATAAGAAGTATAAGAAAAACATCAACTAACCTCCTTGTTGCATGCTTGGCAGAAAATAATTTTCCCAACTGTTGTATAATGCGGAAAATCTTGCAGCCACTGCCTTATATGAGTAGACTTTGAACTAGCTGTTTTCGGCATGTCGAAGTATTCTCACACAGAAACTAGAAGTTATTTTGCACTTAGAACGTCAGTAACACTTAACACATCGGTCGCTACACAATGTACTGATTTGTTTTCGCTGGGAAAAAGTGAACGATGACCTGTTTTTTTTCCCTTTTACTGCGGTGCATGGGAGCGGTAGGGGAAGTACCGTACTCGTTGCTGGACATATGGCACCTGACAGATGGCCGCCCCTTCTGAACAAGGGAATGGAATCTACCGGTGCTTCAGATGAAAACATCTCACTACTGGCAAATTATTTTTCGAACCGGAAAATTCACGTATAATACCTTTCACGAAACAGAGTAGTTTGATAGGACTGCCTGTAGACAGCAGCGAGAAAATGCGCGAAGGGCAGTAATTTAGCTATAGAGGGCGTCTACGATTAACATTGTGATTTTTTAATCCGTGCTCAGCGTAAGGCCTATGAAACCCTTTCTTTGCGAAAATACACAGCTGGCCAGAATCCTACGAACGAAATATTTTCAGATATAACATTTAGTACTCCCACGTTCGATTCTAATGTGTAACTCAAATCTTTGACCGATTCCCATTCGCTCACCAAAGTTAAGCACTGTTGCGCTCTGCGCGTACTTAGATGGATGACCATTCAGCCGTGCCGAGTGCTGTTGGTAGTAAGGCAAGCAAAGGAATTGTAAACAGTCTCTAGCGACCTTCGCCTTCGACGAGACGTAAAGCCCTAAGTTTACTTCATTTTTATAATCTTTGAAACACAAGAACTATGTCAGATTAACGAAATAGGTACTTTTTAGGATTTTGATGCCGAAATAGGCAAAATTAGGCGTCAACGTCGAAATACGTAATTTTAGGTCCTATAGAACTAACGGTATTCAGTTTAGTTAGTCATGAAACGCATAAGTACCAACTTATATGCAAATTGAAGCTTAGGAAAAAAATAGGTTTTAACCTAAAAATCCGTGATCTATTTTTTACATATGAATAATAAAACACCTATAAAGAGTATTTGGTAATAACAGGGATAGCGATATAAAAAAATAAAAAAGACCGAAGTGTTAGGCAAATACGAGGCATTAGCGCATATCAACTAGCCACCTTGCTGCACGCTGGGCAGAAATTACTTTTTTCCATCTGTCGTATAGTGCGGAAAAACTTGGAGCCACTGTCTCGTATGATGAAATAGGCACATTTTAGGATATTAAAGCCGAAATAGGCAAAAATAGGCACTAACGTCGAAATAGGCTTTTTTAGGTCCTATAGAATTAACGCTATTAAGTGTAAATAGTCATGAAACGCATAAGTACAAATTTTTATGCAAATAGGAACTCAGGAACAAAATAGGTTTTTACCTAAAATCCGCGGTCTAGTAATGAGTATAATGGGCGGGGGCACTACGAATGTAGTGCGGGGACAGTACGTTGAGACCGAGCGAGGTGGCGCAGTGGTTAGACACTGGACTCGCATTCGGGAGGACGACGGTTCAATCCCGCGTCCGGCCATCCTGATTTAGGTTTTCCGTGATTTCCCTAAATCGCTCCAGGCAAATGCCGGGATGGTTCCTTTCACAGGGCACGGCCGACTTCCTTCCCCGTCCTTTCCTAATCCGATGAGACCGATGACCTCGCTGTCTGGTCTCCTCCCCCAAAACAACCCAACCCAACAGTACGTTGAGAATGTGGGTTTCGCGGGAGGCGTGCGAGAGATAAATCGCTATCCTCTGTGTCCTCCGTGGCTCAGTTGCGGGGAACCTCGGCCTTGTCAATGTGCGGCTCCGCGCACATGTCCACCATGCACAAGCAGTGGCACGGGGGCACCTCCCTTACGCGCAGCTTGCTGGAAATTCTTGTACCCGCGACCATAACACCACCAGTACCAGTCGGACACATCAAGCACCATCTGACGCACATTTCTGATTTCATCGTCGACTTCAGTCATGCTCACACACACTTACCGACCACGCGTTCTCCTCGACCTAAAGATTTTTACACCCCACTCCTTCGTTCCATATCCAGCAACAATATCGAACTGAGACATCCGTCCACGCGGTGGCCCACGGTTTGGCGTGACATCCACCAGCCTTTTCTTCCCTCCAACGTCCGGGCAACATGGTACCAAGTCGCAAATGAAAAATTCGCCACAAATCATCGTCTTCACGCCATCGGACTAAAAGACTCACCACTTTGTTCCATTTGCCACCTCGTCGATGTCCATCAACTGACTTGTGCTGCCACCAGTGACGTCTGGAAACTTGCCCGACAGTTCGTTGCCTGTTACGTCCGCGTTCCGCCGGACTCGATTGACCCATGGACTTTTATTCATGCCTCGTGATCACTGGGTGTTGTGTGATGTCCTTAGGTTAGTTAGGTTTAAGTAGTTCTAAGTTCTAGGGGACTGATGACCATAGATGTTAAGTCCCATAGTGCTCAGAGCCATTTGAACCATTTGAACTTTTATCCATCCTGAGAATACTTATTTCCCCGCCACCAAAAATCATGCGATTGTATGGGTCAAGGGATGGACGATCACCTACATGTATAATGATGGCGACAAATCACGCCTTGATTTCTGGCAGTACTTACAAACCGCCCACAGTGAAGTCGAACACCGACCGCGCTACCGCGCCTTCTTCGCCAATTACCTACATGCGATCTTTACGTCACCGCCGCTCAGTTGGATGGTGCCACACGCCGACAGCACTCCCGCCCCCCCCCCCCCCCCCCATCCCTGCTGACATCTGAGACCCCCCGCGCTACTTTCTACATTGTAACCCACAGTGGAGTAGGCGCATGGGCACGCGGCTCTTTTCTTTTGTGCCCTATACCAGAAAACGCTGGTTTTTCCCTCACTCCACTGTATATTGCTTCACACCTCTTAGCTTACATCAGTATTATTATTCTTTCTTTTCCTACATCTTGTTCATTAAAAAAATTGCTCGCCTTGTACGAGTATAATGTCTTGTGTTATTTTCGCCGGAAGGATGGCATTTCTGTTGTATTTAAGTTCGTACCAATAAAGATCATTTGTTCATTTATCCTGTTCCATCATCATCATCATCATCATCATCATTTAAGACTGATTATGCCTTTCAGCGTTCAGTCTGGAGCATAGCCCCCCTTATACAGTTCCTCCATGATCCCCTATTCAGTGCTAACATTGGTGCCTCTTCTGATGTTAAACCTATTACTTCAAAATCGTTCTTAACCGAATCCAGGTATCTTCTCCTCGGTCTGCCCCGACTCCTCCTACCCTCTACTGCTGAATCCATGAGTCTCTTGGGTAACCTTGCTTCTCCCATGCGTGTAACATGACCCCACCATCTAAGCCTGTTCGCCCTTACTGCTACATCTATAGAGTTCATTCCCAGTTTCTCTTTGATTTCCTCATTGTGGACACCCTCCTGCCATTGTTCCCATCTACTAGTACCTGTTCCTGGTATAAAAAAAAAAGATGAATAGAGCGTCTGCCATGTAAGCAGGAGATCCCGGGTTCCAGTCCCGGTCGGGGCACACATTTTCATCTGTCCCCGTTGACATATGTCAACGCCTGTAAGCAGCTAAGGCTGTTCATTTCATTGCAATATCTTATTTTGATTGCAAAGAAGCTGTATTCTTTCACTTCATCTACTGCGTGCGATCCCCTCCCCATTACGATTGTTAAGTTTGTCGCCAATCTGATTTCTGCTACTTTCTCGCGTTTGGCACAGTGTCAGTCTGCATTGTGTGCCCAGTAGCTTGCCCATTGCATTGGAGAGATCCCGCAGTTCTTCCTCGGTTTCACTGGGAGACCTCCTGCAAAATTCGTAGCGAGGCGCAGTCGCGGCGGCGAGCACGAAGAGTACGGAGCCGGGCGACGCCCACGTGTGTTGTGGCTCGGCTGCGCATTCTGTGGGCGGCGTGGCGTGGCGCGTCGTCGTTTCCTGCCGTGACTCACGGCGCGGCCAGCTACTGCTGACGCACCCCGCCACGTCCGACCAGTCACAGACCGCCCCAGGTCCTACGCTTTCGCGCGTGAATCAGGCTGGGAAGCACATCGCCGGTCAGGTCTTTCTCAGACCAGACGCCGAATTGTTCGCGGAAGCATTCGTGACGAAGCAGTGCCGCGGTTTCGCACCTTGCTGTAACATAAACGTGCAGGAGGACATCCTTATCACGAATTAGCCATTTAGTTAGTTTATAATTGCGTAGGCTTCCGCGGCCAGAGTCAGTCGACATAAACATTTTCTGGGTATGGTACCGCGTCAATTGATTCAATTGGCTCTGAGCACTATAGGACTTAACTTCTGAGGTCATCAGTCCCCTAGAACTTAGAACTACTTAAACCTAACTTACCGCCGGCCGGTGTGGCCGTGCGGTTCTAAACGCGTCAGTTTGGAACCGCGTGATCACTACGGTCGCAGGTTCGAATCCTGCCTCGGGCATGGATGTGTGTGATTTCCTTAGGTT
This sequence comes from Schistocerca cancellata, assembly GCF_023864275.1. Classification (NCBI taxonomy): domain Eukaryota; kingdom Metazoa; phylum Arthropoda; class Insecta; order Orthoptera; family Acrididae; genus Schistocerca; species Schistocerca cancellata. The sequence goes on along the minus strand of NC_064631.1, from coordinate 551,505,577 downwards.
AGTTAGGTTTAAGTAGTTCTAAGTTGTAGGGGACTGATGACCTCAGTAGTTAAGTCTCATAGTGCTCAGAGCCATTTGAACCAACCTAACTTACCTAAGGACATTAAACACATCCATGCCCGAGGCAGGATTCGAACCGCCCGCATCTCGTGGTCGTGCGGTAGCGTTCTCGCTTCCCACGCCCGGGTTCCCGGGTTCGATTCCCGGCGGGGTCAGGGATTTTCTCTGCCTCGTGATGGCTGGGTGTTGTGTGCTGTCCTTAGGTTAGTTAGGTTTAAGTAGTTCTAAGTTCTAGGGGACTGATGACCATAGATGTTAAGTCCCATAGTGCTCAGAGCCATTTTTGAGGATTCGAACCAGCGACCGTAGCGGTCGCGCGGTTCCAGACTGTAGCGCCTAGAACCGATCGGCCACCCTGGCCGGCTAGTACCGCGTCATAAAGTAAAAAAAAAACTACTGCTGCTGGAGAAAAACCAACGTTTCGGCCACGATTGCAGCGGCCTTCTTCTGGGTCTAATGGTGCGTTCCAGCTATGAAGTGTCCTTTATATTTTGTTGCTATTGTTCACTGCGCATGCCATTACGTCATAATTTTAGAAAGGTAATTAGTTTCATCAGCAAGACTGCGGAAAAGAAATAAAACTCAGAGAAGCCTGTGTGTTGGCCAAGCAGCCAATTATGACGAAACGCAAAATCAGAGAGGCCATCGAGGCGCTGAGGTCCGGAACCGCGGGACTGCTACGGTCGCAGGTTCGAATCCTGCCTCGGGCATGGGTGTGTGTGATGTCCTTAGGTTAGTTAGGTTTAAGTAGTTCTAAGTTCTAGGGGACTTATGACCTAAGATGTTCAGTCCCATAGTGCTCAGAGCCATTTGAACCATTTTTTTTAGAGAGGCCATCGAAATACTTAAACACTCTAATAACATGAACAAGGAGGGTGGACCGGCTTGCCCCATCTTGGCTGCCAGCAATCAGAGCCCAACAGACCGCACTGTCAACACGAGGCACGAGTACCACGGACGAGTAACTGCCGCCGCGCGGCCGACGCACAGCATTTGGTGAACAGCGGACAACCTCTCATTCGACGGTGACCACCAATCACGGCACATAACACAAGAGCCAATAGACAACAGAGGTCACGTTCTCCCTCCACCGCAATAACCTATTAAAATAAAGTTCCCTCTCCTTCTTCCTTAAGTGATCAATGAAACTAATTACCTTTCTAAAATTATGACGTAATGGCATAGACAGTGAACACTAACAACAAAATATAAAGGACACTGCGTAGCTATGACGCACCATTAGACCCAGAAGAAGGCCGCTGCAATCGTGGGCGAAACGCTGGTTTTTCTCCAGCAGCAGTAGTTTTTTTTAATTATTATTTTTACTTACATATATACATTATGACGTGGTACCATACCCAGAAAAACTTTTATGACGACCATTTAGTTAGTTGTTTATTCATCTATAGGCCATAGCCGGCCGGAGTGGCCGTGCGGTTCTAGGCGCTGCAGTCTGGAACCGAGCGACCGCTACGGTCGCAGGTTCGAATCCTGCCTCCGGCATGGATGTGTGTGATGTCTTTAGGTTAGTTAGGTTTAATTAGTTCTAAGTTGTAGGCGACTGATACCTCAGAAGTTAAGTCGCATAGTGTTCAGAGCCATTTGAACCATTTTTATAGGCCATAACAAAATGTGTCAGGCTTGTAAATTTAGTTGACAGAGAAAACTTTTTTTAATTAACTAATTCGTGCATACAGTAACGTTCTTGTTCTTTTTCTTTAGTGTTCCTGTTTTACGACGGATTTCAACTGAAGGCTCTCCATCGTGTCTTGTTCTGAGCATCTTCCTTCACCTGTTTGTATGTTCGTTTTCTTCTAATTTCATCCATCATTTCAATTTCCTTCCTACCTCTTCCACTCATTTCTTCTACTTCTCCCTCTGCAATTATTTGTTGTAGACAATTCCTGCGCAGTCTATGTCCTAGCCAATACTTTTTTCCTCTTTCTGATCACTGATAATCTTCTTACTTCCGGTATTTTATTCATTACTTCTTGACCTGTAAGTCTCTCACCCCACTTCACCTCAGGCATTCTTCTCCATAACCACAAATCAAAATATTCTAAACATCTTTCTTCTTTCTTTTTAACTATCCATGATTCACTGCAGTGCTACATTACACTCCAGACATAACATTTAGCGAATCTTGTCCTGAGCTCGCCACACACACACACACACACACACACACACACACACACACACACACACACACACGTTCTCTCTGGTCTAGCATTAGGACTTTTACGGGCGATATTCCGGTCACCGCTCTGGTCGATACGTTCCAGTTTGCTCGCTGATCGCACGAAAATATTACGTGACTCACTGCTACAACGTTTTCTGGCACTTACTAGTTGCGCAATATTCACGTAAATGAAAAATGTCCCAGTTCACCAGCTCAAATTCATGTTGTCTAGGAGACGATCTAATGTTCAGTGACGGCTCCCGCGTTAGTTAGTGCCATTGCCTTCAGTTGCGCAAAAGAAAAATCACAGTTAAGTGCTTCACTTCATTTCTGTCATCACATCAACAGGACCGCTCCAAACGAGAAGACCAGCAACAGCCCGTGTCTGGTCCCCTCCCAACACGATATGTTTGCACCACGCCAAGAAGTTACCCACATTTTAGTGCCCGAGCGAGTCGGTGCAGCGGTAAGGCGCTGGAATCGTACTCAATAGGACACTGGTTGAAATCCCCGACCAGCCATCCAGATTTAAAATTCCCGTAATTTCTCTAAACTGCTTAAGGCAATTGCCGGGATGTTTCCTTTGTAAAAAGCACAGCCAATTTCCCTACCCGTCCTTTCCCAATTCGAGCTTGTGGTCCGTCTCTAATGATTTCGTCATCGACGGGACATAAAACCTTAATCTTCCTACCTTGGAAGCAGATGGTTGGTGTATTTTTAGAGCGTATTTCTCACATGTTACTGCCCTTTCCGGACTTTCAGCGAATATTTCTGGAATTTTTTGTGCATAAATGCAGGCATATTTCGGTTGCTTGTACGAGGGTCACTCCAAAAGAAATGCACACTATTTTTTTTTTCCGTCTTTTATTCTACATGTTTGAAAGTCTTACAGTGTGTAGAAACATCCTTTAGGAACAATATTTTCATTCTTCCACATAATTTCCAACCCTCTCAACTGCCTTACGAGATCTTCGAACAAGCGCCTGTATACCCGCACGGTAAAATTGTGCACCAACCCGTTGCAGCCACTGTTCGGCAGCGTGCACAAGGCAGTCATCATCTTCAAACCTTGTTCCACAAAGAGAGTCTTTCAGTTTCTCAAAGAGATTATAGTCACATGGAGCCAGGTCAGGACTGTAAGGCGGGTGTTTCAGTGTCGTCCATCAGAGTTTTGTGATCGCTTCCATGGTTTTTTGACTGACATGTGGCCGTGCATTGTCGTGCAACAGCAAAACATCCTGCTTTTGCCGATGTGGTCGAACACGACTCAGTCGAGCTTGAAGTTTCTTCAGTGTCGTCACATATGCATCAGAATTTATGGTGGTTCCACTTGGCATGATGTCCACAAGCAACAGTCGGAATCGAAAAACACCGTAGCCGTAAGTTTTCCAGCAGAAGGTGTGGTTTTGAATTTTTTTTTCTTGGGTGAATTTGCATGATGCCACTCCATTGATTGCCTCTTCGTCTCTGGTGAAAAATGATGGAGCCATGTTTCATCACCTGTCACAATTCTTCCAAGAAATTCATCTCCACCATTATCGTACTGTTCCAAAAGTTCGCTGCATACCGTTTTTCTTGTGTCTTTGTGAGCCACTGTCTACATCGTGGGAACCCACCTGACACAAACCTTTTTTAACGCCAACACTTTCAGTATTCTGCGAACACTTCCTACCCCTACCCCAACGTAGCGTGACAATTCGTTCACTGTGATGCGTCTGTCAGCAGTCGCCAATTCGTTAACTCTCTGCACATCGTCTGGAGTGTGTGCAGTACGAGGCCTGCCGCTGCGAGGACAATCCTCAATATTCCCGTGCCCGCTTTCATCACGTAACCTGCTTGCCCACCGACTAATTGTACTGCGATCGGCAGCAGCACCTCCATACACCTTTTTCAACCTCTTGTGGATGTTTCCCACTGTCTCGTTTTCACAGCACAGGAATTCTATGACAGCACGTTGCTTCTGACGAACGTCAAGTATAGCAGCCATCTTGAAGACATGCTGTGACGGCGCCACTCACGGGAACAGGTTGAACTACGTTTGAAAACAAGCTGTAAAACTTTCACACATGCAGAATGAAAAGTGTATTTTTACAAAAATAGCTTGCAATTCTTTTGGAGTGACCCTCTTAGTTTGCTTTAACCGGCCTTCTAGTCATCGTCACATACTAGACGTAAAGACTCTGTTTCTTCCAGCAGCTGAACAGCCATATAAGGTTCGCTGTTGTCAACTCGTTAGTATTTGTAGCTAGTCAGTGTACTGACCAGAACGTATTTTTCTCTCATTTCAGGTAAGTGCGGGCGCCGCCGGGCGGGTGCAGGCGGGTTGCGGTAAGTGCGGCGAGGCTCGAAGCCGGACACAGAAGCCGTGTGAGAGCGACGCGACACCCGAGCTTCCAGCTTCCAGCCAGCGATACCTGTGAGAGGCGGCCACACTCAACGGCCTCACGTCCGTCACGCAGCGACCGAAATCTCCAGACAGCCTCAAGCGCCCAATACCTGGTCCACAGTGACAGCCACCTAGCATAACTAGAACGTAGAAAAAAAGCGCGCTATACCTGGGACGTTCCTGCAAGAGAAGACGTCCGAGCCGATCACTATTACACTACTAGCCATTAAAATTGCTACACCTAGAAGAAATGCAGATGCAAACGGTTATTCACTGTATACTAGAACTGCCCATGCAGCTTCAAGACGGTACCACAGTTCATCAAGAGTAGTGAATGGCGTCTTGTGACGAGCTAGTTGCTCAGCCACCATTAACCAGACGTTTTCAATTGATGAGAGATCTGGAGAATGTGCTGGCCAGGGCAGCAGTCGAACATTTTCTGTATCCAGGAAGGCGCGTACAGGACCTGCATCCTGCTGAAATGTAGGGTTTCGCAGGGATCGAATGAAGGGTAGAGCCACGGGTCGTAACAGATCTGAAATGTAACGTCCAATGTTCAAAGTGCCGTCAATGCGAACAAGAGGTGACCGAGACGTGTAACCAATGGCACCCCATACTATCACGCCGCGTGCTACGCCAGTATGGCGATGACGAATACACGCTCCCAACGTGCGTTCACCGCGATGTCGCCAAACACGAATGCGACCATCATAATGCTGTAAACAGAACCTGGATTCATCCGAAAAAATGATGTTTTGCCATTCGTGCACCCAAGTTCGTCGTTGAGTACACCATCACAGTCGCTCCTGTCTGTGATGCAGCGTCAAGGGAAACCGCAGCCATGATCTCCGAGCTGATAGTCCATGCTGCTGCAAACGTCGTCGAACTGTTCGTGCAGATGGTTGTTGTCTTGCAAACGTCTCCATCTGTTGACTCAGGGATCGAGACGTGGGTGCACGATCCGTTACAGCCATGCGGATAAGATGCCTGTCATCTCGACTGCTAGTGATAAGAGGACGTTGGGATTCAGCACGGCGTTCCGTATTACCCTCTTGAACCCACCGATTCCGTATTCTCCTAACAGTCATTGGATCTCGACCAACGCGAGCAGCAATGTCGCGATACGATAAACCGCGATCGCGATAGGCTACAATCCGACCTTTATCAAAGGCGGAAACGTGATGTTCCGCATTTCTCCTCCTTACACGAGGCATCACAAAAACGTTTCACCAGGCAACGTCGGTCAACTGCTGTTTGTGTATGAGAAATCGGTTGGAAACTTTCGTCATGTTAGCACGTTGTAGGTGTCGCCACCGTTGCCAAACTTGTGTGAATGCTCTGAAAAGCTAATCATTTGCGTATCACAGCATCTTCTTCCTGTCGGTTAAATTTCTCGTCTGTAGCACGCCATTTTCGTGGTGTATCAATTTCAATGGCCAGCAGTGTAGAAAAAAGCGCACTATACCTGCGAAGTTTCTGGAAGAGAAGACATCCAAGCCGATCTTTATTGTTTAATACACAGTCATTCCTGTGTTTCAGTAAACGACGTCTCTCCATCATACACTACAAATTTAGACATTCCTCTGTTTTTACATTAGTTGCTTAAATGCACCTCTCCTATTTTTATTTTGCTAACGCTGAGATACAACAGCTAAAGCTTCGTATTCTGTAACTGCGCTTTCTGAAACTGGGGTACAAGAGGATTTTGTAATCATTCGCCAACAAAGCAGTGCTGTAGTCTTTCATTTTGACGTATTCACTTTTGCTTTTCGTTCAATATAAGCAATGTACTACAGAGAAATCCCCATGAATTCTTACGTTGCTCTTACGTACAAAAACTGCATTAATAATAACAAGCACCATAAATACTGCATTTCCGTTTTGAGTTTCAAGGCATCTTCCAACTTAAAAGGTAATCGAATGTTTTTCTACTTTTGTGCAACTGTTGTCTCTGATTCCGTGAACATAACACACAAAATCCTGTCAATGACCATTCTGGAAAAACTTAAACCTTACGCAGAAAACATTATTCGAGATTACCAGGCTGGATTTCGAAGGAACCGTTCCACAACTGATAATTTGTTTAATATACGACAGATCTTTGAGAAATACTGGGAATTTAACAAAAACATCCACTGTCTCTTCATTGACTTCCAGCGAGCCTACGACAGCATCCACAGAAGTAGCCTCTACAACACATTACGAGAATTTAGCATACCCAGTAAAATCATTAGGATGATACAACTGTGCATGGATGGCTCCCAGGCAGCAGTGAAGTTCAGAGGATCCATATCCCCCACCTTTCCAATTAAAACAGGCTTACGACTCTTCAACCTTGCAGTAGAGAAAGTGGTTCGGGAAAGTAATTTACATGTATACAATGAAGTCCGATTCGAACACAGTGAAGTAAAACTCCTGGCTTATGCAGATGATATAGTGTTGCTGAGTGAAACTGAAGAAGAACTGGACGACATGTACAGATCTCTCAGGCACAGTGTCAGCAAAATCGGGGTTTTGATTAATCAAGAGAAAACCGAATATATGGAAATAGGTCGAGACATAAACCCGAATCCTTACTTTGAAATTGACCAACATTTTAAATTCAGCAAAGTTCTCCAGTTTAAATACCTTGGATCGCGGTTCAACAGTAAAAATATCATAACAGTGGATATAAAAGAAAGAACAGCCTCAGGGTCAAGATGTCTGTACTCACTAAGCAACCCACTCAAGAGTAAAGTTTTGTCAATCACCACAAAGATGAAGATATGCAATACTATTATCTGCCCCATAGTACTGTACGGTTCAGAAAGCCGGACGCTTACAATGAATGAAAGAGGAAAACTGAATGTTTTCGAAAGAAAAGTTAAGAGAAAAATCTGACGACCTGTATTGGAAAATGGCGTATGGAGAATTCGAAAGAACAATGAAATTTATCAGTTAATGAAGCAACCCACTATCATGCAGAAATTAAAAAGTAGGAGACTGCAATGGGCTGGACATGTGGCCAGAATGGAAAACAACAGAATCACCAAGAAAGCATTTGAAGGCACTCTCCAGGCAACAAGACCATAGGGCCGACCTCGTAGAAGGTGGAAAGATAACCTAGAGAAGGACATCGCAGCATTAGGAATTTCCGCAGGGTGGAGAGAGGCTGCGAGAGATAGAAGGCGGTGGAAGCAGATCGTTGATGCAGTGCGTGGTCTACAGGGCCTGTGATCGCTGAGAAGAGAGAAGTTGTCTCTGATGGCGTTAATTTTTTCTAATGGGCCGAATGTCAACCCGTTCCGTAAATAGCCAGAAGCGCAAAATTCACAGTTTTGTGTTTTCACTCACAGATACTTCATATTTTTCACTTGAAATGTTCTACGGGGTCAATGAACTTCGCCGGTATGGAGCTGTTAGTAAATGGGGTCAACAGTAGCCGTTCGATCTTTGTTAAATGAGCGGGGTTAATCATGCAGAGGTTCCGTGGGAACGGTGAAAGAGGGGGCAGTATGAAATAGTAAAAAGGCGCGTTTGTAATGAGAGGGATGTAGTCACGTGATGATGTCGTAAAGCGGTGAAACGTTATGGCCTAACCTCTCTTTACAGCGACGGTCAGCGAACGGGTCGTATCGTGACTCGAAGGAATCAGCCAGGCAGGTGCTGCAATTGGCCTCGGTACTCAACACATCTTTCACGTACAAAAAAATATTTTATGTGCCTGACTACGCGCACAAGTTTACAGAATCAGCAATAATTAGACAGAATGTCAATATTCAAACGAATGCGTAGCCAAGTACATGACATGGGTATGCTATCTCGCCTCTGGTATGCGCGTTCGTTCTAATGTGCTGTTAAAGCGTTACATGAAAATTATAGATATGCCTACATATTTATGACACTCTTGGAAGTGGCGAGGCGAGCCTCTCCCGGATCGAATTCATCCGGCGTATTGACAACGGCTAATGCGTACGTGTTACTAGATGAATCCGGGAGGGTACCCACGTACCGCATCAGTTACACCATTCGCAAACATTCACGTGAGGTAATACTATATACAGACAGTTGTGATACACAAATTCCGTTCAAATGGTTCAAATGGCTCTGAGCACTATGGGACTTAACATCTGAGGTCATCAGTCTCCTAGAACTTAGAACTACTTAAACCTAACTAACCTAAGGACATTACACACGTCCATGCCCGAGGCAGGGTTCGACCCTGCGACCGTAGCGGTCGCGGGGTTCCGGACTGAAGCGCCTAGAACCGCTCGGCCACACCGGCCGGCCACAAATTACGTCACGGGTGGTCGGTACAGGAAGGCCATCCGGCCGCCCACTAAGATTGCCAAATCCAAAATATTAACACGCTGACCCCGTAAAGGTATGGGAAAAAGAAGAAAGAAGACTAACTTCAAGAAGAGACGGGGTTACACAACTTGTGCTGAAACATCGGATGAACACGTCCCATGATATTAGTGCAATTCGTTGAGGGAAGAAACGGTAGGAAAAGACAGAAATTGGAATTAGGTGCTACTCTGAGATGAAGAGACTGGCGCAAGAGAGAAAATCTTGCCTGGTCTCATCAAACCGATCACTAGACTGAGGACAGAGGAAAAAAAAAAATTCTTTTGCAACAATTTTACTTGAGTTACTTGCTCCTGACGGTCACTGAAATGAATTACTGATCCCAGTTCCATCAATAAATAATTTTACGTCATTTTATTTCGTAGGTGACTGCTTAATCAAAGTAAGTAATGCAAAATAAGGCGTCATATGTAATTACGGGTTGGTACAAGATACACTATTGGGCATTACAATTGCTACACCACGAAGATGACGTACTACAGAAGCCCAATTTAACCGACAGGAAGAAGATGCTGTGATATCCAAATGATTAGCTCTTCAGAGCATTCACACAAGGTAGGCGACGGTGGCGACACCTACAGCGTGCTGACATGAGGAAAGTTTCCAAACGATTTCTCACACACGAAAAACAGTTGACCGGCGTTGCCTGGTGAATCGTTGTTATGATGCCTCGTCTAAGGAGGAGAAATGCGTACCGTCACGTTTCCGACTTTGATAAAGGTCGGATTGTAGCCTATCGCGATTACGGTTTATCGTATCACGACATTGCTGCTCGCGTTGGTCGAGATCCAGTGTCTGTTAGCACAATATGGAATCGGTGGGTTCAGGAGGGTAATACGGAACGCCGTGCTGGATCCCAACAGCCTCGTATCACCAGCAGTCGGGATGACAGACTTCTTATCCGCATGGCTGTAACGGATCGTGCAGCCATGTCTCGATCCCTGAGTCAATAGATGGGGACGTTTGCAAGACAACAACCATCTGCACGAACAGTTCGACGACGTTTGCTGCGGCACGGACTATCAGCTCGGAGACCGTGGCTGCGGTTACCCTTGACGCTGCATCACAGTCAGGAGCGCCGGCGATGGTGTACTCAAGGACGATCCTGGGTGCACGAATGGCGAAACGTCATTTTTTCGGATGAATCCAAGTTCTGTTTACAGCATCACGATGGTCGCATCCGTGTTTGGCGACATCGCGGTGAACGCACATTGCAAGCGTATTTTCGTCATCGCCATACTAGCGTATCACCCGGCGTGTTGGTATGCGGTGCCACTGGTTACACGTCTCGGTCACCTCTTGTTCGCATTGACGGCACTTTGAACAGTGGACGTTACATTTCAGATGTGTTACGACCCGTGAAACCCTACATTTCAGCAGGATAATGCACGACCGCATGTTGCAGATCCTGTACGGGCCTTCCTGGATATAGAAAATGTTCGACTGCTGCTCTGGCCAGCACATTCTCCAGATCTCTTACCAACTGAAAACGTCCGGTCATTGGTGGCCGAGCAAATGGCTCGTCACAATACGCCAGTCACTACTCTCGATGAACTGTGGTATCGTGTTGAAGCTGCATGGGCAGCTGTAACTGACGACGCCATCCAAGCTCTGTTTGACTCAATGCCCAGGCGTATCAAGGCCGTTATTACGGCCAGAGGTGGTTGTTCTGGGAACTGATTTCTCAGGATCTATGCACCCACATTGCGTCAAAATGTAATCACATGTCAGTTCTAGTATAATACGTTTGTCCCATGAATACCCGTTTATTATCTGGATTTCTTCTCGGTGTAGCAATTTTAATGGCCAGTATCACAAACTAGCTTGGACACAGACTTCGTTGACGAACTGCAGGTACAGTAGGGACGCGGAGCTCAGTAGGTTCGGCCCTCGCCCGCAGGGTTAGCGGAGAAAGTGGAGGTTCCAGGCGGCTGGCTGTAGGCCTGCGGCGACTTTCTGCGCCGCCTCGCTTAGCGTCCGTGGGAACGCCGCCCAGCCGGAAAGCCGCCTACCTCCCGCTGCTAGTCTGGCTGCCCCGGCTGCTGCACTCGAGAGGACATTGTTCTTCTGCAGAGCACCCCCGGCTGCGCGCAAAAGTCACGCCGATTACACCCTGGCTCGTTAAGTCTTTCCGTCAGCATCTTACGCAAAAACCACAAGAAGGAACTGGAAGTGCCACTGTAACAACGTTTCCAGACGGCTCAACTTGCGGAAGGGGAAAATAGAATTTTCTACGTCTACTTTTACACTCTACAAACCACCTTATGGTATTGGGGGCTATATTGTTTAGATTTTAAAGATAGCAGGTCTATATCCATGGCAAGAAAATGAAATGAAAAAATATTATGTACAGGTTTATTACAAATTATTGAAGCGATTTCACAGCTCTACAATAACTTTATTATTTGAGATATTTTCACAATGCTTTGCACACACATACAAAAACTCAAAAAGTTTTTTTAGGCGTTCACAAATGTTCGATATGTGCCCCTTTAGTGATTCGGCAGACATCAAGCCGATAATCAAGTTCCCCTCACACTCGGCGCAGCATGTCCCCATCAATGAGTTCGAAAGCATTGTTGATGCGAGCTCGCAGTTCTGGCACGTCTCTTGGTAGAGGAGGTTTAAACACTGAATCTTTCACATCACTATGCGTGAAACTTGCCCGCACACGTTTAACCGTTTCTTCGCTAACTGCAGGCCGACCCGTTGTTTCCCCCTTACAGAGGCATCCAGAAGCTTTAAACGGCGCATCCCATCGCCGAATGGAGTTAGCAGTTGGTGGATCTTTGTTGAACTTTGTCCTGAAGTGTCGTTGCACTGTTATGACTGACTGATGTGAGTGCATTTCAAACACGACATACGCTTTCTCGGCTCCTGTCGCCATTTTGTCTCACTGCGCTCTCGAGAGCTCTGGCGGCAGAAACCTGAAGTGCGGCTTCAATAGAACAAAACTTTATGAGTTTTTATACCTATCTGTAGTGTGTCGTGACCATATGTCAATGAATGGAGCTACAGTGAATTTATGAAATCGCTTCAATCATTTGTAATAGCCCTGTACTTTGTATACCCTGTCACCCTCCCCCCCCCCTTTTCTTCCCGTTTCAGCTGCGGATGGTAGGCTGGAAGAAACGTGTTTTTAAGTCTCAGTATAGCCTTGTATCTCTGTAATTTTATCTTGGTGGTCTTTTCGCAAGGTATACGTAGAGGAGGAATCAATGTATTGATGGACTCTTTTTAGAAACGTACGCTCTCCAAATTTTGACAGCACACCACACCCTGATACCCAGTTGTTACATAATACATCTACAGCATCGTCACCCACTTAAGTTTAGTGAGCATCTCGGTGACAGTTACACACGATTACTTTCATGTGGTCGTTCTGTATTAACTCGCTCCGTATGCATACTTCCAGATACACAGGGCGAACCAGAACTCCACCGAGAAACTCTCACAGCTGCTAGTAAGGACCAAAACAAGGAAACAAAGTCTGGTAAACATGTACTCCAAAAGGTACACCTTAAGAGCTTATGCGCACTTGTTCAGTAAAAGATACATTTTCACAGTAGCGATGATGAACATGTGCTCATAGGTCTTAAAATGTGCCTTTTAGAATCCATGTTTACTGGACTTTTTTTTCTAGTGTTGTTCCGCATTACCACCTCTGAAAATTTGTCGGTGGCGTTCTATTTCACCCTACATAACGGATGTGATTGCTTGCAGGGGTTGTTGTTTCCGTAATGGTGTAAAGGTACAATAAATGGAATTTCGACCTTTTTATGCGCAATACGCTAAATTCGTTTATATTGACGGTTAACTGTCGCTCACAGTACCGAGCGACGATATTCTGCATGTCTTCCTGGATTTTGGAAACAGATTTGTGCTGACGTTGTGTGGTTTACACTGTAAGTATCCATTTTCCATGTCCAAAATGAGTTTTACGTGCGCAAATTGTTTTACACGAATGGTATCTGTAAATCAACTCTTCCGATTTCGTCAGCATACTGAAGTACGTTTATCATTGCCTTCGTAATAAATCAAATGGTTCAAATGGCTCTGGGCACTATGGGACTTAAGTTCTGAGGTTATCAGTCCCCTAGAACTTAGAACTACTTAAACCTAACTAACCCAAGGAAATCACACACATCCATGCCCAAGGCAGGACTCGAGCCTTCGACCGTAGCGGTCGCGCGGTTCCAGACTGTAGCGCCTAGAACCGCTCGGCCACTCAGTACCTTCGTAATATTTCTACTTACTTCCATGTTGTCAGGCGACTCTTGAGGAGACGAGACTATACGGAGAACCTTTAAAAATTCTAAGTAACCTGTGAGAAACTGTTTTTAAGTACAACCACTTGGCTCACTTGTGTATAATGAAGAAGTTGCCACTTCTACGACATGGCTCTCATACGTTTTGGAGTTCTGCAATACGTAGAAACCTTCCAAATGAAAAAAAGATACGTTCTCATTCGTGTGCTTAGAATTAACGAATTCATCCACTGACTGCGGACGCGACTCTTTGGCATTAAGACAGAGAGAATTTACAAATTAGCCAGCCATGCAAAATATAGAATTGTTGCCAATCAGTTGGAAACCACGTTGAAAATGAAAACTGTTTCATTTTCAACAGTTAGCTGCACCTTCCAGCTACTTCTTTACATAATCACCGCTCCGACTTAGACACCTATCGTAGCGTTGTAGCAATTTTCCAACACCCTCGTCACAGAAGGCAGCCTCCTATGCTTTCCGACAATTTTCTACGCTGGACTGCAGCTCGTCGTCTGTGCCAAAATCTTGTCTTGATTGCCAGCGGATCACTTGAGCAGAGGTTAAAATCATAGAGAGACAAGTCCGGGCTACATGGTAGGTAATCAAACAGTTCCCATCGAAAACGCTGCAGGAGCGTCCTCATAGCCCCTGTAGCATGAAGCAGAGAACTATCGTGAAAAGGAACTGCAAGACAGTTAGGTTACGTGGGGTTGCATGAAATCAGGCGAAATCTCGGCAGGAAACCATACTTGGCGGGAGACACTAATTTACAGGCATCTCTACGCACTCACTGCACGCTCAGAACTGAGAAGAGCGATGTGTCTCTAGAGACATTCCACAATACATCTGTGCAAAACTTCATCGGATTTTCACTGTGGTTCCCATTTCGCGAATGATTGTTCTCAAATTCAATTGGGTTCCTGCCGAGATTTCGCATGATTTCGTGCAATCCACGTAACGTAACCGTCTTGCAGTTCTTCTTCATGCACGCTGCAGGGGCAATGATGGCACTCCTGCAATGTTTTCGATGTGAAGCGTTTGATTACTTAACATATAGCCCAGACTTGGCCCTCTCTGATTTTCATCTCTGCTCAAATGATTCCGAATAGTCCTCATAGAATATGGTTGTCTCGTTGGTATAATCATGCAATTCTCTCGTATGTGTAATGCTACAAGCCTAGTGAAGTAAACAAATACTCAGCGGTTGGTTGTAACTGAAACCAACAGATTTTAAATATTAAGTTATCTAAAATAGCAATAGCCGAAGCGCTTCACGAAACTACACGAAAATGTAACGCTTTGTGGGATACTGCTCGACGTCCGAAATAATTGAAAGTGTTTTAGTTCAAATTGTCAGTAGCCTTTCGGCTAGAAGTAGAATAGTTGTTCGATCTGACGTACATCTATGTAGTTTCGCAGAGTTTTAGGATTGGAAAAATTCGTAAGAGACGCTGAGTTCGATTATCTAAAATGGTTCATGAAACTCTAAGCACTCTGGTAACTTCCTATCCCGAAAACGTCACGAGACCATTTGAGAACTATTTTCGGATTCGTGCTCCAGAGGGAGAACATCCATCTACAGCAGCACTGTCATAAGCAAGGTTCAAGAAGAAATAGTCCACTTACATCGCTACCCAAGACCGAGGGAGGCTTTACAACAGTCTGCAGACACAGAATAGCCGAAGAAACAGGGTATAGCGTTTAAAATGGAAGTTGTGACAGAAAAAAGAAATGTATTTTTCGATTATGAATGAGATTTGGGAGGTGAAGCTGACGTAGAATCACAACGAAGTTATTCGCCAAAAACTAGAACTTAACTGGTGATTTCTCAAATTTTTGATGAAGAATATCATGAGTTTGATGTCATACATACACTATTTGATCAAAAGTATCCGGACACCTCCAAAAACACACGTTTTTCATATTAGGCGCATTGTGCTGCCACCTACTGCCAGGCACTCCATATCAGCGACCTCGGTAGTCATCTGACATCGTGAGAGAGCAGAATGGGGTGCTCCGTGGAACTCGCGGGCTTCGAACGCGGTCAGGTGATTGCGTACAACTTGTGTCATACGTCTGTACGCGAGATTTCCATACTCCTAAACATCTCTAGGTCCACTGTTTCCGATGCGATAGTGAAGTGGAAACGTGAAGGGTCACGTACAGCACAAAAGCGTACAGGCCGACCTCGTCTTTGACTGACAGAGACCGCCGACAGTTGAAGAGGGTTGTAATGTGAAATCGGCAGACATCTATCCAGACCAGGACACAGGAATTCCAAACTGCATCAGGATCCACTGCAACTACTATGACAGTTAGGCGGGAGGTGAGAAAGCTTGGATTTCATGGTTGATCGGCTGCTCATAAGCCACACATCGCGCCGGTAAATGCCAAACGACGCCAGGTTTGGTGCAAGGAGCGTAAACATTGGACGATTGAACTGTGGAAAAGCGTTGTGTGGAGTGAAGAATCACGGTACACAGTGAGCGATCCGACGGCAGTGTGTGGGTAAGGCGAATGCCCGGTAAACGTCTTCTGCCAGGGTGTGTAGTGCCAACAGTAAAATTCGGAGGCGGTGGTGTTATGGTGTGGTTGTGTTTTTCATGGAGAGGGCTTGCACCCCTTGTTATTTTGCGTGGCACTGTCACAGCACGGGCCTACATTGATGTTTTAAGCACCTTCTTGCTTCCCACTATTGAAGAGCAATTTTGGAATGGCGATTGCATCTTTCAACGCGATCGAGCACCTGTTCATAATGCACTGGCTGCGGGGGAGTGGTTAAACGACAATAACATCCCTGTAATGAACTGGCCTGCACAGTGTCCTGACCCGAATCCTCTAGAACACCTTTGAGATGTTTTGAAACGCCGACTTCGTGCCAGGTCTCACCGGCCGACATCGATACCACTCCTCAGTGCAGCATTCTATGAAGGATGTCTGCCATTCCCCAACAAACCTTTCAACACCTGATTGAATGTATGCCTGCGAGAGTGGAAGCTGTCATTGAGGCTAAGGGTGAGGCAACACCGTATTGAGTTCGAGCATTACCGATGGAGCGTGTCACGAACTTGTAAGTCATTTTCAACCAGGTGTCCGGAAGCTTTTGATCACATACTGTAACTATTCTGAATAAGGCGATTTTCAGGAGAGAGAACCCTCCGCTACCCTCTTTGGTATGTGGAAATGGTATTTTTAATATGCCACATTCGTGTATATGAATAATGTTGCGAAAATATTTTTATTTGTATATTAATCTTTATTTGTATTCTTTATTCCTCAGTCGAATTAATTTTGCCAACTCTGGTAAGTAGGTGTCTTATCCTGGCAACTCAGCAATCTTTTTCAGTGATTTATAGTGCAATAGCAGGAGAAAGAGCAACTTAACGAGAGCAAGAAGCTACTAAAGGTGTGTGAATACAAGCACTGCCATTGTTTTGGTATGCCATTGCACAGTGAACAGTTCCTTCTATCCCGTGTCCACTTACATCTGCAGAGTGACAATTATTGAACTATATAAAAAAAGGTAAATTAGTTACAAAATACGACGTGCACACACTTTATTCAACGTGTAAACGTTACTACAGATATTCGGATTTAGATTATGTTTAGGTGTGGCTTTTGCTGTCTGAGACTGCAGTCACGTGTGTGTGAGATGCGTGTGCGTGCGTGCGTGCGTTCGTGTGTGTGTGTGTGTGTGTGTGTGTGTGTGTGTGTGTGTGTGTCGTCTATATTTGACAATGGCCTTATTGGCCGAAAGTTTTATTCGTTACAGTCTTTTTGTTGTGTCTGTCTGCGACTAAGCATCTCCGCTGTATGGTGAGTAGCACTTTCCTTTTCATAATATTGTTAGGTTATGCCATGTTCGATATGCCTTCCATCATTGGCGATGATGTGGCGCAGACCAATAGCGAAATTCTGCATGACCCGCTGAAGTGTCGAACATCGATGCTGTCGATGACCTCCTGAATGGCTGTTTTCAGCTCAGCAATGGTTGTGGGATCATTACTGTACACCTTGTCATTAATATAGCCCCACAAAAAGGAGTCGCATATGTTCAGGTCCGGAGAATATGGCGGCCAATCGATGCCCATGGCAGTGGCTTGCGGATACCCCAGAGCCAGAATGCGGTCCCCAAAGTGCTCCTCCACGACATCAAACACTCTCTTGCTTCGACGGGGTCGAGCTCCGTCTTGCGTGAACCACATCTTGTAGACATCAGGGTCACTTTGGATAATGGGGATGAAATCATCTTCCAAATCCTTCACGTGCCGTTAGGGATCAAGGAATATCGCACCGATTATTCTGTGACTGGTCAGTGAACACTACACAGTTACCCGTTGAGGGTGAAGAGACTTCTCGATCGCGAAATGCTGATTCTCAGTCCCCAAATGCTTGCTTATTGACGAATCCATGCAAATGAAAGTGGGCTTTGTCGCTAAACCAAGCAACAATGCGCATACTAATTCCGATCAAGCCCCTCGGCCAACCGTGCAGTTTGGACGTCCTAACGCAAACCATTTACAAATTATGACGATTTTATTTCATGTAGCCCTGTAGATGATTCTACAGGGTGTTTCAAAAATGACCGGTATATTTGAAACGGCAATAAAAACTAACCGAGCAGCGATAGAAATACACCGTTTGTTGCAATATGCTTAGGACAACAGTACATTTTCAGGCAGACAAACTTTCGAAATTACAGTAGTTACAATTTTCAACAACAGATGGCGCTGCGGTCTGGGAAACTCTATAGTACGATATTTTCCACATATCCACCATGCGTAGTAATAATATGGCGTAGTCTCTGAATGAAATTACCCGAAACCTTTGACAACGTGTCTGGCGGAATGGCTTCACATGCAGATGAGATGTACTGCTTCAGCTGTTCAGTTGTTTCTGGATTCTGGCGGTACACCTGGTCTTTCAAGTGTCCCCACAGAAAGAAGTCACAGGGGTTCATGTCTGGCGAATAGGGAGGCCAATCCACGCCGCCTCCTGTATGTTTCGGATAGCCCAAAGCAATCACACGATCATCGAAATATTCATTCAGGAAATTAATGTGGCCGGGCACCATCTTGCATAAACCACGAGGTGTTCGCAGTGTCGTCTAAGGCAGTTTGTACCGCCACAAATTCACGAAGAATGTCCAGATAGCGTGATGCAGTAATCGTTTCGGATCTGAAAAATGGGCCAATGATTCCTTTGGAAGAAATGGCGGCCCAGGCCAATACTTTTTGAGGATGCAGGGACGATGGGACTGCAACATGGGGCTTTTCGGTTCCCCATATGCGTCAGTTCTGTTTATTGACGAAGCCGTCCAGGTAAAAATAAGCTTCGTCAGTAAACCAAATGCTGCCCACATGCATATCGCCGTCATCAATCCTGTGCACTATATCGTTAGCGAATGTCTCTCGTGCAGCAATGGTAGCGGCGCTGAGGGGTTGCCGCGTTTGAATTTTCTATGGATAGAGATGTAAACTCTGGCGCATGAGACGATACGCGGACGTTGGCGTCATTGGGACCGCCGCTGCAACACGGCGAACGGAAACCCGAGGCCGCTGTTGGATCACCTGCTGCACTAGCTGCGCGTTGCCCTCTGTGGTTGCCGTACGCGGTCGCCCTACCTTTCCAGCACGTTCATCCGTCACGTTCCCAGTCCGTTGAAATTTTTCAAACAGATCCTTTATTGTATCGCTTTTCGGTCCTTTGGTTACATTAAACCTCCGTTGAAAACTTCGTCTTGTTGCAACAACACTGTGTTCTAGGCGGTGGAATTCCAACACCAGAAAAATCCTCTGTTCTAAGGAATAAACCATGTTGTCTACAGCACACTTGCACGTTGTGAACAGCACACGCTTACAGCAGAAAGTCGACGTACAGAATGGCGCACCCACAGACTGCGTTGTCTTCTATATCTTTCACATCACTTGCAGCGCCATCTGTTGTTGAAAATTGTAACTACTGTAATTTCGAAAGTTTGTCCGCCTGAAAATGTACTGTTGTCCCAAGAATATTGCAACAAACGGTGTATTTCTATCGCTGCTCGTTCAGTTTTTATTGCCGTTTCAAATATACCGGTCATTTTTGAAACACCCTGTAGATGTAGAGTCTTTCCTTGTTAACGCCGAACACATTGCCATACCGGCGCGACCGTCTCTCTATGACGTCGAGTACTTTTTCTTCTGTTCGAGTCCGCTGTAATCGTTTCGTGAAGCTGACGCCTCTAGACGTATTTGCATGCCGCTCCCCCGTGATGTTTTGTGACTAGAGCGGAGTTTGTCAGAGTTTTGTCTGGGGTGTGAGTGTGGCGCGCCTAACGGATGCAGGGATGTTACTGGGAGGGCGATCGACGCGCAGGGCCTCATGGGAAATTACGCACGCGCTGGCCGATTCTTTGGCCGATAGCGACAGCTGGGTGACGCGTCACAGCCCAGTGTTCCCCACTCGTCCCCGACAAGTTGGTCGCTAACTCACAAGTGTTGTGTTAGCTACACTGCACTGAGTCTCTATATACACTGATAGCGGTAGTCACTGAGCGCTGCTTTATCCGGCATCATGCTTTCGGCGGTGGCGTCTCTTGAACTGTTCCTAATCTGTCACGTCGGTTGTTTTTTGATACCTTAAAGACATTCAAGAGAACGACATCCACACAATCCCTAACATCAGGGAGAGATTAGAAATGAGATTTCTCAACCCATCGAGTGGATTGATACATTACCTGACTGGCCATGGCCCTTATGCCACGTGTCTACCCAAAATCAGAAGACAGATGAATGATAACTGCGTCTCCGGCAGTATGGACAGACCAGTACACACTTTGTGGGACTGCGCGGACTATGAAGATGCAACGGGTAATGGACGTCAGGTATTGAGGATGTTGGATACGGGAACTGCACTAAGCAGCGAGTCGACCTGGCGCATCTTGGGCGACACTGCAGCCGAAGTATGCAGGAAGGCCAAGGAAGACTTCACGAGGCATTCAACAGTAAGTCATCATTCTTCCGTTCAGGCTAAGATGTAAAGAAGCTCACTGAGGTTGGCGACCACAGAGTGAAATACTGTCCCAAGAATCTACGAGGGCAGTTCAATAAGTAATGCAACACATTTTTTTTTCTCGGCCAATTTTGGTTGAAAAAACCGGAAATTTCTTGTGGAATATTTTCAAACATTCCCGCTTCGTCTCGTATAGTTTCATTGACTTCCGACAGGTGGCAGCGCTGTACGGAGCTGTTAAAATGGCGTCTGTAACGGATGTGCGTTGCAAACAACGGGCAGTGATCGAGTTTCTTTTGGCGGAAAACCAGGGCATCTCAGATATTCATAGGCGCTTGCAGAATGTCTACGGTGATCTGGCAGTGGACAAAAGCACGGTGAGTCGTTGGGCAAAGCGTGTGTCATCATCGCCGCAAGGTCAAGCAAGACTGTCTGATCTCCCGCGTGCGGGCCGGCCGTGCACAGCTGTGACTCCTGCAACGGCGGAGCGTGCGAACACACTCGTTCGAGATGATCGACGGATCACCATCAAACAACTCAGTGCTCAACTTGACATCTCTGTTGGTAGTGCTGTCACAATTGTTCACCAGTTGGGATATTCAAAGGTTTGTTCCCGCTGGGTCCCTCGTTGTCTAACCGAACACCATAAAGAGCAAAGGAGAACCATCTGTGCGGAATTGCTTGCTCGTCATGTGGCTGAGGGTGACAATTTCTTGTCAAAGATTGTTACAGGCGATGAAACATGGGTTCATCACTTCGAACCTGAAACAAAACGGCAATCAATGGAGTGGCGCCACACCCACTCCCCTACCAAGAAAAAGTTTAAAGCCATACCCTCAGCCGGTAAAGTCATGGTTACAGTCTTCTGGGACGCTGAAGGGGTTATTCTGTTCGATGTCCTTCCCCATGGTCAAACGATCAACTCTGAAGTGTATTGTGCTACTCTTCAGAAATTGAAGAAACGACTTCAGCGTGTTCGTAGGCACAAAAATCTGAACGAACTTCTCCTTCTTCAGGACAACGCAAGACCTCACACAAGTCTTCGCACCCGAGAGGAGCTCACAAAACTTCAGTGGACTGTTCTTCCTCATGCACCCTACAGCCCCGATCTCGCACCGTCGGATTTCCATATGTTTGGCCCAATGAAGGACGCAATCCGTGGGAGGCACTACGCGGATGATGAAGAAGTTATTGATGCAGTACGACGTTGGCTCCGACATCGACCAGTGGAATGGTACCGTGCAGGCATACAGGCCCTCATTTCAAGGTGGCGTACGGCCGTAGCATTGAATGGAGATTACGTTGAAAAATAGTGTTGTGTAGCTAAAAGATTGGGGAATAACCTGGTGTATTTCAATGTTGAATAAAACAACCCCTGTTTCAGAAAAAAAATGTGTTGCATTACTTATTGAACTGCCCTCGTATATTGCGTTGGTGCAAGTGATCATGGAAGTGTGGACTTTAAGAAGTAACAGTGACGCGTGGAATTACTCGCTACAGTGGAAACGCTGCTGACGCGCTACCCGACGCCCAAGGAATCCAGCAGACTATGACTGTTGACCGGGGTACCATGAGGTCGAATCCAGTAGCGGAAACAACTACGTAGAAGTGAAATGCACCAAAATAAATGACGAAACAGAGAACAAATTCTAGTGTTTGTAGTAGATTAGTAGCTGGTAATTGGTGAAGGGGTTTAATGTAGTTTTTTAGTAGGAGAAGTAGTTGTAGCGCTTTTTCTGTCCGCCCCCAGTAGCTGAGTGCTGCCGGCACGGTAGTTCAGTGTGTTCGGTCAGAGGGTTAGCTGCCCTCTGTAATAAAAAAAACTGAGTTAATCGATCAACAACGGACTTAAACTGGTGTCTTTGCAGAACTGGTTTTGTGTGTCAGTTCACGAGGTTTATGGACCTTTCTTTTTTTGCGGAGGAAATTGTGACACGAGTGTCATAACTGGGCATGTTGCAAAATTGGTCGTTTCCTCAACTTCACGACGATTCCTATGATTTCACTTTTCTGGATAACGATACCCCACTTTCATGTTGAGGTGCTGCGTTATCTCAACAACACCGTCCCACAACATTGGATTGGGAGAGGTGGACACGATCTTATCCATTGCTTTTCGTCTCCCAAGTCACCAGACCTCACACCTTGCGATTTTTTCTGTGAGGGTACACAAAAGAAAGAGTTTTTGTCCCACCTCTAGCAGATGTTCTTCAGGACCTGTGAAATCGAACTGTTGAAGTTGTCGATTCAATAAACAGGGACCTGTTAATTCGTGTGTGGAATGAAATGCACTACCGTTTCGATGTGTGAGGATAAAATTTTGAACGTTCCTCTACCCAGTGAAATGAGCAATTTGTTTCTCTTTCATAGTTTGTATGTAATAAACAACTGGAATCCGTTCTTTAATTTTAAATCACGTTTTAGTTCACTCATAACACTCTGAATGACTATAATGGTATTGCGCTTATTAAAACGTGCAATGTAAATTTTGCAAATAATAGAGGGTAACGCCCGAAATATGGAGGCATAGACCTTTTGGGACATCACAAGTTCTGGTCTGTCAAACGATATTTACGACCAGTTCACACAATAATTCCACTTATTTGTTAGTAACTTGATCCTGCACATGGAATACTACAAAGACCCTTTCTCAGACAGCAGTTTCTTGAAATGAGTTCAAACTAGCGGGCCAACAATCAGGAAATCGGCGTGGATTCTCGCAAAAAAAGACGGTGCGAGTGCCTACACGTCTCGCAGCTCTAGAAGTACTTGAAAACCGTGCCATCTGGTCTTCACATACAAGGTGAGTAGCAGCGGCCATTCGCCCCTTTGCCTTTCTTGCCTCTCTGGCGGAGGAGGGTTATAGACCGTAGAAAAACGAGAATTTGCTGCCTCGGGCTACCGAACAGATGCACACCCGGCCTTTTCTAAAGAAATAGGCTGTAAAACAACGCACATCTCTTCCAGGAAGCTCGAAACGAGCGGCCACGAAGTTGGAGTAACGACGCCACAATTCAGAGAATACCTCCTCCGGCCGTACATTACTCCCATGGTTGCTTTTTCTGAGAAAATCTCTACTATTATTTTTGTATGCTACTGATTTTCAGTAGATTCTCTGTGTGTACATTTTATTTATTATCATCCATTTGCTTAGGTACAGCATGCTCAATGTGATTCGTATTTACTTTATGTTCCTGCGTCTGACGTCAGAGAACTTTTAACAATTAAATTCATAAAATTTGTAAATATTCCATTCATATGCTTCTATCGTTACATTAATTGTATGAAATATACTTTCTTGGACATACGCTATCTTGCGCTTCCGTTTTAGTCTCTCCGACGAGTTGATATCAATGATTGTCAATATAGAATACTATCTTTGTAACAATTTTGTGGCGACTGAGTTTTATTTCTTTTAACTGTAGAGCAGCTGTAGAGAACTGCTTACAAAAAATAACTTACTTTATATATGTTTTGCATTTTCCCTTCTAAACATTGCGACTGTGGTAAAATGGCATATATTGACTTGCTGCATAATTTCGTACTGTTTTTCCGAACGTTCATTAAACACAACAGGTATTCATAATTGAGAATTCAGTCATCAGTAATACACTCTCGTTCACTATTTACAACAGTGTGCCAACGCTGAGTTAACTTTTCAATTCTGTGACTGTAGATATCACGTGGTTTTGAAATGAACAACTCGTCATGTTCGGAGCGCATTTTCATCCTGCAACGAAGTTCCTTGAATGTACGATAGAGAGCGGAAAAGGTGAAAATCTGTGGGCGCACGATCAGGTGAATAACATGGGTACTGAATGAATTGCAACCCATTTTCCGTTTAGTGTTTTCTGTCAGGCTAACAGAATGCGGGTGTGCGTTGTCGTGAAGAAGCATTACCTCACGTAATCGCCTTGGTGGTTGTTCCTGGACTGCGTCTGCGTGACCTCTCAATTGTGATAATAAATGCCAGCAGTTCTGGTTACATCTCAAGGAAGCAATTCGTAGTACACCACATCGTCGCTGTTCCATCAGTTGCATAACATTATCTTTTGTGGATGCGCAGGACTTTGTTCCTTTGTGTGGGTTCAACCATTCCTTTCTTCTCCTTGTGTTAGCATAAAGACACCATTTCTCGTCACCAGTAACGATACAGAACAGGAATGGTCGGCATTGTACACGAGCCAATACATGACGAGCAAGCAGAGATGCACATTTGGCTAATTCTGTGATTTTGGCTTAGAGCATGCGGTATATATATACGCGACTTTTTAATCTTCCGCAATGCATGCAAATGTCTCACGATGGTGGAGTGATCACAGTTCATAACATTTCCCCGTTCTCGAGCACACCGACATGGGTCATTGTGGGCTGATGCGTTTTAACGAAGTCCGAAGGTCTTGCTGGACGCACCGGCCGCGGTGGCCGAGCGATTCTAGGCGCTTCAGTCCGGAACCGCGCCACTGCTACGGTCGCAGGTTCGAATCCTGCCTCGGGCATGGATGTGTGTGATGTCCTTAGGTTAGTTAGGTTTAAGTAGTTCTAAGTTTTAGGGGACTGATGACCTCAGATGTTAAGTCCCATAGTGCTCAGACCCATTTGAACCATTTTTTTCTTCATGAACGTGGACAGTGTCACTAATGTGAAAACGCCGCTCCCTGAAAGGAGAAAATCATGTCACTAATGTGAAAACGCCGCTCCCTGAAAGGAGAAAATCATTTTCTTCCCGTGCTCTGTCCAGTGGCATTATACCCATACACGGCGCTTATGTTTCTTGCTGCCTCCGGTGCTGTCACCCCTCTGCTGAACTCAAAGAGATGGATATCTCGGAAATGTTCCGATTTCTCCACGTGGCAGTCTATTTTAAAACATCCACAGCTCCATTCACTATCTCCAGGTGACAGAATGAAAATATGTGAACTCCAGTACCCCAGTGAACTACAAATATAGAACGACATTCAGTAAATAAACTTCTAGCAAACGGAAGACCAACATGCAAAACAAAAACGCTACGAACTTGTGCACCAAGTCGCAGGTTCGAATCCTGCCTCGGGCATGGATGTGTGTGATGTCCGTAGGTTAGTTAGGTTTAAGTAGATCTACGTTCTAGGGGATGATGACCTCAGATGTTAAGTCCCATAGTGCTCGGAGCCATTTGAACCATTTTTATGCACCAAACTAATAATTTGTATGGAAGCTGCAAGCAGTCAACTTGTCTCCCAGTAGCCACCCATCGAGGCACTGCAATCTCGTCATGAGGTGAAGCATTTTCGCAGGTATTGTATACTGTGTACGACGTGCAGTTCGTCGGCAGGACTGTCGCTCTCCTGAAAATCGTTTGATTTTCGCAGGTTCCATCGGAATTTGTATAAAAATAAAAGATAGTAAATCGTTATACGGCTAAACCGTGTCCATCTAAATTCTGTATTTTCCACCCTGGTATACAACAGATCCTTTAAAAGTGTCGTACTCACAACTTTCTGTATTATATGACATGTAAGCAACGAAATAATGACCGCTATCCTTTATTTGTGTGCATAATTATGTGCAGTTTATGTAAATCCAGCTACTTTCTGCAGTTGGACAGCCCCGGCGACTGAATACACATCGTAAACTTTCTGTAAATTCCCTTCATATAATGATAGCTTATAGTGGCTTGAAATCTGACTGTTGAGATAATAAGAAGCTTTTAAATCATTCTGGTTGCAGTTCCAAAACAAATTATCCGCTATAAAACTTAGTAAACCTTTATGCAACCCTTATTAGACTCCTCGCCGGAGAAAGAAACCGTAAGAATAACGCAGAAAAAGCGCTGGGTGCAGCGCTTCTAAAACTGTTTCAAAATCCACGGCCGTCTGTACAACACGTAGTTCGCCAGGCGAAGTCTCATGTATACAGGGTAATGTTAAACAAAAACAGGGATTATCGGTACCTGTCGAAAAGATTTAGAAAGGGTAATTTTAGCCTATCACCAAGAGGCGCCGAACGTATCCCATTAGTCATATTTCAGAAGTCGGTGGCATCCTCCGGTACACGTTTGTGCTACTACAGTATAGTGAAATTCCGAGCATCGGGATGTTTTCGAACTGTTTGGTTTTCCGTAGGTCGCTTTGACTCGTAGCTTCTTTCCCACTTACGAGCAGAAATCAAAGGCATACAAACTTCACAGATTCCTCTGTTTCATGAAACCCGCCTCCTACAGAGCTTGTACTCCTTTATTGGGATTTTTTTTCGCAAAATACGCGGACTGCATTCCGCGTTTCTGTATTTTTTTTTTTTTCGAGGAACGAATGACTTTTCATCTCCTCGTCCGCAGATATGAGGGCGCAGGAATTTTGCGCAGAGCTATTGCGGATCGGGTGCTCCAGATATTGCAATACCTGGCGCGACGCAGATCTGTTTGACTGTGCGCGGCCCTTAGGCTGGGCACGAACCGCCCGTGACTGCAATTACCCGACATCAAACGAAGCTTATAATTGGATGTTCTGCTGCCGTGATTGCCTGCGATGTTGCGGATATACTGTGCGGATATAAATGTGTTTACTTCCTGTAACCTCGTGGCGTGGCCCTCGGTTATATGCGCTAACCGAATAATGCCGTTATAGAATTCTGGGCAAACATTGCATTAAAAGCGCGCTCGAAAGCAGCACGCTGCTGTAAAATATAATATTAGCCTTTATTTAGATTGCAGTAGTTTCCAAACATGATTTCCGGATATTAAATGTGCTGCTGTGATCGGCTTAAATTTATGTGAAGTCACTTCCGATTTCGGCAGCGTAGCACAGAGAGTTGGATTGGGATGAGGGACGTGGTTCAAGGACGAATGTCCCTGGGGTACAGTGACCTCTGTGGCAATCCCTGAAAACTCAGTGCCTGAAGTGACTCACGCATTTGCACAACGATAAGTAACCAAACAAGTGATGGGGAAGTTCATAAAAAGGTGACTGATATATAAAAGTGAATACATTGGGAAACTTTCAATCACTGGAGCTCTGTCCATTCAACGAAAAAATATATAATGATATGAATGCGTGGTGACTGTTCTTTCGGGGAATAACCTTCAGTGCGGATGCACATTTACGTTCCACCTCCAGTGGCAATTAAAATTAGCAAGTGTGGAGGACGGGGACGGTAGACAGGTGGTGCTAAGTGGTAATGTGAGTCGGCTCTAAGTGTGTCGAGAAAGCGTGCGCATGTACGACGAACATTCTGTCCGAATGGTGCAGCGGTTACCGGAACTGCCTAGTAAGCAAGATATCCCGGTTACAGTCCTGGTCCGGCATAAATTTTCACTCGCCGTCGCTGATTCCGCGTAAGGACCCTAGGCAGGTGATATCATTAGTCGCTTCCCTTTTCCTTCTTTCTCCGCTTTCCATCTCCATTTTACATAAAAATAAATACGTCAAAATTAATTCTAACTCCCAGGTGTCGACAAAGGTTTTTGTCAGTTATATCTGGTACTTGATCTACTTCGCAATCAACTGTACAGCGTATCGCAGAGAAACTCTGAACAAATATTTCCGACTTTATGTACCATTCCGTTCGCGTAATGAGAGAGGGGAAATGAAGAATGGGTGTGGTTGTGGGCCCGTCAGCAGCTGACCGCGTTAAAGGAAACAGGAACTGATCGTCTCTTCTCTCAGTGGAATAAATGTCTTATGTGTGTGATTGTTACTTTTGAATGGAATCAGTCAATGATGCCGTTGTGACGGATGTCCGATTTTCATCTGACTATCCCTTGTATATTGAAAACATTAGAGGGCGATTTACGTCTCAATGGGGCACGTACGATGTTAAATCAAATGGCTCTGAGCACTATGGGACTTAAAATCTGAGGTCATCAGCTCCCTAGAACTTAGAACTACTTAAACCTAACTAACCTAAGGACATCACACTCATCCATGCCCGAGGCAGGATTCGAACCTGCGACCGTAGCGGTCGCGCGGTTCCAGACTGAAGCTCCTACAACCGCTCGGCCACACCAGCCGGCGTCTACGATGTTACTTTCATTTCTGTTGAACATTTTCTGTCCTGTACAATAAAGTGGGTTCAACTGGTAAAAACGTCTGTAGAGCGAATTGACAACTGCTAAGATACTCCGCCTGACCGTGTATTGGTAATTAGTCGAGCATATTGTACAGAATCGAAAGCCTTTCGAATATGTAGAGGGTAGAAACTACTTGGTCAGGACTTTCTCTGGAGAACAGGCCAGAAGAAGAACATGCGGAAAACATAGGCAAGAAGAAGGATCAGGATGATAGGACTTGGATTAAGACATTAAGAAATAATTTCTATAGTATTCGTCGGAGCTGTGAAGGGTAAAAACTATGGGAGAAGACAGAGGTTGTAATACATCCAACAAATAGTTGAGGACGTTGGGTGCAACGGATACTCTGAGATGGAAAGGTAGGCAGAGAAGAGGATTTCATGGCGGAGCATATGAAAACAGTCAAGTCTGATGGACGCCCCCCCTCCCCTCCCCCTCCCTCCCAATAAAAAGAAATTACGTTATTTTCATGATTTGGAAATTTATTTATTAACTTGTTTTATCTTTGTGGCATGATGTCATTCTTGTCGTCATAAACGAGTATATTTATTTAACGTGATCTGATTCGGTCCACCAGGCCCTCTCTTACATCAGATCAGGGTTTCACACCTACACTACATTTTTTTACCTATGAGATAACAACTTTAATATGACAAACAGTATTAAAATGATTAGAGTGTCTATAGCGACAGCGTGAGTAAATAATACTCACTACGAACTAATAAAGTTAATTCTGGCAATACTTGTACTATGGCTGCTGTTGCCGCTAACACGGATGACAGTAAGAGCAATAATAATCATAATAATGATAGTGGCAGACATACAAATAATTTATAGGAGTAGAAAATAAATGTTTTGTCATACGAGGCGTGTTTTTTAAGCAGGTACCGTTTTGAAATTAAAAAAAGACGTGTCAAGATATCTCAATAATTTTATTTTTACATGAGAGCCTGTACCTTAATCTACGCACTGACGCCATTACAGTCTGATTCTTCCTTCTTTACGTTGTGTACTGAGTGTTTAAAATGCCTCCGATAATCGTGAGTCCCGCCGACTGTGAAGTACGGGCTGTTATAAGATTTCTTAGTGCTAAAGGCGTAAAAGCGATCAATATTCATCGTGAGATCTGTGAAGTTTACGGAGAAAACATTATGAGTGATGGAATGGTAAGAAAGTGGGAGAGAGCATTTAAAGATGGCCGCAGAAATGTGCATGATGAACAACAGAGTGGGCGTCCTTCGGTCGTTAATGAAAGTTTGGTGCAGGAAGTGGACAATAAGGTGAGAGAAAACAGACGCTTTACGATTTCCTCCTTGCGGGATGACTTTCCTAATGTTTCTCATAGCGTTTTGTATGGCATTGTGACCAAGCACTTGAATTACCAAACATTGTGCGCACGTTGGGTACCGAAAATGTTGACGGATGTGCAGAAAACCAAACGTTTAGACAGTGCATTGTCTTTCCTTGAGCGGTAGCACAACGACGGTGATGATTTCTTAAGCCATATTGTTACGGGCGATGAAACATGGGTGGCCTACGTCACACTAGAATCAAAGAAACAGTCCATGGAACTTGAGCAAGGGCATCGTTTTGCTGCAAGACAATGCCTGTCCGCATGTAGCGAATCAGACCAAAGATCTCATCACATCTTTTCGATGGGAAACTCTAGATCATTCCCCGTACAGGCCCGATCTTGCGCCCAGTGACTACAATCTGTTCCTGCACTTGAAGAAACACCTGGGCGGTCAGCGTCTTGAAGTCGATGACGAAGTCAAAACAGTGGTGATGCAGTGGTTAAAAAGTCAGGCGGCAGACTTCTATGAGGAGGGTATTCAAAAACTGGTACAATGTTATGAGAAGTGCCTCAATATTGACGGAAGTTATATAGAAAAGATTAAGGTACAGGCTTTCATGTAAAAATAAAATTATTGAGATATCTTAGCAAGACTTTTTTAAAATTTCAAAACGGTACTTACTTCAAGAACACGCCTCGTATATCGGGTTCTGGGAAAGGAAATTTAAGGAGACTGCACCAGCTAAGAATAGTTGTCAGTTTATCAAAAGGTGCCACTTGTTTGTGAGTCGTGGAAACCCTGTTCTGTGTGTTACCGTATTTTAAATGCATGTGTATCGTGTCTTCTGAGGCAACTATTGTGGAAGAGGGCAGGTTTTTCCTAAACGGGCTTGTAAAACCCACTAAAAGCCACTCTCAGGCCGATTTCTGTGGCGCACCACAGACAGTTAACCGGCCACGTGCGTTCGGCCCGACCTGTGTACTGCTCGCAAGAGGCGGCGTGTTCGGCGCGGCGGCAGGTGGCGCTCCGGCGTCGGCGGCGGCGGCGGCGTCGTATTGAGCGGCGCGGCCCGCCCCCACGGGCGCGGCGCGGGCCCCAACTTCCCAAAAACTCATTCCGAGGCGGCGCATATTACCGCCCAACTTATTAAGAAAATAAAGAAATGCAAATGCGCCGCCCGAACCTATTACCCGGCGCATTTCGGCGTGGCCTCGTTAGCGGCACACTGAAGTTTAACGGGCTCCCTGCTCATGCTCTCGCCCGCAGCGCCCGCTGCAGCGCCTTTCTGACCCGCCAGCGCGGCGCAGCGCAGCACGTCTCCACACTAGAGATGGGCAAAACTGTTCTTTTCAGAGATCGGATCAGAACTGTTCACTCCCTGAAATGAACTAGCTCTTTTTCTTGACTCACCACTCATTCACAATAGAAAATAAATGGAAGGCACATTGCCCTTTAAACTTGGTTTATTCCAGTACTATACCTGTATTTTGATCTTATTTGATCCTATTTTGAAGTAACACAGATAATGAGTAAGAATTTTGTATTGTTTATTGAAATTTCCACGATATGACAAAGTTTTCGATTATTGATTTATTTTGCACTATCGTGGTTTTTTTGAGTGATCGGAAAATGTTGTAACTTGAGATTTACATTAACAATATATTTGGCTATAATGTATTACAATTTCACTAACCTCGTACAAATACATCGCATGCCACATATTTTTAAAGCGAACGTTTCCTTCCGAAGACGCCTGAAATCGCAAAATCCGTACCAGAATAAGAAAAAAATATAAAAATTTGACTGTAAGACTAAAGTGCTGCATATAGCCTTATGCAGAATAAAACAAGGAAAATATTGGTGTATCACATTTTGTGATACGTTTATCGGTTCGCTCGTAATTAAAGCGTAAATTCGAGTGTCCATAATAAAAATCCTATAGTAAGAGGAGACGTCAGGAACCTAATCTGATCAGTTTAAACAAATAAAAATAAAATAAAAACAATTGATGTATACATAACATAATAATGTAATATACATAGCGGTATTACTACGAAGAACAATATCCAGTAGGGACAAACTCCGATGCAGAGGTGCTGAGTCGAGTAGGTCGAGCCGCGAGCTGTATTACTGCGTGAGCTGAGACCGCGGAGACCAGAGTGACACCTGAGTTGCTTTGCTCAACACTCTGGCTAGAGTCGAGAACGGTGGGGTGAGCGTTGAGCGGGCGAGTTCCCAGGGTGAGGGGAGCAGTGAACGGCCACCAGTCACCCGCTCCGAGACAAATCGTCCGTTCTCTTGCGAGCAGGTTGTTGCAAGTAGTTCTTACGTTCTCCGCTAGGAGGCTCTCTGTCCTGTTGCTCGCATCAACTGCCCAGAGGGCAGGACGTGCGACTGAAACGATCGCCGACAGAGTGCGATGCTAAGTTAAGCTGCGCCAGACACTGCATGCGGCAGAGGACGCACGGACGGCATGGTATATGTGAAACACAAAATCCAATGGGGCACTGCACAATGCAGGCAGCCAAGGTAGAAGCAGGGCAGAGGCAGGCGCCGGCTGTGTTGTGTGGCGTGCACTGTGCTCTGACCAGCAGAGGCGCCGCTGATATGCTCCGTCTCTCTCTCTCTCTCTCTCTCTCTCTCTCTCTCTCTCTCTCTCTCTGCCGTGGGAAACGTTTGGAGCTACCGTTCTTTTTTCTGAATCACTGATTGTTCACTCCTTTGAAAGATTCAACTCTATGAATCAGTTCAGGAGTGGATCCCCCATCTCTACTTCTGACCCGCCAGTGCGGCGCAGCGCAGCGCAGCACGTGTCCACACGTCTCCCAGCGAGAGATGAAACTCAATAATGGACTCCCACAAGGCTCTGTCCTTGCGCCCCTTCTTTTTAGCCTTTACATAGCTGTCATGCCTGCAACCAGATCGCGCAAATTTGGCTATGCGGACGACTGGGCTCTGGCAACAGCCCACAGAAATATAGAAACTGCTGAAGATATCCTTACGAGTGACCTAGGGGTTCTCAGCGAGTACTGTAGAAAATGGAGGCTACAACCTAGTGCCACAAAGACGGAAGTATCTGCCTTCCATTTGAACAACAAAATGGCCAACAGAGAACTACATGTATATCTAGACGGGAAAATACTAAATCACTACAAACACCCAAAGTACCTTGGGGTTACCCTAGATAGGACACTAACATTCAAAGAACACCTGACGAAAACTGCAGCGAAACTTAAAACACGCAACAACATATTGCAGAAGCTTTGGGGCTCCACAGCATCTACCTTAATAACATCTTCACTTGGCTTGGTGTATCCAGTGGCAGAATACTGCGTCCCAGTGTGGCTCAACAGCAAACACACACACATGGTAGATAGCAACAATGCGTATTATATAAGGCACAGGCAGGCCAACTCCTACAGTGTGGCTGCCCGTTCTCAGTAACATAGCCCCTCCTAACCTACAACGAGAACACTCTCTGGTTAGAGAATTTCAAATAATCATGACCAACCCTCAATTGCAAATCCATGAAGATACTCACGATTCCAGGCGGGGTCAGGGATTTTCTCTGCCTCGTGATGACTGGGTGTTGTGTGCTGTCCTTAGGTTAGTTAGGTTTAAGTAGTTCTAAGTTCTAGGGGACTGATGACCATAGATGTTAAGTCCCATAGTGCTCAGAGCCAATTGAACCATTTTTTTTATACTCACGACATCCAAGGAAACCGACTCCGGTCTAGCCATCCTCCACTAAAGACCGCACAGGCGCTGCACCAAACCAACTTTAAAATAAATGACCGATGAAAAGAGGAATGGGAGAGCAGAACAGCAGTAAACTGCCTCAGTATGCCATGCATCTTTAGTAAACCAAAAGGATTTGATTGCCCTCGCAAAGTTTGGTCAAATCTTAATCGCATCAGAACCAACTGTGAGAGATGCGCCGACTCCTTACATAGATGGGGTAAACTTCCTTCGGCCGCTTGCGACTGTGGCGCTGAGAGACAGACGGTCAAACACATCGTGCAGGAATCCTCACTAAGGGCATATGAGCGTGACCCACAGGATTTCCTAATGGTGACCCAAGAGGCAATCGACTATATATTATCTGAGCTGGAAGTTTGTTTGCGATTGCTCTTCTGTGAGTGTAAATTTACAATTGGTGGTGTCCTTATATACAAACTGTTATTTATTGTTCTGTTTATACATATGTGATTTTTTTAATCGTGTTGTTTCTGTAATTTTTACTGTCATGTTACGAGCCATACGCTAAATAAAATGAATAAATCCCAGCAGTACGCCCTGTGTAGTCAAAGGTATCCTCGCAGTCACCTGAAATTACACTACTCTATTCCACATACAGCAGCCTTTACGTATGATCTCAAGAAGCGAATTGTCCCGCGTGAGTTCTCTGTTTTATCTAATTAGACATTATAGCATATTTCCTACAGAAGACAGATGTAAAAGTAATTTTAGGAGTGCCGCAAGGTAGTGTCGTAGGACCGTCACTGTTTACGAAACACAGGACACAGGGTAATTGCCGATCACAGTGGTCGAGCGGTTCTAGGCGCTACATCTGCAACCGCGCGACCGCTACGGTCGCAGGTTCGAATCCTGCCTCGGACATGGATGTGTGTGATGTCCTTAGGTTAGTTAGGTTTAAGTAGTTCTAAGTGTAGGGGACTGATGACCTCAGATGTTAAGTCCCATAGTGCTCAGAACCATTTGAACCAATTTGATCTTAACTACGCCCAGCGGTTTTTCCTACACAAAATTCACCTTTTGTATCCGGCCCTTAGCATGACGGCCCCTGTCGTGACGGTCAACCACTGGCCATACCCATATCAGAATAACAAAGCGATTTACGGCTAGACGCTGCAAGGGATGAGGTTCCCAGTTTTGTTCTCTTTGCTTGCCGAGTATGCCTGCGGCTGTGCAGTTCGTAACTCAAGTCCTTCGTATGTTTTCCATTAATTTGCAGTTCGGAGTTCGCCTTGCAGGATCACTTTTATGCTCACATTCGTTATTCGCTACATAGATTCATTTGCATCTTATAAAAAAAAGGCGCATTGAAACAAAGAACATGATGAAATCGAATCACTCGCCCGCATCTCGTGGTCGTGCGGTAGCGTTCTCGCTTCCCACGCCCGGGTTCCCGGGTTCGATTCCCGGCGGGGTCAGGGAGTTTCTCTGCCTCGTGATGGCTGGGTGTTGTGTGCTGTCCTTAGGTTAGTTAGGTTTAAGTAGTTCTAAGTTCTAGGGGACTTATGACCACAGCAGTTGAGTCCCATAGTGCTCAGAGCCAATCGAATCACTACTGTTACGTTAGGAGCAGTAACTGTCGTCTGAAGGGCGGTAAGACAACTACTAAAACAGGAAGCGTGACGAAACTCGTTCTGTGGTCGGCTGTAACATCGATGGTTCAGGGTCCATTATTGTCGGCCGCTGCTGTTCCGATGCTGATGGCGAAATCGAAAT
This sequence comes from Schistocerca cancellata, assembly GCF_023864275.1. Lineage (NCBI taxonomy): Eukaryota > Metazoa > Arthropoda > Insecta > Orthoptera > Acrididae > Schistocerca > Schistocerca cancellata. The sequence goes on along the minus strand of NC_064631.1, from coordinate 551,470,530 downwards.
CAGCATCGATGATTTGCCTACATCGCACGCACATAGGTAATTGGCAAAATACAGATGGCGTTTTAACTCTGTAACTCTTTTCTCCCTTTTAATGATACATTTATTTCCAAACTTCTATTCGACTTTATACGCTTTACCATGCAAAAGAACTTCGTTAGTGTCTGTAATACCACCCAGCCACGTCTTCTTATTGTGGAATTCAATAATTTCCACGCGATTGCTATCCACGAACAATGCTAACGTATTTCCAGGTAGGATGAAGCGGTAGCCAGTGGAAAAAAGACTATGGGAAACTTAACTTTGCAGAAAGTACAGGGGTGACTGTCCTTGGACATATCGGTGTGTGTGTGTGTGTGTGTGTGTGTGCGGGAGGGCGGGGAGAAACAACAGTAGTGGTTCGCTTGTCGCTGAGGGAGTAGGTGCAGACAGAGGGTAGCACAAAAGGCCGACGGGATGTTTAGTTTTGGGAACGTGGTGGGGCTGACTTGTGTGTGTGTGTGTGTGTGTGTGTGTGTGCGTGCGTGCGTGCGTGCGTGTGTGTATGTAGCGACGCCCCCTGTCGGTTCCCACGCGCCCTTCCGTTGCCTTCACGTAGTCCTCAGCCCTTCTCTGCCCTCCCTGCCCCTGCGTCACAGCCCTTCCCCTAGCATAGACGTTTAAACGCCGGCCGCCGCTGGCAGCACGTGCGCCCGCTTCAACGTAACCGTAGCGCCTACGATACTGTTCCGGGCATGAACACTAAGGCTGTTTAGCTATAGTTCCCCATTCCCTATGCTTGCCAGCTACCTTTACATCTCAGCGCGACTGCCACATCAAGCATCAACGATTTGCCCTGTGCAGACATGTTCAGGCCTGCCACTGCAATTCTTTCCTCGCACCAGTCCTTCAGCTAGACCTTCTAGCAATCACTCATGTCACAATACGAGGTGCATTCAAGTTCTAAGGCCTCCGATTTTTTTTCTAATTAACTACTCACCCGAAATCGATGAAACTGGCGTTACTTCTCGACGTAATCGCCCTGCAGACGTACACATTTTTCACAACGCTGACGCCATGATTCCATAGCAGCGGCGAAGGCTTCTTTAGGAGTCTGTTTTGACCACTGGAAAATCGCTGAGGCAATAGCAGCACGGATGGTGAATGTGCGGCCACGGAGAGTGTCTTTCATTGTTGGAAAAAGCCAAAAGTCTCTAGGAGCCAGGTCAGGTGAGTAGGGAGCATGAGGAATCACTTCAAAGTTGTTATCACGAAGAAACTGTTGCGTAACGTTAGCTCGATGTGCGGGTGCGTTGTCTTGGTGAAACAGCACACGCGCAGTCCTTCCCGGGCGTTTTTGTTGCAGTGCAGGAAGGAATTTGTTCTTCAAAACATTTTCGTAGGATGCACCTGTTACCGTAGTGCCCTTTGGAACGCAATGGGTAAGGATTAAGCCCTCGCTGTCCCAGAACATAGACACCATCATTTTTTCAGCACTGGCGGTTGCCCGAAATTTTTTTGGTGGCGGTGAATCTGTGTGCTTCCATTGAGCGACTGGCGCTTTGTTTCTGGATTGAAAAATGGCATCCACGTCTCATCCATTGTCACAACCGACGAAAAGAAAGTCCCATTCGTGCTGTCGTTGCGCGTCGACATTGCTCGGCAACGTGCCACACGGGCAGCCGTGTGGTCGTCCGTCAGCATTCGTGGCACCCACCTGGATGACATTTTTCGCATTTTCAGGTCGTCATGCAGGATTGTGTGCACAGAACCCACAGAAATGCCAACTCTGGAGGCGATCTGTTCAACAGTCATTCGGCGATCCCCCAAAACAATTCTCTCCACTTTCTCGATCATGTCGTCAGACCGGCTTGTGCGAGCCCGAGGTTGTTTCGGTTTGTTGTCACACGATGTTCTGCCTTCATTAAACTGTCGCACCCACGAACGCACTTTCGACACATCCATAACTCCATCACCACATGTCTCCTTCAACTGTCGATGAATTTCAATTGGTTTCACACCACGCAAATTCAGAAAACGAATGATTGCACGCTGTTCAAGTAAGGAAAACGTCGCCATTTTAAGTATTTAAAACAGTTCTCATTCTCGCCGCTGGCGGTAAAATTCCATCTGCCGTACGGTGCTGCCATATCTGGGACGTATTGACAATGAACGCGGCCTCATTTTAAAACAATGCGCATGTTTCTATCTATTTCCAGTCCGGAGAAAAAAAATCGGAGGCTTTAGAACTTGAATGCACCTCGTGTGTGTCCCAATAAACTCTCTTTCTTTCATTAAGTTCATCCTGAGATCTTTTTCTCGCTGGCGTGTTATATGAATTCTTCATACCTTATTCCATCAACACATTCGATCTTCAACGGTTCCAGTGGCTCCTAACTGTTTCATTTCTGTCTTCCCCATTGTCCACATTCCACATCCATACAGATCAGTGCTCAAAACAAAACCTTTCGTAAATATTCCTCTGGTTCCAAAGTCCATAGGTTTCAGTGCTACCAGCTGCTTCTTCTAATAGAACTCTCATTTCATATTTTATCCATGCTCAGCAACTGTAGTCGTGTATAACGAAACAATAAACAAACAGCTGCATCAAAGAAGTTTAATGGTTTTAATGGTTTCGGGCACTTTGTGTTCTTATTCAGAAAGTTATACCTCCGAATTATTTGACACACGCAAACAATGCGATAGGTATAACCTTCTGAAGAAGGGCAATCCGAAACCGGTACAGAAATTAAATTTTTTATGCAACTGGTTGCTTATTATTTCGTTAAATACTGATTTACATTTACATCTACACCATAATCCGGAAGCCATCACATGGTGTGTGGCGGACGGTACTTTTGGTCCACTAACTGATTCCCCCCCTCCCCTGCACTGTTCTACTCGCGGAAGGCACGTGGGAAGAATGATTGTCGGTAAGCCTCTTATTGCCTTCATTTTTTCGAATTTTCTCAACGTGGTCACTACGCGAGACGTATGTGGGAGGAAGTAATATGGTTGCCCAATTCTTCCCGAAAACTGCTCTTTCGAAATATCAGTAATAAATATCTCCGTAATGCACAACGCCTCTCTTGTAACATCTGCCAATGGAGTTTGTTGGTCGGCCGGTGTGGCCGAGCGGTTCTAGGCGCTTCAGTCCGAAACCGCGCTGCTGCTACGGTCGCACTTTCGAATCCTGCCTCGGACATGGATGTGTGATGTCCTTAGGTTCGCCGGCCGCGGTGGTCTAGCGGTTCTAGGCGCTCAGTCCAGAACCACGGGACTGCTACGGTCGCAGGTTCGAATGCTGCCTCGGGCATGGATGTGTGTGATGTCCTTAGGTTAGTTAGGTTTAATTAGTTCTAAGTTCTAGGCGACTGATGACCTCAGAAGTTAAGTCGCATAGTGCTCAGAGCCATTTGAACCATTTTTTTTTGTTCTTAGGTTCGTTAGGTTTAAGTAATTCTAAGTCTAGGGGACTGATGACCTCAGATGGTAAGTCCCATAGTGCTTAGAGCCATTTGACCCATTTTTTTGGAGCTTGTTAAGCGTCTCGGTAATGTTCTCGTGCTGACTAATGGATCCCGTGACGAAACGCGCCGCTCTTAGTTGGATCTTTTCTATCTACCTATCTGGTTTAGATTACACATGGATGAATAATACTCAAGAACTGGTAGAACAAGAGCCTTATAAGCCACTTTATGGATGAGTTACAGCGTTGCGCCACTCTTCCATTGCATTTAGTGAACCGATACACGAGCCGCCCATCGGCCAAATTTTCATCAGTAAACCTAGCCATAGTGCTGCTCTGCATCTGCCAACGCACAACAAACATTGCCGATAAACAAAATCCTAAACGGAAACGAGCAAGTGAATGCAAACTTGAGGGCAACGACGTAAGGTGAACATCACTCATGTCAAAACCAGGTATCGTGAGCGAATGGAAACAAGACGCACAGCCCACGCCGACGAGATTTGCACTGTTATGCACTGTTTTCAGGGCAAAAGACATACAACGTTAATTGGGGCAAAAAGAAGTACGAGATGCAATAACAAGTCGCCGGAGGCCATGGAACCCGTACACCAAAGTAATCAGTAGGTATCGCTGAACAAACCCTGGAAGTTTGTCGGTGGAGTTCTGGTATACCGTGTAGATACGTACGGACTTGAAAAAGCTAAACGCATCACACCACGCTGACACCACTGCGCAACAAGCGTGGCGCGTAGTCAGAAGAGCGTACATGTGCTAGGTTGTCTGCAGAAAAAGTTTTGCTGCGGTACGGATAACGGGTGCGACTGAAAGGGGGCGGCAACTGGAGAGGTACTCCATAGTTGAAGAATGCGAAACAATACGATTCTTGCCCACAGATTCACAATGTTCTCTCGGAACACAGAGCAAATGCACTGAGCTGTCCAACCGTAGTGAAACAGCGCCAACAATACGACGAAGGTCGCAGAGGCGTGCGTGATGCTGATCACCCAATACACTCAAGATCTTGCACCATACGCTTTCCATTTTTTCGGCAAGCTGAAAGAGTATATGGGGACAAAGAATGAAATCGTTCACACAGCGGTTGTCGAATAGCTCCGTGACCAAGAGCAGATGGCTGTCTTCGAAGAACTGAACGATTGGTAGAACGTACCGATTGTTGTTTACACAGTTGTGGTGGTTATGATGATACATAATGTCACGTTTCTGTATCACTTTGAAGTGTAGTTCAGCATTTAATAAAAGTTGACTGGGCTGATATAATAATCTGTAACTTAATTTTCGTGATCGTCTCGTACTTTGATGTTTCTCCCAATACTACAGGCACCGAAACAGAACTATCAACATCATCATAACGTATGTGTACCTACACTACTGGCCATTAAAATTGCTACACCACGAAGATGACGTGCTACAGACGAGAAAATTAACCGGCAGGAAGAATATGCAGTGATATGCAAATGATTAGCTTTTCACAGCATTCACACAACGTTGGCGCCGGTGGTGATACCTACAACGTGCTGACATGAGGAAAGTTTCCAGCCGATTTTTCATACACAAACAGCAGTTGACCGGCGTTGCCTGATGAAACGTTGTGGTGATGCCTCGTGTAAGGAGGAGAAATGCGTACCATCACGTTTCCGACTTTGATAAAGGTCGGATTGTAGCCTATCGCGATTGCGGTTTATCGTATCGCGACATTGCTGCTCGCGTTGATCGAGATCCAATAACTATTAGCAGAATATGGAATCGGTGGATTCAGGAGGGTAATACGGAACGCCATGCTGGATCCCAACGGCCTCATATCACTAGCAGCCGAGATGACAGGCATGTTATCCGCATGGCTGTAACGGATCGTGCAGCCATGTCTCGATTCCTGAGTCAACAGATGGGAACGTTTGCAAGACAACAACCATCTGCACGAACAGTTCAACGACGTTTGCAGCAGCATGGTCTATCAGCTCGGAGACCATGGCTGCGGTTACCCTTGACGCTGCATCATAGACAGGGGCGCATGCGATGGTGTACTCAGCGACGAACCTGGGTGCACGAATGGCAAAACGTCATTTTTTCGGATGAATCCAGGTGCTGTTTACAGCATCATGATGGTCGCATCCGTGTTTGGCGACATCGCGGTGAACGCACATTGGAAGCGTGCATTCGTCATCGCCATACTTTCGTATCACCCGGCGTGATGGTATGCGGTGGATTGGTTACACGTCTCGGTTACCTCTTGTTGGCATTGACGGCACTTTGAACAGTGAGCACTACATTTCAGATGTGTTACGACCCGTGGCTCTACCCTTCATTCGATGCCTGCGACCGAGCGAGGTAGCGCAGTGGTAGCACGCTGGACTCGCATTCGGGAGGACGAAGGTTCAACCCCGCGTCCAGCCATCCTGATATAGGTTTTCCGTGATTTCCCTAAATCGCTCCAGGCAAATGCTGGGATTATTCCTTGGAAAGGGCACGGCCGACTTCCTTCCCCATCCTTCCCTAATCCGATGAGACCGATGACCTCGCTGTTTGGTCTCTTCCCCCAAACAACCCAACCCCGATGCTTGCGAAACCCTACATTTCAGCAGGATAATGCACGACCGCATGTTGCAGGTCCTGTACGGGCTTTTCTGGATACAGGAAATGTTCGACTGCTGCCCTGGCCAGCACATTCTCCAGATCTCTCACCAATTGAAAACGTCTGGCCGAGCAACTGGCTCGTCACAATACGCCAGTCACTACTCTCGATGAACTGTTGTATCGTGTTGAAGGTGCATGGGCAGCTCTATCTGTACACGCCATTCAAAGCTCTGTTTGACTCAATGCCCAGGCGTATCAAGGCCGTTATTACGGCCAAAGGTGGTTGTTTTGGGTACTGATTTCTCCGGATCTATGCACCCAAATTGCGTGAAGATGTAATCACATGTCAGTTCCAGTATAATATATTTGTCCAATGAATACCCGTTTATCATCTGCGTTTCTTCTTGGTGTAGCAGTTTTAATGTCGAGTAGTGTAGTTTCGTGATGGCAGCCTCTGCAGGGGGAATTTAATACTACTGAGACGCTTTACACACAGAAAATCCCGGACCAGCATTTACACAGTCGTTGTTTTGTATGGGTCAGTGGTGCGAATCGGTGCAATAGCCATGGCTCCGTGAGTGCAGACAGTCTGTGTCGTCGGGCGGTGGAAACGCGGCCTTGAGCAGCGGCGGCTCGCCGGCGCAGCTTCCCACAGGGCCGGAGCCCGGGCATTTAACACGATCCAGCCGCGCCACACCCGGTATTTAAACGCCGCTTTTTTCCCTAGTCCGGCCACGTAGCCGCCGCAGAGCCGGCTGTTTAAAAACGAGCCGGCAGGGGCCGCTTGTCCACTGCGCAACATCACGCCGCCTAGCCGTACGTAGCGGCACTGCCAGCCGTACTTGCAGCAGCACTTGCTGCTGTTGCGATTCTTGGTCCAGAGATTGATTTAATGCAGCTCTCTACACCAGTCCATTCTGTGCAGATCTCTTCATCTCTAAGTGACTAATGCATCCCTTTGAACCTGCTTACTGTAGGCAAGCCTTGGTCTCACTCAACAGTTTTTGTCTCTCTCATTTTTTTTCCATTACCAAATTGATGACACCTCAGAGAGCGTGTACAACTACATACATACTGCACTAGCCACCTACGAAGGTGGAAGGTACCCCGTACCACTAGTGGTCGTTTATATAGCCGGCCGGTGTGTCCGAGCGATTCTAGGCGCTTCAGTCTGTAACCGCGCGACCGCTACGGTCGCAGGTTCGTTCCTGTTTCGGGAATGGATGTGTGTGATGTCCTTACGTCGTTTAGGTTTAAGTAGTTCTAAGTTCTAGGAGACTGATGACCTCAGATGTTACGTCCCATAGGACTTGTTTTACGATGCTTATTGGCTGACATCAAAGATAATATGAAAAGGTCCGCTTAAAATCAGCATCCTATTTCATTCTCTATTTCTTGGCTTAGGTTCAAACGGCTCTGAGCACTATGGGACTTAACGTCTGAGGTCATCAGTCCCCTAGAACGTAGAACAACTTAAACCTAACTAACCTAAGGACATCAAACACACCCATGCCCGGGGCAGGATTCGAACCTGCGACCGTAGCGGTCTCGCGGTTCCAGACTGTAGCGCCTAGAACCGCACGGCCACTCCGGACGGCCTTGGTTTAGGAAAAGACGTGCGAAAACACATGAGCTCTATGGTCTCGATTTTTCTTTTCAACCCAAAATTAGTTAGGTGCTACATACACGAGAGGCGTTCAATAAGTGATGCAATGCATTTTTCCCGGCCAGTTTCGGTTGAAAAAATACGGATTTTGCCGTGGGACACCGTGGAATATACCCGCTTCAGCCCCAATAGTTTCATGTAGCTCCGCAGCAGGCGCTTGTGTGTAGCCTTCAAAATGGTGTCTGTAACAGAGGCACGTTCTAAGCACAGAGCTGTCACTGATTTCCTTTTGGTGGGAAACCAGAGCATCGCAAATACACATAGGCACTTACGGAATGTCTACGGAGACCTGGCTGTGAAAAAAAGCAAAGCGAGTCTTTGGGCGAGACGTCTGTCACTATCGCAACAAGGTGGCGCAAAATCTGTCGGATCTCCCGCGCGACCAAGCGAAGTGGCGTAGTGGTTAGCACACTGGACTCACATTCGGGAGGACGATAGTTTAAAACCCGCGTCCGGCCATACTGATTTAGGTTTTCCGTTATTTCCCTAAATCGCTCCAGGCTAATGTCCGGGTGGTTCCTTTGAAAGGGCACGGCCTAATGCCTTCCCCATCCTTTCCTAATCCGGTGGGACCGATGACCTCGCTTTTTGGTCGTCTCCCCCATATCAACCAACCACGCAATCCACCGCGTGCCGGACGGCCACACACAGCTGTGACTCCTGCAATGTTGGAACGTGCGGACACTCTCATTCGAGATGATCGACGGATGATTAACACCTCGCTGCACAACTGGATGTCTCGACTGGTAGTGCCGACACACTCGTCCACCATTTGGGGTACTCCAAGGTATATGACAGCTGGGTTCCTAGTCGCATAACGGAATACCATAAAGAGCAACGAAGGGCCATCTGCCGGAAATTGCTTGTGCGTTACGAGGCTGATGGTGTCAATTTTTGTGGAATATCGCCACAGGCGATGAAACGTAGGTTCATCACTTCGAACGGGAAACAAAATTCCAATGCATGGAGTGGTGTCACACCAAGACTCCTCTGAGGACGACTTTAAAGCCGTACTATCAGCCGGCGACGGTCTTCTGAGACTTTCTTTCTTCTTCTTTTGCTTGTGCCTTTGTCCCGCAGTGACGCAGAGTCGGCATGGTTAATCGGATTTGGCAAGGTTAAGTTAAGGGGTGGCCGGATGCCCTTCCTGCCGCCACTCCCCCCCCCCCCCCCCCCCCGGGACGGAATTAGTGTACCCCAACTCTCTCTGCGTCTAGTGTAATCCATGGAATAGTGTGAATGTGTTCAGATGTCTGTGAGCCGTGTAACTGAGGCGGGACGTGGGGACCTGCCCGGCATTAACCTTGTGGGATGTGGAAAACCGCCTAAAAACCACGTCCAGGCTGGTCGGCACTCCGGCCTCCATAGTTAATCCGCCGGGCGGATTCGATCCGGGGCCGGCGCGCCTACCCGAGTCCAGGAAGCAGCGCATTAGCGCTCTCGGCTAACCTGGCGGGTCAACGGTCTTCTGAGACTCTGGAGAGATATTCGGTTTGGTATCTTCCCTCACGGTGCAACGATCAACTCTGAAGTGTATTGTGCTATACTTGGGAAACTGAAGAAACGACTTCACTGTGTTCGTCGCCACAAAAATGCAAACGAACTTCTCCTTCTCCGAGACAACGCAAAGCCTCACACAAGTCTGCACTCCAGAGAGGAGCTCAGAAAACTTCATCCACCGTACAGCCCCGATATCTCGCCTCCCATCCGTTTAGCCCAATGCGTTCCGCGGAGAGCAGTACGTGGATGACTTTTCTGGAGACTAGAAATCTACTCTGCAGGAATCAGCATGGGTTTCGAAAAAGACGATCCTGTGAAACCCAGCTCGCGCTATTCGTCCACGAGACTCCGAGGGCCATAGACACGGGTTCCCAGGTCGATGCCGTGTTTCTTGACTTCAGCAAGGCGTTTCATACAGTTCCCCACAATCGTTTAATGAACAAAGTAAGAGCATATGGACTGTCAGACCAATTGTGTGATTGGATTGAAGAGTTCCTAGATAACAGAACGCAGCATGTCATTCTCAATGGAGAGAAGTCTTCCGAAGTAAGAGTGATTTCAGGTGTATCCCAGAAGAGTGTCGTAGGACCGTTGCTATTCACAATATACATAAATGACCTTGTGGATAACATCGGAAGTTCACTGAGGCTTTTTGCGGATGATGCTGTAGTATATCGAGAGGTTGTAACAATGCAAAATTGTACTGAAATGCAGGAGGACCTGCAACGAATTGACGCATGGAGCAGGGAATGGCAATTGAATCTCAATGTAGACAAGTGTAATGTACTGCGAATACATAGAAAGAAAGATACTTCGTCATTTAGCTACAATATAGCAGGTCAGCTACTGGACGCAGTTAATTCCATAAATTATCTGGGAGTAGGCATTGGGAGTGATTTAAAATGGAATGACCATATAAAATTAATCGTCGGTAAAGCAGATGCCAGACTGAGATTCATTGAAAGAATCCTAAGGAAATGCAGTCCGAAAACAAAGGATGTAGGTTACAGTACACTTGTTCGCCCAATGCTTGAATATTGCTCAGCAGTGTGGGATCCGTACCAGATAGGGTTGATAGAAGAGATAGAGAAGATCCAACGGAGAGCAGCGCGCTTCGTTACAAGATCATTTAGTAATCGCGAAAGCGTTACGGAGATGACAGATAAACTCCAGTGGAAGACTCTGCAGGAGAGACGATCAGTAGCCCGGTACGGGCTTTTGTCGAAGTTTCGAGAACATACCTTCACCGAAGAGTCAGCAGTATACTGCTCCCTCTTACGTATATCTCGCGAAGAGACCATGAGGATAAAATCAGAGAGAGTAGAGCCCACGCAGAGGCATACAGACAATCTTTCTTTCCACGAACAATACGAGACTGGAATAGAAGGGAGAACCGATAGAGGTACTCAAAGCACCCTCCGCCACACACCGTCAGTTGGCTTGCGGAGTATGGCTGCAGATGTAGATGTAGATGATGGAGAGCTTACTGATGCAGCAAGGCATTGGCTCCGATGTCGACCAGTGAAGTGGTACGATGCGGGCATATATGTTCTCCCAGTAAAGTGCCGTAAGGCCATGGCACTGAACGAAAATTATGTAGAAAAATAAGGTTTTGTAGCCAAAAGAGTGGGGAATAGTATGGCATGCTGCAATCCTGAATAAAAACCAATCTGCTTTCAGAAGAAAGTACACTACTGGCCATTAAAATCGCTACACCAGGAAGAAATGCAGCTGATAAACGGGTATTCATAGGGCAAATGTATTATACTAGAACTGCCATGTGATTACATTATCACGCAGTTTGAGTGCATAGATCCTAAGAATTCAGTACCCAGAATAACCACCTCTGGCCGTAATAACGGCCTTGATACGCCTGGGCATTGAGTCAAACAGAGCTTGGATGGCGTGTACAGGTTCAGCTGCTAATGCAGCTTCAACAAGAGTAGTAACTTGCGTATTGTGACGAGCCAGTTGCTCGGCCACCATTGACCAGACGTTTTCAATCGGTGAGGGATCTGGAGAAAGTGCTGGCCAGGGCAGCAGTCGGACATTTTCTGTATCCAGAAAGGCCCGTACAGGACCTGCAACATACGGTCCTGCATTATCCTGCTGAAATGTAGGTTTTCTCAGGGGTCGAATGAAGGGTAGAGCCACGGGTCGTAACATATCTGAAATGTAACGTCCACTGTTCAAAGTGCCGTCAATGCGAACAAGAGGTGACCGAGACGTGTAACCGACGGCACCCGATACCATCACGCCAGGTGGTACACCAGTATGGTGATGACGAATGTGCCTTCTCCGCGATGTCGCGAAACACGAATGCGACCATCATGATGCTGTAAACAGAACCTGGATTCATCCGAAAAAGTGACGTTTTGCCATTAGTGCACCCAGATTCGTCGATGAATACACCATCGCAGGCGCTCCTGTCTATGATGCAGCGTCAAGCGTAACCGCCGCCATAGTTTCGAGCTGATAGTCCACGCTGCTGCAAACGGCGTGGAACTGTTCGAGCAGATGGTTGTTGTCTTGCAAACGTCCCCAACTGCTGACTCAGGGATCGAGACCTGGCTGCACAATCCGTTACAGCCATGCGGATAAGATACCTGTCATCTCGACTGCTAGTGATACGAGGCAGTTCGGATCCAGCACGGCATTCCGTATTACCCTGCTGAACCCACGGAGTCCACATTCTGATAATAGTCATTGGATCTCGACCAACGCGAGCAGCAATGTCGTGATACGATAAACCGCAATCGCGATAGGCTACAATCCGACCTTTATCAAAGTCGGAAACGTGATGGTACGTATTTCTCCTCCTTACACGAGGCATCACGACAACGTTTCACCAGGCAATGCCGGTCAACTGCTGTTTGTGTATGAGAAATCGGTTGGAAAGTTTCCTTGTGTCAGTACGTTGTAGGTGTGGCCCCCGGCGCCAATCTTGTGGGAATGCTGTCAAAAGATAATCATTTTCATACCACAGCATCTTGTTTCTGTCGGTTAAATTTCGCGTCTCCAGCACGTCACCTTCGTGGTGTAGCAATTTTACTGGCCAGTAGTGTACTGCATTACTAATCGAAGGCCCGTCATGGGTGGGAGCGGTGGTTGACTTCTGATTTTGTTGAGAGGTAACGGTTCCAGGAAGATTGGGAAACACAGGAATAGAAAGTAATCCTCGACAGGAACGGAGGATGGCTGACCGTGTGTGCGGAAATCCCACGGCGGGCGTGAGCCCTTTGCGCGGCAGGCTGGACGGGCGACGTCGGAGCGGATGTTGGCTGTCGGCGCGGCGCGGCGCGGCGCGGCGTGAGAGCGAGGTGGCCGGAGCGGGCCGTTCATTATTTGGTCAGCAATTAGCGGCCGCGGGGCAGACCGAGCCCGCAATCACGGCCCTAGTTACACGACGACCCGTCTCTATTGCTCCGTGATCCGCAGTCCGCTGCAATCAAACTCGGCTCTGCTGCCGCCATGTACGTAAGCACTCCGCTCTGCTTGTCTCATTTAAGCAGCATCGTCACCATCATCATCATCATCATCATCATCACCCATATGATGACCACTGTCGCAAAAAAATCGTTGTATAGTGAACCAGGTTCACACTATTACTCTACCGTTCTACTCTCTAAAAGCGTGCGCGGAAAACGAACATTTAAATCTTTCTGATTTCTCTTACTGTATCACACTGCTCGTGTGTGTGTGTGTGTGTGTGTGTGTGTGTGTGAGAGAGAGAGAGAGAGAGAGAGAGAGAGAGAATGGGCGGGGGTAAAATATCTCACTACCAAAAACTACCACTGGTAATGGATACTGATTATAAACTTTACATTACTCTTAGAACTGTGGTCCACAGCCTGTATAAAACTATCAAGCTATTTATTGTAAATCACGATTGGCTGATTTCGGTCTCAGTGGTCTCTAGCGAATGTGCAAAGTGTATTGCTAACTTACAGAATGCGTGTAAGATCCAGATTATATCAGGATATGTGCAGAAATATATGAGGTGTCAATCAGTAAACCGTAAATTTTGGAATTCATACTGCTTGTGTAACTTAATGCGTAGCGCGCTATTTAACGAGACTGGTAGGTGTACCAGAAGCGGAACGAATCTGCGTGACGGACTCGTACATCGGACAAAAAAAGGGCTCTGAGCACCATGGGACTTAACTTCTTAGGTCATCAGTCCCCTAGAACTTAGAACTACTTAAACCTAACTAACCTAAGGACGTCACACACAACCATGCCCGAGGCATTATTCGAACCTGCGACCGTAGTGGTCGCGCGATTCCAGACTGTAGCACCTAGAACCGCTCGGCCACCCCGGCCGGCTACACAGGACAGCGTGAGAGGTTTTTTTAAGCGGTTTTCGACCTCGTTTAGGCAAATGTTGAGCGTGTCACCAATTTTCGACTCACAAAATACGATACACGGAGAGTTAAAACACGAGAACAAAGTTTACACGATTCCCATAGGTTGAGACAGGAACAGCATCCGACGGCAACGAGGTTAAGGAAGATGCTAAATGATGAAAAGAGCGGAGCCAGTACGGTACGGTGAGGCAAATACTGGGGGGGGGGGGGGGAGAAGACAATGTTCAAATGTGTGTGATTTCCTAAGGGACCAAACTGCTGAGGTCATCGGTCCCTAGACTTATACACTGTTTAAACTAACTTATGCCAAGAACAACACACACACACCCATGCGCAAGTGAGGACTCGAACCTCCGGCAAGAGGGAGCGTGCAATTCGTGACATGGCGCCTTAAACCGCGCGGCCACTCCGCGCGCTGACAGGTGGATAGAGAGAGAGGGTTCAAATGGCTTTAAGCACTATGGGACTGAACATCTGAGGTCATCAGTGCCATAGACTTAGAACTAATTAAACTTAACTAACGTAAGAACATCGCATACAACCATGCCCGAGCAAGGATTCGAACCTGCGGCCGTAGCAACGGCGTGGTTCCGGACTGAAGCGCCTAGAACCGCTCGGCCACCAGTGCTGACAGAGAGAGAGAGAGAGAGAGAGAGAGAGAGAGAGAGAGAGAGTGAGTGAGAAAAGGGGTCAGTGCCTTACACACATAGACGCCTGCGCGGCAGCCTTTAGACGACGACTGCACGGACGGATGTGGACAGTGACTCTCTGACGAAGATAAGCGGCCGTAGGAAGGCGCAGCGAAGGCGACAGCCGTAGCTGGTGGCCACGTGCGTGCCCCCTGTGTCGAGCCGCGGCGTGGAGGCGGTGGGACGCTATGCGGGCCCGTGACCTGTGGGTGCCGCCTTCCTGCTGGCAGCTGCAGCCAACCACGGTGGCGCGACCCGGGCCGGCGTGTGGGCGTGGGTGCTGATGCCGCTGGTGGTGGTGCCACCCACGCCTCGCCCACCAGCTGGCTCCCAGGAACGGTCGCTACCGGGAGCTGCTTTACGATGCAGCTATCATACACACCACACTACAGGCTGACACCCGTCCCCCATCATTATACACTACTGGCCATTAACATTGCTACACTAACAAGAAATGCAGATGATAAACTGGTATTCACTCGACAAATATATTACACCAGAACTGACATGTCGTTTCATTTTCACGGAATTTGGGTGCGTAGATCCTGAGAAATCAGTACCCGGAACAACCACGTCTGGCCGTAATAACGGCCTTGATACGCCTGGGCATTGAGTCAAACAGAGCTTGGATGGCATGTACAGGTACAGCTGCCCATGCAGCTTCAACACGATACCACAGATCATCAAGAGTAGTGACTAGCGTATTGTGACGAGCTAGTTTTCGGCCACCATTGACCAGATGTTTTCAGTTGATGAGAGATCTGGAGAATCTGCTGGCCAGGGCAGCAGTCGATAATTTTCTGTATCCAGAAAGGCCCGTACAGGACCTGCAACGTGCGGTCGTGCATTATCCTACTAAAATGTAGGGTGTCGCAGGGATCTAATAAATGGTAGAGCCACGGGTCGTAACACATCTGAAATGCAACGTCCACTGTTCAAAGTGCCATCAATGCGAACAAGAGGTGACCGAGACCTTGTAACCAGTGGCACCCCATACCAACACTCCAGGTGATACGCCAGTATGGCGATGACGAATACACGCTTCGAATGTGCGTTCACCGCGACGTCGCCAAACACGGATGACACCATCATGATGCTGTAAACAGAACCTGAATTCATCCGAAAAAATGACGTTTCGTCATTCGTGCACCCGGGTTCGTCGTTGAGTACACCATCGCAGGCGCTCCTGTCTGTGATGCAGCAGCAAGGGTAACCGCAGCCATGGTCTCCGAGCTGATAGTCCATGCTGCTCCGAACGTCGTCGAACTGTTCGTGCAGATGGTTGTTGTCTTGCAAACGTCCCCATCTGTTTACTCAGGGATCGAGACGTGGGTGCACGATCCGTTACAGCCATGCGGATAAGATGCCTGTCATCTCGATTGCTAGTGATACGAGGCCATTCGGATCCAGCACGGCGTTCCGTATTACCCTCCTGAAACCCCGGGTTGCATATTCTGCTAACGGTCATTGGATCTCGACCAACGCGAGCAGCAATGTCGCGATACGATAAACCGCAATCGCGATAGGCTACAATCCGACCTTATCAAAGTCGGAAACGTGGTGGTACGCATTTCTTTTCCTTACATGAGGCATCACAACAGCGTTTCACTAGGCAACGCCGGTCAACTGCTGTTTGTGTATGGAAACTTTCCTCATGTCAGCACGTTGTAGAAGTCATCACCGGCGCCAACCTTGTGTGAATGCTCTGAAAAGCTAATCGTTGCATATCACAGCATCTTCTTCCTGTCGGTTAAATTTCGCGTCTGTATCACGTCACCTTCGTGGTGTAGCAATTTTAATGGCCAGTAGTGTAAAAACAAATACTGGTGCTGCAACGTTCGTTTACGTATCGCAACAGATTTCTGACATGTTTAGTGCGTCCTGCCACGACTTCCTCTCCTGTGCCAGTGTTTTCATCACAGAGCAACACCTATACTCAACGTCCTCAATTGCTCGTTGTGCTCGTTTCTATTGTAATATCTACCCTATGCATCTTCGTTCGGAAGTGAAACATGGACTCTAAGCACATCAGACATGATGACTATAGAAACTTTTGAAATGCTGTGTTGGAGTAGAATGCTGAAGATATGATGAGAAGATGGCATAACTAATGAAGAGGTACTGAATCGATATGGGGAGGGCCCGCATCTCGTGGTCGTACGGTAGCGTTCTCGCTTCCCACGCCCGGGTTCCCGGGTTCGATTCCCGGCGGGGTCAGGGATTTTCTCTACCTCGTGACGGCTGGGTGTTGTGTGCTGTCCTTAGGTTAGTTAGGTTTAAGTAGTTCTAAGTTCTAGGGGACTTATGACCACAGCAGTTGAGTCCCATAGTGCTCAGAGCCATTTGAACCATTTTTGATATGGAGAGAAGAGAAATTTATTGCAGAACTCGAGTACAGTCAGATTAAAATTACTTGACAGCTGACGCCTGTCACTTGCCGCTACAGTGCTGCCACAGCGGCTGCCGGCTATCGCTCGGTTACAGACGACACGCAAACACGGCGGGTCACTTCACAAATCAGTGTGGAAAGCTGTCGCTGCGAGGTGCTCTGTGACAGCCGATTTTAAGTGACCAAGGACTGCGGCAGACGATGCGTTTTGTAGCCCTGAATCTAAACTGGTGCCGTAACTTAACCACAGCCTCATGATGTGTAGTATATCCGAGAAAACGGCGATCAACAATCTGCGGCAGCCCTAAAATCAAGATCGCTTTGTTCGTGGCGATTAAAGCTAACCTCTGGGAGAAAAATTTCAGTTTCAATGCTAACAGCAAACTGATTGCTCGCTGTCATTGGTTACCTGAAAATATCCTCACACTGGCTGTACGAGCTGCCACGTTACCAACCGATGAGAAGACCTGGTTGGCACTTGGTTGCAGATTATATAGGCGACACAGGTAGATTACAAACAAAAAAAATGTCATCATCATCATCAACATCATCATCATTTAAGACTGATTATGCCTTTCAGCGTTCAGTCTGGAGCATAGCCCCCCTTATACAGTTCCTCCATGATCCCCTATTCAGTGCTAACATTGGTGCCTCTTCTGATGTTAAACCTATTACTTCAAAATCATTCTTAACCGAATCCAGGTACCTTCTCCTCGGTCTGTCCCGACTCCTCCTACCCTCTACTGCTGAATCCATGAGTCTCTTGGGTAACCTTGCTTCTCCCATGCGTGTAACATGACCCCACCATCTAAGCCTGTTCGCCCTGACTGCTACATCTATAGAGTTCATTCCCAGTTTTTCTTTGATTTCCTCATTGTGGACACCCTCCTGCCATTGTTCCCATCTACTAGTACCTGCAATCATCCTAGCTACTTTCATATCCGTAACCTCAACCTTGTTGATAAGGTAACCTGAATCCACCCAGCTTTCGCTCCCATACAACAAAGTTGGTCGAAAGATTGAACGGTGCACAGATAACTTAGTCTTGGTACTGACTTCCTTCTTGCAGAAGAGAGTAGATCGTAGCTGAGCGCTCACTGCATTAGCTTTGCTACACCTCGCTTCCAGTTCTTTCACTAAGTTGCCGTCCTGTGAGAATATGCATCCTAAGTACTTGAAACCGTCCACCTGTTCTAACTTTGTTCCTCCTATTTGGCACTCAATCCGTTTATATTTCTTTCCCACTGACATTACTTTCGTTTTGGAGATGCTAATCTTCATACCATAGTCCTTACATTTCTGATCTAGCTCTGAAATATTACTTTGCAAACTTTCAATCGAATCTGCCATCGCAACTAAGTCATCCGCATATGCAAGACTGCTTATTTTGTGTTCACATATCTTAATCTCACCCAGCCAGTCTATTGTTTTCAACATGTAATCCATAAATAATATGAACAACAGTGGAGACAGGTTGCAGCCTTGTCTTACCCCTGAAACTACTCTGAACCATGAACTCAATTTACCGTCAACTCTAACTGCTGCCTGACTATCCATGTAAAGACCTTTAATTGCTTGCAAAAGTTTGCCTCCTATTCCATAATCTTGTAGAACAGACAATAACTTCCTCCTAGGAACCCGGTCATATGCCTTTTCTAGATCTATAAAGCATAGATACAATTCCCTGTTCCACTCATAACACTTCTCCATTATTTGCCGTAAGCTAAAGATCTGGTCCTGACAACCTCTAAGAGGCCTAAACCCACACTGATTTTCATCCAGAAATGTTAGGCAGAAAAATAAGAGCAAATAAAAAAGCCAATACGATGATGAAAATGACACGACAAAGTATTAGAAATAAAAATTACATTTAAACCAATTAACCGAATAAAAATAATAATCAAAGTTTTTCCACTAGATTCAGAAGTAAAAGAAAATCGGTGCATTTGACGAGATTCGAACCTACAATCTTCTACATGTCAGTCTTACACACTAACCATTGTGCTACGCCGCTATACTTCCTTTGGTCGTTATAAATATAACTCTTCTGTCGTAGTTTCAAAGATGAATTTGATGATTCAAAGTACTTCTTCACGCAATGCGTGCGTAGCTTATCTAATGTAAGCCAATCTCTGTGATTATAATAACTGTATAAATTATGTCATGATGAATAGCGTCTTGTGTGGAAGGATCCAGTTGTGTTTGGTTAGTACTGTGTATAAGACGTATTTTGTGTGATCTTACGAAGGCCAGACTTAGGATTCGGGACCCGAACACATACGAAAGAAAGCCGGACAAAGAATTGGAAGTGAAGTGACCAACTGCTGAGGCCCTTAGGCAACGGCAGAGGAAAGCAGCAACATAACGTGAAGCGTCAACTATCAAGTAATTTTAGTCAGACTAGAAAAGATAGAATTGCTTACTAGATCAAAGCCAGAGGTATCAAGAACTCAGTTTGGAAATTAGAGGGGGGGGGGGGGGAAGAAAATAGGAGATCAGAGCTTAACTGCAGTAAGGTGATTGAATGGAAGTAGGTCGCAGTAGCTTGACAGAGATGTAGCGTGTAGGCCTACATGTGGAAAAGTCAACGTTTCGAATGACCTGATGATCCCTCATTACCGGGAACATCGAAGGTAAACGATATTACCGGCTGCGACCGGTGGAGAAATAGACCTTGACGGAACACACACTATGTGAGTGAGACCGACCACGGAATAAAATTCGGAGCCACGCAAGTTCTCGGTATGGAGAGAACCTACTTAGCCTGTTTGTTTATGGAATCCCTTGAAATCTGTAAACATGATAGTAGGTTTAACATTAAAGAACGAATGTTGCAGATAAACGGATCCTGAATTGCCGTGCTACAGCTGTCGACCGTTGCAGATAACAAGGAAAGAATCACAACGGTAATGACATGGGAAAGGCCCACAGACGTTGGCGCGGCAAGTACAAACAATCCTCCGGCCACAGGCACGACTGTTGCTCGCCACCAGCAATGGAGGGCGAATCTTTGAAAAAAACCAGCCACTAGTGTTTGCGAAATGTCAGAAAAACTATTAAACAAATGTGGCCAAAGGTTTCCAAACGAAAACCGACAGGTAATACATGGATTCATCTCGCTGTCGAAGGGCTTAAACCCAAATCATGCTTCAACACGATCGAACACGTACGATATAATGTGCATTACCTACGAAGGGGCTTCAAAAGGTGACTTTCATATTTTTATGGTGGGGCAAGTAACTTTTAATGGATGCTGCACTGCACCTCAAAGTAGCACAGATACATGATACTACTTTTCAGCATTCTTACCAAATCTCTGTAAATAACAGTCGGATTGTTCTTCGAATTTTTAAATTCCTCGACGACAGAAATCCACTCGTTGGTCACGGAGGCATTGGAACCCCTCCCCAGGTTGCAGAAAAGATGGAAACTGCATGGCACAAAATCAAAACTTCCCTATCAGCCTCACCCACGTTTGCGCACTCTTGGATAAATTGTTGGTGCCATCTCACTTTGGCTGAAAATGATATTACATCTGACTCATATATCGCCCGAACTTTACGGCGAATCTACGTGCAGTTTTGACGTTGTGTCCACAGAAATCGTACTGACCGGCGTAATTCAGTACGTTTTCTGTTACCGCGCTATTTCACCCTCACACTGTGATGCGCCCGTTAACCGTGCTGCAGCAGACTGCATCTACAGGAAATCCGGAATATGAACCCTCTTCTGCCAGTGCTCCACCCTTCTTGCACAGTTGGTCTTACCGTAGTACAGCATGCGTAACCTACTGCCAGAAGTCCTTACGTATCTTAATTACGGGTTGGTAACTGTTTTATTGGTAACTGTTTTATCTCCAGTGCAACGACAAGAAAGTAGAGCCGGTGACATCCCTTGAACGAGACACGAGTTCCTCTCATATCGTACCTCCTACGCTAAATATGCCGGAGGAAATCGTTTGATATACGATTTGTCGATAAGATCGTAGATACTAATTAATTCAGTATTCCTGCGCAGAGCAAGATAATCAGTTGTTACACATTTTTTGCAGTGTTTTGTGTAAAATTTTTAAAAGTGCCAGCGAACTGCGATGTTCTACTCCGCATCGGTTGTAAGCGACAACTGCTTCACCTTTGAGCTATTCTGAGAAGCTTTCGTGGACACACGCTGCTCGTCTTTCATTAGCTGTGCTTTTTGCTCACTTGAGTAATGGGGCGTGGGGGTATGTCTCGTATGGCCACTGGCTAATTTGTCCTGTTTTAGCCTCATTACGGCGAAACAAAAACCACAGTGAGCAGCGGCTTCCACGACACCCGGCATCTGGTCTTCGACGACACAGTACTCGTTAAGCTGTGCGTGTACGGTTAAAAGCGGCTGCCATAATCTCTATAAAATAACATTTGACTAAGAACTGTATCAGTGTCACAGTTTGGGTATCGAGATTGTTTGCTCGCAGCCTATATGAGGAACCATCATAGGCCACAGGAACGAGTATTATTTTAGCGCGTGTCACTTGATGCCAGTATCGAGAGATTATTGCAAGGAGGCTGATATATATTAAAAGTAATCATTACCTAGCTGACCACTTTTGGCAAGGATGAAAATTTGCCGCGACAGTGTCACTTCTTTTGAGGCAGTTCAGATTCCCTCTGGCCATGGTTCCTTTGACAAGGACACCGTCGGTTTACTTCCAAATCCTTCCCCGTCAGAGATTAAAAAGGACACTTTAAAAGAACTGCAGTCTTCTTTTATTCTTTCTTCGTGCGGCGTAGTTAACTGCTCGTCCGTTGTTGCTAAGTTGATCGATTCTGATGAACCATGTCACAAGGTCAGGATGTAGTTAGAGTTCTTTAAACAGCGAACGATGATCCCTCACTGCTAGCGACTATGTTGCAAGTTTTCAAGCGCGATGAACATAAAGACAGCCTTCAATAACTGCGTGAATCCCATAGTCACCCTGGAGTTTCACACTCCCATCTAATGAACAAATACGAGCGTGCGGAATATCATACCAAATGTGTGACTGGACTGAAGATTTCCTAGCAAACAAACCACAGCGTATCAATCTCAACAGGATAAATCTCTAGACGTGAAAGTAATTTCGGGCTTGTCCCAAGGAAGTGTTATAGGATCATTACTTTTCACAATATACAGGGTGAGTCACCTAACATTACCGCTGGATATATTTCGTAAATCACATCAAATACTCACGAATCGATTCCACAGACAGAACGTGAGGAGAGGGGCTAGTGTAATTGATTAATACAAACAATAAAAAAATGCGCGGAAGTATGTTTTTTAACACAAACCTACGTTTTTTTAAATGGAACCCCGTTAGTTTTGTTAGCACATCTGAACATATAAACAAATACGTAATCAATGCCGTTTGTCGCATTGTAAAATGTTAATTACATCCGGAGATATTGTAACCTAAAGTTGACGCTTGAGTACCACTCCTCCGATGTTCGATCGTGTGTATCGGAGAGCACCGAATTACGTAGAGATCCAAAGGGAAAGGTGATCGACCTTAGGTACAGAAGAGACTGGAACAGCACATTACGTCCACATGCCAACACCTTTTTATTGGTCTTTTTCACTGACGCACACGTACATTACCATGAGGGGTAAGGTACACGTACACACGTGGTTTCCGTTTTCAATCACGGAGTGGAATAGAGTGTGTCCCACTGGAAACGCGTCGACGTATGTGGTATCAGCATGATGGTGCACCTGCACATTCCGCAATTAACACTAGGCTGACCCTTGACAGGATGTTCGACGGGCGTTTCATAGGACGTGGAGGACGCATAAAATGGCCAGCCCGTTCTCCTGATCTTACACCTTTGAGCTTCTTTCTGTGGGGTACGTTAAAGGAGAATGTGTACCGTGACGTGCCTACAACCCTAGAGGATATGAAACAACGTATTGTGGCAGCCTGCGGCGACATTACACCAGATGTACTGCGGTGTGTACGACATTCATTACGCCAGAGATTGCAATTGTGTGCAGCAAATGATGGCCACCACATTGAACATCTATTGGCCTGACATGTCGGGACACACTCTATTCCACTCCGTAATTGAAAACGGAAATCACGTGTGTACGTGTACCTCACCCCTCATGGTAATGTACATGTGCGTCAGTGAAAAAGACCAACAAAAAGGTGTTAGCATGTGGACGTAATGTGCTGTTCCAGTCTCTTCTGTACCTAAGGTCGATCACCTTTCCCTTTGGATCCCTACGTAATTCGGTGCTCTCCGATGCACACGATCGAACAGCGGAGGAGTGGTACTCAAGCGTCAACTTTAGGTTACAATATCTCCGGATGTAATTAACATTTTACAATGCGACAGACGGCACTGATTAAGTATTTGTTTATATGTTCAGATGTGCTAACAAAACTAACGGGGTTGCATTTAAAAAAATGTAGGTTTGTGTTAAAAAACATACTTCCGTGCATTTTTTTATGGTCTGTATTAACCAATTACACTAGCCCCTCTCCTCACGTTCGGTCTGTGGGATCGATTCGTCAGTATTTGATGTGGTTTACGAAATATATCCAGCGGTAATGTTAGGTGACTCACCCTGTATATGAATGACCTATTAGATGACGTCGTAAGCTCCATGAGGCATTCCGTAGATGATTCTGTTGTATCCAGAGAAGTCGCAACGCTAGGAAATCGTAGCGAAATGCGGGAAAACCTGCGGAGGACCGATGCTTGGTGCAGGGAGTGGCAATTGGCCCTCAACATAAACAAATGTGACGTGTTACGTATAAACAGAGAGAAATAACCATTACTGTGTGATTACACGATTACTTAACAGTCTCTGGATGCAATTACTCCCATAAAAAATGTAGGAGCGTGCGCACAGAGCGACTTGAATTAGAACGACAATCTGAAATTGGTGGCAGGTAAAGCAAACGCCAGACTGCGATTCGCTGAAAAAAAAAATCCCCAAGAAATGTAGTCCATCAACAAAGCATAGTATCTCACAAAACTTTCGTTCGACCAGTACTTGAATACTGCTCATCAATAAGGGATCCTTTCTCGATAGCCGGCCGCTGGTGGCCGAGCGGCTCTAGGCGCTTCAGTCTGGAACCGCGCGACCGTAACGGTCGCAGGTTCGAATCCTGCCTCGGGCATGGATGTGTGTGATGTCCTTAGGTTAGTTTGGTTTAAGTAGTTCTAAGTTCTAGGGGACTGATAACCTCAGAAGTTAAGTCCCATAGTGCTCAGAGCCATTTGAACCTTTCTAGATAAGATTGAGAGGAGATCCAAACAATTTTGTAAGGGCGAAAGCGTCACGGAGATGCTCATCTACGCTGCTAGAGAGGCGTTCTGAATCACTCTGTGGTTTACTGTTTTATGTTCGTACAGCGTACGTTCCTGGCTTCTTTCTACATATATCTCGCGAAAAGGTCATGAAGATAAAGTCAGAGACATTCGAACCCACGCGAAGACTTAACAGCAATCGTTATTCCGGTGAACCATTAGCGGCTCAACAGAGAAAGAGAGAGGAGATACTGGTCCAGAAAGCATTCTGCGCAACACACCGTGTGGTGGTTTGCCGAATTTGGATGTAGATACAGTGCGGTAACGCTGAGGCGTTTCTATATAAATGAAAAACAAAATAGCGTTACCGGAATGGTCGCGGTAAGTGTGCAACTTCGCATTCAACAATCTTGTCTGTACGGACTATAGTACTGCACAACACGTACTTCATGATTAATACTAGCAGTCGTCTTTTGTGTAGTAATGTGGCTCAGCTGCTTTGCATTCCGGAAGAACACCTTTGGCTTGATGCACACATCTGAGACCTGTACATGTATGCTGTAAAGGAAACTACTGAAACAAATGCAGTTCTGAAAAAAAGTTAAGAGCGTGACTTCGTGAAAATGAATCCATTGTCACCAGCTAATAATTGTCACATAATCAACCCCCTGCCCGCATCTCGTGGTCGTGCGGTAGCGTTCTCGCTTCCCACGCCCGGGTTCGATTCCCGGCGGGTCAGGGATTTTCTCTGCCTCGTGATGGCTGGGTGTTGTGTGCTGTCCTTAGGTTAGTTAGGTTTAAGTAGTTCTAAGTTCTAGGGGACTTACGACCACAGCAGTTGAGTCCCATAGTGCTCAGAGCGATTTGAGCCATTTTTTGCAACCCCCTGCATCTGTTAAAATGCCCATCAATGGAAAAAATCAGGACAGAGAAATTGCTACATTTTTAATATTTACAGCCATTCTTCCCTAGTTGCAATTTCAGTGCTGTTTTATTTATATATGAATAACTAATAACAAAGAGGCACTAATAATTAAATCAATAAAGGAAAATACAGGAACAGGGGACACTAGCTACAAAAACAGACAAACGTAGTAATGCAGAGCTTATGAATAAACAGGAATAAATGAGTAAATCTAAAGACATTTTGCAATAATAATAATGTTGAAAACAAAGAGTAGTGAAAGACGAGTAATATTTATTCTTATTTAAAAATGGTTCAAATGGCTCTGAGCACTAAGGGACTTAACATCTGGGGTCATCAGTCCCCTAGAACTTAGAACTACATGAACCTAACTAACCTAAGGACATCACACACAACCATGCCCGAGGCAGGATACGAACCTGCGACCGTAGCAGTCGCGCGGTTCCGGACTGAAGCACCTAGAACCGCTCGGCCACCACGACCGGCTATTCTTATTTACAAGATGGACAGTATAGACATTGTACTATTATAAGGCTAACAGAGTTAATGTGTGCTGTAAACATTTACAACTTTTAACCCCTAAGCATAACAACAGAAAAATAAAAATAAGGGTTTCTCGTGGACAGAGTATAACAGCCACAGGGAAGGTATACTCCTTCAGCAGGAACTAGGCCCAGATCACGCGCCACCGCCCACCCTGTCTCTGGCTGTTGTTCAGCAGGGCTTTACTCTTTCACTCACGCCATTTCTTTAATCTCCCTTTTTGCTTTTTGTCTCATACAAAGGCGATGGTGCTGATTCCGGTGCGTGCCCGCAACGAGGGAAATTGTAATCCTAGAATTAAATTTTGAAGCTGTTCTCTGACGAAAGCCACGATCGAACTGTGTGTCTTTGATCAGCAGACCTGAAGGACTCAAATCTCTGACGATGCTGACGGAGGCGGAACGTTAAACACCATTAATTACACCTTTCTTACTTGCCACGCGCCTCTCTCCTTCTCCCCCCCCCCCACTCCTTCTCCCCAATCCTTCTCCCCTTCCCCCCCTCCCTATCTCTCTCGCTCTCCCCCTCCCTCCCTCACACACACACACACACACACACACACACATACACACTACAAAGGAGGAAAAATTTTCACCTGAAAGATCAAGAGCGTTGGGATTCAAGTGCGTAGCGATCAGAATAGGAAATGATGTGTAAGGATATTGTTCGTGCCCTTTCAAAGGATCCATCTCTTAAGAGATTTAGGGACATCACGGAAAACCTAAATCTAGATGGCCAGACGGGGAAGTTAACCGTTTTTGTTTCACAAATTCCCATCTCAGTTCCTAGAGCGTCCCTGTTACACTTTCCTTTGGGTTATTTCAACCTGTTGCGATGTTAGAACTGTTAGACCTCTGTCATATCTACTGGATAAGGAGTCCAAAACGGTAAACCAATGCCCTAGAAATCGAGTACGTGACAGCTCTTCAAGCCAGGAACGTATGCCTGCAGCCCTGTGAAAACGGCTGATGTCATCTTGGAAGACACGTGTATCCACAGCTTTCTCACCATGAAGATGTAGAATATAGTGCAACACTTGGTCAACATGAATGTGAAAATAAATACTGTCCTCCATAATATGTTTGTTTGCATGGCCGTCTTCCGCAGCAGCTATTATACAGGCGTAAATGTATACGATTGAAGCAAAAAAGGTTAAGTAAACGTGGGTTCTAAAACGCATACCTTAGGAGCTACGAATATTTCTTCATCGTCGATAGTATGAAACGATCTCTCTTACTGCAAGCTCTCTGTATTCCATATTTTGAGATGTGGTAGTGTGGACCAAAACAAGAAAAAAAAAGACTCCAGTAAACATGGGCTCTGCCGGCCAGGGTGGCCGAGCGGTTCTTGGCGCTACAGTCTGGAACCGCGCGACCGCTACGGTCGCAGGTTCGAATCCTGCCTCGGGCATGGATGTGTGTGATGTCTTTAGGTTAGTTAGGTTTAAGTAGTTCTAAGTTATAGGGGACTGATGACCTCATAAGTTAAGTCCCATAGTGCTCAGAGCCATTTGAACCATAAACATGGGCTCTAAAGCGCATGACCTAAGAGGTATAAGCTCTTCTACTGAAAATGTGCTCATAGGTCTTAAGGTATGCGTTTTGGAGCCCTTGTTTACTGAGACTATTGTGCTTCTACTCAAATGGTTCAAATGGCTCTAAGCACTATGGGACTTAACATCTGAGGTCATCAGTCCCCTAGACTTAGAACTACTTAAACCTAACTAACCCAAGGACATCACACACATCCATGCCCGAGGCAGGATTCGAACCCGCCACCGCAACAAAAGCGCGGTTTCTGACTGAAGCGCCTAGAACCGCCCGGCGACAGCTCTGGTTGTGCTTCTACCAGCGTGTACTTTCAGCTGCATGCATTTACGCCGTTAATTATGATACACGTTGTATATGTTGTTATTGGTTGATCCGTCTTAATCTTACTGCAGTTAAAGAGTATTTTTCACCAAAAGCGTTTCGCTTTTATTTATAAAGCCTTTATACAGAAACATAGCGAAAATCAGTCGACTACAGAATTCGTAAACAAGAAGTAAAAACAGTTTTATAAAGGAACATTGTTTTTAAGCTGTAAGTATAAAAATGTTGGCACTTATTATGTATACCATGTATCCAGAATGATTGCAGAAGCGAATCGGGTCTGATGGAAAATATTCTATAACTGCAGTAAGCTCAAGACGTAACAACCAAATCGCCTCGCATCATTTGAAAAGAGGCAAAGTCACGACTCCTTGGGCCAAATTATAGACCTCCAGTCAGCTACTGTAAAGCTTCTAAAGTTTGTGTGTTGTTTAGGCCACGAAGACGTACAGCTTGCGAAGTACACAATTCCAAACGTCCACTGCACACACTTCACTTCGTAGTATTTGCTCATAAATTGTTTGAAATGGACCTGGATTCACTGACAGCAGCAGTTACCAGCCGGCCTTTGTGGCCGAGCGGTTCCAGGCGCTTCAGTCTACGGTCGCAGGTTCGACTCATGCCTCGGGCATGGATGTGTGTGATGACCTTAGGTTAGTTAGGTTTAAGTAGTTCTAAGTTCTAGAGGACTGATGACCACAGATGTTAAGTCCCATAGTGCTCAGAACCATTTGAATCATTCTTTTTTTTTGTTCAGAGCTATTTGAACCAAGCAGTTACTATCGGGTTTGAAACTAACTTCCACTGACAAGGCGTCTCACTCGGTCCTTTCGGTTACGATCTTTTTACGACTGCTATTCTTACAATGTGTTACATGGCTGCGGGTGGCCCACATTCCTTGTACGAGGGGCGTTCAATGCAATACATTTTTTTTCTGAAAGTAGGTTTGTTTTATTTAGGATTCCAATACACCATATTATTCCCCACTCTTTTGGCTACAACGCCCTAATCTCTGTTCAAGATGACGGCCTTAGGCCACCTTATTGACCCGCATGGTACCACTCTATTGGTCGACGCCGGAACCAATGTCTTGCTGCATCAATAGCCTCCCCGTAATCCACGTACTGCTCCCCGCAGAGTGCACCGTCTATTGGGCCACACAGATGGATGTTGGAAAGCGCGACACCCGGGCTGTATGTCAGATGAGGAACCCAGTGGCCTTTGAGTATTAGTGGACGAGTGTGTCCGCACTACCGACACAGTGGTCCAGTTGCGCAGCGAGACGTCATTTGTGATCCATCGATCACCTCTAATGAGAGTGTCTGCACTAGAGATGGGGGATCTGCTCTTGAACTGATTCATAGAGTTGAATCTTTCAAAGGAGTGAACAATCAGTGATTCACAAAAAAAGAACGGTAGCTCCAAACGTTTCCCACAGCAGAGAGAGAGAGAGAGAGAGAGAGAGAGAGAGAGAGAGAGAGACGGAGCATATCAGTGGGGCCTCTGCTGGTCAGAGCATACTGCACGCCACGTAACACAGCCAGCACTGGCTTCTGCCCTGCTTCTACCTTGGCTGCCTGCATTGTGCAGTGCCCCATTGGATTTTGTGTTTCACATATGCCGTGCCGTCTCTGTGCTTCCTCTGCCGCGTACAGTGTCTGGCGCACCTTAACTTAGCATCGCACTCTGTCGGCGATCGTTTCAGTCGCACGTCCTGCCCTCTGGGCAGTTGATGCGAGCTACAGGACAGAGAGCCTCCTAGCGGAGAACATAAGAACTACTTGCAACAACCTGCTCGCAAGAGAACGGACGATTTGTATAGGAGCAGGTGACTGGTGGCCATTCACCGCTCCCCCCACCCTCGGAACTCGCCCGCTCAACGCTCACCCCACCGTTCTCGACTCTAGCCAGAGCGTTGAGCAAAGCAACTCATGTGTCACTCTGGTCTCTGCGGTCTTAGCTCACGCAGTAATACAGCTCGCAGCTCGACCTTCTTGACTCAGCGCCTCTGCATCATAGTTCGTTTCTAATATAAACCTATCAGTGATTTTTCCTTCATTTCACACTGTCACTATTTAGATGTGGAGGTTTGTTTTGCAGGGCACTCCAAAGTGTCGTTATCAGCACGTTATTTTAGCTTTGTAGCCATTATCATGTGCAAAGGTGAAATATTTATTACATATCTGACATGTCTGAATGATTGTCACAATGTTACAATCATTCAGACATATCAGATATTTTATGACTATTTCATCTTTGACCTTGATAATGGCTACAAAGCCAAAACCATGATACTGCAAAATAAATAAGTAATCAAAAACTTTGTCATATCGTGGAAATTTCAATAAACAATACAAAATTCTTACTCATTATCTATGTTACTTCAAAATAAGATCAAATAAGATCAAAATACAGGTATAGTACTGGAATAAACCAAGTTTAAAGGGCAATGTGCCTTCCATTTATTTTCTATTGTGAATGAGTGGTGAGTCATGAAAAAGAGCTAGTTCATTTCAGGGAGTGAACAGTTCTGATCCAATCTCTGAAAAGAACAGTTTTGCCCATCTCTAGTCCGCACGTTCCAGCACTGCAGGAGTCATAAATGTGTGCGGCCGGCCGACACGCGGCAGATCGGACATGTTTGCGGTGATGACGGGCGTGTCGCCCAACGACACACGGTGCTTGAGTTCCCTGCCAGGTCTCCGTAGACATTCTGCAAGTGCCTGCGAATATTTGCGATGCTCCGATTTTCCAGCAAAAGAAACTCAATGACAGCTAGCTCTCTGCTTGGAACGCATCTCCGTTACAGACGCCATTTTTAAGGCTAGGTTCAAATGGTTCAAATAACTCTGAGCACAATGGGACTTAACTTCTGAGGTCATCAGTCCCCTAGAACTTAGAACTACTTAAACTTAGCTAACCTAAGGACATCATATACATCCATGCCCGAGGCAGGATTCGAACCTGCGACTGTAGCAGTCGCGAGGTTCCAGACTGTAGCGCCTAGAACCGCTCGGCCACTCCGGCTGACTTTAAGGCTAGGTATAACGGCGCTACCTAACGGAAGTTCATGAACCTACAGTGACTGAAGCAGGAATATTCGACGTTCCTGCTTTTTTTTCTTCAACCAAAGTTGGTCGAGTAAAAATGTGTTGCATTACTTACTGAACGCCCTCCTGGCAACTTCATGCACTACGTGATATGGGCACGTCCAAATACGATTGCTTCTTTCTCTTAATCTGTCACGTCTCCACGTCGACCTACCTTACTGCGCTGATAGAATACAAACGACAGGCACATTCACGCCAATTCACTACCATGACATGCGTCGTCGATGGAGTGTCACATGACCGTCTGGTACCAGTTCTGCGCGATCTACAGTGCTCCAACCGATCAGTTTGCTCTTTCAAGATAGTGATTAATTTTTGGTCCACTGAACATATCTAATTGTCTTGTTTCATACCTTTTTTTAATGTTGCCCTTCGGCATTTAATACTGTGTGACGTCCTGTCAACGTTCGTTACTTGTCTACTGATGGGCAACTATCCCATTCTTCGTCCTTATTATATTCATGTTTGCAGGTAGTTGTATACAGGGTGAAAAGTATTTAAACTGACAAACTCTGGGAGGTTGTAGGGGACATTAAAACAAATATTTTTCCCTAATGTCATTTTTTCCTATGAGGATTGAGGATTATTTAAACCAGTGGAGACCGTATTACGATCTTCCGTTGTAGGCAACTGCTGTCCACCAGTGTAGTAGTGCATTGTCTCTGTTTACAATGAAGCGATACACCTGGGGTGAGTACACTGATGTGGTTGGTGCATACTACGTAGCGCACCACAACAGACGAGCTGTACAGCGAGTTTATCAACAACAATATCCTAATCACCGTATCCCGCATCATACGACCTTTGCTGCTGTGTACCAACGTCTGCGTGAGACGGAATCATTTAGCAGATTACCTGGACAGGGACGCCGTCGCACGGTAAGAACGCTGCTATTTGAGGAAGCTGTCTCGCAGCATGTGGAGCGGGATCTTTCAATCAGCACTCGTGCAATTGCATGTAACATGGGGACGAACCAGAAGAATGTAAGAACAGTCCTCCGAGAGCAATTGTTACGTCCATTTCACTTACAGCATGTCCACGCACAGTTTTCACAGTGGTGCCTGGAACAGTGCGAAATGCATCCTACATTTCCATCCTCTGTGTTGTTTACCGATGAAGCAACATTCGGGCGTGATGGAGTCTTCAACATACACAATTCGCAAGTTTGGAGTGAGGATAACCCACATGCCACAGTTACTAGCGCTCATCAAGTGCGGTTCTTCGTTAATGTGTGGATCGGTGTTGTTGAGGACTGTTTAATTGGGCCGTATCTGCTACCTAGGCCATTAAATGGCAGGCATTATTACAATTTTCTCGCCAGAGCATTGCCAGAATTGCTGGAAGACGTCACACTCCCTACAAGACAACGCATGTGGTTCCAACATGACGTGGCGCCGGCGCATTTCACTCGTCTTGTGCGTCGATTCCTGGACCGACGCTTCCCAGAAAAGTGGATTGGCAGAGGTGGTCCTGTACCATGGCCTGCTCGATCCCCAGATATATCCCCTCTGGACTTTTTTGTGTGGGGAGAGATGCGCAACATTGTCTACGTAACTCCTGTTGCGTCAGAAGAGGATCTGGTTGCCCGGATAGTAGCAGCAGCAGGAACAATTCAGGATACTCCTGGGGTTTTTGCCCGTGTCAGACAGAACATGATCCGATGGTGTAGCATTTGTTCACGTGTCAGTGGAGGCATTTTTGAAAATCTACTGTAATTGAAATTGGATTGTGTTAATGTGTTGTGCCTTGGTCATAAAAAAAATGGAAAAGTGTTTGTTGGTTTAATTAATTTGCCGCCAGAGAAATCTTCCTCTACTGGTTTAAATACTCCTCATACGAGAAAATGACATTAGGGAAAAATATTTGTTTTGATGTCCCCTACAACCCCCCAGAGTTCATCGGTTTAAACACTTTTCACCCTGTATATTACATCAGGCGGAAATTTTGTCCAAGTGTTTCTGCAATGGTTATGCCCGGGGTTTTAGTTCACCGGTCACTTGTGGAATGACACACTTTAGGTCTGCCCGCCCAGCTGTTAGGCGATCAGCTGTCTGGCGAGTCGGCGCGGCCGACGTTTTGCGAACGGCTAGTAGCGCTGGCTGGAGGCCGCGTATTGTGTGTGTCTCGCCCGCCGCCTAAAGGGGACCTGCGGGCCGCGCCGTCGGCTTTAACCTGCGCCTGCCACGCAACGCGTCCCACTCCCTCCGCCAGCTGCTGTCTGTTTTCCTTTAATGCCGCTTTCACGCGATAATCCGACTGTCGCCAACCGGGATATTCACATATCTTCCGTTTAAATACGGTCAACGTGCTTTGTGGCACCGATTGCGTACTATCGAGAGACGAAATACTCGCATGGCCTGGTTTGCAGGTTAATCTAGCATCGTCGCGTGCGCAAATTAGGGGCTAAAACTACTAGTGGAAGAAACAGGTTTGTGTAATTTTACAGCACGGCGATCGAGGTAGCTTAGTGGTTAGTACACTGGACTCCTCCTCGAGAGCAGTGGGGTGAAAATCCCCATTCGGATATCCTGAAGTAAGTTTTCCACGCCGGCCGAAGTGGTCCAGCGGTTCTAGGCGCTACAGTCTGGAACCGCGCGACCGCTACGGTCGCAGGTTCGAATCCTGCCTCGGGCATGGATGTGTGTGATGTCCTTAGGTTAGTTACGTTTAAGTAGTTCTAAAGTTCTAGGGAACTGATGACCTCAGCACTTACATACCATAGTGCTCAGAGCATGCTTTGCTATTCTTGTCCCGTTCCAGTTTGTGCTTCGTGTCTAGTATCTCGCTGTCCGCGGGATTTTAGTCGCCAAACCTCATTCCTTCCCTTGGTTATGATGCAGTACCATCTGGTAAATATTGTAAAGATATTCGTTTAAATCTTGATTAAATTCCGAAGTGACGCAATGAAAGGCAACTTGCTTTATATGTTGAGAAATGTAAAATTATTCAGTTCGTCAAACAAAAAACACATACTGTCTTATGACTAGAATATAAATGATTCAAACTTAGAATCAGTCAATTCATGTATATAACGGGATGTAACAATTTGTAGGGATATGAAGTGAAACGATTCCATAGGCTCTAGGCCCAGTAGTAATTAATTAGGCACGTGGAAGGCTTAAGTTCATTGGCTGGATACTGGGAATATACCGTCAGTTTGCAAAAGGAGACTGCATACAGATCACTTGCTTGTCCCGTCTGAGAATGTTGCCCAAGTTCGTCGGACCCTTAGCAAGCAGA
Source organism: Schistocerca cancellata (assembly GCF_023864275.1). Taxonomy (NCBI): domain Eukaryota; kingdom Metazoa; phylum Arthropoda; class Insecta; order Orthoptera; family Acrididae; genus Schistocerca; species Schistocerca cancellata. Next base: position 551,436,916 of record NC_064631.1, on the reverse strand, counting down.
AGTAACGTCTGACTGTAGGCACCTGTTTTGTGATAACCTAAAGATAAATACAAAAACAGACATACATCGTGTAGCTTCTGTGTCTGCTGCGCGCAGGTGCGCGAGCGCCCACTCACACACACACACACACACACACACACACACACACTCACTCTTGTGGCGAGAATGTGGCATGCTCCTGCAAGCGACCATAAAGAGTGGTAAGTGGTAAAATACACAGAAAAAGATAGCCGCTAATTAATTAGCAGCCGTTTTATCACTCTGCCATGAGCATTTAAAAACGTTTAAATTTTTGAACTTCTAGCAGGCAACAGAAGCAGCAGAAGATCGCTGTTCTCCTGCGCAGACGTTTTGTCGAACTCCAGCACCGATACCAATGAGAAGTTTTGTTTGCTTCGTGAATAATACTGCAATAGGACTTTTCCTAGTAAAGCACTGCGGTATTAAAACAAACTTTCCTGTTGAGGGTTTATGGGAAAGTGGACTGCATCTGTAAAGGAAATCGCATTTGATAAGCTAGTGCGAACAGTCATAGAACATTGTTCCAGCGTTAAGACTACTCACCATCTAGGCACGACAACAGACATCTAAAAAATTCAAATATATGCTACTAGGATCATAACAGGTTGATATAAACCCCACGAAGGTGTAACAAACATCGTCGGTGAACTTAAATTCGTCTGTTTTGCAAGAAATATGACGTCGTTCTCGCTAAACCCTGCTTGGTAAATGTAGAGAAACGGTAAACGATTACGATATACTATGTATGGCACGGGAATCACGAGAATTGAAGAAAGGAAGATCAGGCTGTAACGTGCCTTCGATGACAAGAAGGCTGAAGCACAAGCTCGGATTGAGTAATGATGGGGAAGGAACTCGGCCGGGTCCTTCTCAAACGTACCAACTCGGAATTTGCTTTGAGTGATTTAGTGAAACCACGAAATCCGGATATCCGGACGAAGGTACGAACGCTGCCCTGACGGATGCGAGATCAGTGTCTTAATACTCTGCTACATCGTTCAGTGAGATCGTAAGAATAGCAGAAGAGAAGCTTGTGCGCGTAGCCACTTATGCCTCACATAATGTGTGAATATATATCTTCAGTGCATGGTCATAAGGGCGTAAGTCATTTTTTGATCATTTTTGTTTTGGTAAACGACATTGACAAGGAAATCACAAGCTTTAGTGTGGTATAAAGGGCTTATGTCAGGGTGCAATACAAAGCATACTGAATCAAATGGTCACCCTTGTGTCATATTTGCTACCATTTGTTTTGTATTATGGGCTTATGTCGACTTATGCCCTTAGTAGAGCAGCTTGTGTTAAACTGAATACGTTTTATGTTGACTTATGCCCTTAGTAACACTTAACATTTTTAATTTATGTTCGTTAGTCCGTAATCTTTCCCTGGGTTGGCAATACTGTATTATTGAGGAAGCTTGTGCTATAAATATGTGCATTGTTGTTGCTTTGCGAAAGAGGGAAGATTAACATTCACTGATTATTGAAAGTGTTTGAAAATGTTTACCCGTGGGAAGGAAATGGTTCATTCACTGCAGAAACAGACTGGCATTAACACAAATAAATGGATCTTTAAAGCGATATTGTAGCTTTCATTTTACAAGACTAAATAAACTGTAGATAGGCCTCTTTAGGAAAGCTGTATCAAATTGCACTTCTTGTAAAACGAGTAAAACGACAGAGACAGTACTTAAGGACACTGAATGTGAAACGCTACTCATTTCTACAAAACATTTTATTGTTTATTTTTAGATGAATGCAGTGATGACAATATTGTCTTCACCGCTATACGAACAAGATAAAATACGGGATATATTGGAGGGAGCCTTTGACAAACCATCAATGAACAAACTAGCACCTTCATTGCCAGATATTCTGGATTATGATGATGACAGTGGTCAAGACAAGACATACGTACTAGGTTCTAAAAGTGAAAGCAGCCTAGATGATGAAATAATAATGAGAAGAAAAAATCACGTTACTAAAAAAATTAAAGTCCCTCTTGATGATTCAGATCAGCAGCAAGAATACATTGCGCAAAATGTTCGTGCAGAACCTGTGGTAGAGACATCTCTTTCAAGAGATGGAATTGAGCAGCCTTCTTCAAGCAATGGCAGTGGTGAAGTACGGCTATTCAACATCGTCGGGCTAGAACACTGCGCAAAGAACTAACTGTTCTTTTGCATACTGGACAGTCGTACATTAATGTTAATAGGAAGGAAGTACGTGCTAGAAAGATGAAACCTCGTAAACAGTGCAAAAAGAAGTGTTTTCTCGTTCTGGAAAATGGCATTCGCAAAAACTATTTTTTCGGAATACTGGCGACTCGGTACTCATGATAAAAGGGTAGCGATTGTAGCAAAGGATGTCACTGCTAAACATGTGGCAACCAGGAGACCCAGAACGGAAACATGTTCTAGAAACAGGAATATTACCCATGAATACTGTTTCGAAATCAGTAGTCAAAGGAAACCTATATGCAAACACTGTTCCCTTAGCACTCTAGATGAGTATGAGAAACATGTTAGACACGCCATTAAAAATAAAAGACGAAGCACTACTGGAACACCCATCAGTGATGGGCGTGGAAAACATACTCCTGAACATAAGATGAGTGAGGAAGAACTGAATCACGTAAGAGCTCATTTATTGTCTTTCCCTTCGTACGAACGTCATTACACCAGAAGGAGCAACGACAAGAGGTATCTCCCTTCTCATCTGAATTTGAAAATTATGTACCAGGAAAAATCAAAATCTGTACCCAGATTTATCTACGAAAGATAATTTCATGTCTTGAAACTCTCCTTCAACAAACCCAGCGTAGATACATGCCACAAATGTGATATCTTATATATGAAAATATAAGTTGCAAAATAAACCGGTAATGCACCATATCTACAGAATTACTCAACCGAACAAAAACTACCTCAAGAGGTAGCTGACTTTGATTACTTATCAAAGGCGAAAGACAAAGGTATGTGTAAGCAAGATGATTCTAAAAAAATGTTTCAGCTTTGATCTGCAGCAATGCCTTCCCACACCATGCCTTGGTTCTTCTGTAGCTTTCTACAAACGTCAGCTGTGGACATTTAATTTGACAGTACATGACAGTGGTACAGGACAATCCACCAACTATACCTGGCATGAAGCTTTAGCTGGTAGGGAAGCAAACGGAATAGCTTCGTACCTATACATGCATTTGTCTAATATGCGCATAAATATTTCAGAAATAACCTTTTATTCTGACACATGTGGGGGTCAAAATAAAACTCCCATATTGTAGCAATGTTCATTAAGGCTTTGAGAGACTTCCCTCATATCAATGTAATCAATCATAAATTCCTAGTTGCTGGACACACCCACATGGAATGCGACATAGATCATTCCATGATGAACAGAGGAAAAATGCAAGGTTCCAATTTACCATCCTCATGATTGGTACCAATTGGTGAGGAGCACTGGCAAAAAACAACAAATCGACGTTGTTGAATTAAACCAAGATCAGTTTTATGACTTCTCAGGACTGCTCAAATCTAGTTTGATTTCTAGAGAGAAAAACACAGATGGAGAACATTACTCATAGCATGCTGTTCAATGGCTCCAGTATACTAACAATGAAGGAATGGTCATGTACAAGAATTCCTAGAGTGACGAACTTTTCAAGACGTTGAGTTTCAGAAGAAGGAGCAGACCATCAATGGAGTAAGTGGAAAGGAAATACGAATCACTCGCGCCTATATCCAACGAAAAGGAATAGGATTTACTTGACCTGTTGCCTCTTGTACCACCAGTGGTTTCATGACTTTGTCAAGAGTTTACCTACAGATCTTGACGCAATTGCACAAGATCCAGATTTAACTGAAATTGAATGAGTAGCATTCTTGTTGTATCGCGTTCGATTTATTTATAACATCAGGCTGATTTCTGGAATAACTGAATCCACAATATTGTTCTTGTTCATAACATTCATAAAGTATTGTTACAGAAATACTTACACAGTATGTACTTTCTTATTTAATATTCAGCGCTACTCTTATAATGTTGTCCGAATGTGGTAATTATTTGCAACTAAAGCTGTTTCATGTCACATACATTAAGGTCTTAATATTATCATGCGAATGGGCTGGAGCGCATATCTACGTTTACGCGATGAAAAGGGGGAATATTTACTACGTAATAATGTGCTGTTGGTATATATATATGTGTGTGTTTGTGTTTGTGTGTGTGTGTTTGTGTGTGTGTGTGTATTTTAGAGAGGATTGTGGACTTTGTTGTGGCTCTCCTGAAAAAGGTCATAGTTTTGACTTAAGCCCCTTTGACACTACTCCAAAGAAATATATATATATCCCCTTTTATTTGCTGTTTCATATAAATGCAATTATGAAGGTGAACGGCAACGTAGCTTCTTAGGAATCTAGATAATGTGGGCACAATTTTATTGTGATAAATTCCTGTAAAGTAAAATTCACGACCAGGTATGGGAGATGCTGCAGATACGCAACGGGGGGAGGGGTGGGCGGATATCTCATTTATGGGATCATTACGATCTAATGTTATTACGCACGGATAAATATGAGTTAACATCGGTGATGGCCAATCAGTGATAACAAGATAGCTCGGCCGTCAGCTACGGTGCAGTGGGCTGTGGCACCGGATGTTTCACAGCGGCGCTAAAACACTGTCCCAATCTTGTAAATAAAGATTTAAGGACTCATAGTACGGCAAGTTGAAAAAGAGAGAGACAGAGGGAGCGAGATGCGTATGACAAACCCCTTCCCTCAAAAATATTTCTCTCTTTCATACCTCCTCTGTGTTACCAAAGGTGACGTGTCACCGATCTCATTTGTACTAAGATTGCATACACGCGAGGTGCCTATTTGCTTCCGCCGAATTGAGTGGAATGCATAACTTCTAATTCATGTTCACCAACCTGCAGTCTTCTATAGTTGTTGTCCCCTGCGCAGAAAACAGCACGCAGGTCGTGAATCAGTAATTTTGAGGCTGTAAGAAACTCTTAGCGAGGAACTGTTACTTTAGAAAATATTAAATTTGAAATCAGTTTATTTATACGGGATGCCACTCGCTTTTTATTGGCAGAACACGAGTAACTGCACAATTGCATTCCACTTTCGGGCCACAAATAATTTCCATTCTTCGACAAATTAATGAATGCGTATTTTCGTAATTACAGCTCTCACATTTACGAACTAGACACTGCAAATTAAGTCTTAACTGATACCGCGGCAGACAACATGTCTGTCCTCCGACACTGCTGAACCAGCTCTTCTCTTACAGCCGAACACCACAGTGCTTCGACTGCCTTTTCATTTAAGCAGTTGTTTATTATTCTGCTGGTTATTAATACGAGGGCAGTTCAATAAGTAATGCAACACTTTTTTTTCTGAAACAGTGGTTGTTTTATTCAGCATTGAAATACACCAGGTTATTCCCCAATCTTTTAGCTACACAACACTATTTTTCAACGTTATCTCCATTCAATGCTACGGCCTTACGCCACCTTGAAATGAGGGCCTGTATGCCTGCACGGTACCATTCCACTGGTCGATGTCGGAGCCAACGTCGTTCTCCATCAATAACTTCTTCTTCATCCGCGTAGTGCCTCCAACAGAGATGTCAAGTTGAGCACTGAGTTGTTTGATGGTGATCCGTCGATCTCGAACGAGTGTGTTCGCACGCTCCGCCATTGCAGGAGTCACAGCTGTGCACGGTCGGCCCGCATGCGGGAGATCAGACAGTCTTGACCTTGTGGCGATGATGACACACGCTTTGCCCAACGACTCACCGTGCTTTTGTCCACTGCCAGATCACCGTAGACATTCTGCAAGCGCCTATGAATATCTGAGATGCCCTGGTTTTCCGCCAAAAGAAACTCGATCACTGCCCGTTGTTTGCAACGCACATCCGTTACAGACGCCATTCTAACAGCTCCATACAGCGCTGCCACCTGTCGGAAGTCAATGAAACTATACGAGACTAAGCGGGAATGTTTGTAAATATTCCACAAGAAATTTCCGGTTTTTTCAACCAAAATTGGCCGAGAAAAAAAATGTGTTGCATTACTTAATGAACTGCCCTCGTACTTGTGAAATAGTGGAATGACAGCTTGCTATTGAGAGACGCGCGGACTACCGAACGCAGTAGCCAATCGCGGAGAAGGACCACAATTTAGGCGGTCTTTCTCACGAAACCCGTACCGAACAAACCATCCACCATCGGTACCTCACACCACATTACGTCATCTTGCCACTGCTGCCTTCCCAACTGCTCGAAGAAGAGCTTCTTGTACCTGAATATGATGGCTTTCGAGCTAGAAATATCACAATAGATACCTTTTGAGGGCGATGTGGCAACGTAAAAATTGGGGCGATTTCTGGCTCTCGGCTGTACAGTAAGAAATCCAGAATCTTGAAATGAAAATTTTAAATTGGATGAACATTTGTTATGAAGTTACTAGAAAAGGGAACGAAATACAGGGCTATTACAAATGATTGAAGCGATTTCATAAATTCATTGTAGCTCCATTCATTGACATATGGTCACAACACACTACAGATACGTAGAAAAACTCATAAAGTTTTGTTCGGCTGAAGCCGCACTTCAGGTTTCTGCTGTCAGAGCGCTCGAGAGCGCAGTGAGACAAAATGGCGACAGGAGCCGAGAAAGCGTATGTCGTGATTGGAATGCACTCACATCAGTCAGTCATAACAGTGCAACGACACTTCAGGACGAAGTTCAACAAAGATCCACCAACTGCTAAAACCATTCGGTGATGGTATGCGCAGTTTAAAGCTTCGGGATGTGTCTGTAAGGGGAAATCAACGGGTCGGCCTGCAGTGAGCGAAGAAACGGTTGAAAGCGTGCGGGCAAGTTTCACGCGTAGCCCGCGGAAAATTGGCTCATGCCACAACTGGAGACCGACAGCGCCGACTTCATCTTTCAACAGGATGGTGCTCCACCGTACTTCGATCATGATGTTCGGCATTTCTTAAACAGGAGATTGGAAAACCGATGGATCGGTCGTGGTGGAGATCACGATCAGCAATTCATGTCATGGCCTCCACGCTCTCCCGACTTAACCCCATGCGATTTCTTTCTGTGGGGTTATGTGAAAGATTCAGTGTTGAACCTCCTCTACCAAGAAACGTGCCAGAACTGCGAGCTCGCATCAACGATGCTTTCGAACTCATCGATGAGGACATGCTGTGCCGATTGTGGGAGGAACTTGATTATCGGCTTGATGTCTGCCGAATCACTAAAGGGACACATATCGAACATTTGTGAATACCTAAAAAAACTTTTTGAGTTTTTGTATGTGTGTGCAAAGCATTGTGAAAATATCTCAAATAATAAAGTTATTGTAGAGCTGTGAAATCGCTTCAATCATTTGTAATAACCCTGTATATTCAAAGAATATTACTCAATATTTCGTTGCCGGCCGCTGTGGCCGAGCGGTTCTAGGCGCTTCAGTACGGAACCCCGCGACTGCTGCGGTCGCACGTTCGAATCCTGCCTCGGGCATGGATGTCAGTGATGTCCTTAGGTTAGTTAGGTTTAAGGAGTTCTAAGTTCTAGGGGACTGATGACCTCAGATGTTAAGTCCCATAGTGCTCAGAGCCATTTGAACCAATATTTCGTTTCATATCTATCTAAGGGTAATCAGTTATATTGACGGCGCCTCGCAGGCTCTATAATAACTAGTGAGTGGGTTGTACATTAGGCAGACAGACTGCGGAATTGTATCCTTCGTGTTCTTCTTGGCCGCGTACAAGGAGTTGCAATAGTTCACTTAGGAGCTGCTGATCTACATCTGCATTTACAGCTAAAGTCTGCAGACAACCTTATTGTGTGTGGCGGAGGCTGCTCTGTGTATACTGACTGTCACGTAGCCCCTTTCTGCTCGAGTCGCGAATGGTATCCGGAAAGACCAGTTGACGCTAAGACTCCGCGTGAGTTCGACTCTCCCTAATTTTACCTGATTTTTCTTTCCGGCAGATATACTCAGAAGGAAGCAGTATACTGGTTGACGCTTCTAGGAATGTACGATCTCGGAACTTTTAACACTAAACTACACCTTGTTCCTCAACGCCTCTCCTGTAGCGTCTCCATTAGAGTTGGATGAACATCTTCATGATGCAAAATTGTTAAGGCTTTCGTGGTCACTTGTTGACAAACTGCCTATTGGCTTCTGTCTCGGGTTCTTCGGCCGACGTTCATCTAATGATTTTTCTGACGTTTCGCCAGCACGAGTGGCTGGCATTGTCAAAGCTTCACCCTCCATTGCCGGTGGTGAACTGGAGCCGAGCTCGCGGCCGCAGACTATATGTACCTGGCGCGCCAACGTCCGAGGGCTTCTCCGCGGTCATTTCCGGTGCGGTTCTCCTCTTGCTACCTGCGACGGTCGTGCGCTGCAGTACGGGAAGCCAGGATCCGTTTACCTTCAGGCTTTTCTCTTACTTGTTGAAACTGTTCCCGTGTTTTTGGATTTCTACAGCTTCTCTGAACAAGCGCGTGTGATAGTGCTTCTCTACAGCCAGAACTTCCGTGTCGGCGAATTTTATTACGTGGTCGGTCTCATTCAGTGCGTGCTCTGCCACGGCCGATTTCTCCACCTGCCCTAACCTGCAATGTCGCTTATGCTCTTTGATCCTGGTGTTACTTGATCGTCCAGTCATTCCGACATAAACTTTTCCGCATGTACATGGTATACGGTATATTCCCGACATTGCAAGTGGGTCTCTTTTCTCCTTCGCCGATCTAAGACACTCTTTGATCTTCCTTGTCGGTTTGAAAATCGTCTTTACGCCACGTTTGCGCAATATACGGCTGATTCTGTCCGTCACTCTGGGAATAAATCCCAGTCTTCGTTCCTTTCTTCTTAACGATATCCAACCCAAGTGAATCTTCACTCTGCGCCGGACTCGCATTCGACCTCGAGCCTTCGCTTTCGAGGGTAATGCGCACGACTCGCCATCACAGCTTTAATTATCCCTTTACGTCAGAGTAATAATCTGCCAGGAAGTATCAAAGCGACGCACGTTCAGCTGCAAAGTGAAAGATTCATTCTGGACATGCCTATAGACTATGGCTAAGCCATTTCTCCTCGATATCCTTTCTTCCAGTAGTGCTATTATGCGGGAAAGATCCTGTGAAGTTCGGACAGTACGAGAAAGTAATGGCGTAATTGAAATTCCGAAAAATGAGGGAAGGAAGATTACAGTTTAACGTCCCACAGAGAGCGAGATCAATAGAGACGGTGTGGAAGTTCGGATTACGGAAGAACGCGGAAAGAAATCGGGCATGCTGTATCAGTTGAACCATCCCCGCATTTTCCTGGAGCGATTTAGGGAAATCACAGAAAACCTAAAGATGGATGGTCGGACGCGGATTTGAACCGTCGCCCTCCCACATGCGGCTCCAGTGCGCTAGCCACTGCGCCACCTCGCTCGATTGAAGTTTCGAGGATGGGTTGCGAGTCGGTAAGAGCAATGGCTCGAAAGGTAAGAATTCTGGTTCGAGTACTGGTCCAGAGCACAACACTAGTCTCAGATCTACACTGCACCACCTTTGATTATCATATAAACGATGTAATTCATAGGGTCCAAGGAACAGTCTTTATTATACTGATTTGGCTACATCAAAGGGTCAGCCAATAGGTGAATTTTTCCTCACAATAGCCCCTATTTCACGGCACTATTTTAAAATGAGTAAATTGAGTGCTTTTGCTACTATACACATACTCCCAGCATAAAAAATTGCTGCCGTCAGACAGAATTCTGTAACAATAGTCGTCAATATTTGGTGGTGTCTGGAACCAACAAGAGCTTCGAATGTGTACCTTCGCAGGGTAAACAGCAACTAAAAGCCGCTGTAAATTTCCCACGGTGAGTGCCTTCCACAGAACGAATGCTAACTAGCTCGGCGTACAATTAGGTTTTTCGCTACGGTTAATATTTAACGGGTTAAAACATCATTAAAAGCTAAAACGCATTAGCAGGGAAACCCGAAAGGATTATTTTGCATACAAACGCACAAAATGTTGAAATAAATTATGCTTTTCCGGGGAAGAGTAGCGGCGATGTTTCACTGCTAACACAGGCGCTGTAGTAGACTGCTTGCAGGCTGACTTTTTAACTGTGTAGGTTTCGCTTGTCCGGCGTTTCGCAGACGCAATTCGTAGCATCAGACTGTTGCTGCAGGGCCTGATCTCAGTCTGGTGACTGTGAAAACTATCTCTACTGCCAATGGGACGACGTTTAGGAATGACAGCCAAGTGAATGGGCACTTACACATATCCATTGCGCAACAACTATGGCGCACTATAAGAATATAGCACATTTTCTAGGATTCCTGCAGAGACAGTTTTCCCAGATTTAGGTGTTCATTCCTTCCATGTACTGTTGGGGAATGGGACAGTCGAGACATAATCTCCAAGTGGTTCTATGAACGCTCTGCCAAACACTTCAGTGTTGTTGTTGTTGTTGTTGTTGCCTTCAGTCCTGAGACTGGTTTGATGCAGCTCTCCATGCTACTCTATCCTGTGCAATCTTCTTTATCTCCCAGCACCTACTGCAGCCTACATCCTTCTGAATCTGCTTAGTGTATTCATCTCTCGGTCTTCCTCTAAATTGGTGATCTCTTGATGCCTCAGAACATGTCCTAGCAACCGATCTGTGCCACAAACTCCTCTTCTCCCCAATTCTATTCAATACCTCCTCATTAGTCATGTGATCTACCCATCTAATCTTCAACATTCTTCTGTAGCACCACATTTCGAAAGCTTCTATTCTCTTCTTGTCTAAACTATTTATCATCCATGTTTCACTTCCATACATGGCTACACTCCATACAAATACTTTCAGAAACAACTTTCTGACACTTAAATCTATACTCGATGTTCTTCAGAAACGCTTTCCTTGCCATTGCCAGTCTACATTTTACATCCTCTCTACTTCGACCATCATCAGTTATTTTGCTCCCCAAATAGCAAAACTCCTTTACTACTTTAAGTGTCTCATTTCCTAATCTAATTCCTTCGGCATCACCCGACTTAATTCGACTACATTCCATTATCCTCGCTTTGCTTTTGTTGATGTTCATCTTATATCCTCCTTTCAAGACACTGTCCATTCCGTTCAACTGCTCTTCCAAGTCCTTTGCTGTATCTGACAGAATTACAATGTCATCGGCGAACCTCAAAGTTTTTATTTCTTCTCCATGGATTTTAGTACCTGCTCCGAATTTTTATTTTGTTTCCTTTACTGCTTGCTCAATATACAGATTGAATAGCATCGGGGAGAGGCTACAACCCTGTCTCACTCCCTTCCCAACCACTGCTTCCCATTTATGCCCGTCGACTCTTGCCATCTGGTTTCTGTACAAATTGTAAATAGCCTTTCGCTCCCTGTATTTTACCTCTGCCACCTTCAGAATTTGAAAGAGAGTATTCCAGTCAACATTGTCAAAAGCTTTCTCTATGTCTACAAATGCTAGAAACGTAGGTTTGCCTTTCCTTAATCTTTCTTCTGAGATAAGTATGAATTGCTAAGTAATCATGTACAGGGTTATTACAAATGATTGAAGCGATTTCACAGCTCTAGAATAACTTTATTATTTGAGATATTTTCACAATGCTTTGCACACACATACAAAAACTCAAAAAGTTTTTTTAGGCATTCACAAATGTTCGATATGTGCCCCTTTAGTGATTCGGCAGACATCAAGCCGATAATGAAGTTCCTCACACACTCGGCGCAGCATGTCCCCATCAATGAGTTCGAAAGCATCGTTGATGCGAGCTCGCAGTTCTGGCACGTTTCTTGGTAGAGGAGGTTTAAACATTGAATCTCTCACATAACCCAACAGAAAGAAATCGCATGGGGTTAAGTCGGAAGAGCGTGGAGGCCATGACATGAATTGCTGATCATGATCTCCACCACGACCGATCCATCGGTTTTCCAATCTCCTGTTTAAGAAATGCCGAACATCATGATGGAAGTGCGGTGGAGCACCATCCTGTTGAAAGATGAAGTCGGCGCTGTCGGTCTCCAGTTCTGGCATGAGCCAATTTTCCGCGGGCTACGCGTGAAACTTGCCCGCACGCGTTCAACCGTTTCTTCGCTCACTGCAGGCCGACCCCGTTAATTTCCCCTTACAGAGGCATCCAGAAGCTTCAAACTGTGCATACCATCGCCGAATGGAGTTAGCAGTTGGTGGATCTTTGTTGAACTTCGTCCTGAAGTGTCGTTGCACTGTTATGACTGACTGATGTGAGTGCAGTTCATTCACGACATACGCTTTCTCGGCTCCTGTCGCCATTTTGTCTCACTGCGCCCTCGAGCACTCTGACGGCAGAAACCTGAAGTGCGGCTTCAGCGGAACAAAACTTTATGAGTTTTTCTACGTATCTGTAGTGTGTCGTGACCATATGTCAATGAATGGAGCTACAGTGAATTTATGAAATCGCTTCAATCATTTGTAATAGCCCTGTAGATGTAGATTTAGAGGGAGATCGAGGCTTTTCTACAGTTAAGAGATCCAAAGGAAGTGATCGGGCTGCTTTGGAGGAGTGACCACGCGGGCTCCCGATTCCTGGAGCCTCGGAGAAGTCGTGTGGTGACGTAGAGCCGCGGCCCGCTCGTTAGGGGCCTTTTGTGCACGTCTTAGCCTGCCCCCAGCAGCCCCTTACCGGTTTGGAGCCGGTCGCCGCCGTACGTCTCTCTTTACACACAAATAAGCTGTCTCATTAGCCTCGAAAAACGGCCCCCTCTGTCGTCGCGGTCCGATTCTTCTGTGTGGGCCCGGACCGACGTCAGTGGCTGGACTTTTGCTGCTTTGACGTAAAAAAAAAGGGAGATAGAAGAAAAGAAAGCGAAGCCGCTCTCAACACTTACGTAATTTATGCTCGTGCAGAATCAAGCCGTTTTAATCAAAGCGTAAAACGCATACATCTTCTGCCTAGAAATCTTATTCCAGTGGTAACAATATTTTGTCGAAATAACTGTACATTGGCCAGTGACATTTTATTTTGTGAAGATGATATAAAAAAACGGTGTATGAATATTTCAGTATGCCGCATTCAAGAGATTGGGCAGGGTGTCCGCATCAAATCTATCTGATTTCCAAATTCAGCTTAAAAAAAAAAAAAAAAAAAAAAAAAAAAAAAAAAAAACCTGCGAGTCGTCGGCAGCATCAACAAGTTCAAAAATGGTTCAAATGGCTCTGAGCACTATGGGACTTAACATCTATGGTCATCAGTCCCCTAGAACTTAGAACTACTTAAACCTAACTAACCTAATAACAGCACACAACACCCAGTGATCACGAGGCAGAGAAAATCCCTGACCCCGCCGGGAATCGAACCCGGGAACCCGGGCGTGGGAAGCGAGAACGCTACCGCACGACCACGAGCTGCGGACGCATCAACAAGTTTTGTGTATATTTTTTTCCGTAAATGATTCCTTCTGTTTTGTTTCAGGTGCTACATAATTACCAGAAATGACTACACCGCAAGAGTGAGCCAAAGGCGTGGTGTGGTGTGTGAAAACGATATCACCCATTTCTGTCCAAAGAAATTTCCGACGTGAACTTCAGAGGGAGTCATCAGACGTAAAGGCGGTTAACGCTTGATGTGACAAGCTGCTAGCTACTGGAAGTGTAAACAGACAGTTAGGTTCTGGCAGCAAACGGACATCTGATGAAACGGTAGAGGTGACCAGAGAGACCTTCCGAAGATGCCCATCGAAGTCAGTTCGCCGAGTATCACGAGAGATAAACATCTCTCGGTTAACAGATCACTAGGTGCTGCAATAACGACTTCACTTACACTCTTACGAAATTCAAATTGTGAAAGCATTGATATGAAACGGCTTACAGCTTCGCCATGGATTTCCAATTAAGATATTGGACCAGATCGGGCAAAACCACAGGTATCTAGAAAATGTTTGTTTTCTTCTCAGGAAGCAACCTTCTACACATGTGGGAACGTTAATCGGAACATCATACACATTTTGAGTTAGCAATTATGTAGCACCTAAAACAAAGAAAAAAAGGAACAGTCTACAAGAAAAATGCACAAAACGTTTTGAGCTGCTTTACATAAGGCTGCATGCCACAAGTATCTATGTTTCGTGCTTTAAAAAAAATCCATTTGGAAATCAAGGAGGTTTCGTGTGGACTCACCTTGTATTTTACGGTTTAAGCTCTCTTCTGTTTTAGGGGAGGAAGAGACGAATGTTGCACCATGATTGGATTTCTGAGTTTGTCGGTAGCATCTCAAATTAAATTGATAGAATTAAATGTTAATGTTGCCGCTGTGGTTGCTTCATGTACATATTTTTTTTAAATCATCAGCGTGGCACAACGTCCCTGATTTGCTGTTTTAGCGCCTCTGATGTCTAAACAGGTAATAATGTTGTTGTTGTTGTTGTTATGGTCTACATTTCCAAGACTCTACATTGAATTGAATTTCAATCACAAACTTCTTCCTTAGAGTGTGAAAATATTTTTTGGAGCCCACCTGCACAGGGAGGAATGATCATCGTAATAAAATAAGAGAAATCAGAGCTCGCACGAAAAGATTTAAGTGTTCTCTTTTCCTCCGCGCTCTTCGAGAACGGAATGGTAAGGAAATACCTTGAAGGTGGTTCGATGAATCCTCTGCCAAGCACTTAACTATGAATTGCAGAGTAATCGAGTAGAAGTAGATGTAAATATATAGATTGCAGCTCTCCATGCTAGTCTATCCTAGGTAAGCTTGTTCATCTCTTCATCCAGCTGGATCTGTTTACTGTAGAAAAGCCTCGATCTTCCTCTAAATCTACATCTACATGATTACTTCGCAATTCATACTGAAGTGTTTGGCAGAGCGTTCATAGAACCACTTGGAGATTATGTCTCGACTGTCCCATTCTCCAACAGTACATGGGAGGAATGAACACCTAAATTTTCGCTTACGATCTATTATTTGTCTTATTTTCTTCCTTTCCCACAAAATAGTTTGGCATTAGGAGGAGAATGGTAGCTAATGAAATTTTGTGTAAAGATCTCACCGTAACGAAAGAAGCCTTTGTTTTATTGAATTCCACCCCACTTCCCTTGTCATAATCGTTACACTCTTCGCCCTGTTTTGCGATAATCCAGAGCGGGCTGTCCTTCTTTGAATCTTTTCGATGTCACCCGTCAATGCTATCTGGTAAGGATTCCATACCGCATAGCAATATTCCAGAAGAAGACGGACAAGCATAGTGTAGGCAGTCACTTCAGTACATTTGTTGCACCGTCCATGTGTTTTGCCAGTAAAACGCAGTCACTTGTTCCCCTTTTCCAAAACGTTTTCTATGTGATGGTTCCAATTTTCTTTGCTCGTAAATGTAATCCGTACGTATTTAGTTGAACCTTTAAATTCGTGTGATTTATCGTGTATCCGAAATTCAATGGAATTTTTCAGTATTCATGTGAAGGATCTCACAACATTTACTGTTCTAAGTCAATTGCCACTTTTTGCACCATGCAGACATCTTGTCCAAATAATTTTGCAATTCCTTTCATCTTTTGATGACTTTACTAAACGACAGCATCATCCTCATGAATATAAGAGGGCTGCTCAGATTGTTTCCTAAACCGTTTACACAGATTAAGACGCGAAGAAAGCCTATGGGGTACTCAACTTTTTGTACTAAATTTTTCCTAGAATTTCTAGAATAATTGTCGCTAGAGATGGGGTAGAATGCAGAAATAACATTTGGGTTTATCAGAGTTTCGTTGTCGGGTGTATTAGATGCGCGGAAAAAAAGAAACAGGTTAACTGTCCAGTTCTAACTGTTAATATTTCCTCCAGGGAAATCTTTTCTGTCTGCACTTCCATCAGACATACTGAAACTCCCCCTTTGTATGTAAAAAATGACAGTGCTGGAAAAACTCTTACGTTATTTGATTTTCAAACAGCTGAGCAAAACTCAACGTACTCAGACAGTTTTCTCTTTACTCATCCTGATCATCACTAAACTGACACACAATATTTTAACGTAACCCATTTTGACTTTCAATAATCCGTAAAAAAGAATGGCCCTGACTAACAATAACTTATACCTTTCATGAATCACTTACCTCACAAAAATCCTCGTGACTCGAACTACTGCAGTACAGCGAGCGCCAATACTGCCAGCTAAATAAAAGTTTCTAACTACTGAAGGCAATAACTACTGATAGGTCTAGTTAGCAAATGAAAGATTTTAATAGAGAACAAACAATGTATTTACCTTAATAGCGTTCAAAAGTCGTAATAAGTATATAATTTTGTGACATCCAATTAAACAAATTTCCTTTTTCTGACGGACACACGTCCAGATCGTCCGCTCACAGTAACCTCTCAAAACTCTGGCATCTCTCTACCTACATCCACTTCTGGCGACTCACCTCCAACTGCCCAACGCTACGCACAGTTCACATCGAACAGCCCAACACTACACTAGCGAATATTCCAACAATGAGTCCAACCAGCCATTGACTGCACGCAGCGCAGTCTGCGATTTTCATACAGAGCACTACGTGGCATTACCAATATAAAAACCTAAACAGGCTACTTACAAAATTTCGCGCAGATAAAATGTTCTATATTTGCGACGTTTTTTTTCGCCTAACGTAGGTACTCAAATCACGTAGGTACTGATCAAAAAAATGGCTCTGAGCACTATGGGACTTAACATCTCAGGTCATCAGTCCCCCAGAACTTAGAACTACTTAAACCTAACTAACCTAAGGACGTCACACACATCCATGCCCGAGGCAGGATTCGAACCTGCGACTGTAGCAGCAGCGCAGTTCCGGACTGAAGCGCCTAGAACCGGTCGGCCACCAGCAGCCGGCTCCGTCTGATCACTTACGGAGCTTATTGCCGGAGTTTTACATTAAACTAATTCATCCTTTTTAGATTTTAGGTTAAATGGTAGTGGAAATTTTACTATTTGCTCGGTGTTATCGTTTTGTTGGTCGGCCGTTAGCATACGTTCATGCTGCATCTGCAGCCTTATGTTCGCCTACAGCACATACCAGCCATCAAATGGTAGTATACCAAACAGCCACAGATTATATACACTCCTGGAAATTGAAATAAGAACACCGTGAATTCATTGTCCCAGGAAGGGGAAACTTTATTGACACATTCCTGGGGTCAGATACATCACATGATCACACTGACAGAACCACAGGCACATAGACACAGGCAACAGAGCATGCACAATGTCGGCACTAGTACAGTGTATATCCGCCTTTCGCAGCAATGCAGGCTGCTATTCTCCCATGGAGACGATCATAGAGATGCTGGATGTAGTCCTGTGGAACGGCTTGCCATGCCATTTCCACCTGGCGCCTCAGTTGGACCAGCGTTCGTGCTGGACGTGCAGACCGCGTGAGACGACGCTTCATCCAGTCCCAAACATGCTCAATGGGGAACAGATCCGGAGATCTTGCTGGCCAGGGTAGTTGACTTACACCTTCTAGAGCACGTTGGGTGGCACGGGATACATGCGGACGTGCATTGTCCTGTTGGAACAGCAAGTTCCCTTGCCGGTCTAGGAATGGTAGAACGATGGGTTCGATGACGGTTTGGATGTACCGTGCACTATTCAGTGTCCCCTCGACGATCACCAGTGGTGTACGGCCAGTGTAGGAGATCGCTCCCCACACCATGATGCCGGGTGTTGGCCCTGTGTGCCTCGGTCGTATGCAGTCCTGATTGTGGCGCTCACCTGCACGGCGCCAAACACGCATACGACCATCATTGGCACCAAGGCAGAAGCGACTCTCATCGCTGAAGACGACACGTCTCCATTCGTCCCTCCATTCACGCCTGTTGTGACACCACTGGAGGCGGGCTGCACGATGTTGGGGCGTGAGCGGAAGACGGCCTAACGGTGTGCGGGACCGTAGCCCAGCTTCATGGAGACGGTTGCGAATGGTCCTCGCCGATACCCCAGGAGCAACAGTGTCCCTAATTTGCTGGGAAGTGGCGGTGCGGTCCCCTACGGGACTGCGTAGGATCCTACGGTCTTGGCGTGCATCCGTGTGTCGCTGCGGTCCGGTCCCAGGTCGACGGGCACGTGCACCTTCCGCCGTCCACTGGCGACAACATCGATGTACTGTGGAGACCTCACGCCCCACGTGTTGAGCAATTCGGCGGTACGTCCACCCGGCCTCCCGCATGCCCACTATACGCCCTCGCTCAAAGTCCGTCAACTGCACATACGGTTCACGTCCACGCTGTCGCGGCATGCTACCAGTGTTAAAGAATGCGATGGAGCTCCGTATGCCACGGCAAACTGGCTGACACTGACGGCGGCGGTGCACAAATGCTGCGCAGCTAGCGCCATTCGACGGCCAACACCGCGTTTCCTGGTGTGTCCGCTGTGCCGTGCGTGTGATCATTGCTTGTACAGCCCTCTCGCAGTGTCCGGAGCAAGTATGGTGGGTCTGACACACCGGTGTCAATGTGTTCTTTTTTCCATTTCCAGGAGTGTATGTCAGTAAACCGATGTGCAGTGTGAAGGACTGCAGCATAAATGTATCCTTAACAATCGTAAGTGACTGTGCTCGAGGGATGGTGGTTTACGTTCCGCGGAAAGGAAGCTCTGACGGAGTAAGAACAGACGCAGAGAAAAACGTAATGCAACTTTTGACTTCCGTATTAAACTTAAATGAACAGTGTATAGTAATGCGATCTGCCTTGCTACTTTTGTGTCGAGGTTTTGTTGTAGCAGCTGCCCGGTACGAGTCCCGCTCGCATATGGAAATCGCAGGCGAAACTTCTCAGCTCGCCTACACCGTGCGAGCAGCCTCTCTGCTAAGGCTATCTCACGATCGTTCGCGTCGACTACCAGCTGCTGTCGACTATATGTTATGCATTCCATTTGGAGGGGGCGAGGACTAGTGTTTTCTCTCTCTGTCTCCAAATGTTTATGTATCCGCAGCTGCGTGCGCGAATAAGAATGACGCCCTCGCTGGCTGCGTTTCCAGTTACTGAGGCAGTAAGGACGTCACCTCTACCTGCTGTTTCTCCCTCCACGATTTCTTGCGTCGCCTGCTCTGCCGCGCGCTTGTTCGCCATCGGATATGTCAGCGGGCTCGCTATCTCCGGCTGCTATCTGCTAGCAGCGTACTGCTGCCGCAGCTTTTCATCGCCGTCGCGGGTCGTATGTCGTTCCTGCCGGCTGCACAGGCCGCGGCCCTGAATTTCGTGGGCTGTGTGACTGCAGCGCTGGGCTCCTCCTGCGCTCGTCTGATAACTTGGGCTACACTTCGTAACGAATCCTTCCATTCTACACTACTGCCCATTAAAATTGCTACACCAAGAAGAAATGCAGATGATAAACGGGTATTCGTTGGACAAATATATTATATTAGAACTGACATGTGATTACATTTTCACGCAATTTGGGTGCACAGATCCTGAGGAATCAGTACCCAGAACAACCACCTCTGGCCGTAATAACGGCATTGATACGCCGCGGCACTGAGTCAAACAGAACTTGGGTGGCGTGTATAGGTACAAACGCCCATACAGCTTCAACACGATACCACAGTTCATCAAGAGTAGTGACTGGCGTATTGTGACAAGCCAGTTGCTCGGCCACCATTGACCAGACGTTTTCAATTGGTGAGAGATCTGGAGAATGTGCTGGTCAGGGCAGCAGTCGAACATCTTTTGTATCCAGACAGTCCCGTACAGGATCTACAACACGCGCTCGTGCATTATCCTGCTGAAATGTAGGGTTTCCCAGCGATCGAATGAAGGGTAGAACCACGGGTCGTAATACATCTGAAATGTAAGGTCCACTGTTCAAAGTGCCGTCAATGCGAACAAGAGGCGACCGATACGTGTAACAAATGGCACCCCATACCATCACGCCGGGTGATACGCCAGTATGGCGATGACGAATACACGCTTCCAATGTGCGTTCACCGCGATGTCGCCAAACACGGATGCGACCATCATGATTCTGTAAACAGAACCTGGATTCATCCGAAAAAAATGATGTTTTGCCATTCGTGCAGCCATGTTCGTCGTTGAGTACGTCATCGCAGGCGCTCCTATCTGTGATGCAGCATCAAGGGTAGCCGCAGCCATGGTCTCCGAGCTGATAGTCCATGCTGCTGCAAACGTCGTCGAACTGTTCGTGCAGATGCTTGTTGTCTTGCAAACGTCCCCATCTCTTGACTCAGGGATCGAAACGTGGCTGCACAATCCGTTACAGCCATGCGGATAAGATGCTTGTCATCTCGACTGCCAGTCATATGAGGCCGTTGGGATCCAGCACGGCGTTCCTTATTACCCTCCTGAACCCACCGATTTCATATTCTGTAACAGTCATTGGATCTCGACCAACGCGAGCAGCAATGTCGCGATACGATAAACCGCAATCGCGATAGGCTACAATCCGACCTTTATCAAAGTCGGAAACGTGATGGTACGCATTTCTTCTCCTTAGACGAGGCATCACAACAACGTTTTACCAGGCAACGCCAGTCAACTGCTGTTTGTGTATGAGAAATCGGTTGGAAACTTTCCTCATGTCAGCATGTTGTAGGTGTCGCCACCGGCGCCAACCTTTTGTGAAAGCTCTGAAAAGCTAATCATTTGCATATCACAGCATCTTCTTCCTGTTGGTTAAATTTCGCGTCTGTAGCATGCATCTTCGTGGTGCAGCAATTTTAATGGCCAGTAGTGTAATAAATAAAGAGCCACCGTCGACAAGAAGTAGCGTCTTGGCAGTTCTACAGATCGCCCAGAAAAATATGTACCAATCGTCTACGTCTTGCTACTTCAAATAAATCCTCCTGGTGATGAAGGTACAAACAAAACAATCGTCCGCAAGGCGTGACTAGTTACAGCTGTTTGTGTTTCTCAAGTGAGTGTTTTGAATTCACTGCAGTTATTTTTTTTATTTATAGGTGTCCAGAACATAACATATTAAATATAATTAATCATATATACGTATTACAAGCATTACAGAGAATATGTGCATGTTTATATTCCATATGCTGTGCAGAATTCCGCTGCACAGACTGCCTTATCATTGGCGATAATCAGATCGTCCATGGACACATGTTCCGACAGTGTCCTGCAGTTGAGTAGGTGCCGATGGTCTTGGGGTTCACCACAGAAAAATGGTTCAAATGGCCCTGAGCCAACATCTGTCGTCATCAGTCCCCTAGAACTTAGAACTACTTAAACATAACTAACCTAAGGACATCACTCACATCCATGTCCAAGGAAGGATTCGAACCTGCGACCGTAGCGGTCATACGGTTCCAGACCGACGCGCCTAGATCCGCACGGCCACACCGGCCGGCCGGTTCACCACACTTACATAGTTCGTCCCCTGAGATGTATCCCCATTTCTTCATGTTCTCCTTGCACCGAGGTACTCCGGTTCTCAGTCTTTTGAGTACCTTCTATGTCGTGTATGGGAGTTGATGACCTGTAGCAAGTTCTTCCTTGGGGTTGTCCCAATATTTCTCTGGTGATGAGCTACGCCAGTTGAAAACGATGGAATGGGCAGGGAAAGAAATAGATTGAAGAGTTAAAATGGTGTGAAGTGCTTTTGGTAGACTAAACAGAGTTTTCAAAACTATGTTTTCAGTAGGTCTTATAGTATTGGGCCCCCTCGCAGGGCTAGGGAAATGCAGGAACACCTGCGCAGAATCGACGCTTGGTTGTAGCCGACCTCCAGTATAAACGGAAGCATCGTAACGCGCAAAAAGAGAAAGAAAAGACAAATTAGTGTTTAACAGCCGCGCGGGATTAGCCGAGCGGTCTCTGACGCTGCAGTCATGGACTGTGCGGCTCGTCCCGGCTGAGGTTCGAGTCCTCCCTCGGGCATGGGTGTGTGTTTGTCCCTAGGATAATTGAGGTTAAGTAGTGTGTAAGCTTAGTGACTGATGACCTTGGCAGTTAAGTCCCATAAGATTTCAAACACGTTTCTTTGAAGTTCCATCACCATCAGCTGGTTAACATGTGCCTTGATTCCTGTGGTTGATGCTTTAGCGAAGCATGTGTGGGTAGAAAAGAAGAAACAATTTTGTTTACTCAAGCCGGAGCCAATCTAAAAACAAATTTATTTATAAGCAAAGACAAAGGTCAACTTAAAGATGAATATAGACTTATATCTTCGTCATAATTATGCCTCGCGAAAAGACCTTGTTCGTAAAGTTATACAGATCCGAGTTCGCGATGACGCTTGTCGACAGGTTAGTCAGTCCAGTGTTCCGTAGATCACACTCATGATAAATGTTATGATGTACTGGGCTACGCACAGGCCATTTACGGGTTTGTAACTGAAAAATTATTTCTATTCAAGATTTCTTCTATTGTGTCGAGGGAAGTGTTACGGAGAAAGAAATTAATGTACATCGGATAACACTTCTGATGTGTCAGACATTTTATTTCAATATGCAGATTACACATGAGTCTGCAATCCTTTCTAAGCGCACGTCAAGACTCGCCAAAGGAAAATGGAGAACACTTTTCGCTCTACTGTTGTGCTGGTGAATGTTTTTGTTACTCCCAAATATAATAGGTTTTCGAGAACAAATTTCATGATTCAATAAATTTAGTGAGAAGCTATGGTTAAGATTCCCAGTCGTTTAAACAGGTGTACGTATGTGAACTTACAATAAACTCAATAACTCACTGCAATCGTTCTTCCCTTCGCTACTGGAACAGAAAAAGGGTGAAGTGACAGTGGTGTGCTAGAAGTACGCTCCGCCACACGCCATCATCGCACACTGATGACCGTTTAGAGTTTCCGAATGACTGGTCATCAAAATCGGTTCAGATGCAAGGCTGCGAGCCCGGAGAGCGCCATTCCAGACTGAATCCCAGATAACGCCACTCGACACACACCCCCCCCCCCCCCCGCCCCCTCCCGCCCAAGGTAGTTACTCTAGCACAGTGGTTGCCAACTCTTCTTCTACCATTACCCCTAAATGCAGTCAGACATCACTTAGTACCCCCGTCCTCCCCCCCCCCCCCACGCACCCTCCCGCCTGTTGCCCACCCCCTTCCAACCGAGCGAGGTGGCGCAGTGGCTAGCACACTGGACTCGCATTCGGGAGGACGACGGTTCAATCCCGCGTCCGGCCATCCTGATTTAGGTTTTCCGTGATTTCCCTAAAACGCTCCAGACAAATGCTGGGATGGTTCCTTTGAAAGGGCACGGCCGACTACCTTCCTCTTCCTTCCCTAATCCGATGAGACCGATGACATCACTGTCTGGTCTCCTCCCCCAAAAACAACAACAACAACAACCCACCCCCTCCCCCACATTATCACCGACTTTAGCACCTAATTAAACCGACGAATGAGAGACGTATCTTGGAACACTTTTATTTTTAAAATGTTGAAAGATGAATGATATTTAGTTGGTGTGCATGTGGGAGGGGATGTGATGGGGTGATGGGAGAGGGGGGGGGGTGTTAGAATGAATGACGGAGGAATTCAGGTGCATCGCAAGTGCTACCCCCAACTCCTTCTCAGATAAGAAAGCTAATCATCCACAGCGAGGGTAGGCACTTGTTACAAAACATACTTCCCCCGCATCACTCATCTCCATTCCGGCACTTGCTTGACCTGCACAAGGCAACCCCATTTATAACCAACCAAGTTAAAATGTGTACACTATACATACTGTTCGTGAATCACTCGATTGCTGCACTCCTTATGTTTGAACAGGCAGAAATTGAAAAACCTCAGGTTGTTAATGCTTTGTGTCTCACCACAGCCACTAATAGTACTAATAATAATACAGCAGCCCTTATGTAGTTACTACTGTGTTGTGCTGTCAATTAATTCATTTGTCTGTTTCGAAGCGAGTAATGAAGCAATTTCTGGACTACTGTAGGTACTATCTACAACTTGTAAAAGACATTTTCTTGAGATATTTAGCATTTGTTACGCATATGTCTCACGTTTATCGTCAGCGATGTACGGGACAAAGGACAACATATGTATGCAGTAGGTTGACACTGTGAGGAACCTGTAACCTCCACTGAATTAATGCTACTAACTGAGAAAAAGTAATTATTGATAACTTATATAGTCAACATTAGAGTCTTACAGTCGCGCGGGATTAGCCGAGCGGTCTAGGACGCTGCAATCATGGACTGTGCGGCTGGTCCCGGCGGAGGTTCGAGACCTCCCTCGGGCGTGGGTGTGTGTGTTTGTCCTTAGGATAATTTAGGTTAAGTAGCGTGTAAGCTTAGGGACTGATGACTTAGGAGTTAAGTCCCATAAGATTTAACACACGTTTGAACATATTTAGGGTCTTACGAAATTATAATAATGATGATCTTTAGAAAATAATTTAGTTTCGTGACAAACAGAATCGAATAGTTTAGTTTTTACCCCTCGAAAAATTCATTTTACCCCCAGGAATGAATTACCGCACGTTGGGAACCACTGCCTTGTCACGTCCCTGTGCCGGGCCGTGCACACGGCGGCTGCCATGTTCCGCCCTCTCCGTCCCACGACAACTGTCGCACAATGGTCCACCTACCACCCACGCATTCATCCTACCCCAACTCCTGCATTCCTTCGCGCGACCCCAAGCGCTGCAGCTGTGTAAGTGGCAAAAAAAATAAAAGAAAAAAAAGCCCTCTGTGCCCCATTGTGGAACCAGGGGCGCCGCCTCTCGCACGGGGAAGCTGCAGTGCCATGATTCAGGCTACTATTTCCCCTCAGCATTTGGGGGTGAGGAGTGTATTTTGTACCACTGATATGTTTGTCTAGTAGGTGGAACGGAGGAAATATTGTCGCTAGTGGGGGTAGTACTCATACAGTTTTAATTATCACGTCAAAAAAAGTTACATAATTAATTCTTTGTTTCGTTGCAGGTGCATGTATGCAGCGTTGGTATACACTGAAATCCCTGTAACGCTCAGGTGCAGGGACCAAAATAATGGTACAGCTTATACTATTTTCTTTATCATTGGTCTCCTCTAATGACGTGCTACGGTATTGTGGCGCGGAGATCTGAGTCTGTAGCAACACTGCATACACGTACCTCCAAACAAAGAAAAAATTGACAAACTGCATGTTGACTTCTATTTCGAGTTCCTAGGCCGAAGCTTGATGATTTTGCTGATGTATCGCCAGCATGAGGGGCTGGCACTGTCAAAGCTTCACCCTTCATTGCTGGTGGTGGACAAAAAATTTGTTTACTCATCTTGAGCCCTAACTCTGCAATAATTACTTGGGAGAAGTTTGCAAACTTCTTAGCCATGATCGCTTGTGAACAACATTTATTGTCAGTACCGGTTTCGGTAAGCATGGTTACCCTCTACAATAACGTGTTATCGACATCTGAAGATGGTAACCGTCCGTAGACAATAACGTGTTATCGAGATCTGAAGATGGTACCCATGCTTACCAAAATCGGTAATCGACAATAAAGGTTGTTTACAAGCGATCTCGGTACAGAATCTCTCTCAAACAAATATAAAATTGATCATGTAACTTAATTTAACGATTCTTCGTTACTTCTTGGTAGAGCAATTCCATATTTAAGGTTGAAAAACAACTAAACTGTTCTTGTCCTTGTGATTTTTGTTTACTTCAAACTAGCTTTTAAGCTTATTAGGCAATCCTCAGGAGACAACTGATCAGCGTCTGAAAGGGACACTAATTATTTCGTAACCAAACATTATAAGCAAAGATACAATCACTTGTATGGAGTGTTGTGCATCAAACGTCTTTCTTAACATTAGTTTTACACTTTACACAATGAACAATGTTAAGCGTAATACATATTTCAACTACACAGTATTACAAAGTAAGTGGCTGTAAAGCTACATTTCATGCGGTCTTGACACTGGTTGAGAAATTATGAAACTCAGTACTCTTCATTTATGTTGTGCAACAAACATGTTTTTTCTTCATTATAGGCTAAACTGTAGGCAATGGACAGTATTATACAAACAATTAAAATCAATAATCTTACAGTATTATAGGTTATGTGGTTGTGATGCCATAGTTTGTGAGTTCGTGATATTGGTTGAGAACTGTTTACCTGAGCACTGCTAACGAATTTTGTGAAATAAACATGTCTTTACATTATAAAGAACATTTTTATGCAGTGGTCAGTATTAAACACAGTACATGCTTAAATACACAATATTAAAGTATTACAAATTATGTTGTGTATTTCAACCATGTACTGTGTTTAATATTGCGCATTGCATAAAAATGTTATTTACAATGTAAAACTTCTTTGTTTCACAAAATATGTTAGTAGTGCTCAGTTAAATAGTTCTTAAATAATGTCACGACTCACAAACTATGGCATCACAACCATTTCACCCGTAGTACTGTAAGATTATGTATTTTAACTGTTGTGTATAATATTGTCCATTGCCTAAAGTTAAGTTTACAAAGAAAAAAAAACATGTTTGTTGCACAAGATAAATGAAGAGTGCACAGTTTAATAGTTTCTCAGTCAATGTCAAGCCCTCAAAGTTTAACATTATAACCATTTACCCTGTAATATCGTGTAGTTTAATTATTATGCTTAACATTGTATAATGTGTAAAACCAACGTTAAGAAACAAATTTGATGCACAACACTCTATGCAAGTGATTGAATCTTCGCTTATAATGTTTGGTTACCTAAGAACTAGTGTCCCTTTAGGATGCTAGTCAGTTGTTTCCAGAAGATGGTCTAATAAGCCCAAAACTAGTTTGAAATAAACAAAAATCAACGGAGCAGAAACGGTGTACCTGTCAGTCAACCTTAAACATGTAACTTTATTTAGATAACTAAAACTTTGAGTCTGCCACTCGTTTTGTTCTAAACGAGGCTGAATCTTCTTTGTTTGGTGTTACGGTCATTTTCTCCTTGAAAGTACTTCCCTTCTTTTTCCACATAAAGCATGAATTCCTGAGACGCATATTTTGCAATGATGTTCAGGACCGAAGACGAATTCTCCGCAAGGGCACCTTTCCGCACGGATTTCGAGTTTGGAAACAGGGGAAAGTCGCATTTTCGCACTAAAGTCGAGAGTTGACAAAGCTGAATAGACAGCCACAGGGACCATGACTTGTTTTGCCACAACTACAGTCTTTTTTGCGTTTGTTTTCGAAACGCTTGCATAGCAGCAACATAACGGTTCACGTTTCGACATTGAGACAAAAATTCAAAATGCATAATTCTATTGAAATAAAACAACTTAGTTTCAGCATGATTTTGACTCGAGACTGCTCTGCGTTTTGGGCGCGGAGATGTTTCGCCTACTTACTTTGGCAACTGGATCTGAGTCCCAAACACCAACTCTAGACCCAACCCTCGTCTCCTCTGATGATCCTTTCCATGTCTGTTTCATCATCTTTAGTTTGTTCAAGAGGTTCCTTCAAAACGTTCATTCGATGCTCCTATTGCTCTTCGGTTATCAACGAGAAGTAAAATTAATTTTGATGCCAATAGATACACATGGTTTTTTCAGTTCAAAAATCTAACGATTCTTTTTTTTTTGCATGCTTTATTTTCTACCGCGAAGGGTAGAGACGTTCGTACAGGATCTGACCCATTCACAGCCTAATACAAATCGAGATGATAGCAGGGCACAGTGGGTTTCAATTGGAAATATCAAGATTTCGTTGTCGTAGGGGCGCTAAATTCTACTTTTCCTCCATTTCGATCGAACACATTTTGGCAGTACCTTGTCGGTACTGCTACTTATTTGTTTACAGTCAACGAAACTATTTGTTTTATTCAAAAAGCACTCTTAAGTTTTTTTCATCGAAACCAATGAGCTTTAGGCAATGTGAAACTCATAGCCTTTCTTGTGCAAAAAAAGAAAAAAACCATAGCCTTTCTTGCGCAAAAAAAAGAAAAAAAATTGTCCATGTTCTATAGTTTCATTAAAATGTTATAACACATATATTACTTCTTGTGTAAAATGCAAAGCTGTCGACGAAGTAATACTGACAGGTAGTAAGGTATGGCTGGTATTTATAGCAAAAGACTGTAATCATGACATCGATATCAAATACCAGTTAGAAATAAACACTCAGAAAAGAAACAGTTAATGGAAACGTTCAGCATATGCTAAAACAGATTTAAATTCATCTAACCTTATTGGACGATTAATTCTGTAGTAGACATTTTGTAAATGGCAGCGTCATTCGCCAGGTGGGGTCTTATGCAGGTCATACACGCTATAACAGCGCGCGGCAAACCGCTACTGATCACGCAGATGCAGCCCCACGCAGCCACGTATCAGCCTGGGCACTCATTCGCTCGCTCGCGGCAATTCCATCATCATTGTTGTCGACCCACCGCGGCGCATTCAAAGCACCGAAATAATGCAATTCTTCTAATTAAACAACGCCGCGAGTACTTTCGCGTTATTTGGCAGGCGCGTGCCCGTTTCACAAAATTATGCTCGTGCGCCGTATTAGGAATTGAATTACTGACCGTGTTTACAAGCCGCCGCGCTCGACACACGCGGGCCGTGCTCTACACAGCCGGGCTGTATTCTACACACTGACTCTGAGCACAGATGAGAAGCTCCCGTTTCCTGCTTTGTACTAAACAGTATTGGAGATTTCATGCTCAATTAATGAATGAGAAGGTTTTTCCAAATATGGGCACGAAATGAGAAAGCTATGTGTAGAAGTTGTTTGAGAGGCCCCATATTGGCAGAATTTCACAAGCACAATTCTTGTTTAAATCTATTGCTCGTTGTAGAAACTCATGACGCATGTTAATAAGTCACGAACATCGTCGCTGGTGTGTCTTTTTGACGTCAATGATCAACTGACTGTGACATCAACATCTACATTTATACTCCGCAAGCCATCCAACGGTCTGTGGTGGAGGACACTTTGCTTGCCACTGTCATTACCTCCCTTTCCTGTTCCAGTCGCGTATGGCTCGCGGGAAGGACGACTGCCGGAAAGCCTCCGAGCGCACTCGAATCTCTCTAATTTTACATTCGTGATCTGCTCGGGAGGTATAAGTAGGGGGAAGCAATATATTCGATACCTCATCCAGAAACGCACCCTCTCGAAACCTGGACAGCAAGCTACACCGCGATTCAGAGCGCCTCTCTTGCAGAGTCTGCCACTTGAGTTTGCTAAACATCTCCGTAACGCTATCACGCTTACCAAATAACCCTGTGACGAAACGTGCCGCTCTTCTTTGGCTCTTCTCTATCTCCTCTGTCAACCCGACCTGGTACGGATCCCACACTGATGAGCGATACTTAAGTATAGGTCGAACGAGTGTTTTGTAAGCCACCTCCTTTGTTGATGGACTACATTTTCTAAGGACTCTCCCAATGAATCTCAACCTGGCACCCGCCTTACCAACAATTAATTTTATATGATCATCGTTCCGTATGCATACTCCCAGATATTTTACAGAAGTAACTGCTACCAGTGTTTGTTCCGCTATCATATAATCATTCAATAAAGGATCCTTCTTTCTATGTATTCGCAGCACATTACATTTCTCTATGTTAAGGGTCAGTTGCCACTCCCTGCACCAAGTGCCTATCCGCTGCAGATCTCCCTGCATTTCACTGCAATTTTCTAATGCTGCAGCTTCTGTGTATACTACAGCATCATCTGCGAAAAGCCGCATGGAACTTTCGACACAATCTACTAGGTCATTTATATATATTGTGAAAAGCAATGGTCCCCGTAACACTCAGGTGCAGGAACCAGAAAAATGGCACAGCTTATATTTACCTCCTCTAACGACGCGCTACGGTATTGTGGCGCGGTTACTTTAACGTCTGTAGATGTCTCTCCATTGAGAACAACATGCTGTGTTCTGTTTACTAAAAACTCTTCAATCCAGCCACACAGCTGGTCTGATATTCTGTAGGCTCTTACTTTGTTTACCAAGTGACAGTGCGGAACTGTATCGAACGCCTTCCGGAAGTCAAGGAAAATGGCATCTACCTGGGAGCCTGTATCTAATATTTTCTGGGTCTCATGAACAAATAAAGCGAGTTGGGTCTCACACGATCGCTGTTTCCGGAATCCATATTGATTCCTACAGAGTAGATTCTGGGTTTCCAGAAATGACGTGATACGCGAGCAGAAAACATGTTCTAAAATTCTACAACAGATCGACGTCAGAGATATAGGCCTATAGTTTTGCGCATCTGCTCGATGACCCTTCTTGAAAACTGGAACTGCCTGTGCTCTTTTCCAATCTGCGTAGTACTAAAATCCTGAATGTGTGGAAGAATGCCTGTGCGCACAAATGACACAGTTTGTTCCGCCTGCACCACATTTGATTTCATAAGCCGAACTGTCCTCGAACAGAGAACGCAGGACTGCAGTCGTTTTATTTACGAAACATGCCTATTGTGTCTTCTTTGGTAATTGTCGATAAATGTGTTCCAGGTACTGGTATAATTACAATAGATTTACATTATTTATTATTATTACACATTCTTGCCTCCAGGGCAGTGGTTAACTTTAATGTTACATGATTATTCTCTTTTTTCTCGTTCCCTTCTTATTTTCCTCTTCCCATAACCTTTTCATTCTTTGGTCGTGTTCCTGTTTCCTTTGCTCTGTCTATATTTGCTCTGTTTTCTTCCATTGTTGTACTTCAAATTTCGTGTTCATAATTCTGTTTCTGCATTTGTCTCTTTCATTTATCATTTCAATATTGATCCCTACTTGCTTTAGGTCTTCTTCTATTTCTTCAAACTAACTTTTTTTTTACTGAACTGAGATCACCACAACTACCATCAATTTGAAAAATCATGGAACAACAGGAAAAACATCCACTACTCCAGGCCCCAATAAATATATTGCACTTCCTGGTCATCACATTCTGGGGGCAAGGAACATCACGAGAAAGAGAAAAGTCGGAGTTCTTCGAAACCTCTTCGTAAACACTATACTGGAATGCTCAACATAAATAAGCGGTCAATATACGCAAACTCAAACAGCTTAGGATGTTCTGGAAAAATTTCATATCAAAATCCTCGCAATACAAGAGACACGCTACACAGACGACAACCACTTCAACACAGAAAACTACAAGATATACAAAGAAACAACTGCTGTCAAAAAATGTTCAAATGTGTGTGAAATCTTATGGGACTTAACTGCTAAGGTCATCAGTCCGTAAGCTTACACACTACTTAACCTAAATTATCCTAAGGACAAAGACATACACCGATGCCCGAGGAAGGACTCGAACCTCCGCCGGAAACCTGCTGTCAGAAGAGGGATACCGACAACAGATTCACAATTATTTGTGTTTCATAATTACGTGCTACTTCGTAGAAACTGAAGCGACAAAGAATGTCATTTGACGCGATTAATAGCTCGAAACGAGTGTTCACTCTCTTCATGGTCCTACAGCAGTTTTCTTTCGTAATTGTATAGAATTTATTAGTTAGTTAGGTAACTTTTCGGACAAATTATTATGATACTGTTGGCTTTGAGCGCTGTCATACCACCTTTCGTTTCTTGCTCGTGAAGATGTATTTTCTTTATTTTCCATCTCTCTCTGATATAAAGGCTGAATACGAACATAGTCATGCGTGCTACTTAAAAGTGAACCATCGCTTCATATGGTAGGGTTTTCCAAAGTGTGTTCCGCGGAACACTGATGCTTCGCGGAAACTGAATAGGTACTCCGCAAAAAACTATTAATAACACGGCAGTTTCTTCGAGATTTTCTCTTACTTTTTAAAAATTTTATTATGATTTCTGTGTTGTTAGTTACAACTTAAAACTAAAGTAATCACCGAATAAAAAAGTCTTTTCTTTTTTACAAATTTTATTAACGTTTAAAAGAAACAAAGTCGTCCATCAAAGTAAGAGCACTCTCAAGGGGTTACGTCAGTGGAAAAATTTGGGAACGCTGTCATGTGGTACAAATACGTCAACTGTATCAATATGTTTTATACTTTATTTATTACATGAACATGGTTTACGTAGCGTTCTGGTACGGGGGCATCTCATAAGTCCTTGTGCTCATTGCTGAGCGTCGTGGCCCCATGAACCAAGCGTCTCCATCCCGGACGGTTGCCAGCTTCTTTTAGTGCCTGCAGAAGAGGTAGACCGGAGATCTCCTTGATTCGACCTAGCCATCTGCTCGCTGCTCTTGCTCTTGGTCTAGTGCCCTCGATCTTTCCTTGCAACATTATTTTCTCTAGATTTTCTCCATCTCTTTTCACAATATGGCCAAAAAAGTGGAGAATTTTTTCAGTGACTCGGAAAGAAAGGCGTATGGGGATAACGAGTTGTTCAATAATGGACACATTTGTTCTTCTTTAGGTCCATTTTATGCTTAGCATCCTACGCCAGCACCAAAGCTCAAATGCATCAATGCGCTGTTTGTCTCTGTCCTTGAGTGTCCATGTTTCGCAACCATAAAAGAAGCCGTATCTTTGTGCTACTTGTTATTGCTCTGCTCTGCCAGGTCATGGTGAGCTTCTTCATAGCCACTCGCTCTAGCGTGATCCGTCTTCTTATCCCATCTTGACAATTTCCCGTGCTGCAGATGGTTGACCCAAGATATATGAAGGAATGCACGACTTCCAGTTCCTTTAGTCGACCTGTGAGCTGGATCTGTTCATCTAGATCAATTACCATGAGTTTGGACTTGCTGAGGTTGATGTCTAATCCATATGCTACACTAATGGCCTTTATTCTTATTAGTAGCTCAGCAAGTTCATCTTCGCTGTTGGCTAAAAGCACAGTATCATCAGCAATTGAGATGCCTTTGGCCCAACCTTCAAGAGCTTACCTAATGACATGTTCTGCATAGATGTTGTACAGTTGTGGGGATAGGACACAACCCTGCCTCACACCTTTTGATACTCTGAAGGTATGAGACGTGCCAGCACTTGGCTTTACAACTGCGAAGTGATTATTGTATAGACTTTTGATCAATGCTGTCAAGTGGGGTGGGACACGAACCCTGCAAGCACCTTGCACAACTTTTCCAAGACAACACAGTCAAAGGCTTTCCTATAGTCAAGGAAGCAGATGAAAACAGGAACACAGAACTCTCGTGATTTTTCTATTATTTGTCTTATGTTGAGGATCTGTTCACGAGTTCCTTTCCCTTCAACTAAACCTGCTTGTTCTGTGGATATTCTGCAACCCAGATACCGTTGCATGCCTCATCCTTCTAATTATGTATGGTTCAAATGGCTCTGACCACTACGTGACTTAACAAAATGGTTCAAATGGCTCTGAGCACTATGGGACTTAACATCGGAGGTCATCAGTCCCCTAGAACTTAGAACTACTTAAACCTAACTAACCTAAGGCCATCACACACATCCATGCCCGAGGGAGGATTCCTACATGCGACCTAGCAGTCGCGCGGTTCCAGACTGAAGCGCCTAGAACAGCTCGGCCACTCTAATTATGTAATTAAATTTTCTATGATTGGTGTCTTTTTGTATGTTGCCTGCTAACTGCGTTTGATTACCTAGAGCTCTTCCCTTCTTGTTTTCATGAAAACAACCCTCCAAGGTCCAGAGAGTTTCGATCTCGCCTGAAATCGAAGTCTCCTATTGCTGATAATTAATATTCACTTGTTCCACGTGCAAGGAAAAGTTTTACCGGACACACCAGAGCTCACAAGAACTTTCGAATGGCTTACCGCAAGAACTAATTGCAAAACCAGAAGGGTTTATATTTTACACCTTTCACACCGTACAACAGTTGACGGTACCGTTCTTCGTTAACGGCATCTGGAATAAACCATTTGCCGCTCTTGACTGTTCACGGTTCTGGCAATCCTTCGAACGACCGTCGAGGCACGTTTTTAATTTCCCAGAAGCTAAAAAATTCCAGGTCTGGCGTGCCAAGTAATGGCGCAAGACCGTTGCCTAGCGCGCTTCATACTTCTTTTTCAAATGAAAATTGCTCTCATTTGGGTTTCAGTCTGATGTGTTAAATACTGTCCCAAGTAGATCTTCACAGTGGCAATGCCGTTGCAGCGACTCGGAACGAGGAAATTGAGTTCCGTGGTTGGCTGAAAGAAGAAATTGGCTCCCCGCAGCGAGTTAATGCGCGAGGAGAGACCGCAAAACGAGAGAACAGGCGCCGGCGTGGTGGGTGCTTCGGGGCTTTGGCCCAGAAGGCAGACCATAAATGCTTCATGGGCGCCGGAGTGCCGTGCGCGTAGGAAGCCAAAGGAGCCTCCTTCACGGTGGTGAAAACGAGGAAAAGATATTCGAAAACTTTCGCATTTTTTAAGCAATCTAAAGGGGAAGTGCTCTAGTACCGGTGCAAAAATGGTCGTCAGGCTACTAAATATGGCTCTCGTCTAGTAGGAGCACTGACCTTAACTGCAGTCGCCCAGGCTCAGAAAATCAAAGAACTGGTGCGTATCACACGTCGTCTGACAAATATTTGCAGCGCAGATTGGAGTCTCCTTTGATCAGCAGCTGCATGCTCAGCTGTGGAAGGTCAGTGAAGAAACCATCCCCAGACGGATCATGAGCCACAGTAGGGACTTGCACCTCGAAATCGGTTGCAGCTGTATAAGTTAGTGACGGGGAAAGGAAATGAAATTGTTTCTAAGTAAGTGACAACCGCGGATACACAGCGATCACGAGCCAAATTTTAACAAACTCATACGGGACCTTCATCTTTTTTAAAAATGAAGAACAAACTGCTTTCAGTCACAAGTTGCGTTTATTTACTGCACTATGCATTTCGAGCCCTGGAGGCTCATCTTCAGGTGCTTTTTAGTGATTTACATCAGGTTTCTTAGTTGTTTGCACTTTAACATTGTATGATGTCAGCTTCTGTTGTGCAGTTGGTATACATAATACACATCTTTAATTTTGCAGTACATACTGGGAAGTGTGTGATTATGTATATATCCCAGTATGTACTGCAAAATTAAAGATGTGTATTGTGGCCGGCCGGAGTGGCCGAGCGGTTCTAGGCGCTACAGTGTGGAGCCGCACGACCGCTACGGTCGCAGGTTCGAATCCTACCTCGGACATGTGTGTGTGATGTCCTTAGGGTAGTTAGGTTTAAGTAGTTCTAAGTTCTAGGAGACTGATGACCTCAGCAGTTAAGTCTCATAGTGCTACAGAGCCATTTGAACCATTTTTTGTGTATTGTGTATCCCAACTGCACAACAGAAGCTGACATCATACAATGTTAAACTGCAAACAACTAAAAAGCACCTGAAGATGAGCCTCCAGGGCTCGAAATGCATAGTGCAGTAAATAAATGCAACTTTGTTCTTCATTTCACGAAACAGTCGCGGGCGAAACATTGGAACACAATGGATAAAATTAACTCCATCTTTTTTCCAGGAAAGATTGTCCCAGAAATAATTTAAAAATGACTCGAGTCTCCCGCTTCAGACAAACATATTTGATGGTGTTGTTGTTGTGGTCTTCAGTCCTGAGACTGGTTTGATGCAGCTCTCCATGCTACTCTATCCTGTGCAAGCTGCTTCATCTCCCAGTACCTACTGCAACCTACATCCTTCTGAATCTGCTTAGTGTATTCATCTCTTGGTCTCCATCTACGATTTTTACCCTCCACGCTGCCCTCCAATACTAAATTTGTGATCCCTTGATGCCTCAGAACATGTCCTACCAACCGATCCCTTCTTCTGGTCAAGTTGTGCTACAAACTTCTCTTCTCCCCAATCCTATTCAATACTTCCTCATTAGTTATGTGATCTACCCATCTAATCTTCAGCATTCTTCTGTAGCACCACATTTCGAAAGCTTCTATTCTCTTCTTGTCCAAACTATTTATCGTCCATGTTTCACTTTCATACATGGCTACACTCCATACAAATACTTTCAGAAACGACTTCCTGACATTTAAATCTATACTCGATGTTAACAAATTTCTCTTCTTCAGAAACGCTTTCCTTGCCATTGCCAGTCTACATTTTATATCCTCTCTACTTCGATCATCATCAGTTATTTTGCTCCCCAAATAGCAAAACTCATTTACTACTTTCTCATTTCCTAATCTAATTGCCTCAGCATCACCCGACTTAATTCGACTACATTCCATTATCCTCGTTTTGGTTTTGTTGATGATCATCTTATATCCTCCTTTCAAGACACTGTCCATTCCATTCAACTGCTCCTCCAAGTCCTTTGCTGTCTCTGACAGAATTACAATGTCATCGGCGAACCTCAAAGTTTTTATTTCTTCTCCATGGATTGCAAAGCGAATTCTCAAATTGTTAATCCCATCTCAAAGAAAATTCTGAAATTGTTAATCCCATTTCACATATATCCAACTGAGACAGCGCAGTTATTGTGACATTGGAGTCATATTATGTATCCGGTGTGGGGGGGGGGGGGGGGGGGGGCACGGTGATTGACTTACTGGTCTAACCATCCAGATTTTTTTTTTTTTTTTTCTTTTCACATCCTCCGCCTATCCGCGTTGGTGATCCGTCTCTAATGATACTGTCGTCGACAGATCGTTAAATCTCAATCGTTCTTCCTTCCGATTCACTGCGATTTAGTTGAAAAGAACCCAGTGCTACAAAGGACTCAGTGGCCCAATTCAAACAGACCTCCCGGCCCCTGCTCGCCTTGCTGCAGTTAAGGAATGGAATAAAACGAAGTCGTTAGAGACGGAGAACAAGTTAGTACTAGCCGAAGATGAAACAAAATCTCCGCCATCTTTATAAAAGAATCACTGTGGCACTCGTCTCAAAATACCGGGTGATCAAAAAGTCAGTATAAATTTGAAAACTTAATAAACCACGGAATAATGTAGACAGAGAGGTAAAAATTGACACACGTGCTTGGAATGACATGGGGTTTTATTAGAACCGCCCCATATTGCTAGACGCGTGAAAGATCTCTTGCGCGCGTCGTTTGGTGATGATTGTGTGCTCAGCCGCCATTTTCGTCATGCTTGGCCTCCCAGGTCCCCAGACCTCAGTCCGTGCGATTATTAGCTTTGGGGTTACCTGAAGTCGCAAGTGTATCGTGATCGACCGACATCTCTAGGGATGCTGAAAGACAACATCCGGCGCCAATGCCTCGTCATAGCTCCGGACATGCTTTGCAGTGCTGTTCACAACATTATTCCTCGACTACAGCTATTGTTGAGGAATGATGGTGGTCATATTGAGCATTTCCTGTAAAGAACATCATCTTTGCTTTGTCTTACTTTGTTATGCTACTTATTGCTATTCTGATCAGATGAAGCGCCATCTGTAGGACATTTTTTTTACCTTTTGTATTTTTTTGGCTCTAATAAAACCTCATGTCATTCCAAGCATGTGTGTCAATTTGTACCTCTCTGTCTACATTATTCCGTGATTTATTCAGTTTTCAAATTTATACTGACTTTTTGATCATCCGGTATTTTGGGAGACCACGCAACACTTCAACACTTAAATCCGGGCCCCTGTGAAGGAAATGTAGCTCCAGTTATGTTGATGGTATTGCATTTGCAAAGGGCCCTGAGGAGAAGCAGGATTCATACACTTCCGCCTCTCCCCCAGCTCTCCCAGCGTAAAGTTGCTGAAGCCTGGATCTTTTAAACTGACGATAGGTAGTCCTAAAAAGCAAAGTTACACTGCCTGTAGTCTCCCCAGAAACATCTTCTCCGGAAACATCGATCGGATAACGTTGCTGACGAAGTTTCCGTCCGGTAGAATGTCGCTACAAAAAGTGACGCGAAATCGTGCGGCTTGTGCGCCAAGAAGTTTACAGTCCGGAAGATTAATTACTCGCTGTGTGAAAAACACTTCTTTCAGTATTGGCTCCGCAGTGCGACGGCAAGCATTCTTCGAAGGTGACTCCGCTTTTGTACAGGGGTTGTGTAGCACATTCTTAGGACCGTCTGTGCGCCGAGGTACAACTAAACACAATGTTCTGTGCTGTGGTCCTCTCCATAGGAGCGGAAACGCAGCGAGTAAGAAACTATAGTTTCCTTAGCCGTTATGTAGACAGGTGAGACACCATCAGCAGTCGACCAATGGTGTACACGCCCAGAAGATGACCCCTACGTCGGGTTGAAACCGGTTGGCGATATAATAATAATAATAATAATAATAATAATAATGAATGCGAGTAAGACTGTTTTTGAATTACTGATTAATCATACTAATCGGTGCTTCTCTCCACAACCAAGTTGTCCAAAAACCTATTCCATATGCTGGTACCTTCGTCAACAGCCTGCAGAGGGGCACCGTGCGAAATGCTCTTCCGAAATCCAGAAATATGTAACCTGCCTGTCGCCCTTCATCCATAGTTCGCAGTATGTCATGTGAGAAAACTCCAAGCTCAGTATCGCACGAGTGTTGCTTTCTAAAACCTGTGCTCACTCGTGACGTAAGCTTCTCGCTCTCAAGAAATTTATTATATTCGAACTGAAAATATGTTCAAGAATTTTACAACGGGATGTTATGGAAATTGGTCTGCAATTTAGCGGGTGCGTACTTTTGCCCTTCTTATACAGGGTGGTCCATTGATCGTGACCGGGCCAAATATCTCACGAAATAAGCGTCAAACGAAAAAACTACAAAGAACGAAACTTGTCTAACTTGAAGGGGGAAACCAGAGGGCTCTATGGATGGCCCGCTAGATGGGACTGCCATAGGTCAAACGGATATCAACTGCGTTTTTTTTTATATAGGAACCCCCATTTTTATTACATATTCTTGTAGTACGTAAAGAAATTTGAGTGTTTTAGTTGGACCACTTTTTTCGCTTTGTGATAGATGGCGCTGTAATAGTCACAAACCCGAGTTAAAATGGATCGTTTACCAATTGCGGAAAAGGACGATATCGTGTTGATGTATGGCTATTGTGATCAAAATGCCCAACGGGCATGTTCTGTGTATGCTGCACGGTATCCTGGACGACATCATCCAAGTGTCCAGACCGTTCGCCGGATAGTTCCGTTATTTAAGGAGACAGGAAGTGTTCAGCCACATGTGAAACGTCAACCACGACCTGCAACAAATGATGATGCCCAAGTAGGTGTTTTAGCTGCTGTCGCGGCTACTAATCCGCATATCAGTAGCAGACAAATTGCGCGAGAATCGGGGATCTCAAAAACGTCGGTGTTGCGACAGCTACATCAACATCGATTGCACCCGTACCATATTTCTATGCAACAGGAATTGCAATGCGACGACTTTGAACGTCGTTATGGGATGATAACAGATTTTTTGCACGCGTTCTATTTAGCGACGATGCGTCATTCACCAACAGCGGTAACGTAAACTGGCATAATATGCACTATTGGGCAACGGAAAATCCACGATGGCTGCGACAAGTGGAACATCAGCGACCTTGGCGGGTTAATGTATGGTGCGGCATTATGGGAGGAAGGATAATTGGCCCCCATTTTATCGATGGCATTCTAAATGGTGCAATGTATGCTGATTTCCTACGTAATGTTCTATCGATGTTACTACAAGATGTTTCACTGCATAACAGAATGGCGATGTACATCCAACATGATGGATGTCCGGCACATAGCCCGCGCGCGGTTAATGCGGTATTGAATAGCATATTTCATGACAGGCGGATTGGTCGTCGAAGCACCATACCATGGCCCGCACGTTCACCGGATCTGACGTCCCCGGACTTCTTTCTGTGGGGAAAGTTGAAGGATATTTGCTATCGTAATCCACCGACAACGCCTGACAACATGCGTCAGCGCATTGTCAATGCATGTGCGAACATTACGGAAGGCGAACTACTCGCTGTAGAGAGGAATGTCGTTGCACGTATTGCGAAATTCACTGAGGTTGACGGACATAATTTTGAGCATTTATTGTATTAATGTAGTATTTACTGGTAATCACGCTGTAACAGCATGCGTTCAGCCGGCCGGAGTGGCCCATCAGTTCTAGGCGCTACAGTCTGGAACCGCGCGACCACTGCGGTCGCAGGTTCGAATCCTGCCTCGGGCACGGATGTATGTGATGTCCTTAGTTTAGTTAGGTTTAAGTAGTTCTAAGTTCTAGGGGACTGATGACCTCAGCAGTTAAGTCCCATAGTGCTCAGAGCCATTTGATTTGACCATGCGTTCTCGGAAATGATAAGTTCACAAAGGTACATGTATCACATTGGAACAACCGAAATAAAATATTCAAACGTACCTACGTTCTCTATTTTAATTTAAAAAACCTACCTGTTACCAACTGTTCGTCTAAAATTGTGAGCAATATGTTTGTGATTATTACTGCGCCATCTATCACAAAGCGAAAAAAGTGGTCCAACTAAAACATTCATATTTCTTTACGTACTACACGAATATGTAATAAAAATGGGGGTTCCTATTTTTAAAAACGCAGTTGATGTCCGTTTGACCTATGGCAGCGCCATCTAGCGGGCCAACCATAGCGCCATCTTGTTTCCCCCTTCAAGCTAGACAAGTTTCGTTCTTCATAGTTTTTTCGTTTGACGCTTATTTCGTGAGATATTTGGCCCGATCACGACCAATGGACCACCCTGTATACAGGAGTCACCTGCGCTTTTTTCCAGTCACTTGGGAGTTGATTCGCGATAAATGGAAGCTAAATAAAGAGCCAGTGCCGTAAACTACTCTTTGTAAAACCGCCATAGGCAGTACACCCGTACGCGATGCGCAGTATCGCACAGTCTCTGCATGTGGAGATGGTCCAACAGAGAGAGTACCGAGGGGGGAAGCCGGCAAACAGCGGGGGAGGCGGGCCTGGGTTGCGGTGTGCCGAGGCGTCCGGTTGCTGTGGCCTCGGCTCGCCTTTCCTCTCGTCCCCTTCCGCGGCCGGCGCTGTTTACGGCGGGGCTTTGACCTGCAGCTTTTGTGTGCGTGCGCCGGCCTTCAGATACGGCGCTCCAAGGGTCACCGGCCACGGCCGCGCGCCGCCTCGGGCTGGCGACAATCGCCGAGGCGTCACGTCCACTGTCGGCGGGGTCCAGTCTCCAGCGTGCGACCGAAGCCAGATGGGGGGACCAGGAGTCGCGAGCTGCGGAATTCTTCCTGCAGTGTGCGCAAGCCATGCCCCGTTACTATCGCGCTGTAGGCAACCCGCAGCACGAGTACCTGCGCGAACTGGAGACGGGCAAACTCGGTCATCTCTGAGAACCGTTCGCTGTTTACGTTTCTTTTTGGGATCCACTCACTTCATTCTAGTTCCAAAAATGGTTCAAATGGCTCTGAGCACTATAGGACTTAACTTCTGAGGTCATCAGTCCCCTATAACTTAGAACTATTTAAACCTAACTAACCGAAGGACATCACACACATCCATCGCGGTCGCAGGTTCGAATCCTGCTTCGGGCATGGGTGTGTGTGGTGTCCTTAGGTTAGTTAGGTTTAAGTAGTTCTAAGTTCTAGGGGACTTATGACCTAAGATGTTGAGTCCCATAGTGCTCAGAGCCACTCAGAGCCACACATCCATGCCCAAGGCAGGATTCAAACCTGCGACCGTAGCGGTCGCGCGGTTCCAGACTGTAGCGCCTAGAACCGCTCGACCACTCCGGCCGGCATTCTCGTTCCCTGTTCCCGTTTTACCTAATTGTACTACTGGCCGTTAAAATTGCTACACCACGAAGATGACGTGCTACAGACGCGAAATTTAACCGACAGGAAGAACATGCTGTGATATGCAGATGATTAGCTTTCCAGACTGTAGCGCCTAGAACCGCTCGGCCACATCCCGCCGACCTTCTCGAAGAATGAGAACCATCACGTAGCGGAAAATGGTGCAAAAATCTCGTTGGCCAACTTCCGACACACATCTTACATCTGCCCCGCGGCTTGGGTCGGATTGTTTGGTGCGGCTGCGCCGCATTAGGTCGCGGCTGGCGATGTTTCGCCCAGACACTGTACCTGGAGTCTCCACAGACGAGTAACGGGCAGCGGACAGCTGTCTGGATCGGTTCCGCCCGCGTGCATAATGCGTCGCACGCGTGTCGGTCACGCTGCTACCACCTTGTTAGCGAAAGCCGAAAAACTAGCCAGCGTCCTCCGGTCTGTCCTACTGGGTCGCGTGCCGGCGTCAGCCAAAACACAGTTGACAACTAACGCTTTAATACAACTCTGCTTTCCAGATGGCAAATTCCAGAAAACCGAGCGAGGTGGCGCAGTGGTTAGCACACTGGACTCGCATTCGGGAGGACGGCGGTTCAGTCCCGTCTCCAACCATCCTGATTTATGTTTTCCGTGATTTCCCTAAATCGTTTCAGGCAAATGCCGGGATGGTTCCTTTGAAAGGGCACGGCCGATTTCCTTCCCAATCCTTCCCTAACCCGAGCTTGCGCTCCGTCTCTAATGACCTCGTTGTCGACGGGGCGTTAAACACTAACCACCTACCTACCACCTAAATGCAGGACGGCACACGTTGCAGGCGACAATAATATGCAGACCAGAATTCTCCTTGCAGGTAGTAGAGAAACCAGTGAATGCGACATTCGTTTCTGTTTCCCTCTCCTTACAATTCTATAGGCCCGTGAGTTTGATTTCGATCTCCATGAAGCTTCACTACCGCGCCTTCCATCCCAAGAACGGATTCACGGACATGAGACGGACGTCTGATGAATTATGCAATATGTATTGAGCGGGTAGGTGTCGGCGGATTTACATAGAATAACTGAAGATGTCGGCTCTCCCCTCACTTCTCCCGTAAGTCGCATCACAAGGCCAGCCGGTACTGCCATCTCATACTATTCATTCGTATAGCAGCTGACGTCCCTGTTGCCATCTCTCCTGTCTTTCTCGATTTTTTATCGATATTTGATTGTATCTTGTTACACATACTGCAGCTGGTAGGGACCTGACTGTGTTGGTGTTACATACCAAAAAATGGCGCACGGAACAGTGCTGATTCGGGATATGCGGGGACAGGATCAGATGCTTTTCGGGTCACTGAGAATGGCATTACGGTAAAGGGCAGAGAATCTGTTTCTCGAACTAAATTTTACCGCCCACTTTAATTTCCATAGATACTGCTGCAAACTCACAACGGTAGAAAACTCTTCGCCACCATTCAGGTGACTGTTAACAATGAAATGCTTTGGTCTGTTCATCTCCCTTCAAAGTTTCAGAAATAATTGTTTGTTGTAACTTGTTACAGTGTTTGTATTTGCCACGTTAGTAGTAGTCTCGCTGGCTCAGTGTCAGTATAATGTTTGAAAAAATTGACTTGTAGTTTTTAATATTTTGTTTTGCTTCGTGTTGTACGAGGGTAATCCCAAAAGTAAGGTCTCCTATTTTTTTTTATAAGTTACAGACCTGTTTATTTCTACAATGGTTTACATCAGTTTACAGATT
Organism: Schistocerca cancellata; assembly: GCF_023864275.1. Classification (NCBI taxonomy): domain Eukaryota; kingdom Metazoa; phylum Arthropoda; class Insecta; order Orthoptera; family Acrididae; genus Schistocerca; species Schistocerca cancellata. Next base: position 551,393,613 of record NC_064631.1, on the reverse strand, counting down.
GAACAGTTAGCTATTTTCCGACATAATTACCATTTCTGTCGATGCATTTTTGTAGACGATGTGGCAGTTTTTGTATGCCCATGTCATACCAGCTCGCCGCCATGCTGTTCAGAAAGTTATGAAACTTTCCTTTCACCTCGTTGTCGGAGCTGAATCGCTTTCCGGCCAAATGTTCTTTTAACCAAGGGAACAGGTGATACTGGGCGCCAGATCAGGACTATAGGGTGGGTGGGTGATTATGTTCCACTGCAAACTGTTGCAGGAGAGCTACGGTTTGCCGAGCGATGTGTGAGCGAGCGTTGTCATGGAGAATGTGTACGCCCTTGCTGAACATTCCTCTTCTCCAGTTCTGAATCCCCCGTTTGAGTTTTTTCAGAGTCTCACAGTACCTGTCAGCGTTAATTGTGGTCCCAGCGATTCAGCTCCGACGACGAGGTGAAAGAAGAGGTTCATAACTTTCTGAACAGCATGGCGGCGAGCTGGTACGACGTGGGCATACAAAAACTGCCACATCGCCTACAAAAATGCATCAACAGAAATGGTGGTTATGTCGAAAAATAGCTCAATGTTCTAGCTGTAAACTGATGCAAACCATTGTAGAACTAAACAGGTCTACGTAATTATGAAAAAATAAGAGACCTTACTTATGGGATTACCCTCGTAATAATGTTAGCTTTGTTATGAAGAGAGAACAGACGCCCTCCACGTCTTTGATTATAGATGTGTGTAATTAAACGCCATTTAAACAGTACGAGGTGCATTCAAGTTCTAAGGCCTCCGATTTTTTTTCTCCGGACTGGAAAGAGATAGAAACATGCACATTGTTTTAAAATGAGGCCGCGTTCATTGTCAATACGTCCCAGAGATGGCAGCACCGTACGGCAGATGGAATTTTACCGCCAGTGGCGAGAATGAGAACTGTTTTAAATACTTAAAATTGCGACGTTTTCCTTACTTGAACAGTGTGCAACCATTCGTTTTCTGAATTTGCGTGGTGTGAAACCAATTGAAATTCATCGACAGTTGAAGGAGACATGTGGTGATGGAGTTATGGATGTGTCGAAAGTGCATTCGTGGGTGCGACAGTTTAATGAAGGCAGAACATCATGTGACAACAAACCGAAACAACCTCGGGCTCGCACAAGCCGATCTGACGACATGATCGAGAAAGTGGAGAAAATTGTTTTGGGGGATCGCCGAATGACTGTTGAACAGATCGCCTCCAGAGTTGGCATTTCTGTGGGTTCTGTGCACACAATCCCGCATGACGACCTGAAAATGCGTGAAATTGTCATCCAGGTGGGTGCCACTAATGCTAACGGATGACCACATGGCTGCCCGTGTGGCATGTTGCCGAGAAATGTTGACGCGCAACGACAGCATGAATGGGACTTTCTTTTCGTCGGTTGTGACAATGGATGAGACGTGGATGCCATTTTTCAATCCAGAAACAAAGCGCCAGTCAGCTCAATGGAAGCACACAGATTCACCGCCACCAAAAAAATTTCGGGTAACCGCCAGTGCTGAAAAAATGATGGTGTCCATGTTCTGGGACAGCGAGGGCTTAATCCTTACCCATTGCGTTCCAAAGGGCACTACGGTAACAGGTGCATCGTACGAAAATGTTTTGAAGAACAAATCCCTTCCTGCACTGCAACAAAATCGTCCGGGAAGGGCTGCGCGTGTGCTGTTTCACCAAGACAACGCACCCGCACGTCGAGCTAACGTTACGCAACAGTTTCTTCGTGATAACAACTTTGAAGTGATTCCTCATGCTCCCTACTCACCTGACCTGGCTCCTAGAGACTTTTGCCTTTTTCCAACAATGGAAGACACTCTCCGTGGCCGCACATTCACCAGCCGTGCTGCTATTGCCTCAGCGATTTTCCAGTGGTCAAAACAGACTCCTAAAGAAGCCTTCGCCGCTGCCATGGAATCATGGCGTCAGCGTTGCGAAAAATGTGTACGTCTGCAGGGCGATTACGTCGAGAAGTAACGCCAGTTTCATCGATTTCGGGTGAGTAGTTAATTAGAAAAAAATCGGAGGCCGTAGAACTTGAATGCACCTCGTAATAAGGCAAGCATTTCTACGATACATCGACAGGTCTACGCCCGGGCATTTCACGTGCTTGTTATTTTGCACCATAAGCGTCATATATCATGAGCCACGAAAGATTAAAAAGGTCTTGGACTTCTATCTCTCACTTATCACCCATTTCGCCTGTGACAAAGTTCGTTAGCGCGACAAATGCCGAGTTGCACGGTCGTTCAGAGCCCATGTTACTGTAACTGGGTGGGTGAGTCAGTTCAAATTCGGCAGAAAGCTATGGCATTCCACCTCCATTGGACGAAGCAAAGCACACTGGTGATGGCAGCTTTGCTTCTACTAAGAGTGATCGCCGCCGCTGTTACAACCGAAATCCTGAATCCGTAATCTTTGGTACTGTGTATCACAGTTATATGCCGTATTCTAGGAAAGAAAATTGGTTCCGAATACCTTTCAAGTTCATGGCTTTATAATTACACAACTTGGAAGTGATGTATCTTCACTCAAAGAACAACCAAGAAGTTTCGGGGGACGCAAAACATTGAAAATATACCTCTTAGTAATCGCCCGTGGTCTCCTACAGCTGCAGCTTACGTAAACAGTGAAAAGCTTAATTCTGCACACTAGAAAAATCTGGACACTAGAAAAATAAAGAAATATTATTAAGTAGTAATGTTAAGACAACTCATAGGCGTGGTATCTATCAGATGGACTCCGTGAAACCAAACTTCTGTGAGATAACACATATTGATGGCCGTGATGTAACTGTTGGCGAGAACAACCACCCCCAGGATAGCTTGGAAGCTGCCAAGGTGACTATAACCAGCAGAAGAAATATTTTATGACCAGCCAGAACGTTCTTGAAAATTAACGCTCCTTCGGAAGACGTTCGGAAAAGTCAGTGGAAGCATCGCTATGGGAGACGCTAGTTCGAAAGCTCTGAAACATCAGTTTGTAAGCGGCCAGCGCAGAAGGCCAAGACACTCATTACCAGCAAGCAGTCTAAGAATCAGCAGTTGGGAGCAGTACACGTTGCTGAGTCGCCAGGTCAAGTACCACTGTCGAGTCAAAACGTCACTGTAGAGTGACGCTTCGAAGCTGCTGTAGTAAGATGTCGAGAAACCTGTAAACATCTGAGGGAGGACAAATGAGTTACCGATAAGTACCCGGCAACTGTTATTATCTTGAGTATTCTGGATATTAAAGAAAAAACAAGAAATACAGAGTTCGTTTCTAATAGCAACGATTATATTTGATATTTTCACTCTACTCAGAATATAGAGAGGAACAAGTGCTGTATTCCACTTTTCTCCCATTGTGATTAAGTTGGAACAAGTTATAAGCAAAGCGTTCGTCTTTGATAGCGAAAGGTAGAACTCAAGAATTGGGAGCTGTTGAAACGACCTAAGATATACAGTGATACGGTGTACTCACGCAAAGATATACAGCCACTGTAAGACGCTTCTCCGAATATTAAATTGTTGGGAAAATAAATTCCCCTTAAACTGAATCCTTAAGTGTTTGCACTATTGTTCGCTTCCTAGTAATCACACTTCCTCCTCTCCGTTCCAGAGTCACCTGTGCTAAGCATCCTAGGAGACTTTCTCCCTCTCGCTCCGTTAAAGGTGACCTCAGCTCACGATAGAAATACTGTCGTCAACGTCCTGGAAGCGCTACGCACGCCATACCTTTACCTAAGCTGACGATAGGACTATTCCGGGACGCGATAGTATGTCTAGACGGGGATTTGAACCGCCGTCTTCTGGAATGTGAATCCAGCGTCCTACCTCGTTCGCACATTCTAGGAAAAACATGTTATCGCGTACGCCTCGAAGTTAAGACAACTTCCACTTTTATCGCTTTCCCGTTTCTACGAAGCTGAGTGTCGAAGGAATGTTAAACACGTATAAGAAGAAGTCATGTGGAGAAACACGTGATGATAACATTCGCGCCACGCGCTGTAAGTCATTTGCGCTCTGAGAAGGAATGCTGTCACTTAATGACCGACAGAGCTTGGAAGTACAACTATCGGTCTGTGTGTTTGAGGAAGATAACAGAGGCCTTTGCCCCACGACGGGATTAAATCGCCGGTTTGTGGGATGCGGGGAGGGGCGTAAGGCTTGAAGGCATCTCCTTTCCAGGAAGCCTCTTATCGGTAAGCTAAACATTCCGCACCGGCAGCGCATATATACACTTATCTGTTTAGCGCGTAAAACGAAATGACTGGACCGATAAGATTAGACGCTTCCAAAGCGGCTGTGAAATATTTACGGACGCGAGAAAATTTTTTTCTTCTTTTTGTGCCGCAGAGTGAACTTGTGTATAAGAGAGATTAATGTACAGAATTTCTGAAGATAACCCTGACTTCTGGCTGAAAGTATAATGCTGATTATTAATCGGACAATAAACGTCAATTTCGTCGATAGCAGAATATGCTGTTGGTATTTTTTTCTCTAATAAGAAAAGGTTGTCAGAAAACGCTTTTAATTTCTTGGGATGCACAAAGACGAGGGATGGATGCATACAGCTTTTTTCGTTCTTTAATTGTTGATCTCCGACCATTATCTATTTAGCCAGCCTCCGATAAATGCTATTCTACAAAGTAATTTTAAAACAAAATCTTATCTCTCTCTCTCTCTCTTTCTCTCTCTCTCTCTCTCTCTCTCTCTCTCTCTCTCTCTCTCTCTCTTTCTCTCTCTCATACTTACCCGACCGTTAATTACACTGTAACTGTGCGGCTGCTAAAAAGTTGAATATATATTTATAAATGGACACAACTATTTTTATAAGTAGCGTCTTCATCCTTGTAACGTAACCGTTGCTCTCAAAGCACTAAAAACAGTAAATTGAATACAACTTGTTATACGATACCGAACAACTGAGTGCATTATATAACATATATGTGACGTGTATTTGACTGGTACGCGGTTTCTTGTCGCACAAAAGGTAAGGAACGATTATAATAGTCTTTCCTCATTAAGGTTCTTCTCTACCTAAACAAATTCGTGCGGCTTCCGCGACTATTCCTACGTTCAGAGCATGCAGTGTTCCAAATTTATGTCCAGCCAAGGTAAAGGTCTTTATCTACAGACCATGACGATAAATAATTGCCGAATGGCTCAAATCGGTGCATCATTCCCATTACATGTTATAATTAGCGTCTGCGTATCGAAGTGATATTTCGGCTGCTGCCCGCTTGGCAACACGAGGCGAAATCGACCATATTACATGCCTTTCCACACTATAAAAATCCAGTCACTGCGAAATGAGCCTATGATATGCTCATCAGCAGTCGCCGAAGTTAACTTCTAGACTAGGTATTCAGAACCTGTGATGACCCGCGGGCCTGACTCACATATTATTTAAGCTTGCCGGCCCACGTGACGTGACGTTACGTGACAGCAACATTCTTGGCGCGTGGAATCATAACTACAGCGTCTGTGACGTTAATATTTATAACGTACCGCGCCGATATGAATGGCGGCCCTTCCCGCCACACCACGCCAGCAAATTATGCCTCAAAAACACGTTTTTGAAAGTACATACATTTTATGTTCATCCCCACATATACAGATGGCGGTCGTATCGCGTACACAAGGTATAAAAGGGCAGTGCATTAGTGGAGCTGTCATTTGTACTCAGGTGCTTCGAGTGAATAGGTTTCCGACGTGATTAAGACCACACGACGGGAATTAACAAACTGAACGAGTTAGACGTATTATTAAAGGAATTAATATTAAGGAATTAATATTCTGTGATCTGCAGTGTCAAGAATGTGCCGAGAATCCAAATTGCAGCACTACCTCTCACCACAGACAACGCAGCTTTCACTTGACGACCGACAGCAGCGCCGTTTGCGTAGAGTTGTCAGACAGCTTACTCTGCAGGAAATAACCGCAGAAATCAATGTGAGACGTACGACGTACATACACTCCTGGAAATGGAAAAAAGAACACATTGACACCGGTGTGTCAGACCCACCATACTTGCTCCGGACACTGCGAGAGGGCTGTACAAGCAATGATCACACGCACGGCACAGCGGACACACCAGGAACCGCGGTGTTGGCCGTCGAATGGCGCTAGCTGCGCAGCATTTGTGCACCGCCGCCGTCAGTGTCAGCCAGTTTGCCGTGGCATACGGAGCTCCATCGCAGTCTTTAACACTGGTAGCATGCCGCGACAGCGTGGACGTGAACCGTATGTGCAGTTGACGGACTTTGAGCGAGGGCGTATAGTGGGCATGCGGGAGGCCGGGTGGACGTACCGCCGAATTGCTCAACACGTGGGGCGTGAGGTCTCCACAGTACATCGATGTTGTCGCCAGTGGTCGGCGGAAGGTGCACGTGCCCATCGACCTGGGACCGGACCGCAGCGACGCACGGATGCACGCCAAGACCGTAGGATCCTACGCAGTGCCGTACGGGACCGCACCGCCACTTCCCAGCAAATTAGGGACACTGTTGCTCCTGGGGTATCGGCGAGGACCATTCGCAACCGTCTCCATGAAGCTGGGCTACGGTCCCGCACACCGTTAGGCCGTCTTCCGCTCACGCCCCAACATCGTGCAGCCCGCCTCCAGTGGTGTCGCGACAGGCGTGAATGGAGGGACGAATGGAGACGTGTCGTCTTCAGCGATGAGAGTCGCTTCTGCCTTGGTGCCAATGATGGTCGTATGCGTGTTTGGTGCCGTGCAGGTGAGCGCCACAATCAGGACTGCATACGACCGGGGCACACAGGGCCAACACCCGGCATCATGGTGTGGGGAGCGATCTCCTACACTGGCCGTACACCATTGGTGATCGTCGAGGGGACACTGAATAGTGCACGGTACATCCAAACCGTCATCGAACCCATCGTTCTACCATTCCTAGACCGGCAAGGGAACTTGCTGTTCCAACAGGACAATGCACGTCCGCATGTATCCCGTGCCACCCAACGTGCTCTAGAACGTGTAAGTCAACTACCCTGGCCAGCAAGATCTCCGGATCTGTCCCCCATTGAGCATGTTTGGGACTGGATGAAGCGTCGTCTCACGCGGTCTGCACGTCCAGCACGAACGCTGGTCCAACTGAGGCGCCAGGTGGAAATGGCATGGCAAGCCGTTCCACAGGACTACATCCAGCATCTCTACGATCGCCTCCATGGGAGAATAGCAGCCTGCATTGCTGCGAAAGGTGGATATACACTGTACTAGTGCCGACATTGTGCATGCTCTGTTGCCTGTGTCTATGTGCCTGTGGTTCTGTCAGCGTGATCATGTGATGTATCTGACCCCAGGAATGTGTCAATAAAGTTTCCCCTTCCTGGGACAATGAATTCACGGTGTTCTTATTTCAATTTCCAGGAGTGTATATGTCAGGACAGTGCGGCGAAATTTTGCGTTAATGGGCTATAGCAGCAGACGACCGACGCGAGTTCCTTTGCTAACAGCACAACGTCGCCTGCAGAGCTTCTCCTGGGTTTGTGACCGTATCGGTTGGACCCTAGACGACTGGAAAACCGTGGGATGGTCAGATTACTCTCGATTTCAGTTCGTAAGATTTGATGGTAAGGTTCGAGTGTACCGCAGACACCACGAAGCCATCGACCCAAGTTGTCAACAAGGCACTGAGCAAGCTGGTGGAGCCTGCATAATGGTGTAAGCTGTGTTTACAGTGAATTGTCTACGCCCTCTGATCCAACTGAACCGACCATTGACTGTAAATGGTTGTGTTCGGCCACTTGGAGACAAATGGTATCCACGAACTTCACGTTCTCATACAGCAATGGACTTTTTATGGACAGCAACGTACCATGTCAGCGATTGATTTGAAGAACATACTGGACAATTCGAGCGAATGATTTGCATCTACGTCACCCGACATGAATCCCATCGAACATTTAAAATTCAAATGGCTCTAAGCACTATGGGACTTAACATCTGAGGTCATCAGTCCCCTAGACTTAGAACTACTTAAACCTAACTAACCTAAGGAGATCACACACATCCATGCCCGAGGCAGGATTCGAACCTGCAACCGTAGCAGCAGCGCGGTTCCGGACTGAAGCGCCTACAATCGCTCGGTCACAGCGGCCGGCAAAAATTGAGAGATATCTTTAGAAAATCCCATTACTGATCTCCTGTCACAATCTTAATCATCAATTATTTCGTATCCACAGCCGGAAAAAGGCCCTGGACAACCTCTGAAATTTTATCGACTAGTGCTCGGATTCATCCTGCATACGTACGAGGGCAGTTCAATAAGTAATGTAACACATTTTTTTTTTTCTGAAACACGGGTTGTTTTATTCAGCATTGAAATACACCAGGTTATTCCCCAATCTTTTAGCTACACAACACTATTTTTCAACGTAATCTCCATTCAATGCTACGGCCTTACGCCACCTTGAAATGAGGGCCTGTATGCCTGCACGGTACCATTCCACTGGTCGATGTCGGAGCCAAGGTCGTACTGCATCAATAACTTCTTCATAATCCGCGTAGTGCCTCCCACGGATTGCGTCCTTCATTGGGCCAAACATATGGAAATCCGACGGTGCGAGATCGGGGCTGTAGGGTGCATGAGGAAGAACAGTCCACTGAAGTTTTGTGAGCTCCTCTCGGGTGCGAAGACTTGTGTGAGGTCATGCGTTGTCATGAAGAAGGAGAAGTTCGTTCAGATTTTTGTGCCTACGAACACGCTGAAGTCGTTTCTTCAATTTCTGAAGAGTAGCACAATACACTTCAGAGTTGATCGTTTGACCATGGGGAAGGACATCGAACAGAATAACCCCTTCAGCGTCCCAGAAGACTGTAACCATGACTTTACCGGCTGAGGGTATGGCTTTAAACATTTTCTTGGTAGGGGAGTGGGTGTAGCGCCACTCCATTGATTGCCGTTTTGTTTCTTGTTCGAAGTGATGAACCCATGTTTCATCGCGTGTAACAATCTTTGACAAGGAATTGTCACCCTCAGCCACATGACGAGCAAGCAATTTCGCACAGATGGTTCTCCTTTGCTCTTTATGATGTTCGGTTAGACAACGAGGGACCCAGCGGGAACAAACCTTTGAATATCCCAACTGGTGAACAATTGTGACAGCACTACCAACAGAGATGTCAAGTTGAGCACTGAGTTGTTTGATGGTGATCCGTCGATCATCTCGAACGAGTGTGTTCGCACGCTCCGCCATTGCAGGAGTCACAGCTGTGCACGGCCGGCCCGCACGCGGGAGATCAGACAGTCTTGCTTGACCTTGCGGCGATGATGACACACGCTTTGCCCAACGACTCACCGTGCTTTTGTCCACTGCCAGATCACCGTAGACATTCTGCAAGCGCCTATGAATATCTGAGATGCCCTGGTTTTCCGCCAAAAGAAACTCGATCACTGCCCGTTGTTTGCAACGCACATCCGTTACAGACGCCATTTTAACAGCTCCGTACAGCGCTGCCACCTGTCGGAAGTCAATGAAACTATACGAGACGAAGCGGGAATGTTTGAAAATATTCCACAAGAAATTTCCGGTTTTTTCAACCAAAATTGACCGAGAAAAAAGTGTGTTGCATTACTTATTGAACTGCCCTCGTAGATACAAATGTGCAGGGCGCGAGTTGAGTTTCACTTGATCGTTGTCTTGCTGCTCACAGGTCATGTTGATGGAACTGGCCACACATGTTCTAGACTACATCTACATCTACATGATTACTCTGCAATTCACATTTAAGTGCTTGGCAGAGGGTTCATCGAACCACAATCATACCTCGTATCTCCCTACCATTCCACTTCCGAACAGCGCGCGGGAAAAACGAACACCTAAACCATTCTGTTCGAGCTCTGATTTCTCTTATTTTATTTTGATGATCATTACTAGCTATGTAGGTTGTGCTCAAAAAAATATTTTCGCATTCGGGAGAGAAAGTTGGTGACTGAAATTTCGTAAATAGATCTCGCCGCGACGAAAACATCTTCCTTAGTCGTCGTCGCTGGGTAAGAAGTGAGAGGAACAGTACTTGAGCTGTGTGTGGGGAGCGGCAAATGGCGGCCAGACGGCACCAGTTCCCACGGCAGCGGCCGTGTCCAGTGGCCGCACCCATTGTCGCCGCAGAAGGCTCCAGCTCCAGCGGCGGCACAAAGCGTCGAGACGCAGCGCGCTCACCTATCCGGAACAATGCCTCCTCCTATCCGGCCACCCGACGACTTCAAATGCAGTCACGCTCAAAAGCTACCGCCGCTCCACTCTCTACAGCTGCCTTGCCTTCTCACTCACAGATTCCCTGACAGCTGACGCCCTAGTCCGTGGTCGGTCCGCATTGACCATATTAAGAGATAAACAGTCTGGAAGCTGGTACCACCAGCTACATAAGACACAATGAGAAGTACACTACTGGCCATTAAATATGCTACACCAAGAAGAAATGCAGACGATAAGCGGGTATTCATTGGACGAATATATTATACTAGAACTGACATGTGATTACATTTTCATGCAATTCGGGTGCATAGAACCTGAGAAATTAGTACCCAGAACAACCACCTCTGGCCGTAATAACGGCCTTGATACGCCTGGGCATTGAGTCAGACAGAGCTTGGATGGCGTGTACAGGTACAGCTGCCCACGCAGCTTCAACACGATACCACAGTTCATCAAGAGTACTGACTGGCGTGTTGTGACTAGCCAGTTGCTCGGCCACCATTGAGCAGACGTTTTCAATTGGTGAGAGATCTGGAGAATGTGCTGGCCAGGGCAGCAGTCGAACATTTTCTGTATCCAGAAAGACCCGTACAGGACCTCCAACATGCGGTCGTGCATTATCCTGCTGAAATGTAGGGTAATGTACATGTGCGTCAGTGAAAAAGACCAATAAAAAGGTGTTAGCATGTGGACGTAATGTGCTGTTCCAGCCTCTGCTGTACCTAAGGTCCATCACCGTTCCCTTTGGATCCCTACGTAATTCGGTGCTCTCCGATACACACGATCGAACAGCAGAGGAGTGGTACTCAAGCGTCAACTTTAGGTTACAATATCTCCGGATGTAATTAACATTTTACAATGCAACAAACGGCACTGATTACGTATTTGTTTATATGTTCAGATGTGCTAACAAAACTAACGGGGTTCCATTTAAAAAAACGTAGGTTTGTGTTAAAAAACATACTTCCATGCATTTTTTAAGGTTTGTATTGACCAATAACACTAGCCCCTCTCCTCACGTTCGGTCTGTGGAATCGATTCGTCAGTATTTAATGTAGTTTACGAAATATATCCAGCGGTAACGTTAGGTGACTCACCCTGTATATCACGTTTTGACCCACAGTCTGCTCATGGGCGTGACGACTAAGCAGCTTTGGCTTATGGCAGTGTGACACGTACTTTAACATGGTGTTAGCAATGGAGACGTGCTAGTTGGGAATTACTAAGCGACAAAGGAAAACAAAAACCGTGGATCAAGAAAACGGCTGGAATGGAAGGTGTAATTATGATTGCGCTCAAAATAAAGGGAAGGAGGTGATGGTCAATACTCAGGGTTATGATAGCGACGACCATGCGAAGCAAAACAGTGTAGTAAGCATGGACTCTAAAATGGTCACCTAAAGAACTATGAGCACTGCGAAACACATTTCTTCTACTGAACAAGTGCTCACAGCTCTTAGGATATGTATGCAATCTAGAGCCCACGTTTACTGGACACTTTTTTTTCTTGTCTTCGTCCGTTCTACCTCCTCACATAACGTGTAAAGTAAAGACTTGCAGTAGAAAAGACTTTCTTCACAGTATCGGAGATGAAGTAATGCTCATAGCTATTAAGATATGGAACTTGCTGGCAGATTAAAACTGTGTACCGGACCGAGACTCGAACTCGGGAACTTCGCCTTTCGCGGGCAAGTGCTCTACCATCTGAGCTACCCAAGCACGACTCACGACCCGTCCTCACAGCTTTACTTCTGTCAGTACCTCGTCTCCTACTTTCCAAACTTTACAGAAGATCTCCTGCGAACCTTGCAGAACTAACACTCCTGAAAGCAAGGATATTGCGAAGACATGGCTTAGCCACAGCCTCGGGGATGTTTCCAGGATAAAATTTTCACTCTGCAGCAGAGTGTGCGCTGATATGAAGCTTCCTGGCAGATTAAAACTGTGTGCCGGACCGAGACTCGAACTCGGTACCCTTGCCTTTCGCGGGCAAGTGCTCTACCATCTGAGTTACCCAAGCACGACTCACGCCCCGTCCTCACGGCTTTACTTCTGCCAGTACTTCGTCTCCAACCTTCCAAACTTCACAGAATCTCTCCTGCGAACCTTGCAGAACTAACACTCCTGAAAGAAAGGATATTGCGGAGACATGGCTTAACCACAGCCTCAGGGATGTTTCCAGAATGAGATTTTCACTCTGCAATGGAGTGTGCGCTGATTATGAAACTTCCTGGCAGGAGAGCTTCTGTAAAGTTTAGAAGGTAGGAGACGAGATACTGGCAGAAGTACAGCTGTGAAGACGGGGCGTGAGTCGTGCTTAGGTAGCTTAGATAGTAGAGCACTTGCCCGCGAAAGGCAAAGGTCCCGAGTTCGAATCTCGATCCGGTACACAGTTTTAATCTGCCAGGAAGTTTCATATCAGCGCACATTCCGCTGCAGAGTGAAAATCTCATTCTAAAAAGATCTGCATTTTAGAGTCCATGAATACTAGACTTTTTTGCTTCCAGTGATCGCTGCCCTCATACTCATGACTATTGACCATTCCTCCTGGAACAGGCTGTAGGGGCAGGCGAACTGATGGTCTGGGAATCCACAAGGAGGTATGACAGTGGAACTACCACGTAAATGTACTGGTGGCGAAGACAGGTGCTAGACTGCGATTCACTGAGATAACTCTATTGAAGTGTAAATCACCCTCGAAGAAGTGTGTTACACTTGCTCGTCCCAATGTTCCTAGTGTACCGTTCGCTAGTACGCAACCTTATCTATTTAGTTAAGGAAAAAATTGAGAGAGCATCACAAAATGATCAAAATTTCCATTGTGAGGCGCTGCAGAATAGACGTTTACCTTCAAATTTCCATCAATGGATTTCCTAAGTCGAGTCCAACAACTTACTGCTTCCATACAAATTTTGCGTCATGAGCATGACGGAAAACGAGAAGACTTGGGTCAACACGGAGTTGTCTTGACATTCCTATTTTCCGTACACCATTAGTGAATGTGATACGAAAGGGGTAAAATGATGCTATTCCACCATGTGCGCCGTATGATAACTTTCTGTTTGAAAGTATGAGAGCAGATTGCAGAATCATAAGTTGCTAAAGGCACACTTACTACCGAAAGAGTCAGAAACAAAAGCTTGCTTGGATTTTTTTGGCTTTCCTACACCTTCTTGTAATTGGAATCGTTGTTTTACCTTTTTGTTTTACCTATTTACAGCTCTGTCCGACGAATTCCTCGTAGAGGAAGTATGCTAGAATATCAGAACAGCTGGAAGAGAAATAAAACCACCTAGCTCTCTAGTATTTGATAATTGGCAGTCAGCATTAAATGGTTTCCTGCTGCTCAGAGAGGAAATGAACAATTAAACGATTGCGTTTCGTTGAAGAACCGGATGTTGCAACAAATTAAATAAGTGCACTTAGCCATTTCAGCGCTGGGATGAAGATGGGAATGACCCGTTCAAATGTTCCTTGGTCGTACGCCGGGAGTTCCACGACATAGTGAGAAATCACATTCGCGGCTGCGTCAGACTCCACACATTCTCAGCGATGTGCAGCGTGCGGGACTAATTACGCGACTTGTTGCTCCGCGAATTTAATTGGAAACGTTTGTTGGCACACTCGGATTAATTATCTGTTCTGCTACACTAGCAATCATTCTAAATGAGGGTCGCCAGCCTCGCTTTGACCCGCCAAAGAGTGTTAAACTTTTCACAACTACAAAGACGTTAATGGAAAGCCCTGTAGCTATCTTACTACTTTCAGAAAACATTCCGAGATTCAACCACTGGAATGGAATATGTTCACCGCTGTTTAATGCACCGTTTCCAAACGGCTAGTAGCAACTCTCAACGTTAATCAACACAACAAGAAAACAAAAACACATTTCAAAGTCAACAGGGAAATAGAAACGCTAAACATCACCTTCAGATTTCCACGGAAACAAATACAGTCTTGAAACTTCCTGGCAGATTAAAACTGTGTGCCAGACCGAGACTCGAACTCGGGATCCTTGCCTTTCGCGGGCAAGTGCTCTACCATCTGAGCTACCCAAGCACGACTCACGACCCGCCCTTACAGCTTCAATTCTGCCAGTTCCATTGCAGCAGTTGTAGCCATGGTGAAGGAAAACCGCCGAATGACATTTCAGCATGTCATGGGGAAGCACACCACACTGTGCATGATGTGCTCCAGTTTCACAAAGTGTCTGCAAGATGGGTGCCACGACAGCTGACTCTTGAAATGAGAGAACGACGTGTTGATGCTTGTGAAGAACTTCGACGCTTTGAACGAGAAGGTGGTAGCTTCCTTGCAAGGATCGTTACTGAGGACGAAACCTGGGTTCACTTCCACCAACCGGAAACGAAGAGAGCGAGCAAGGAATGGCGCCATTCCTCATCACCAAAACCAAAGAAATTTTGAACAAAACCGCTAGCAGGGAAGGTTATGCTGACTCTCTTTTGGGACGAAAAAGGCGCCATTTTGGAGCATTACATGCCTAGAGGGACCACTGTCACTAGTGCATCATACACAGATCTCCTAAAAAATCATCTGCGGCCTGCAATCAAATCAAAGCGTCGTGGATTGCTGTCAGCAGGTGTCCATTCGTAACACGACAATGCAAGGCCCCACACTGCCCGTACATGTTGCAACAATCACAGACCTGCATTTTGAGTGTCTTCCTCATCCACCATACTCAACACCTTGCCCCAAGTAATTTCTATATGTTTGGACCACTCAAAGACGCAATGGGAGGAAAGAAGTTCCGTTCTGATGAAGAGGTACGCAACGCGGTGCATGAGTGGTTGCGCGGACTACCAAAAGAATTTTTTTCTAAACGAATTTTTGCACTTTGTAAGCGCTGGAGGACTTGCATTGAGCGTGCGGGAGACTATGTTGAAAAGTGATACAGCTTTGTACCACTTCTGCACAATAAATAATATTTAAAAAATATTTAAGTTTTTCATTTGACTCCCCCTCGTACATCTCATCTACTGATTTCCGTCCCATTCGGATAATTCCTTCATGGTGTCAGCTTTTTTTCCACAAGTCTATAATTTATTGACCTGAATTATCCCTATCCTGGGTTATCACTTTTGTGAAACACCACCCCCAATTAGTTATGGCACCAGCTCTGAGATTTCTCTTACTAACGAACAAGTCTACGTTCGCTAATCCGTAACACTCGCCGAGAAATAGAGGAGAATGCCCAAGCACAAATCCACGCCCGCTCAGAGGAACGCACATCGGAATCTTTAAGTCTTCCGTACTGCACTAAGTCACTTGGTTGTTCACGAAGGACCAACTATCTCGGCTTCAGAAACACACTTCGTTAATGTCACCTGCACCCTACTTCCACATCTCACAAGAGCTGCCATCCGACTCCTCCATTTAGCGAACCTGAAACCGCTCCACAAAATTGCCCAATCTTTAGGCCTTCCAGCCAATCAGATTCAGTAGTAGAAAGTACAGCAAAAAACCCTCTCTCTCCTGTAACTGGACGCTAGCCCAGATGGCAACAACAACGAGCAAGGCTAGCATTCATGAGCGGCTAGTAAACGATATGTTATACCGTGATCTGTCGCACTAGTGTACACCTATGCTCCGTGAGACATTTCCGTTTCGGATAAACTATAATTTACTTCACAAGTTCTTTTTTATGCTAACTTCGGTATCTTCGGCGAGGACGTAATTTTCACATTTCACGTTAAATCACACCTGGGAACGCAATTTTCCAGGTAGTTGTCACGACACGAGGCAATTGGTTGTCATGTATGACGAAATTCTGGGAATGCTCTAACGCTAACACGTTTTTGATATAATATACTTCCCGCACAAGTTTTTTAAAAAAATATCTGGGAAATCTACGACAGCCAAAAATGTGAATTATGAATGGGTGGTAATTGCTGGTAATGGGCGACCGAAATTGTGAACATGAATCTGAAAGTAGCACGAGTGTAGCCAGTGAGTCATTAAATCTTTTTCTCCACGTGAATAAATGTCTAACCTCCAGACATATCTCACTATCAGCGCTGGAGAAACGGCTGTGCGTCATTTTTAAGAAAGACACGCGGTGCGAGAAAAAGAACCGCATAGAACGCTGCCTTACGGAACGGGGAGGTGAGCGAGTCCCGGATTGAAGCAAACGACTACTGGTCTAGTCCATCGGCCACAGTGCTTTTCACGTGACAACGTGTTATTCAAGCTCAACCATGTCCGAAGAGCTTGTCGTTAAAGAAAATTGCAATAACTGTCCTTAGTTATATCTCGCAAACAATGAATGACATTTACGTACCTTTATATCATTGTGTGGCTTCAGTCATAGATACAAGTTCTCAATATAGGTTTTACGGAATGTCTCCATCCCTGATCGTGAAAGGAAGCGTACGAACTCACACAAGTATTCCCGATTACTTCACATTTATACACCAAATTAACGCGTTAATCAGTACCATTATAGTATTGTTAATTTAGAAACAGGTAGCCTATCGATTTGTGTAACAAAATGTAAAATGTACTATACAAGAAAAAACAGTGGAGAAACGACTACTACGAGTAGTTACACAAAACTAATTGCCATTACAGCAAAGAAGCTTGCAGGGAAATGACCCAGTGCATACAGCAGAAACAGCACGCATGCTGAGTACACTAAATAAGACTAATGTCTGTCAAGAAGAAAGGGCATATGTCAGTTGAAAGAAAATCGTCTAAAATAGAGGTGCACGAAAAGTTAGTAAGACTAGAGACAGGACGAACGAAGATCTCTTAACTTTAGTAAAGTTAGTGACAGAACGAACGGAAATCTCTTTTGTCAGAGCTGCCAACCAATATTCTCATAGAATGCTGTCCAATAACACACGGCTATCCGTTCCAGAGAAGACCCAGCATTATCTGGCAGTTCAGCCACGCATTGTCAGTACATCACATTTAGCGATGTGTATATTTTACACCTTAGGTTTGAGTTGTATCAGTGAGACATGCACTTTCAGTACGAAAACATTCAATAACAGATATTGGCTCAGCAAAAAACAGAGAAATGCATATCAATAACGACTATGAGAAAAACGAAAACAAAGGGTTCAAGGAACAGACTGGAGTGGGAGACGTAATTATGAGTAATGAATATGAAATGGAGGTGGACGATACATGAAGCGAAACTAGTGGATGGTAGGTGGGCCAAGGAAGTTATACACTGAATACCAAGAGATACGAAATACCGAAACGACGCCTTAAGGGAAGGTGGATAGAGGACGTCAGAAGCACATTCGTGGGCATGAATGCGTATAGTTGTCGTCCATGTCGGCTGCAAAAAACTAGAGGCCTTTGACAAGTTGTGGACGTCAAATGGGTGAGGTTTACGATTACGACTCTGGCAGGAGATAAGCTACAAACTTTTCTAGAGATATAGCTGCATTTTAAGTGATAACTAGACGAATATTTAAAAGATTTTACTGAGGCTTCTCATTATGGCTTCTCAAATGGGTGAGGTTTACGATTACGACTCTGGCAGGAGATAAGCTACAAACTTTTCTAGAGATATAGCTGCATTTTAAGTGATAACTAGACGAATATTTAAAAGATTTTACTGAGGATTCTCATTATTTGCAAGCAGATTTTAATATGCGTCAGGCGGATTGCTCCCTTATTCCGAGCCCTCAGTGATCAACAAGCCAAACCAAACGATTTCTTGTTTCATCCATCTTACTGAATTGTAATTATTTAACACATGTTACGAAAGTACAAGGAAGACAGGAAGACTGTGGTTTATCGTCTTGTCGACGACGAGGTCGTTGGAGAGGGGGCACGGACTCCGAATAGTGAAGAATGGGAAGGAAAATGAGCCTTGTCGTATTCAAAGCAGTCATCCTAGTATTCGACTGAAGTGATATAGGGATCCCACGGCAAAACTAGACCTGGATGGACGGAAGGGGATTTGAACTGCCTCGCACCACGCGAACGTGTCCAATGCTTTACCACTGCGCCACCTTCCTCGTTTACAAAAGTAGCTTAAAATCTTTTAGCTGTTGACTCAGAATGGTATACAGGGTGATTCGGTTGCTCCTACCGATGTCGTTTTATGCAACCCGCAATGTTCTATCTGGCCTTTATAAACCACACGCAAAATTTTCAGATTCGCTCGCTCGCTACACGCGAACTATTAGTACAAAAGGAAAAACGAAAGGGCTCTTTTTGAGGAAATTTAATGTAGTTAAATTTTGAACTGGGGTATGTTTTCGCCAGAGGTCGTAGTTTTCGAGTTATTTAAGAAAAACGCACAAGAGTGACCTCCAAACGCACCCCCACGCCCACATTCAACCCCAATACTCAGAACTTCCAGTATATTGTTCATGGCGGTCCCTCCTACCACTGTGCAAAAATCTGCGACAGCACGAATTATTTCCCACGTTCGATCTTTTTTGGCCTTCACTGACTCGTCTTAATACACCACTGGCTTAGTGGAGCACTTACACATTGTAAAACTGACGTCTGTGTACATTTTCCCTAAAAATTTTGTGAATTTTAAGAGGACATTATAATTAAATTGTTGCATTCGTGAGGCCTTCTGACTACGAAACTAGTGTGCTTGTAAGGGGTACAACCTACATCGAATTTTCAACTTAATTAGTTTTAGCGAAACGTTTACGAAAGTCGTTTTTCTTTCAGTACTCTCACGGGCAGGTTTAAATTATGTTAACGAAATAGCCCAATCAACAGATCAAAAAAAGACAAATATCGGGAATAGTTCGTGTGGTTGGAAATTTTTGTACATCGGTAGGAGGGAGTGCCACGAACAGCGTACTAGAAATCCTGACAGGTGAGGGATGAATGGGGGATGGAAGTGCGTTTGAAGGTCACTTTTGTACGTTTTTCTTGAATAACTCGAAAACCGTAGCCTCCAGCGAAACGTATTGAAAAACAAAATTTAAGTACATTAAATTTTCTTCAAAAAGGTCTGCTCATTTTTTGTGTGGCACTAATAGTTTGTGCGTAGCGAGTGACAGAATATCATCTCGCGCGTGGTTTATGAAGGGCAGATATTACATTGCGTGTTGCATAAAACCCAACCATCAGGAGCAGCGGACTGTCCCTGTATACCTGTATACAGGATGTTCCATAATTCCTCTTACAGGCTTTTAAACGTTGTAGAGGGAACTTCGTAGATAAAAGTTTGATGAGGAACCCATGTTCGAATATGTACTGTTTGGATGTAAAATAAGTTTGCAGGTCGGATCACTTTCAAATTTCCCCCTGCACGGTAAGCACACTTCGAAGACAGTAAGCTCTGTCCTGCGTACTCTATAGGAGCCCTTGCCATGGCCAGTATTACGAGTAATGTAGCTCAGTTTTCTTCTATGTGACGAAATAACGTCCTCTTCAAAGTCGAAAGTGCGGCGCCTGCAAGGAGCACCACAGTCAATCCTCATACATTCGAAAGTACCATTTACTGGCAGCCGCTGTCGTAGTCGGACGAAAATGATATGTGATGCCATAATTGCAGCAGGAACAAACGTCGGTGTCCTTTCCTTAGTGTATGTGCGTACCGTGAAGCGAGAGATTTTAAAGTGACGAAATCTTTAAACTTATTGTACATAGAAACGGCATGCTTCTGGTCACGTGTCCTCATCAAAACTTTATATACAGAGTCCCCTCTACAATGCCTGAAAGTCTGTGATACGAATTGTAAAACACTCTGCATGTAGATATTTTAAAAGAGATATGGGATATGCTACATTTTATCGTTTAGCTATATACGTCATACCTCATTTACAATCTTTGTCTCTAGCGTAAACAGTACCGGCGCCAATGACACGGCTGCTGTGCACTCTAGAACAAAAATCGTCGTCGTCGCCGTCGAGTAGAATGTCAAACAGACCCATAAACATTATTCACTTTATCGTGTTTCTGGACTGATTAGTGGCTAGGAGGTGAGTAATAAAATATCGCTGATAATGCGTCGCAGCATGGTGGTACAACTAAGATACCGCTTAATGCAAAATACATACCTAAAACGTTGAGTGGTTATGATGAGAGGAGAGACTTTAGTTAGAGGTAGCGGCACTTAAGCGCAGCACTGAACGAGCCTAGAGTGTCCTCTTAACATCGCTGGCCATCGGGTGACATTTTTCTGTCGAAACGATCGGCCTACGTGACGAAAACATGTAATTAGGGGCCAGGTCCGGAATGTATGGAATTCCGTAGCTTCGATCGTTAAACCGGGCGAGGATAGCGGAGCGCACGCCAAGTTTTACCCCGGGACACGTGCAGGGGGAACACGAATACTTTGCCCCCTCTGCCCCACTTACAGCAGCTTCTAAGCAGATTACTGCAGCCCAAGTCCTGCTTAATGACACGTGTTTAAGGTAAACATGTACAGGATGGCTAGCAAACTCGTCAACCCTCCGATTTCCAAACAATTCCCATTTGTATTCAATTCGAGATCATTTCTTTAAAGGTGAAATGCATTTATGTTTGACTGTAATCCTCTTTCGGATCAATGTATTTCGTCCACTGCTTTTGCTGTGATCACATTTCGTCCGTAAAATACGATTGTCTTAAGGTTTACAAACTACTCACCTACAGCCACCTTACTCAGAATGTTTTCCACCAAATTTTTTTAGCTGTTTTTATACGTAAAGGTGAGAGGTACCAAATCTGATGAAAAGGATGCAATAATTTTTTGTTCACACCCCTCAACTGACCATAGTTCATCAGTCACTGTAGTTAGATTCATTGTTGCACTGAAACAGACTTTGGTTTTTTCTTTTCAAATCCCGACATTTCCTCACATGTTTTATCGTTTGGTGGGTCCTGGCACGTTTTTGTGTTCAACAGTTATTCTTTTATCCTGTTCAAGGCGATCAATTAGAAGAATCTCTCTCACAATCCAGAAAACTGTGGCTATAACCTTTACAGAAAAATGATTCAAATGGCTCTGAACACTATGGGACTCAACTGCTGTGGTCATAAGTCCCCTAGAACTTAGAACTACTTAAACCTAACTAACCTAAGGACATCACACACATCCATGCCCGAGGCAGGATTCGAACCTGCGACCGTAGCGGTCGTGCGGTTCCAGACTGTAGCGCCTTTAACCGCTCGGCCACTCCGGCCGGCACCTTTACAGAAGATGAATGGAGCATTAAGTTAAACGTCTCGTCAAGGGAGTAGTCCCACGAGACGGAGAAAAAGTTTGATTTTTTTTGTCACTGGTCTTCCAAATGGTTTGATACTGACTTCCAGCGCTTCCTACTTGTGCTATTGTTTTCATCTCTACGTACCTACATACTATACCCATCATAATTATTCATCACATCAGTTTTCTGCTATATTTGCGGTCCTTTTGCATGTCCATTTGATGTGATCCACTGCTTCCTTCTTAATGTCGCTGCATGTGCTGCCGTCCATCAATTAATTCAGCCGGCCGCTGTGGACGATCGGTTCTAGGCGGTTCAGTCGTGAACCGCGCTGCTGCTACGGTCGCAGGTTCGAATCCTGCCTCGGTTAGTTAGGTTTAAGTAGTTCTAAGTCTAGGGGACTGATGACTTCAGCTGTTAAGCCCCATAGTGCTTAGAGCCATTTGAACCAATTAATTCAGGATCTGAAATCTCTTCCTCCCTCGCCACCTCTTTCCTTCCACATACCATATTTTTGAGCCCCTCCATCTTTCTTCATATACGTCCAGTCCAGTTCTGTTTCCTTATTTTTATTATACCCGATGATTATCTTTCTTATCCCATTCTTCTCTGTGCCTCTTCATTTTTCACTCTATCCATCCAACTTACTCATCCCATCCTTCGCCATATCCACATCTCAAAAGCCTCCATCTTTGCTCTGTATTTCCTTCTCAGTGCCCTTGTTTCACTAATGTTCAGGACACTCCACACTAAACATTTTATCAACCTTTTCCTCAAATCTTTCTTCATAATGCTGCAGAAATTTTCCCTTTCTTGAGAAATACCTTTTTCGCCATTACCGCTCTGGTTTCTATTTCTGTCGTGTTCTTCCACTCGTTTTCTATCTTGTTTCCGAGGTATTAAAAGCTTTGGGCACATTCTAACATATCTCTATTCAGCATTTTCTTTATCTTTTTACGAGGGGCGATCAATAAGTAATGCAACAAATTTTTTTCTCGGCCAATTTCGGTTTGGAAAAATACGGAATTCGTTGAGGGACACCGTCGAATATTCCCGCTTCAGCATCTATAGTTTCATGAAGTTCCGACAGGTAGCTGCGCTTTACGTAGCCTTCAAAATAGCGTCTGTAACAGAGGTGAGTTCCAAGCAGTGAGCTGTCACTGATTTTCTTTGGGCAGAAAATCAGAGCATCGCAAATACTCACGGGTGCTTGCAGAATGTGTTCGGAGACCCGGCAGTGAACAAAAGAACAGTGAGTCTCAGGGCTAAGGTTCATCACTTCGGACAGTAAACAAAACGGCAAGCCATGGAGAGGAGCCACACCATCTCTCCTCCGAAGAATAAGTTCAAACTGCACACTCAGGCGGTAAAATCGTGGCGAAGGTGTGATGGGACTCTGAAAGGGTTACTCTGATGTTTTCCGTCATGCTGCAACGATAAACTCTAAAATGTACTGTGTTACTCTCTGCAAACTGAAGAAGCGACTTCAGTGCGTTAATCGCCACAAAAATGCAAACGAACTTTTCCTTTTCATGACAATGCAAGGCCTCACAAAAGTATGCGCATCCGAGAGAAGTTCACAAAACTTGATTGGATTCTTCTTCTCATCCACCCTACAGCCCGAATCTCGCACCTTCCGACTTCCATCTGTTTGCCCCAATCAAGGATGTACTCCACCAGAACCAGTACGTGGATGATTGGGAGGTTACTGATGCAGCAGGACGTTGTCTCTGACGTAAAAGGTCTCTGAAAGGTAAAATGCGGGCATACAGCCCCTCGCAGTAAAGTGACGCAACGCTGGTCACATTGAACGGAGATTGTGTAGAAAGACAGTGTTTTGTCGCCAGAAGAGTGGGGAACAATATGGTGTTCTGGAATCCTGTGTAAATAGGCTGTTTAGGTTCTTATGTTCGTAACGCCATGTAGAGCTCTATATGAAAATCACTGACTGTGCTTTGTGCAGTCTGTGACTGGTTTGCATTGTTGGAATTCGGTATTGTAGTGTTGGGCAGTTAGCTGTTAACAGCGCGTAGCGTTGCGCAGTTGGAGCTGAGCCGCCAGCAGTGGTGGATGTGGGGAGAGAGATGGTGGAGTTTTGAGAGCGGATGATCTGGACGTGTGTCCATCAGAGACAGTAAATTTGTAAGACTGGATGTCATGAACTGATAAATACTCGTATATTATGACTTTTGAACACTATTAAGGTAAATACATTGTTTTTTCTCTATCAAAATCTTTCATTTGCTAACTATGGCTATCAGTAGTTAGTGCCTTCAGTAGTTTGAATCATTTATTCAGCTGGCAGTATTGGCGCACGCTGTATTCCAGTAGTTTGAGTAACAAAGATTTCTGTGAGGTAAGTGATTCATGAAAGGTATAGGTTATTGTTAGTCAGTGCCATTCTTTTGTAGGGATTTTTGAAAGTCAGATTGCGTTGCGCTAAAAATAGTGTGTGTCAGTTTAAGCACAGTCAGTTATATTTTTCTAAGGGGACGTTTCACCTGAAGCCGGCCGGAGTGGCGCTACAGTTGGAACCGCAGGACCGCTACGGTCGCACGTTCGAATCCTGCCTCGGGCATGGATGTGTGTGATGTCCTTAGGTTAGTTAGGTTTAAGTAGTTCTAAGTTCTAGAGGACTGATGACCTCAGAAGTTAAGTCCCATAGTGCTCAGAGCCATTTGGAATCCTGAATAAAACCAACTTGCTTTCAGAAAAAAAGTCTTGAATTACTTATTGAATGACCATCGTATTTCTTCCTAGTGCCGTTACTTCTGTTTTCTTTGTACTGATTTTCATTCCATGAATCTTTCCTTCAGCTTGAATTTTATCACTGTATCCCGTAATTTTTTTCAGGTGTTGCTAGGACTGTCATGTCATCCGCAAGCCTGTACCGCTGTATTAGTCATCTTCCTCCAATCTTTACTACTAAGCGGCTAAAACGGTGCACGGTTCCAGTAGCAGGTTTCCTAATTGTTGGCTTCCAGTGGCAACAGAAATATGATTTTCGGTATATCATATAATTGCTGATCGAATTTAAAAAATTAAAATTTTACCATACACTACTCATTAAGAGGAATAGTCTTATGTTATAGATTTAACATAATAAATCAAGCACAAGAGTCAGGAGCTGTACATTTCTCGAGACAGCTTAACTCACGGCGCATAACCCGAACTTTGAGAATGTTGTGATAATGTTTTTTTTTTCTTCTGCGCCTTAGATTAGACGTGTGCATGAGAAAAAATTTGTTCCTGATCTTGCGGTCGTGCCGCCATGCTGCCAGTGCTGAGAGAGAGCAGAGTTCGCTCCCTCGTGTATTGTACTCGTCGCCTTGCTGGAAGACGGTCAGAAATGCGTTGCAGCGGACGAGTCCCCAGCGCGCTATCGCCGGGCAACATGTGTATCGGCGTCGCGTCGCTATTACTGGTATATATTTGGGCGCACATTTGCAAGTCAAAACGGGCAGCGCGCCGGCCCGCGATGACAGCGAGTGCTGAGTGATAGTTTAATACGAAATACTGAATATGTAAGGCCCCGCCATTAGCATTATGGGGCGATATAGTGCGGCGGCAGTGCGCGCCAAGGAAAAAAGGCGCCGACCCATCTGCTGTAGACAGGGCCTTGCAAACCGAGATGGGGGAGGGAATGGTCCCAGCCTTGCCGGCGATGCTCACGCCGTGTAACAGCGCTCTTAATATTATCCGTATCATAGACCCTATGCAAGGGATGTTCAAGATCTCGTTATACCTATTTAGCTAATAACATACAATGAAGCAATTCTATCGTGCAGCTACTCATCACTCTTCATCCGGCTGTCCGCGTAAAAATCGTCACTCAGGCATACTTGGAAATGCAAGGCAGTTGTACTAGTAGAAGAAGAGTAAGAAAAAGAAGAAACAGATCGCTTCTTTCAATCAAACAGTGCCATAAATTTCTTTTTTACCCAGTTCGATACCCAGTCTCATTCCAACAAGCACCCGACAACCTAGATCGCATACTATATCTCTTTATCTAAGACAACTTGTTCCGACTTACAGTTATAACAATTTACACAAGGTACTTTATGTTTCTAAATATTTTAATAATGATAACCCTGTAATAAACGTGCTGATTTTTATCCACAAGACAACTTGTCGTGAGGCTCAAAGTCAAATGAATATGACATCAAAATCTGCCGAAACTGGTTGTCTTAAATAAAGAAATGTTTTATGTGATCTAGGCTGTTGAATGTTTTTTAGAAAATAAAATAGATCGCGCCTTCAATACTCTCAAAATGAGGAAATTCAACCACATTATTTATTCGATCTACCGACATGACAGTCAACATTATATTTTAGCACTACATTTCAAATGTTTCTCTCTCTTTTTTTTAACCTTAACTGAACTGTTCATCGTCCACGTTTCAGTGTCTTACTCTAAAAAAATACCTTCGGAAAAGAGTTTCTGTCAAATTGATATTAGATGTTAATAAATTTCTCTTTTCCAGGTTTCTTCCTAT
This sequence comes from Schistocerca cancellata, assembly GCF_023864275.1. NCBI lineage: Eukaryota > Metazoa > Arthropoda > Insecta > Orthoptera > Acrididae > Schistocerca > Schistocerca cancellata. Next base: position 551,367,755 of record NC_064631.1, on the reverse strand, counting down.
TAGCAAAAAATGGTTCAATGGCTCTGAGCACTATGGGACTTAATTTCTGAGGTCATCAGTCCCCTAGAACTTAGAACTACTTAAACCTAACTGACCTAAGGACATCACACACATCCATGCCAGAGGCAGGATTCGAACCTGCGACCGTAGCGGTCGCCCGGTTCCAGACTGAAGCGCCTAGAACCACTCGGCCACACATGCCGGCTCCTATTAGCAGTCCCCATTTGACGTACCCTCTACTTCGGCTGTCGTCAGTTGCTTTGCTACCCAAAATAGCAAAACTCAAAAAACTTTCAATATTTCTTTTTCTAAATCTAGTTACCTCAACATCGCCTGATTTAATCTGACTACTTTCCATTACCATTGTTTTACTTCTGTTGCTGTTCGTTTATAACCTCTTTTCAAGGCAATATCCACTCCCTTCAGCTCATCTTCCAACTCTTTTCCTGTTGGTAACCGCATAACAGGGTCACCGGCGAACCTCTGACTATATATTCCTTCTTCCTTCGGTTACATTTGTAAATTTAAATTCATGGCTCTCTTTATTGATTGCTCAGAACACAAATTTAGTATCATTGGAGATACGCTACAACCATGCCTCGCTTCCAACTCAGCTACTGCATCCCTTTCATGTTCTTCGACACGCAGAACCGCACTCTATTTGCAGTTCAAACTGTGTATAACTTTTCGCTCCCTGTATTTTAACCCTGCTATCTTTAGAATTTCAAGAAGTACATTCCAGTTGACATTATCGAAGGTATTCTCGAAATCTACGAATGTTATAAACGAAGGTTTGTCATTCTCGTATCTTCTAAACACAATTCGAAGTGTCAGTGTTCCCTCGCGTGTTCCAACATTTCTCTGATACCCAAACTGATCTTCCCCTACATCGGCTTCTACCAGCTTTTACATTATCCTCTAAATAAGTCGAGTCAGTATTTTGTAACCACGACTTTTTAAATTTATGGTTCGATAATATTCGCATCTGTCAGCATCCGCATTAAATGGAATCAGAATTGATATATACACTATTGGCCATTAAAATTTCTACACCAAGAAGAAATGCACATGATAAACGGGTATTCATTGGACAAATATATTATACTAGAAGTGAAATGTGATTACATTTTCACGCAATTTGGATGCATAGATCCTGATAAATCAGTACCCAGAACAACCACCTCTGGCCGTAATAACGGCCTTGATACGCCTGGGCATTGAGTCAAACAGAGCTTGGATGGCTTGTACAGGTACAGCTGCCCATGCAGCTTCAACTCGATACCACCGTTCATCAAGAGTAGTGACTGGCGTATTGTGACGAGCCAGTTCCTCGGCCACCATTGACCAGACGTTTTCAATTGGTGAGAGATCTGGAGAATGTGCTGGCCAGGGCAGCAGTCGAACATTTTTTGTATCCACACAGGCCCGTACAGGATCTGCAACACGAGCTCGTGCATTATCCTGCTGAAATGTAGGGTTTCGCAGCGATCGAATGAAGGGTAGAACCACGGGTCGTAACACATCTGAAATGTAAGGTCCACTGTTCAAAGTGCCGTCAATGCGAACAAGAGGTGACCGAGACGTGTAACCAATGCCACCCCATACCATGACGCCGGGTGATACGCCAGTATGGCGATGACGAATACACGCTTCCAATGTGCGTTCACCGCGATGTCACCAAACACGAATGTGACCATCATGATGCTGTAAACGGAACCTGAATTCGTCCGAAAAAATGACGTTTTGCGATTCGTGCACCCAGGTTCGTCGTTGAGCAGTCCATCGCAGGTGCTCCTGTCTGTGATGCAGCGTCAAGGGTAACCGCAGCCATGGTCTCCGAGGTGATTGCCCATACCGCTGCAAACGTCGTCGAACTGTTCGTGCAGATGGTTGTTGTCTTGCAAACGTCTCATCTGTTGACTCAGGGATCGAGACGTGGCTGCTCGATCCGTTACAGCCATGCGGATAAGAAGCCTGTCATCTCAACTGCTAGTGATACGAGGCCGTTGGGACCCAGCACGGCGATCCGTATTACCCTCCTGAGCCCACCGATTCCATATTCTCCTAACAGTCATTGGATCTCGACCAACGCGAGCAGCAATGTCGCGATACGATAAACCGCAATCGCGATAGGCTACAATCCGACCTTTATCAAAGTCGGAAACGTGATGATACGCTTTTCTCCTCCTTACACGAGGCATCAAAACAACGTTTCACCAGGTAACGCCGGTCAACTGCTGTTGGTGTATGAGAAATCGGTTGGAAACTTTTCTGATGTCAGCACGTTGTAGGTGTCGCCACTGGCGCCAACCTTGTGTGAATGCTCTGAAAAGCTAATCATTTGCATATCACAGCATCTTCTTCCTGTCGGTTAAATTTCGCGTCCGTAGCACGTCATCTTCGTGGTGTAGCAATTTTAATGGCCAGTAGTGTACTTCACAGAATCGCACGGTATTTCGCCCAGTCTTTTGTACCTAATCTACCAGGAGACATAGTTTTGTCATGGCTGGCTTCACACTATATCTGAGATAATGTCATCCCTCCAGGTGCCTTATTGGGAGTGCTCTGTCAAATTCTGCTTCCAGTGACAACTCTCCCATTTCATCTGCATATAATTCCCCTTACGTTGAAGTATACGGGAAGCTTTGCCTCAGGGTGGTCGTTTTCCATTTCGCCCTGACAGCCGCCTAGCGCGTGTCTCCTATACGGCTGAGTGAAGTGCCCTCGTGCTTAGCCATCACGTCTGTTGTGGCTGCGTGACGCTGCGAGCTCCTGGGCGCTGGCCGAGGCCCGGCACTTCCGGAGTGCGTCCCCTCGCCAGTCACGGAGCCATGAGATATGATAATGGCAGCCACAGCGGTAGCGGCAGCGAGGGACCCGTCAGTCCGGTTCCACGTCCCGGCGCGGCCTGCCCTCGACATCGCAGCGCAGTCGCCAGCGCAGTGTTCGTCGTGGCGCGATCACAGGCCTACAATTTCCAAATAAACAGCAGCTACACCTCGTCCGTAAATCCGAATTCCCAGAAACATAGGGAACTCTGAATGAGATTTTCACTCTGCAGCGGAGTGTGCGCTGATATGAAACTTCTTGTTGTTTTTGTTGTGGTTTTCAGTCCTGAGACTGGTCTGATGCAGCTCTCCATGCTACTCTATCCTGTACAAGCTTCTTCATCTCCCAGTACCTACTGCAACCTACATCCTTCTGAATCTGCTTAGTGTATTCATCTCTTGGTCTCCCTCTACGATTTTTACCCTCCACGCTGCCCTCCAATACTAAATTGGTGATCCCTTGATGCCTCAGAACATGTCCTACCAACCGATCCCTTCTTCTGGTCAAGTTGTGCCACAAACTTCTCTTCTCCCCAATCCTATTCAATACTTCCTCATCAGTTATGTGATCTACCCATCTAATCCTCAGCATTCTTCTGTAGCACCACATTTCGAAAGCTTCTATTCTCTTCTCGTCCAAACTATTTATCGTCCATGTTTCACTTCCATACATGGCTACACTCCATACAAATACTTTCAGAAATGACTTCCTGACACTTAAATCTATACTCGATGTTAACAAATTTCTCTTCTTCAGAAACGCTTTCCTTGCCATTGCCAGTCTACATTTTATATCCTCTCTATTTCGACCATCATCAGTTATTTTGCTCCCCAAACAATAAAACTCCTTTACTACTTTAAGTGTCTCATTTCCTAATCTAATTGCCTCAGTGTCACCCGACTTAATTCGACTACATTCCATTATCCTTGTTTTGCTTTTGTTGATGATCATCTTATATCCTTCTTTCAAGACGCTATCCATTCCATTCAACTGCTCTTCCAAGTCCTTTGCTGTCTCTGACAGAATTACAATGTCATCGGCGAACCTCAAAGTTTTTATTTCTTCTACATGGATTATAATACCCACTCCGAATTTTTCTTTTGTTTCCTTTACTGCTTGCTCAATATACAGATTAAATAACATCGGGAGAGGCTACAACCCTGTCTTACTCCCTTCCCAACAACTTCTTCCCTTTCTTGTCCCTCGACTCATAACTGCCACCTGGTTTCTGTACAAATTACAAATAGGCTTTCGCTCCCTGTATTTTACCCCTGCCACCTTTAGAATTTGAAAGAGAGTATTCCAGTCAACATTGTCAAAAGCTTTCTCTAAGTCTACAAATGCTAGAAACGTAGGTTTGCCTTTCCTTAATCTTTCTTCTAAGATAAGTCGTAAGGTCAGTATTGCCTCACGTGTTCCAGTATTTCTACGGAACCCAAACTAATCTTCCCCGAGGTTGGCTTCTACTAGTCTTTCCATTCGTCTGTAAAGAATTCGTGTTAGTATTTTGCAGCTGTGGCTTATTAAACAGATTGTTCGGTAATTTTCACATCTGTCAACACCTGCTTTATTTGGGATTGGAATTATTATATTCTTCTTGAAGTCTGAGGGTATTTCGCCTGTTTCATACATCTTGCTCACCAGATGGTAGGGTTTTGTCAGGACTGGCTCTCCCAAGGCCGTCAGTAGTTCCAATGGAATGTTGCCTACTCCGGGGGCCTTGTTTCGACTCAGATCTTTCAGTGCTCTGTCAAACTCTTCACGCAGTATCGTATCTCCCATGTGACAGGCCCAGGCGAGGCGTAAAGCTTTGTGTCGCGCAGCCATTAAGGGTACATGAGTAGACCCCCGGCTGCAAAAGCCCATATCGATTATGTTTCGTTGAATGGTTCGCAAGCTGACACTTGTTGACGGCCCAGCATTGAAATATACAGCAATTTGCGGAAGGGTTGCATTTCTGTCACGTTGAACGATTCTCTTCAGTCGTCGTTGATCGCGTTCTTGCAGGATCTTTCCCCGGCCGCAGCGATGTCGGAGATTTGATGTTTACCCGGACTCCTCGTCTTCACGGTACACTCGTGAAATGGTTTTACGGGAAAAACCCCCACTTCATCCCTACGTCGGAGATGCTGTGCCCCATCGCTCGTGCGCCGACTGTAACACCACGTTCGAACTCACTGAAGTCTTGATAACCTGCCATTGTAGCAGCAGTAATCGATCTAACAAAAGCGCCAGACACTTGTTGTCTTACATAGGCGTTGCCGACTGCAGCGCCGTTTTCTGTCTGTTTACATCTCTCTGTATTTGAATACACAAAATGGCTCTGAGCACTATGGGACTTAACTTCTGAGGTCATAACTCGCCTTGAACTTAGAACTACTTAAACCTAACTAACCTAAGGGCATCACAAACATCCATGCCCGAGGCAGGATTCGAACCTGCGACCGTAGCGGTCGCGCGGTTACAGACTGTAGCGCCTAGAACCGCTCGGCCACTCCGGCCGGCCATATCGGTTGGACCCTAGACAACTGGAAAACCATGGCCTGGTCAGTTAAGTCCAGATTTCAGTTGGTAAGAGCTGATGGTAGGGTTTAAGTGTTAGCGATGATCCGACGAAGCCATGGACCCAGGTTATCAACCAGTGCAAGCTGGTGATGGCTCTGTAATGGTGTCGACTGTGTTTGCATGTAGTAGACTGGGTCCTGTGGTCCAACTGAACCAATCAATGACTGGAAATGGCTATGTTCGACTGCTTGGGGCCATTTGCAGCCATTCATGGACTTCGTGTTCCCAAACAGCGACGTCATGTCACTGGCCGTAATTGTTCGCGGTTGGTTTGAACATTTTGGACATTTCGAGCGAATCAGCTGCCCACTCGTCGAACATCTATGCACCGTAATCGAGAGGTCAGTTCGTGCACTAGATCCCGCACCCGCAACACTTCTCGCAATTATCGACAGCTATAAAGGCAGAATGACTCAGTATTTCTGGAAAGAACTTTCAACGACTTGTAGAGTCCACGCCACGTCGAGTTTCTCCAGTACGCCCGGCAAAAGGAGGTCTGGCTCGATGTTAGAAGGAATCACATGTCTTTTGTCACCTCAACGTAGCGGTGTACAAGTTAGGTGCGTTTAATCTGCCAGTAGAAAATGCATCTCGACGACGACGTGGTCCCTACAAACGGAGCACGAGCTCGCATTGGAGAAGGAATTCGACTGTGGTCTTTCAAAGGAAACGCCCTCGTCCGATATCATGGCCCATGAAAACCAAGTTTCGCAGCACTTCGAACACGACTCAGTCGAGCTTGAAGTTTCTTCAGTGTCGTGACATATGCATCAGAATTTATGGTGGTTCCACTTGGCATGTTGTCCACAAGCAAGAGTCATTCGGAATCGAAAAGCACCGTAGACATAACTTTTCCAGCAGAAGGTGTGGTTTTGAATTTTTTTTCTTCGTTGCATTTGCATGATGCCACTCCATTAATTGCCTCTTCGTCTCTGGTGAAAAATGATGGAGCCATGTTTCATCACCTGTCACAATTCTTCCAAGAAATTCATCTCCACCATTCTCGTACTGTTCCAAAAGTTCGCTGCATTCCGTTTTTCTTGTTTCTTTGTGAGCCACTGTCAACATCGTGGGAACCCACCTGGCACAAACCTTTTTTAACGCCAACACTTTCAGTATTCTGCAAACACTTCCTTCCCCTATCCCAACGTAGCGTGACAATTCGTTCACAGTAATGCGTCTGTCAGCAGTCACCAATTCGTTACCTCTCTGCACATTGTCTGGAGTGTGTGCAGTACGAGGGCTGCCGCTGCGAGGACAATCCTCAATAGTTCCGTGCCCGCTTTCATCACGTAACCTGCTTGCCCACCGACTAACTGTGCTGCGATCGACAGCAGCATCTCCATACACCTTTTTCAACCTCTTGTGCATGTTTCCCACTGTCTCGTTTTCACAGCACAGGAATTCTATGACAGCACGTTGCCTCTGACGAACGTCAAGTGTAGCAGCCATCTTGAAGACATGCTGTGACGGCGCCACTCACGGGAACAGGTTGAACTAAGTTTGAAAACAATCGGGAAGGATGTATCTACACACTGCAAAAGTTTCACACATGCAGAATGAAAACTGTATTTTTACAAAAATAGTGTGCATTTCTTGTGGAGTGACCCTCGTAACTTCGCGTCGTATGTACATAATCATGTTAGAAACCTTTTCACATTATTCAGCTGAGTATAAATGACAGCTCCTCCAACGCACAGTGGTATCGCATACACCTCGTGTACGGTATACCACTGCCGTCCCAAGGCTTTCGTTACCTCAGCGTATAGTATGTGCTGTACATCGGTTGACCGCTGGATCGTGGATCTTGCTGTCCTTTCGTTCTTACTCTGTGTGGTGCGCGTGCTGTAAGACCTTATATATCTATTTATAACCTTCAGTACACACACCATCAGATTATTTGACTTGTCGCTCTAACGAAGTAGGCGAGTGTCAGCAATTGTCTCGCGGTCTTATCGTTGCGTGTTTATCTTCTGCCGTTCGGTCAGACGATAGAAATGCCAGTTGCACGCTTAGAGTAGCAGATTGACGGTGACCAACTTTAAACAGAACTTGATTAATTTTCACACACATTTATTAAAATAATAAAAAGCATAGACATTACGTAACTTGATTCTGGATGCTGTTTACAATTGACAATCTGAAGTTCCTTTGGTCTTGGTACGTTAATCTTATTCTCATATATCTCTGATACTTGACAAAGTATCTATTCATTTATCTTCATGGCTATGTACAGGAATCTTATTAGGCGCAGACTGAAACTTGACTGTAGACTGGTACAGACTGGTGCAGACTAATGCAGACTGACTAATCGGAGGTCTGTACACTCGTTTAATACCTCGCGCGTTCAGGTATCACTGCGCGAGTGTGATCCGCGAGGAGAAAAGTTTCTACGTTAGCAGCAATCTGGTTGGCTGCATTACATATTAATACGCGGATCGGCGGAAGCAGAATTTGGTCCATCTCTAAAGCAGCGCCATCTCGTAGTGCGGAGACGGACGAGCGCTGCGCCTGCGCTGTTGCGCTTAGCCCCTTAGGGACGAAGTTCGACAATTACAATCGGTAGGAACGGTAAACCCTGCAAGATGGCACAAGTATCGCGTACCGAAGTCAATAACGATCCACCCCCCATAGGCAATCTGTCATAACACGAGGAAGCAGTCACACATAACAGCCTTGACACATTTCACCCTCCACAGGAGATAGACATCACCAAAGACAGCAGGCTAAAGGACCCATTGCGTGCCCAAGCCTAACTGAATGCGTAATAAATAAAGTGTTTTCCTTTTATCCTTACATCCCATCCTAGAAGAATAAGTCATCAAGGATGATCTCTTCAGTCCACACTACACACACAAAAATAAAAAAAATAAAAAATTGTGCTTAGCGGGGCGCTCTCTAGTGGGACAGTTGTGTACGCGCTGACTACGCGGAACTATGTACACAACATTCTGCTTCTGGCATCCCTGTCCACTCTGTAGATTACGTTGGATCTAGCCTCGCAGCTTGCAACAGCGGGATGCACGGCATCTAATGCACAATGACCTAACAGTAATCGCCAACCCGAATATTTCTTCAAAGTTCAGTCGAGGCAGCTCGTTGCCGGCGACATCACGGCCAAAGCTGCGGACCGCACAACAGGCGGCAAAAAAGCGAGCAGGTATGGGAGGCTCTTACTGCGACCACCACCAGGGCTCGCCACGAGTTGGCTTCATAAAATAATACGGAGAGCTGCGACTGCAGCCGCGATTCGCGGACCCCGCCCGCGGCTGTGCGCAGTTTTTCAGCTACGCGGCCGACGCCGAAGCCCCTCTGCCGCTACCGCCACGGGCAGCCAGTTATTTATACAGCCTTGTGGATATTCAAATTGGACGCCGCGTAATAAATCCGGCGCGATTTGAATAGGACGTAAAAAGAGTCGATGCCCGCTCCAAGGGGGAAGGGAAAAAATTCTGAATTAGTTATATTTATGGTAATCACATGTGGAGGAAGTTTTTTAATGCTGACGAGCGGCACCTCTCGCAAAAAGTATGCCGGGCTGACGCCACACAGCTCGCAGCTACGTGGTGTGGATACACACAAGATCCTCGCTTACCAGCGCTCCCAAACGGCGTTAACATTTACGTTCGGTGAAGCTCCGTCTGTAACAAAAGGTAGTTAGCGCGAACTAACATCTCAGCTTCACAACTGTATCTTTGCTCAAGTCTAACAGCCATCGATCAGTCTTCTGCTCTGCATCTTGTAACGGAACATATTAAAGGCTTTACTGTACCGAAGTATGCGATACCCTCCAAATTCAACCAGTTTAACGAGTATTTATGATTATAGAAAAGTTATTGTGTATGTTAACAATGATTGCATAACATGTCTCCATAAACAGTCAACCCATTAAATTATACTGAATAACTGACCCACACAAAAGTTTATATCACTTTGATACAGCAAATGTCATCATGTAAAAACACTAAGTTCATCTTAAATAATTAATATGAAGTACGAAAAATAGTGGCCAACTTAAGTATTTTGGATCTCCTTAAATAAATATCACCCAGTGAAACCTATTTGTTCACTAGGAGCGGTTTCACTCAGTATTCAAGAAATCAATCCTATTTTAGACGAAAACCAATGTAATTCTTGATAATTCATGTTATTTACTTATTTATGCAAATTAGAGAAGTCAATTGACAAACTTCTAAAAAACGGCCTTTTTGTAACAAAGAATTATTCTGTCAAGTCAACAAATCTGTCTGTCATTTTAATAACGTGTTAAATTGTGTCACTCGATGCAAATTAATAACTTTTCTGCACAAATTATGATAACAGATGTACATGTCATTTATAAACTATATCTCTTTTTAGTAGTTCTTTGACAATGTTATAAATACAAGCAGCAAGAAGGGTCGAGAGGCAGTCGGAATGTCACTTTGGTAAAGTGTGTTTGTGTGTTATTGTTTGAGGTGGATAAACAATGCAAAGAACATGTAAAGGAAGTACTACTTTGTGTTGTGCCATGGCCTTTGGTGGACAGTGGAATTAAGATGGCCACCAGAGTAATAAATATTTGAAGTTTACATATTTGTTGGTTTCGCTCGTTCTTTATCATCAAAAGCACATAAAAAACACGGGACCTCATGTTTTTAACCCTAGACAACCAGATTTAGAGCCAGCATCAGCATCGAGACACAGCAGCGATCCAGCAAGTAGCAGCGATTACCACAACACAATGCATTTTAATGGCGCCAACCTAACATCAAGTGCTAACAAGCTCCGTAAATGGGAGTGAAATAGTGCGATTATAGCAATTAGCTATATCTACGACTAGGCGACCATTACAATCTACAGCTATGCTCTGAAAGACACCTCGCCTTGTGCGCCGGGTAGTACATATTTCTCCCTGAGTGTACCAATTAAGAATGGTGAGCGGGAAGAAAGCACTGTTTCAGATACTCCCCACAATTCATAACTGAAGTTTTGTCTTAACATATGAGTGTGGCATATTTTGAAGAGGTGTGCTAAGCACCGAACAGCGTAAAGTCAATAACGTGAGTCCGGAAACGCATATGTTCTGAGATGTTAACACGTGTTCATTGGAGGGGTTGAAAGACCTTTAGTCGTAGATATCAGCACAATCATAGCACACTGATTTAGTCAACAATGTGTTTTGACGATTTCGCTATCACAGTAATTTATGTACTCTGCAGTCTGACCTTCAGGCTGTCTATAGTCAGCAGTGTGGCTCGAACTGTGTTGTGCTGTAATTTCAGTTGTCTGTGTGTGCTTTTGTACAGTAAATTGCTCGCAACTCTCGGTACGTGATGTCTTACTTACTTACAAAGATAACTTCATTTCTGCGTGTACTGATATTGCGCTGTTTGTACGTACGAATGGTCCAGCACATTTTCTTTTCTCTTTTCCACCACCTCCAAACAGCAAAATGCTACTTTCACGAATGAATAGTAGTTTCAGCTGCAACTGGACCTATGCATTATTACCCCGGGCAACCTTTCTTCCTGTCAGTTGTATTAGGAAGGGGATCTACATGCACACCTATGCTCTGTCAAACACTGTGATGTGTATCCCATTGTAACACAATACGGGTTTTACTTCCGCTACATTAGCGTATGGAGCGCGGGAAGGATGCTTGTTTTAGTACCTGTGCGCTGAAATTATTGTTGTCCTCGCAGTTCCTACACATGGCTCAAATGGCTCCAAGCACTATGGGACTGCCGGCCGAGGTGGCCGAGCGGTTCGAGGCGCTACAGTATGGAACCACGCGACCGCTACGGTCACGGGTTCGAATCCTGCCTCGGACACGGATGTGTGTGATGTCCTTATTTTAGTTAGGTTTAAGTAGTTCTAAGTTCTAGGGGACTGATGACCTCAAAAGTTAAGTCCCATAGTGCTCAGAGCCATTTGAACAAAAGAAGTCCGTCAATATTGAGGCACTTGTCATAACGTTGTACCAGTTTTTGAATACCCTCCTCATAGAAGTCTGCCGCCTGACTTGTTAACCACTGCATCCCCACTGTTTTGACTTAGTCATCGACTTCAAGACGCTGACCGCCCAGGTATTTCTTCAAGTGCAGGAACAGATGGTAGTCATTGGGCGCAAGATCGGGGCTGTACGGAGCATGATCTAGAGTTTCCCATCGAAAAGATGTGACTAGATCTTTGGTCTGATTCGGCACATGCGGACGTGCATTGTCTTGCAGCAAAACGATGCCCTTGCTCAACTTTCGTGGTCTGTTGCTTTGACTCTGATGTGACGTAGGCCACCCATGTTTCATCGCCCGTAGCAGTTTGGCTTAAGAAATCATCACCGTCGTTGTGCTACCGCTCAAGGAAAGACAATGCACTGTCTAAACGTTTGGTTTTGTGCACACCCGTCAATATTTTCGGTACCCAACGTGCGCACAATTTTCGGTAATTCAAGTGCTTGGTCACAATGCCAAATAAAATGAAACGTCTCCTTAGAAAAATTTATGAATGACTGTGCCGATAAACCCCTTACGTTATTTGATTTTCAAACAGCTGAGCAGAACTGAACGTACTCAGACATTTCTCTCTTTACTTATTCTGATCACCACTACACTGACACACAATATTTTTTTTAACGCAACGCAATCTGACTTTCAATAATCCCTACAGAAGTATGGCCCTGACTAACAATAACCTATACTTTTCATGAATCACTTACCTCACAAAAATCTTCGTTACTCGGAACTACTGCAATACAGCAAGCGCCAATACTACCAGCTAAATAAAAGATTCTAACTACTGAAGGCACTAACTACTCATAGGCATAGTTAGCGAATGAAAGATTTCGATAGAGAACAAACAATGTATTTACCTTAATAATATTCAAAAGTCATCATATATATCAGTTCATGACATCCAGTCTTACAAATTTACTCATTCTGATGGACACACGTCCAGATCATCCGCTATCAAAACTCCGCTATCTCTCTCTCCACATCCACCACTGCTGGCGGCTCACCTCCAACTGAGCAACGCTACGCGCTGTTCACATGTAACTGCCCAGCACTACAATAGCAATATTGCAACAATGCAGAACAGCCACAGACTTCACACAGCACAGTCAGTAATATTCATATAGAGCGCTATGTGGCGTTACCAACATAAAAACCTGAACAGCCTACTTACAAAAACACTACGCGAAACATAGGAAAGTCATCCCGCAAGGAGGAAATCGTAAAGCGTCTGTTTTCTCTCACCTTATTGTCCACTTCCTGCACCAAACTTTCATTAACGACCGAAAGACGCCCACTCCGTTGTTCATCCTGCACATTTGTACGGCCATCTTTAAATGCTCTCACCCACTTTCTTACCATACCTTCACTCATAATGTTTTCTCCGTAAACTGCACAGGTCTCACGATGAATATGACCGCTCTTAGGCCTTTAGTTCTAAGAAATCTTATAACAGCCCGTACTTCACAGTCGGCGGGACTCCCAATTATCGGAGGGATCTTAAACACTCAGTACACAACGTAAACGAGGAAGAATCAGACTGCAATGGCGTCAGAGCGTAGATTAAGATACAGGTTTCATGTAAAAATAAAATTATTGAGATATCTTAGCACGACTTTTTTAAATTTCAAAACGGTACTTACTTAAAAAAAACACGCCTCGTAATAACAATGCCCCTATCGGAAACAGTTCCAAGTGAAATGGTCTACCAGTCTGACTTCTGACGATCAGAATTAATTGCTCGCCTTAAAAGTGTTTTGTCGACACTACGGGCGGCACACAAACAGTTACTTATGTGAAAACTAAGCGATCCAGGACGGCGTACAGTCCTCGCAAGTTCATTTCCTACTTTCAGTGAAAACGCTTTTGGTAGCCATCCGGCTGTGATGTCATTCCAGGCACAGCGTACGCTGCTGTTTGACTGACGTGGGCAGGTTCATATCTCGGTGCAGTGTCTCTTCTTGCTGCATCTCTGGCTGTATTTATATAGGGGCGCAGCAGACCGCCGAACGGAACATCTGCTACCAACCACCCCAGGCACAGTTAGCAGCATCTAAATGGCCCCTTTCTCCGACACGTATTAATTAATATCTGTATTGTGTAACAATTTACAGTATTCATAATTTTTATATGATTGGAGTTAAGTTTGCTTTAGTTACTGAAAAAGTTGTAGGTGCACTGCATTTAAACGCCGGCCGCGGTGGTCTCGCGGTTCTAGGCGCTCAGGCCGGAACCGCGCGACTGCTACGGTCGCAGGTTCGAATCCTGCCTCGGGCATGGATGTGTGTGATGTCCTTAGGTTAGTTAGGTTTAAGTAGTTCTAAGTTCTAGCGGACTGATGACCACAGATGTTAAGTCCCATAGTGCTCAGAGCCATTTGAACCATTTTTTGCATTTAAACTTTACTGGCCAGAAGTTTTTGAATGGAACCGACAGTAGAATATGACCTATGTACTGCCTCTTTAAGATTGCTTTTAATGATTGTTATTTACACCAATACTTGAAACTTGGTACAGCTGCATTATTTCATCAATTTAATTGAGTGCCGTTACTGGAACTTTCTACAACAATGACATATGACATTTCATCTATTATGAATAAGGACATTTTCGTTCCATATTTAGTTTTTGGCAAATGCCTTGAAAACTAGTAGATGTAGCTTACTGGTGTTACACATTTGCCGGCAGCTGTGGCCGAGCGATTCTAGGCGCTTCAGTCCAGAACCGCGCTGCTGCTACTACGGTCGCAGGTTCGAATCCAGCCTCGGGCATGGATGAGTGTGATGTCCTTAGGTTAGGTTAGGTTTAAGTAGTTCTAAGTCCAGGGCACTGATGACCTCAGATGTTAAGTCCCATAGTGCTCAGAGCCATTTGAACCATTTAAACAGTCAGTACACAACGTAAACAAGGAAGAATTAGGCTGTAATGGCGCCAGTGCTTAGATTAAGGTACAGGCTTTCATGTAGAAATAAAATTACTGAGATATCTTAGCACGTATTTTTTTTAAAATTTCAAAACGGAACTTAAAAAACACGCTTCGTATAAACGCTGCTACTAAACTTTGTTTGGGGAGGGGGGGGGGGGCGGGGGAGAATGCCACGTCCGCCATGGAAACACCCCCCCCCCCTCTCTCCTTCTTGATCCGCGCCTGGACTGTGGGGAGCGACGCTGTACGGAAACCAAAACAATTAAGCGCAAATGATACCGACAGACAGCTGCACGCGGCCGCCGCCCAGCTCGCGGCTCCGCTCCGCTCCAGCCGCGGCCGGGCCCGGCGCCTGCCGAGTTTTTGTGTCCAGGAATCCGGCCGCGGCTGCATTCCACGGCTGACGCCCACGCGCCTACCTGCGCCCGTCGGCACACTCGGCCCACCTCCGGGACGCGTCACCAAACAAAACAAAGGCACCGCTCTGCGACGGACGCCGTTCGAGCTCCGAAACGCCTTCATTCTTCCCCGTCTTACGTTGTTGTATGATGCATCTGCGCAACTGCTGCTTCACACGGAGATGACAAAAGTCAAGGGATGAAGGGATACCTCCAAATATCGTGCCGACCTCCTTTGGCCCGGCGTAGTGCAGCAACTCGACGGCTTAGAGAAAGCTTTTCACAATGTTGACTGGAATACTCTCTTTGAAATTCTGAGGGTGGCAGGGGTAAAATACAGGGAGCGAAAGGCTATTTACAATTTGTACAGAAACCAGATGGCAATTATAAGAGTCGAGGGACATGAAAGGGAAGCAGTGGTTGGGAAGGGAGTGAGAAAGGGTTGTAGCTTCTCCCCGATGTTATTCAATCTGTATATTGAGCAAGCAGTAAAGGAAACAAAAGAAAAATTCGGAGTTGGAATTAAAATCCATGGAGCAGAAATAAAAACTTTGACGTTCGCCGATGACATTGTAATTCTGTCAGAGACAGCAATGGACCTGGAAGAGCGGTTGAACGGAATGGACAGTGTCTTGAAAGAAGGGTAAAAGATGATCATCAACAAAAGCAAAACGAGGATAAAGGAATGTAGTCGAATTAAGTCGGGTGATGCTGAGGCAATTAGATTAGGAAATGAGACAGTTAAAGTAGTAAATGAGTTTTGCTATTTGGGGAGCAAAATAACTGATGATGGTCGAAGTAGAGAGGATATAAAATGTAGACTGGCAATGGCAAGGAAAGCATTTCTGAAGAAGAGAAATTCGTTAACATCGAGTATAGATTTAAGTGTCAGGAAGTCGTTTCTGAAAGTATTTGTATGGAGTGTAGCCATGTATGGAAGTGAAACATGGACGATAAATAGTTTGGACAAGAAGAGAATAGAAGGTTTCGAAATGTTGTGCTAAGAAGAATGCTGAGGATTAGATGGGTAGATCACATAACTAATGAGGAGGTATTGAATAGGATTGGGGAGAAGAGAAGTTTGTGGCACAACTTGACAAGAAGAAGGGATTGGCTGGTAGGGCATACTCTGAGGCATCAAGGGATCACCAATTTAGTACTGCAGGGCAGCGTGGAGGGTAAAAATCTTAGAGGGAGACCAAGAGATGAATTCACTAAACAGATTCAGAAGGATGTAGGCTGCAGTAGGTACTGGGAGATGAAGAAGCTTGCAGAGGACAGAGTAGCATGGAGAGCTGCATCAAACCAGTCTCAGGACTGAAGACCACAACAACAACAGTGCAGCAACTCGACGTTGGACGCCCCTCCCAAAATCTTGAGCCATACTGCTTCTAGAACCGTCCATAATTTGAAAGTGTTTCTGGTGCAGGTTTTGTGTATGAATTGACCTCTCGATTATGTTCCATAAATGTTTGATGGGATTCATGTCGGGCGATCTGGGTGGCCAAATCATTCGCTCGAACTGTCCAGACTTCTCATCTAAGTAGTCGCAAACAACTCTGACTTGACCACCCATAAACGTTTTATCGTTGTCTGGACACATGAAGTCCATGAATGGCTGCAAATGGTCTCCAAGTAGCTGAACATAACCATTTCCAGTCAATGATCGGTTCGCGTGGACCAGAGTACCCAGTCCCTCCCACGTAAACACAGTCCACACCATTATGGAGCCACCACCAGTTTGCACAGTGCCTTGTTGATAACTTGGGTCCGTGGCTTCGTGGAGTTTGCATGGGGGCTTAATTATAAAAAAAATATGAATGCAAATATTTTTTTTTTGGCTGTTAGTCCGATTACGCAAGTCTCGTAAACGGCTGGCCCTGACTAGTTTTTGTACGCAATCTGACTGCATGGAACAACAACAAAGAATGAAATGAAAATTTTCGTTAATACAATTAATTAATTAATTAAGTCCCCAGCAACTATAAAACCAACGCAACAACAAGCACAAGTATAACTGTTCTGTATGTGGGAGTGTGACTCAACGTACACATCTGGCACGGTTCTTCTTCAACAAGACAAGAATTTTTAAATACCAATTATACTGACGTGATAAAAAAATTAGAAATACTATAATTGCGCAAGAAAACCAAAATTGCACTCTAATACAAGAACACAAGCCAGATGCTTTGTTGGCTGAACCTGTAATGATACATTATTTGAGACACACAAATAATAAAAGAACATAGCGTTTTATTACCTTCATATATATTGACGAAATGCACTCTGATCATTACAATATCTCCATTAGAGTAACATCTGCTATCTCTCCCATCAAATAACTGCATAAAATATGGAACAAACACTCACTACTACATCTGAACAAGAAGTGCCCACCTCCGCTTCTCAAGAATCACTGCCAGTGGAGGTGGCGGAACAAAACTCTCTGGCGCGATCTCTGGCGCTGTGGCTCAGTGTAGCCACCTTTCAAGTTCTGTGCCACACCTGAACCCTACCATGAACTCTTACCATCTGAAATCAGGACCTGGCCACGGTTTTCAGTCGTTTATGGTCCAACCGATACGGTCTAGAGCCCAGAAGAGGCGCTGAAGGCGATGCCGTGTTGTTAGCAAATGCACTCTCGTCGGTTGTCTACTGCCAAACCCATCAACCCCATATATAACCAGAAGACAATGTGTCAATTTAATTTCAGAGCAAATTAGTGTCTTTGCAATATTTTTTTCCGAGCACTGTGATGCAGTGCTTAATATACTTGACTCGTTTTGAGGGATGGCGTTTCAGATCCCTTTATGGCCATCCAGAGTGATGCAGCTTCGCTTGTGGTATTGTACATTTAAGAAGGGATGTTTCATTAACGCACAGAATGTTATCAGCCTTATTCTAAATAAAATACAAGCGAAGGTTTGACAAGTACAAAGACTGTCCTCTAGCACAAGAAGAATTGGTAAGTAATATGTCAGGGCCCGAATTTCAGTATCGCAATTCCATTTGAATATATGCTATCATTAAGATAAACAGGCAGTGTCCTATAAATACGAAGCTCGCATGTTTTCAAGTCCATTCAACGAAACTCTTGTGTTTGTCACATTATTACTGTCGCGTTTGAGCAGAATGACTTAAACTGACAAATGAAGTATTATTTTTGCACATTGAAAGCGTGCAACTTCAATCTGATCGGGAGGCTTTTCCTCATATGAAAGTGTTCCTTCGCTACTGACGTGGTTTTTTTGTAAAGTGCTGAGATGTACTTTGAACCTACAAAAATAAAACGCTGCTTTTTATTTATACCACACCCCATAGTTCATGCCATAATAGTTTACGTTATTACCCTCCAGAACATGTTGTGGCCACAGTGGTCCCCAACAGTTCATAGCAATTTACGAGGACAGCGCTCGTAGCGAACGGTATTTGAGGTAATTGTGTGACCGGCGTCAGAAGAACGATTACAAAGTATCACGCAGACAGCTTCAGGGACGAGCAATCAAGAGATGAGGCACAGCTGAGCCAGAATTAACGGTACTTGGCGCGCGCGCACACAGATTACCATCGTGACACTCTGAGCCGGTCGTAATCACGACTGGGAGTATCCTAACCTAACGGAACGGCGCTGAACCTCCGAATATTAGCCTTCGATGGAGGTCACGAAGCAAACCAGCTGCGGTTGCCAGCCCGGGTTTCTTCTGCACCCTCTGGCTCCCAGAATATCCCAAGCGCGGAGAATGCGCTCCAGTTCACCCCATAAGTTGCTTTCTTGCTAACTTAACTACTGGTTCTACCTCTGATACTGTCCTATACGCGTATGCACGAAATAAACAACAATTACCGGTTTCTTTCTATGTGTGAATTTAAGGGAATCCAAATGAGTAGCCGCGCGGTCTTACGGCGTCTTGTCACTAGTGATGGGGAGCTCGTGAATGAGTCGTTCAAATGAACGCTTCATTCTAGTGAAGTGTGAACTAACCACTCATTTTCAATGAACTGGTACTTCAAACTCTTCACAGATAGCACACTCCACACTTTTTTCTAGTTCACTCACTCTCTTGCCCTCTCCCTCTCCCATTACATCGGCGTGTCTACGGGTAGCCTACCACTGGCAGCGCTTGCAGACAAACGAATATTAAAGATACAAACGAAGAGGCTGGCTGTTTGTTAATAACACTGAAAGAGGGATTTTACCTCAAATCGTACCAATGACTACAGGTGACAGTTTACGTTTTGAATCTGGAGGGTTATTATTCTCAACAAAAATAAAATCTAAAGGAAAACTTCTGAATAATTACTTAACGTAGGTATATAGACTTTATGACAGTGGTAAACATACTCATTCTATTTTGGATTAAATTTTAAAAGGAACATAAAATTGGACTGCATTTCGTTGGTAGTCCTAGTTTTCAGTCCATGAATACAACAAATAATGTTACATTTGGCAGATAAAGACTTTCTTGGGCGCTTCCTGAGAAAATGTCGAGCAAAATTAAATGTAATACCTTCTTTATATGTGACAGGCTTCTCTGTTTATCTTTCCTTTGTCCCCTTCGACCATGCTCTATTTAACTCAAACGCTAAAAAGAGTGCAAAACGTTGCGTGCACGTTACTGCATAGTTCGGCCATCTGTTGGTAAAATTATGAAGTATTACGAAGCTTCATTGTACGAGCGAGGCGAAGCGAGCGTAGCCGCAGCTGAGCGGCGAACTCGGCAACTTCCCCAGGCTTCCGTACTTCATGAATGAACTATTTCATTTGAACGCTTCACGGCAAAGAGTGAAATGAATGAAGTAGTTCGCGAGAATGAACGAGTTCGACCCATCTCTACTTGTCACGGTCCGCGCGGCTCCCTCCGGCGGAGGTTCGAGTCCTCCCTCGAGCGTGGGTGTGTGTGTTGTCCGTAGCGTTAAGTTACAGTTAGATTAAGTAGTGCATAAGCTTTAGGTACCGATGACCTCAGCAGTTTGGTCCCATAAGACCACTCCACAAATTTCCAAAAAAAATTTCCAGATGAGTAGCATGAGCACACCGATGCCACACGTTAGGTAAACGTGAAGAGAATAAAGCAGTCATTTTAATTCAGCATAGTACCGAAACAGGTTAGTTTCACAGTGCTCCCTCTCTCATAACTGGTGTACACACAAATAACGCCTGCACTTAACACGTGTGTTGCCTGAAAGTAGCTGCAGTGGCGAAACTAAGTAGTTGTGACCCACTTGAAAGACTAACTTATTCAAGAATAAATCAGCCTAGGTGGAATACGAAATGATTTTATCCTCTACAATCACAATAATAACTTAAAACTCTCTATCTTATGGGTAGAACTTAGGCAAAGTGTGTAACACAGTACAAGCCGCAAATAAATTACGAAAAACTGTTACAGACATAGAGTTCAGGTTTCCTCTTAGAGAATGTATGAGATTCACTAAAAGGATGACATAAAAAGATTGGTACCAAATGGATCGTCAATATAGAGCGTCAGAATTGTCAATAATAAAGTAGCACATAAAGCGATGTTTGACGCAGTTAACCTCTCTTTGAGAACCGTAGGAAGGGAATGCCATTTCTTCGTACAAGGGCAGGGAGGTATGCTGTAACAGGCAACCTGGAAACATTGCTGTGCTGTACGAATTCTGCCCCGCCACGAGGCCCCCCATATCTTGTTTGCCTACGGATGAAACTGAAATTGTTCCCTCACATCTGAAACATTTACATGTCGCAACATTGACACTTGAACCACTGAAAGACGCCCAACAAAAAGAAACGCTACTGTTCCCGTTACTTAGAAACTATGTGTGACGGCGTTCTACTGCGTCACTATTTTAGTACCGTCAATTGTATCCTTAAATTACGACATGTTTCATCAAAAGCCGTTAACTGACTGAAAATGCAAGAACTGTTTACTATATGTTTATTCTTACGACCCGCCAGAAATTTCATGTACGATGACTGACATTAAAGAAACGACACTGATGCTACTAATTTGTGAATGCACCACACATATTCAGTTAATTGTGGCCGTCATCAAAGTAAGACGCCATTTGTACCCAAGTACGTCTACACTCGATGCCGCCGCTGCTGAAAACATTTCTACATGTCCTTTACCGTGAGGCAGCTGCTTCTTTTGCCGTCTAGAGGAGCGCGAAAACCTTAAGCGTTCGTCGTCTGCGTTGATAGAGCTCAAGATTGAACAAATCTTTCTATTGTCGGACGTCGTATTCCTGATCGTTTTTCAAGTTCGAAAACCATTAGTCGATAACATTTTATTCAGCTCCCCCTAACATTGTCGTTTTATGCAACTCAGGATGTTGTAGCTGGCCTTTATAAACAACGCGTGAGATTTTCATATTCTGTCGCTCGTTAAGCGCAAACTTTTAGTCCTACATAAGAAATGACCAGGACCTTTTGGCAGGAAATTTAATGTAGCAAAATGTTTGTACTGTGATACTTTGTCGCTGGAGGTCACAGTTTTCGCGTTATTCAAGAGAAATGTACAAAAGTGACCTTCAAATGCACCTCCATCCCACACTCATCCCTCACCAGTCAGGATTTCTGGTATATTGTTCGTGGCACATCCTCTCAATGTACAAAAATTCCCGACTACACGAATTATACCCGATATTCGACATTTTTTGATCTCTACTGACTGGGTTATTACGCCATCAGCATAGTCGGCTCCTTCGTTAACATTATCAATTTAAACGTGCCCGCGAGGGTTATGAACTAAAAACGACTTTTGCATACGTTACGCTGAAACTAATTCCCTTGACAATTCGCCGGCCGCTATGGCCGAGCGGTTCTAGGCGCTACAGTCTGGAACCGCGCGACTGCTACGGTCGCAGGTTCGAATCCTGCCTCGGGCATGGATGTGTGTGATGTCCTTAGGTTAGTTTGGTTTAAGTAGTTCTAAGTTCTAGTGGACTGATGACCTCAGATGTTAAGTCCCATAGTGTTCAGAGCCATTTGAACCATTTTGAACATTGCCAATTCGATCCAACTTACCTCTTACAAGGACAGTAGTTTCGTAGTCAGAATGCCTGACGAATACGACTATATATATGTTTATTTTATGCGGTTAAAATACAGAAAACTATCAGCAAAATTTTACAGAAAAGTCAGTTTTGCAATTTGTAAGTGGTCGACTAAGATCCAGGACCAGTCAATGAAGACTACAGAAGGTCGAATGTGGGAAATAATTCGTGCAGTATAAATTTTTGTGCAGTGGTGCATACTACAAATGCTGACCGGTAGGAGCTGAGTGTGGGAGTAGGGGGTGCATCTGAAGATCACTTTTCTACGCTTTTCTTGAATAACTCGAAAACCGTGACCTCCAGCGAAAAAGTACCCAGCACAAAATTCAAGTACATTATATTTCCAACAAAAAGCTACTGTTCATTTTTTTCTGTAGGACTAACAGTATTCGCGTAACGAATGAGAGAATATGAAAACCTAGCCCGTGGTTTTTGAAGGCCAGCTGTGACATTGCGGATTGCATATAACGACATTGGTGAGGGCAGTTGAATAACTCTGTATTTTGAACCGTTTGTTGAAAAACTAGTGCAAGTTGGACGGTTTCAAAGTATTCCGCCGTATTTTGGAAGTGGCAACAGAGGGTTTAGAAGTGCAGAGGCTGGTGCCAAGCGCAGTCAGCTTTTGTGCACGTGTGCGGCCTGCAGGGCTGTCGGCTGCCGATATTGAACGGAACATAAAAGTTTTAATTTGTAGCTTATCCGCCGGCTCAAACAACATAAATAATAAATCCAGGTCGCCGTAACGCTGAGATATTGTGCCCGCTATCGGTTTCTGATACGCGCACACAGCCTGTCGCTCGTAAATCGCACGCACAGCGCCACGTCATAGCCCACCGCACACCACACTCCCACAACGACACCGCCCTATCTGACGCGTGACGTATCAGCTAGCCGCAGGGCCGCCGTCCGCAGGGGCCTGTTTCTGCCGCGGCTCGGCTCAGCATTCAGTCCCACTTGGCCAGACTGCCCACGAGCAACAGCGCCAGAATTGCGCAACCACGAAATCGCCATGTTAGCACTGCCATGAGCCCCATTGTTGCAGTACTGGGTACAGCCGGTACCAACAATAACCACTGCTGGTTTAGGTTCGCCCTTGGTTAGTAATATGTAGGAGGTCCTTTGTTAGGCCGGTATTACACTATCAAATTTCTTTGTCAAATATCTTTGTCAAAAATCTTTGTCAAAGATATTTGATGGTGTAATAGGGAACTTTGTCAAATGTCGTCCAATATTTGATCAAATCTAGGGCCTCGCTGTAGATTTGATCAAAGAAGTCGCTTTTCTTCTGTTCACTGCAATGTGACATGTTACCACATGGACGCTAGCATCGCTGCAGCGTTCTGTCGTCTGTAGTGTTTTTATAAACATTGCCGGTAAATACAATTGGTGTGTGCCGACAACTACAAAATTAATAGAGATGTATGAAGCTGATGAGGCGCTTTACAACGGGAGGCACCCTGAACAAAAAAAATGGTTCAAATGGCTCTGAGCACTATGGGACTTAACTGCTGAGGTCATAAGTCCCCTAGAACTTAGAACTACTTAAACCTAACTAACCTAAGGACATCACACACATCCATGCCCAAGGCAGGATTCGAACCTGCAACCGTAGCGGTCGCGCGGTTCCAGACTGTAGCGCCTTGAACCGCTCGGCCACTCTAGCCGGCACAAAAATAGATTAAGGAGATTGGAGACCTAATCTGACCTAAACTAACCTAACCTAACCTAACCCTCTCCTGTAGCAAGGAATCGGGGTGTTAACAGTGAGCCTGTCTTCTGCAGATGTAGCAGTTCTTAAGTGAATATTGTGCTCTGTGATATGAGGATACACTTCACTGAGCACATACAGAAATGTATGCTCATCCATTCTTAAGTAATTGTTGTACGACTTGACGTCCTCTATTATAAACTCACGTAACAAGTTTTGTTGAATGTTTTTATCGTGTCGTCGTAAAACCCACTGCTTCACCCAGGTATGTTTCCTTTTTTTTCCCTCGCTTCTCTTCCGCATGTGCACACATTGCAACTGTGGTACATGCCACTGCTGCGGTTATTAACAAGTTTTTGTTGTCAGCCATCTTGAACTTTGACGAAATATATGATGGCAGTGTAGTATCCTTTCTAGCGCTACTTCAAAGATCTTTGTCAGATATATTTGACGGAATATTTGATCATATCTTTGATCGAATCTTTGACAAAGAAATTTGATAGTGTAATACCGTCCTTACGCATGAATTTGGTATGAGACTAGATTCAGCTTGAAGGGAAGTAGGCGGAAGAAATAAGAAATACGCCATATATACGTGTTTTAAACTCGTCAGCGGGTCTTATGACGTCATCTCCGATTTCGCTGTCTCCATACGCTCGCAGACTGGGCTCTTCAGCCTGTGCCGCCGCTGCCTTAACTACAATCTCGTCGCTTGAGTCTCTCGGCGATTTCAAGATGACTATATCAGTGTTGAAAGGAGAGCGAGTACGTGACTTAACACGCACAATCCATGACACGCGGTCTCTCCACCACATTCACAACTGTTAAGCATTACTAGTAACACTGATAGATCAGTTATCACTGAATATTATTCTGTATAAAACTTCGAAGACTGCTGTGAATTTATTATTTATTTGCATTGGACGAACTTTGTATGTTTCCTGTCTCACGCCTGGACTATTACATCAAACTTCTTCTAGACGTTACTCTTCCTCTTATGGAGAAAATTTGCAGTTGTATACATAGCATCAGTTAATTTTCGTCTTGCAGCCTTCACAGTCGCAAGAAACACAACTTCGTTACACCCATCTGATGCCGAGAACCGGTCATTTTCGCACCACAGCAGCAAGACGGTGCACTCAACTCTCGTGCTATGTCACCGTTTTACATTACTACAAGCATTGTTTAAGGGGAACAGGTCGACAGGTAGGAAGCGACCAGATCGTCACCATTCTCAAAACCGTCACACCCGCGGGACTGCAACGGGGAGGAAGCCAGTATAGCGCTGACCTAATAGCTGCACCTTGATTTCAACACTGAACTCTGACTCTCATCTCTAGGAGTTGGGTGCAACATCAGCAGTTACAGAAAGAGATCTTCCTAACGTGGCTTCATTAAGTTTAACGGTCAACTGCGCGTCTCATCTCGACGGAGGTAATTTCTGTGGACAGTGCCGTAACTTCTACACGACTATTCAATACGTCATAAGAACGGCACAAAAGTTCATGCAATGAAGGTATTTTTACTTATTAATTTCTTGTCAGGCTCGAAGAGAGCTACATCACAGAATTTGTCTCACACACATTTGCTACTCTGGGGCAAAAAATACCATCGACGAAAAAAAGTTAACCCTGGCGATTAATTAGAGTTGAGAAAACGCGATGGGTTTTGTTGCATAAGCCTCTACTCTCTACTCGTCTGGCTGAAGAGACATTCTGAATATCTGTAAGGGGTCTAAGTTAAGTGAGACGTAAAAATTAGCTGCCTCACCAGGGTGAGACGTAACGCTTTTATATCAAGAGTGATTCAAGACATCGCAACGAGGTTTTCGGCAAGTAATAGTACGTAGCACTCCGACTTCAGGCCACAAGTGACCCATCGGGACCATCCGACCGCCGTGTCATCCTCAGCGGAGGATGCGGATAGGAGGGGCGTATGGACAGCACGCCACTCTCCCGGTCGTTATGATGGTTTTCTATGACCGGAGCCGCTACTATTCGGTCGAGTAGCTCCTCAGTTGGCACCACGAGGCTGAGTGCACCCCGAAAAATGGTAACAATGCATGGTAGCCCCGATGGTCACCCATCCAAGTGCCGGCCACGACCGAAAGCGCTTAACTACGGTGATCTGACGCGAACCGGTGTATCCACTGCGGCAAGGCCGTTGCCATAACAGTAGGTAGAGGGGCACGTAATTATATTTCATGGATAATAAACTTAACCCTTTTTTGCCTATAGAATACTGAAGCGAGAATGGTTAGTAAAAGTGTACAGTATACTTTCAACGGCATTCTAAAGCCCTTGAAAACATCATTATATCGGCATAATGCCTACTAATGTTAACGTGGAAACTTTTCGAAAAAATACCCGAGAATTGCGCTGAAACTGAAAAGTAAAAACCTGCGAACCGGCTATTGGAGTATAAATACCGCCTACCGGGACTCTCAGAGCTCCAGGTTCCGTCATTAAATCGACTCTTTCGTCTTTCTTCTTGTTTCCGAAAAAACTGTTCACTTAAACACGAGTGCATACATACGTTTGAAATAGTCTTCCTTAGCATCTTCTGATACGGTACGCCGGGACCAGCCGCACAGTCCACGACTGCAGCACCTTAAACCGTCAGAGTTTATAGGTGATACACAAAACTTGTTTTATTCCTGAGAATTGATGGTTATCCATTCACTTGTAGAAATGTATAAGAATACTGTAAGGAATAAAAACTCTGTACTCAGATTCCAGGGGAGGGGGAATCGTCTCCCTCTTGCACACTCGCCCCGCCCCCTGCCTTCCCCCCCCCCCCCCACCACCCCTTCTTTGCGGACTGATTGGCGTAAAGAATGGCAGCTAACTCTAAATATAAATAAATGTAAATTAATGCACATGAATAGGAAAAAGAATCCTTTAATGTCTGAATACTCCGTTAGTAGTGTAGCGCTTGACACAGTCACGTCGATTAAATATTTGGGCGTAACATTGCAGAGCGATATGAAGTGGGACAAGCATGTAATGGCAGTTGTGGGGAAAGCGGACAGTCGTCTTCGGTTCATTGGTAGAATTTTGGGAAGATGTAGTTCATCTGTAAAGGAGACCGCTTATAAAACACTAATACGACCTATTCTTGAGTACTGCTCGAGCGTTTGGGATTCCTATCAGGTCGGATTGAAGGAGGACATAGAAGCAATTTAGAGGCGGGCTGCTAGATTTGTTACTGGTAGGTTTGATCATCACGCGAGTGTTACGGAAATGCTTCAGCAACTCGGGTGGGAGTCTCTAGAGGAAAGGAGGCGTTCTTTTCGTGAATCGCTACTGAGGAAATTTAGAGAACCAGCAAATGAGGCTGATTGCAGTACAATTTTACTGCCGCTAACTTACATTTCGCGGAAAGACCGCAAAGATAAGATAAGAGAGATTAGGGCTCGTACAGAGGGATATAGGCAGTCATTTTTCCCTCGTTCTGTTTGGTAGTGGAACAGGGAGAGAAGATGCTAGTTGAGGTACGAAGTACCCTCCGCCACGCACCGTATGGTGGATTGCGGATTATACATGTAGATGTAGATGTACATGTAGACGAGCAATTGGACGTCAGTTGGCGTTTGTTTTGTATGCGCAGTGTGCGCACACAGTGCCAGAGAAGCTTGACGAAAGCCAGCGTGCTGTCTCTTTTCATTTTCATCGTGAATACTGTTAGTGTTGAGGACAACTCTCGTCAGTTGGTAGCTAGCATGTGACTGACTATAAAATACAGGGCTATTACAAATGATTGAAGCGATTTCATAAATTCACTGTAGCTCCATTCATTGACATATGGTCACGACACACTACAGATACGTAGAAAAACTCATAAAAGTTTTGTTCGGCTGAGACCGCACTTCAGGTTTCTGCCGCCAGAGCGCTCGAGAGCGCAGTGAGACAAAATGGCGACAGGAGCCGAGAAAGCGTATGTCGTGCTTGAAATGCACTCACATCAGTCAGTCATGGCAGTGCATCGACACTTCAGGACGAAGTTCAACAAAGATCCACCAACTGCTAACTCCATTCGGCGATGGTATGCTCAGTTTAAAGCTTCTGGATGCCTCTGTAAGGGGAAATCAACGGGTCGGCCTGCAGTGAGCGAAGAAACGGTTGAACGCGTGCGAGCAAGTTTCACGCGTAGCCCGCGGAAGTCGACGAATAAAGCAAGCAGGGAGCTAAACGTAGCACAGCTGACGGTTTGGAAAATCTTCCTTCCATCATGATGTTCGGCATTTCTTAAACAGGAGATTGGAAAACCGATGGATCGGTCGTGGTGGAGATCATGATCAGCAATTCATGTCATGGCCTCTACGCTCTCCCGACTTAACCCCATGCGATTTCTTTCTGTTGGGTTATGTGAGAGATTCAGTGTTTAAACCTCCTCTGCCGAGAAACGTGCCAGAACTGCGAGCTCGCATCAACGATGCTTTCGAACTCATTGATGGGGACATGCTGCGCCGAGTGTGGGAGGAACTTGATTATCGGCTTGATGTCTGCCGAATAACTAAAGGGGCACATATCGAACATTTGTGAATGCCTAAAAAAACTTTTTGAGTTTTTGAGTGTGTGTGCAAAGCATTGTGAAAATATCTCAAATAATAAAGTTATTGTAGAGCTGTGAAATCGCTTCAATCATTTGTAATAACCCTGTACTTAGCTGAAAACACATAAAGTGATTATTCGAGCCGGCCGTTGTGGCGGAGCGGTTCTAGGCGCTTCAGTCTGCGACCGCTACGGTCGGAGGTTGCGCTACGGTCGGAGGTTGGAATCCTGCCTCGGGCATGGATGTGTGTGATGTCCTTAGGTTAGTTAGGTTTAAGTGGTTCTAAGTTCTAGGGGACTGATGACCTCAGGTGTTAAGTCCCATAGTGCTCAGAGCCATTTTTTTGTATTATTGGAGGTTCTTATGGAGAAACCTAGAGCAGTGATTCGCCACATGGAATTGGGAACAGAGCAGTGGGTTCCGGTGTTTCTTGGTAGCGCTGGCGGGCGGAATGCGCCGTGGCCGATGGCAGATGCCGGGCGGCGCTCGATACCGTGGGGGAGCGGCTCGCAACTATCCGCGAGCCCAGCCAACTATGCACATCCTCAGGGACCGAGAAGCTCCGCAGGCCGCGATACACTACCAACTATCCACGCAGCTTGGTATGTCTCCTGGAGGGAAAACCAACAGGGCACCGCATGCACGCCGCGTCTTCTTAGCCGAGATGGCTGACGCATATCTTTCGCTGGTCTTAATATTCGCAAGGTAGCATCGCTGCTTCGTAGAGCAAAACTCGTAGTTCCAGTCCTTCTGCGGCATAGCGAGTGTGAGAATTAAATGGGGTGCTACCTTGCGCTAGTCATAAAAAAGCCATAAATGAGATGATATACAGCAGGGCCGGCCAAACGCTGCACAGTGTGCAGACGTGCGAAGGTGCTGCACATGTGCGCACGTTTGCGACAGCGACATCTGTTATTAGACATGTGTCCTAAATGAACGGCGGCGGCTCCACCTCCCTGTTTATGTGGTACACGCAAGAGCTTGTTTGTGGAACATTTGTCTCTGTGATGAAAATGAATAAATCAAGGTTTCGCTCAAGCATAAGTGATGAAAATCTTCGCAACTGCTTGCGTTTGTCAATGAGCCGTGCTTTTGCGCCCGATTTTAACTATATCATTTCGTGATAAACGTGTTTGGATTTATTCCTTTCATAATTAAAAATTATTGTTTACTAAGTCTGCATTATTGCCTCATTCTGCTCCATCTTACATTATTATCAGGAAAATTGGTCATTAAACCGATTGTTCCAATGTATACTTACATTTAGGGGTTTTTATTAATGTGAGAAGGGCTACGCTCAGCTGAAGTCGATAAAACATAACATTCATCTAATTGTCGGTTATTATGGAGATTTCAGACGGAACTCATGAAAGATACCGCAGTAATGGTATTGAAATAACAGGTGATTATCGAGAGGTCTGCGGTTATCATTTTGTTCAGAGGTCAGTGAGACAGAAATTATGTGTCTGTAACTGAGGGCACCGAGAATTAGTTATAGGAAACCTTGCATTTCCAGAATGAGATTTTCACTCTGCAGTGGAGTGTGCGCTGATATGAAGCTTCCTGCCAGATTAAAACTGTGTGCACGACCGAGACTCGAACTCGGGACCTTTGCCTTTCGCGGCAAGTGCTCTACCATCTGAGCTACCGATGCACGACTCAGGCCCGGTACTCACAGCTTTACTTCTGCCAGTATCTCGTGTCCTACCTTCCAAACTTTACAGAAGCTCTCCTGCGAACCTTGCAGAACTAGCACTCCTGAAAGAAAGGATATTGCGGAGACGTGGCTTAGCCACAGCCTGGGGGATGTTTCCAGAATGAGATTTTCACTCTGCAGCAGAGTGTGCGCTGATATGAAACTTCCTGGAGACGAGATACTGGCAGAAGTAAAGCTGTGAGTACCGGGCGTGAGTCGTGCTTCGGTAGCACAGATGGTAGAGCACTTGCCCGCGAAAGGCAAAGGTCCCGAGTTCGAGTCTCGGTCAGGCACACAGTTTTAATCTGCCAGGAAGTTTCAAACCTTGCATTAGTTTAATGTTATTTGAAATCATGAATAAGGTTCGTTGGAAGTCGCTAAGTGCTCTCTTTCTTAAATACTAGTTCAAAAACATTACGTATTTACGTGCCGTCAGTCAAGCTGTCTTAATAAAAACCCACGGTTGTTAACTGTATTGCTTGTCTTACTGGGTTAAGCTGTTAACATAAAAGTAGACGTCTCAATGAGCAGACTGTGACAGTAATGTTTAATACGCGAAATACCTTCCCATGGTTGGCTTGCAAGCTGTGGAAAGAGCACTAGAATTCGCCGGTACAGAGTATCCATGCGTAGAAACATGCACTACATGAACGCTGACGGCTGCGGCGTGCACGCTGTGACCCGGAAGTTGCACATGTGCAGGAGCACCGCACGCGTGCAGAATTTCTGGCCGGCCCTGATGTACGGGGTGAGTAACTTAAACCTTCAACTCCTCTTATTTCGTGAACGGTTCAAGACATCCACACGAGGTTTTTGGCAAATGATAGAACGCTAAGGTACATGGCAATACCCGTGTACGTAGGCTGTTTAGGTTTTTATATTGGTAACGCCACGTAGCGCTCTGTATGAAAATCACTGGCTGTGAGTGTGCAGTCTGTGGCTGGTTAGCATTGTTGGAACATTGTCTATTGTAGTGTTTGGCAGTTGGATGTGAACAGTGCGTAGCGTTGCGCAGTTGGAGGTGAGCCGCCAGCAGTGGAGGATGTGGGGAGAGAGATGGCAGAATTTTGAGAGCGGATGATCTGGACGTGTGTCCATCAGAGAGAGTAAATTTGTAAGACTGGATGTCATGATCTGTTATATATACTATGACTTTTGAAAACTATTAATGTAAATACATTGTTTGTTCTCTCTTAAAATCTTTCATTTGCTAAGTATGCCTATCAGTAGTTAGTGCCTTCAGCAGTTAGAATCTTTTATTTAGCTGCCAGTGTTGGCGCACGCTGTATTCCAGTAGTTTGAGTAACGAAGATTTTTGTGAGGTAAGTGATTCATGAAAGGTATAGGTTATTGTTAGTCAGGTTCATTCTTTTGTAGGGATTATTGAAAGTCAGATTGCGTTGCGCTAAAAATAATGTGTGTCAGTTTAGTGATGATCAGAATAAGTAAAGAGAGAAATGTCCGAGTACGTTCAGTTTTGCTCAGCTGTTTGAAAATCAAATAACGTAGAGGTTTTCCAGCACTGTCATTTATAACATTTTTGTAAAATCGACCGTGGTACTGAAGCAGTTATGGTTATTTTTAATGGAAAGATGTACTTTCTAACGGCTTTCGGAAGTGTGGTATCGATGGCTACGATGCCACGGCGTAGGTGAAAGTTCTTAAGTTGGCACTACGACAGACACCGACGACAGTGCTGTCTAGCCGGTGCTGTGGAGGTCTACGAGCTCCGCTATACATTCTGTCCATCTGATCAAGAGCAGACAGCCGGGACACTTCGCTTCAGCAAGAGACCTTGCTCTACTTACGACGGGTCCAAGACTTCGCAACTCATTGCAAAGTTATGTAACCATGTATTAACTTGTTTTTTTGCCTATAGTAAACATCTATAAGTTGAAACGTAGTACCGACGTGTCTTACCTTTTCCTGCTCCTACTCGCTTCCTACATTCGGCCAACTTTTCAGTTTTCAGGAGCAGACGATGCCTTCCAGGCAGGATACAAAAGGAAGTGAGACGAGTACAGTGGTATTACGGTCGTTAATTTTGGCATTGAAACTTTTCGCCATAGTATCTGAGAAATGTAAAATTAAAAGGCAAGGCAACCGGAAGCAGCTGTTGTTGCATAAATTCCGTCAAGTGGGGTCCCGTTTGGTTTTGTTTTTGTTTTGCTTTAGGGCGCAAAAAACAACTAGGATCATACGCGCCCAAGTCACAAGCTCCGTCGCCATACGCAATAAGAAGGTAGGCCTACAAAGCTAGGATAAGACCTATTTCCACTTCTGCCTGCTTTATGTGGCATAGGTACAAGATCAGCTACTAGTGCTACAATTGGAACTACGTGCTAACTTCTCGGGTGGGAGTCTCTAGAAGAAAGGAGGCGTTCTTTTCGTGAATCGCTTCTGAGGAAATTTAGAGAACCGTCATTTGAGGCTGACTGCAGTACAATTTTACTGCCGCCAACTTACATTTCGCGGGAAGGCCACAAAGATAAGATAAGAGAGATTAGGGCTCGTACAGAGGCATATAGGCAGTTATTTTTCCCTTGTTCTGTTTGGGAGTGGAACAGGGAGAGAAGATGCTAGTTGTGGTACGAGGTACCCTCCGCCACGCGCCGTACGGTGAACTGCGGAGTATGTATGTAGATGTAGATGTTGTAGAGCACAGCAAGAAGTGTGCATTCTCATCGCCCTGTACCACAGTCAAGAGGAAAATGAATCATTCGAAAACGCTTTCACAGAATGTCTGACGTGCTCGATATTGCACAGCACGTATTTTTTCCGCGTTCTGGCGCCATAAATTTGTCACGTAGCACGATGCCGTACGAATTCGCAGACTGTACGAGGGCGGCTTTTGGATTCGCAGCGAGGCACTCGGCCGTTGACCCACCATCCTGCACGGCAGCGGAGTAGATTGCCAGACTTTTGCATCCTCGGACGCAGCGAGTGGAATGGAGTAAGCGCGCGATTTGTCAGGGGACCGCCATTAGGCCAGGCTGGACCGGACCGGACCGGACTGCCATCTCTAGCGACAGGCTCATGCGGGGCTCTCTCAAAAAGGCACATCTCTCTCTCTCTCTCATGTTTTATGCGCCCAACGCAGCGCCGGGCTTTATTTCAGCTCCAATTTATGCAGAGCAGCGCTCTGGGATCCCGCGCCATTTGTCTTTTATGTGATCAAAAATGCAATAACTCTTGCATACAAAATGCAAGCTTTACAATGACTTTGAGGACGGCGGGCGCCGGTGGGCAATATTTATGGCCGCTCGGGCCTGCCTGCATATTGCATTCACACAGCGTTTGTAGATCCGGCGATGGTCCTCTCGCCCCCTCCCCCCCCCCCCTCTCTGGCTCTCTCCTTTGCCCCCCCTCCGCCACCCCAGTCTTTTTTAATCGCCGCAACAATGGCGGCGGCGGCGGATCAATGCTATCGGACAAAGGGGGCGCGGCCGCCGGGGACCTTGGAATTAGCGACGCAGCCATTCAGGGGGCGATCCTCATGCAAATACGGCGTGAGTCATGACGTCGCACGGCCCCGCTGGGATGAGCAGAACAGGTCCCAGCGAGCGCTGGCGTGGCCGCTGGGCCAGCGCGCGTTGCAAGATGCACGAACCGCGACACCAGCACCTCAGAGGTTTGTCCAGCTGCGTAAGGGCAAAAGCGACAGAAGATAACGGCAAATAGGCCGAACGCAAGGGAAGGAACAAAACAACCAGGGAACATGTAGTAAAAGGAGTCTAAAAATAAAATAAAACTAATGCAATTTTGTCATATGATGACATGATGGAGTACCGAGCGAGGTGGCGCAGTGGTTAGCACACTGGACTCGCATTCGGGAGGACGACGGTTCAATCCCGTCTCCGGCCATCCTGATTTAGGTTTTCCGTGATTCCCCTAAATCGCTTCAGGTAAATGCCGGGATGGATCCTTTGAAAGGGCACGGCCGATTTCCTTCCCCCATCCTTCCCTAACCCGAGCTTGCGCTCCGTCTCTAATGACCTCGTTGTCGACGGGACGTTAAACACTAAATCTCCTCCTCCTCCTCCATGATGGAGTCCGTGGCTGTTGTTTGAAGACACATGTTGATGGTGCTAGGACAGCAACCAGCCACAAATTTACTTTCAGTTCCTTTATTCAAAGGCTACCGTTACCGGTTTCGAATCGTTGTGATTCATCCTCAGACGGACTACATGCTTTCTTTATGACATGTGGTGTTTTTTACATATTAATTGTCCTAAAATATAAATAATACGTAATTATAAACACGCCACACACAGATGGTTGCGTTACAGATTTTCGTTGCATGTGACTTACGTGAAACGTCGGTTCCGAGTGTTTGTTTTCATAAAATTCGTCCAGCAGAAGTAAA